>NW_027362771.1:94184286-94860119 GCF_046119375.1 Phyllobates terribilis
GGATCGATTGGAGGGCAAGTCTCATGCCAGCAGCCGCGTAATTCCAGCTCCAGTAGCGTCCACTAAAGCTGCTGCAGTTAAAAAGCTTTTACAAGGATCGAGCTTGGCGGTCCACCGCAAGGCGTCCTACCGCCAGTCCCAGCCACTATGCCTTGGGGTGCCTCCTGATGCTCTTCACTGAGTATCCCGGGGTCCCGAAACATTTCCTTTGAAAAAATTAAGTGTCCAAACTACAGGTGGTGTACCTTGCTTAACAGCTGGGATAATCCGCTGACTAGTAGAGATGAGCGTTGTTCTACTCGAACTGTTCGCCAATCTCAAATTCGAGCTGTTTTGGGCGGTGTTCGAGCCGTTCAGCGAACACGAACAATTTGAGAAAAATTCGGCTGTTCGAGGTTATGTTCGATAACTGTTCGTGCACCAAAATCATAACTGGATTTTTTCTCAGTAATGATGAAAATTAATGTTAATACGCAGTTTGAGTGTACAGCGGGGTGGGGGGAGGGGCAGGGGATGGATCTCTGCAGGAACAATGAAGATCTCCATTTTTTTTTCTCTTTCCCGCATTTACAGTGGGGAGGTGCAATCTGTCAGCCTATCAGCAGCGCACACACGGAGCGAAGTGCTTTTTTTCACACAAGCAAGGGCATGTGTCATTGGCAGTGTATGTCACATGTCCTTGCCCTATAAGACCAAGCCATTTTCCCCGTCGCCACCATTTTCTCACTGCTGCAGCTGCGTGTTACACGGCACCGCTGTTGCTGTGTGCGCTATACCTTGTTAATTTCAAGCCAATTTTCGCACAAATATACAGAGAGCTTGGGAGTAGGGAATAGTTGTGATTGCAGTCCTTTTAAGGACTAGGTTACAGCATTTCCTACGACTTTTATCAGGCAGGTCTGTGCTCTTAAATAGATAGGTTGTGGGAGTAAAGACTAATTGCAATTGGAGTCCTTTTCAGGACTAGGTTACATCAGTTCCTATCAGTTTTTGCCAGGCAGGTCTGTGCCAGTGCTGTGCAAGTTTTTTTCACAGTATTTGGCTGAATCTAGCAAAGCTAATCCTTTTTGGCCTATTGCAGAGTGTGTTAGTCAGTGGAGTAGCCTATCTGTGTTGCAAGATATACCACCTGTGTATAGAATACCAATTTTATTACTGCACCTAGTGAAGTAAAATCTTTTGGGCATAGCATCATTCTATTAGTCCATCTATACTGACCTCCATCAGGTTGCAAACTGAATCTAATTTTTTTCTGCATCTAGCTCTGAAAAAATATTTGGCCTTCTAGCAGTGTGTGGGACTTGTTCTATTAGTCCACCTATACTGACCTCCATCAGGTTGCAAACTGAATATATTTTTTTCTGCATCTACCTCTGAAAAAATATTGGGCTTCTAGCTGTGTGTGGGACTTGTTGTATTAGTCCATCTATACTGACCTCCATCAGGTTGCAAACTGAATATATTTTTTTCTGCATCTACCTCTGAAAAAATATTGGGCTTCTAGCTGTGTGTGGGTCTTGTTCTATTAAACCATCTATACAGACCTCCATCAGGTTGCAAACTGAATATAATTTTTTTCTGCATCTAGCTCTGAAAAAATATTTGGCCTTCTAGCAGTGTGTGGGACTTTTTCTATTAGTCCACCTATACTGACCTCCATCAGGTTGCAAATTCAAAATAATTTTTTGTATGCATCTAGCGCTGAAAAAATATTTGGCCTTCTAGCAGTGTGTGGGACTTTCTCTGTTAGTCCATCTATACTGACCTCCATCAGGTTGCAAATTAAAAATAATTTTTATATGCATCTACAGTACCTCTGAAAAAATATTTGGGCTTCTAGCTGTGTGTGGGACTTGTTGTATTAGTCCATCTATACTGACCTCCATCAGGTTGCAAACTGAATATATTTTTTTCTGCATCTACCTCTGAAAAAATATTGGGCTTCTAGCTGTGTGTGGGTCTTGTTCTATTAATCCATCTATACAGACCTCCATCAGGTTGCAAACTGAATATAATTTTTTTCTGCATCTACCTCTGAAAAAATATTGGGCTTCTAGCTGTCTGTGGGACTTGTTGTATTAGTCCATCTATACTGACCTCCATCAGGTTGCAAACTGAATATATTTTTTTCTGCATCTACCTCTGAAAAAATATTGGGCTTCTAGCTGTGTGTGGGACTTGTTCTATTAATCCATCTATACAGACCTCCATCAGGTTGCAAACTGAATATATTTTTTTCTGCATCTACCTCTGAAAAAATATTGGGCTTCTAGCTGTGTGTGGGACTTGTTGTATTAGTCCATCTATACTGACCTCCATCAGGTTGCAAACTGAATATATTTTTTTCTGCATCTACCTCTGAAAAAATATTGGGCTTCTAGCTGTGTGTGGGACTTCTTGTATTAGTCCATCTATACTGACCTCCATCAGGTTGCAAACTGAATATATTTTTTTCTGCATCTACCTCTGAAAAAATATTGGGCTTCTAGCTGTGTGTGGGTCTTGTTCTATTAATCCATCTATACAGACCTCCATCAGGTTGCAAACTGAATATAATTTTTTTCTGCATCTAGCTCTGAAAAAATATTTGGCCTTCTAGTAGTGTGTGGGACTTTCTCTGTTAGTCCATCTATACTGACCTCCATCAGGTTGCAAACTGAATATATTTTTTCTGCATCTACCTCTGAAAAAATATTGGGCTTCTAGCTGTGTGTGGGTCTTGTTCTATTAATCCATCTATACAGACCTCCATCAGGTTGCAAACTGAATATAATTTTTTTCTGCATCTAGCTCTGAAAAAATATTTGGCCTTCTAGCAGTGTGTGGGACTTGTTCTATTAGTCCACCTATACTGACCTCCATCAGGTTGCAAATTCAAAATAATTTTTTGTATGCATCTAGCTCTGAAAAAATATTTGGCCTTCTAGCAGTGTGTGGGACTTTCTCTGTTAGTCCATCTATACTGACCTCCATCAGGTTGCAAATTAAAAATAATTTTTATCTGCATCTACAGTACCTCTGAAAAAATATTTGGGCTTCTAGCTGTGTGTGGGACTTGTTGTATTAGTCCATCTATACTGACCTCCATCAGGTTGCAAACTGAATATATTTTTTTCTGCATCTACCTCTGAAAAAATATTGGGCTTCTAGCTGTGTGTGGGTCTTGTTCTATTAATCCATCTATACAGACCTCCATCAGGTTGCAAACTGAATATATTTTTTTCTGCATCTACCTCTGAAAAAATATTGGGCTTCTAGCTGTGTGTGGGACTTGTTGTATTAGTCCATCTATACTGACCTCCATCAGGTTGCAAAATGAATATAATTTTTTTCTGCATCTAACCCAGCCAATAGTTTTGGCCTAATACCACAGTTTGGCCACTCAGCTCTGCTCGGTTACCATCCATTGTTTTTTTGTGCAAACAACTCCAGAGTTGTGAATTAGTTAACCACCAAAATGAGTGGAAAAAGGCCTGCTGCTGGTGGAAAGGGGAATAGGCGTGTTGGGAAGGGGAAAAAAGGTTGTGTCCGTGGGGTAGGTGTTAAAGCAACAGTAACATCTGCAGAAGAAAGACCATCTTCCAGCCAAACTAAAATGTCTACTTCTTTTAGTGGACAATGTGATAAGATCCCTTTCTTACGGCCACGCCAATCGCTACAAATTCCAGATGAGGCACAAAAACAGCAGGTGCTTCAACGGATATCAATTGCTCCTTTAAGTGGGCTCTCCTCCACATCAACTTCAACATCACAAATACTCCAGTCCTCAAAGGTGTCACCCAAATCGCACTTGCTTCCTCACAGCTCCCAAATCTCCAGCTGCCCGTCTGAGTATGAGGTAGAACAGATGGTTGAGTCTGCAGAGCTGTTTACTCATACTATAGCCTGGGAATCAGAGGTCGACTCCAGCGCTTCTGTGAATCCAGACGAGGAAATGATCTGCACTGATGCCCAGAATCTTTATGAGTCGGATCCAGGACCAGACGCAGAAGGTTCTGACCATAATGTAGACCCTCATACCCAAACTGTAACTCCTGTTGGTGGAGACAATGAGGAAGACGATGATAAGACTCAAATACCTGATTGGAGCGACAACTTTAGTTTTTTGTCAGGGCAGGAACAGGTTGGCTCTGAGGACGACGGGTGTGATAACACACAGGGTGATGATGATGAGGTTGGAGATCCCACTTACTGTCAACCCACAGTCAGCCAAGAGATGAGGTCAGCAGAGGAGGTGGAGGAAGATGCTAGTGACGACGAGGTCAGGTTGCGCCTTCCTGGACAGAGACGTAGTACTGGAAGCACGTCAACAACTGCATCCTCAAACACAACTCTGCCTCTCACCACAAGTCGTGGTGGCTCTTCAGGTCGCATGGGTGCTAAGCCTTGCATAGCCTGGGCATTTTTTCAGATCGATAAAGATGACCCAACTCGTGTTATCTGTAACATTTGTCAGCAAAAGCTAAGTAGAGGCCAAAAAATACATAGTTTGAGTACTTCATGCATGAACCGGCACATGGACATGAAGCATAAGTTGCAGTGGGAAGCTCAGTGTGCTACAATGCGGCCTAGCCGGCCGGGCCAACCACCGTCTGCCATATCTTGTGCATCCGCGGCCTCTTCATCCTCTGTGACTGGGGGGACAGCAGTCACACCTGTTTTGGGGCGCAGACCTGCCACCTCTTTACCCGCAACAGCCAGCGTGATTGGCAGGTCATCATTTTCTTTGGAGGTGGTAACACCAGCTGGTGTTGAGCGCTGTCCGACATCGATAGCACCACCTTTGGATCAAGGCAACCTAACATGTCCGCCTGCATCTTCCTCACAGACCGGCAGTTTGCCGGGGACACCCTTATCAACCCCGTCTAAGCACAATAGCCAGCCCTCGGTCCCTCAGATGTGGACAAGTAAAAGACCATTTCCTCCTAGCCATGAGAAAGCTAAGAGGTTGAATTTCACCATCTGCAAGCTCTTGGCTACAGAAATGCTGCCTTTCCGCCTGGTGGACACAGAGGATTTTCGAGACCTTATGTCCGTCGCAGTGCCCCAGTACCAGATGCCCAGTCGGCACTACTTCTCAAAGAAAGGTGTGCCTGAGCTCCACCAGCATGTCGCACACAACATCACCGCTTCTTTGAGAAACTCTGTGTGTGACAGGGTGCATTTCACCACAGACAATTGGATGAGTAGGCATGGACAGGGGCGTTACATGTCGCTGACTGGGCACTGGGTAACTATGGTGACAGCAGGACAAGGGGCTGCTGTCCAAGTCTTGCCGTCCCCACGAGTTGTGCGTCAATCCTCTTTATGTCAAAGTTCCTCCACTGCTTCTGCCTCCTCAACCTCCTCTCGGTCTTCCACCTGCACCCAAAGCCTGTCTGGTCATGCCACAAGCTTTCTAACTGCGCAGAAGGGATCCTGCACACCTCCTTACTATGCTGGCAGTAGGGCTCAACGTCATCAGGCGGTTTTTACTTTGAAATGTCTCGGAAATGTGAGTCACACAGCTCAGGAGTTGTGGTCAGCTCTGGAGAACCAATTTCATGAATGGCTGTCTCAGCTCAGCGACTTACATCTCTACAGAAGTCGTTGGGCCTGCCACTTCACCGGCTAAAATGCGATGTGCCTACCCGGTGGAATTCAACTCTGCACATGTTGCAGCGACTGTGGCAGCACCGACAAGCCCTGGTGCAATACGTTCTGACGTATAGCCTGGGCCAACGAGATCCAGAGGTGGGGCAAATCACGCTGGAGGAGTGATCTCAGATCAGGGACCTATGCACCCTTCTGCACAGTTTTGAAATGGCGACGAAGATGTTTAGTGCTGATGATGCCATTATCAGCATGACTATTCCGGTGATTTACATGCTGGAGCACATGTTAAACAGAATTCGGAGTCAGGTGGTGGCACAAGAGGAGGTGGAGGAAGTAGAGGAGGAGGAGTTGTATGCGGAAGGGCTAACATCTGCAAGGTCCAGACGGTCGGCAGCACCAAGGCGGCAGGCATGTGAGGGTGGGGGAGATGGTTTTACCAGGGCGCATGGTAGCAGCCAAACTAGTGAGGAAGGTGCAGGAGCCCAGGAAGAAGTGGAGGACGAACTTATGGAAGACTCATCAGATGAGGGAGACCTTGATCACATTTCTGTTGTGCGAGGTTGGGGGGAGAGGACAGAGGAAGGAAGCATGATTGTTACCTCGCCACCAACACAACAGGGACTTGGTGCTCCTGGATGCGCAACACACATGAGTGCCTTCTTGCTGCACTACCTGCAACATGACCCTCGAATTGTGAGAATTAGAAATAATCCTGACTACTGGGTTGCCACACTGTTAGATCCCCGGTACAAAAGTAAATTCGCCGAAATTATTCCTGCCATAGAAAGGGATGCACGTATGCAGGAGTATCAGCAGAGACTGTTGCAGAATCTTACATGTGCTTTTCCACAAAACACCAGTGGTGCACGTAGTGAATCTCACAGTTCCAACTTGCCAACCGTGGGACCGTCAAGTGTTCAGCACTCAAACCGTAACAGAACCACAGTATCTGCTGGTAACATCAATTTTGCGGAATCATTTCACCACTTTTTTAGCCCATCCTTTGCAAGGCCACAGGAGACAAGAAGTCTGACACATAGTCAACGCCTAGAGACGATGGTACAGGAGTATCTCCAAGTAAACATTGAAGCCACGACTGTGTCACTGGACCCTTGCTCTTTTTGGGCTTCCAATCTGGATAAATGGCTGGAGCTAGCCACTTACGCCTTGGAGATCTTGTCATGCCCCGCAGCCAGCGTTCTGTCTGAACGTGTGTTCAGCGCTGCTGGTGGTGTGCTGACAGATAAGCGCACGCGGCTCTCCACTGATAATGTAGACAGACTCACGTTCATAAAGATGAACAAATCATGGATCCGAAACGACTTTTCTACCCCTGTGTCATCCTGGGGAGAGTAAAAGCTTGATGATTGGTTAAAATCACCCTACCAACCGTTTTAAGCTTTCAAATTACTAATCATGTTTATCTGTATCTTGACTGGAAAATAATTTGGGCTTTGTAGCAGTGTGCAGCACTGATCCTATTAGGCCATCTATAATAAGCTCCACCAGATTTAAAATTAAAAATAATTTTTAGCTGCATCTAGCCCGGAAAATAATTTTGGGGCTCCGAGATGCGCAAGACACATAAGTGCCTTCTTGCTGCACTACCTGCAGCATGACCCTCATATTGTCAGAATTCGAAGTAATCATGACTACTGGGTTGCCGCACTCTTAGATCCCCCAAACTTTTCGATCAACCTTTTCATTTTAATAAAGACCAAAAAAATGGTCATTTTTGAAATTATAAGCATTAGCAGGTTGTTAGAAACTGAAATCAAACAGTTTTCAACTCAAAACTTTATTCTAGGTGATGTTACATTTTCACATAGGACCCCTTGTTCGAAAGGAGCTTCTGAACTCTCTCGTCCATTGAATTTGTCAGGTTTTGGATGGTTTCTGCTTCAATTGTTTTGCATGAGGACAGAATACCCTCCCAGAGCTGTTGCTTAGATGTGAACTGCCTCCCGCCATCATAGACACTCCTTTTAATGATGCTCCAAAGGTTCTGAATGGGGTAGAGGTCAGGGGAGCATGGGGGTCACACCATAAGTTTGTCCCCTTTTATGCCCATATCAGCCAGAGATGCAGATGTTTTATGTGCAGCATGAGATGGTGCATTATCATGCAGAAAAATGATCTTGCTGTGAAATACACGGTTCTTCTTCTTGAACCATGGCAGGAAGTGCTGTTTGAGAAAATCCACATACATTATGGAGTTCATCTTTAGCGCCTTCAGGGATCCTAAAGGGGCCGACAATCTCTCTCCCCATGATTCCAGCCCAAAACATTACTCCACCTCCTCCTTGTTGGCGCTGTAGCCGTGTTTGCATGGGGTGTCCATCAACCAGCCATCCTCCACTCCATCCATCTGGACCATCGAGCGCTGCACGGCACTCATCCGTGAACAAAACAGTTTTGAAATCAGTCTTCATGTAATGTTTGGCCCACTGGAGCCGTTTCTGCTTGTGTGAAGTGGATAGAGGAGGTCGACAGGATGGCGTATGCACAGCTGCAAACCTCTGAAGGACCCTGCATCTTGTTGTTCGGGGGACGTTGGAGGCACAAGCAGCTTCAAAAACTTGTCTGCTGCTATGACAAGGCTTTTTTGCCGCTGCTCTTTCAACCTGACATAATTGCCTGTAGGAAAGAGTCCTCAATTTGCCCTTATCAGCACGCACACGTGTGTACTGTGAATCAGCTACATACTTCTTGATTGCCAAGACACTTCATCCTGATCATCGCACAATGTTGATTGTAGTCATGCCTTGACCTAAACACTCCACAATTTGTTGCTTCTCAGCAGCCGACACATCCTTTTTCTTTCCCATTTTGGCAGAAAATGTAGGCTGCTTAATAATGTGAGAGAGCCTTCTTAAGTAGTCTTGCCTTTCATTGGACACACCTGCCAAACTAATTAGCACAGGTGTCTGCAATTGCTTACAGTGATATAAAGAGCCCTGACACACATCACCATCAATGAGTTTAACTGACAAACAAACAAATTCTTCCCTTATCACTCCTAAACACTTTTTGCATAATAATTTGGAATGCAGTGTACATGTGCTTTTCCACAAAACACCAGTGGTTCACGTAGTGAATCTTACAGTTCTAACTTGCCTACCGTGGTCTGTATGGAATTGTTCAATAAAGGGCCCAAAATTAAGATAACATAGATGGGAGAGGTCTCTATGAATAGGAATTCCTAAGTATTTGATACCCTGTGAGGGCCAGGCAAAGGGAAAGTTGGACTGGATGGAATCCTATATGGATTTGGGGAGGGAGACATCGAGGGCCTCAGACTTCGCTGCATTGATTTTAAAATTTTACCATGTAACAAAGTGATCTATTTCAGCCATAACAGCAGGGATGGATATATGTGATTGAGTGATATATATTAGGACATCATCAGCAAATAGAGAGCACTTGTACTCGGTGCCTCCCACCTCAATCCACCTAATATTGGGGTTATGGCGAATTGATGAGAGCAGGTGCTCCGTCACTAGGATGTATAAGAGAGGGGACAGAGGACATCCCTGCCTTGTCCCATTGGTGATTGTGAAAGGTGATGAAAATGTTCTGACGCACCCCCTGGGCCTTGGGACACCCGGAGCCGGACCCTTTTTGGTGTATGCTGGTGGTTGTAGTCTTCGTGGCGGCGACCCGGTTCCGTGGCTCAGGGCGGTCAAACCAGTGGCGGAACTATTTATGTGGTTTTGATGTTTAAATGTCTGACTACGCCACCCGTGGATTGCGGTCAGAGTGAACCGCCGCTACAGGGCAGACCGCTGAGGCTGGTGTTGTGGGTGCAGCAGAGCGTAGCATAACTCCCCACGGGAGGAGTATAGCCTCAGGGCAGTGTATGCGGAGGATGGGGGTGATGGTGCAGGGCAGCAGCAGTAATGACACGGAGTCAGTGATGCAGTCCAGGGCCTTTACTCACAGTTCTTATTATCCAGACCACGTCTGCAGGTAACGGCTGCCCACGTCGTACTGTGCTCACCAGGTGAGGGGCTCAGACAACTCCCAGATAACTTTGGAGCACTTCACAGGACCCTCTTTGTGTGTCCTTTGTCTGGCCTTTCTTACCAACACTTCTGTCCGGCTGCCTCGGGCCTCCTCTTGGTAAACTTGGCGCCAGTTTCCCTGACCCTATGTGGTGCCTTCCTAGCGGGTGTAGCGAGGGGCTGCGCCACATAAAATGTCAGAGCCTCCGGTTTCTAGCTGAGGGTCGTTTCCTGCCTCCACTAGTTCGGGGACCGGTCTCCCCCTTTGGCCTGACCCCTCCACGCAGGTGGATTCGGGCGTGCGGTGGCGACTCGCCCGTCCGCACCCCTGGGATCCCTTCATTCCTCGTTCCTGGAGCCTTCTCCGCTCCTCTTCCTTCCTTCTCCCTCTTCCAGGCCTGGGCCTCTGTTACTAGGCCCGCCTCCGGAGCAGAGCTCATGCAGAGCCCCTGCTCCCTGTCACTTCTGCCTAGTAGCACTGCCCTGAGGCTATACTCCTCCCGTGTGGAGTTATACTACGCTCTGCTGCACCCACAATACCAGCCTCAGCGGTCTGCCCTGCAGCGGCGGTTCACTCTGACCACAATCCACGGGTCGCATAGTCGGATATTTAAACATCAAAACCACATAAATAGTTCCGCCACTGGTTTGACCGCCCTGAGCCACGGAACCGGGTCGCCGCCACGAAGACTACAACCACCAACATCCACCAAAAAGGGTCCGGCTCCGGGTGTCCCAAGGCCCAGGGGGCGCGTCAGAACATTTTCATCACCTTTCATAATCACCAATGGGACAAGGCAGGGATGTCCTCTGTCCCCTCTCTTATACATCCTAGTGACGGAGCACCTGCTCTCATCAAATCGCCATAACCCCAATATTAGGTGGATTGAGGTGGGAGGCACCGAGTACATGTGCTCTGCATTTGCTGATGTTGTCCTAGTCTATATCACTCAATCACATATATCCATCCCTGCTGTTATGGCTGAAATAGATCACTTTGTTACATGGTCAAATTTTAAAATCAATGCAGCGAAGTCTGAGGCCCTCGATGTCTCCCTCCCCAAATCCATGCAGGATTCCATCCAGTGCAACTTTCCCTTTGCCTGGCCCTCACAGGGTATCAAATACTCGTATTCATAGACACCTCTCCCGTCTATGTTATCTTAATTTTGGGCCCTTTATTGAACAACTCCATACAGACCACGGTTGGCAAGTTAGAACTGTAAGATTCACTACGTGAACCACTGGTGTTTTGTGGAAAAGCACATGTACACTGTGTTTCAAATTATTATGCAAAAAGTGTTTAGGAGTGATAAGGGAAGAATTTGTTTGTTTGTCAGTCAAACTCATTGATGGTGATGTGTGTCAGGGCTCTTTATATCACTGTAAGCAATTGCAGACAGCTGTGCTAATTAATTTGGCAGGTGTGTCCAATGAAAGGCAAGACTACTTAAGAAGGCTGTCCCACATTATTAAGCAGCCTACATTTTCTGCCAAAATGGGAAAGAAAAAGGATGTGTCGGCTGCTGAGAAGCAACAAATTGTGGAGTGTTTAGGTCAAGGCATGACTACAATCAACATTGCCAAGACACTTCATCCGGATCATCGCACAATCAAGAAGTATGTAGCTGATTCACAGTACACACTTGTGCGTGCTGATAAGGTAAAATTAAGGACTCTTTCCTACAGGCAATTACGTCAGGTTAAAAGAGCAGCGGCAAAAAAGCCTTGTCATAGCAGCAGACAAGTTTTTGAAGCTGCTGGTGCCTCCAACGTCCCCAGAACAACAAGATGCAGAGTCCTTCAGAGGTTTGCAGCTGTGCGTAAGCCATCCTGTCGACCTCCTCTATCCACTGCACACAAGCAGAAACGGCTCCAGTGGGCCAAACAATACATGAAGACTGACTTCAAAACTGTCTTGTTCACCGATGAGTGCCGTGCGACGCTCGATGGTCCAGATGGATGGAGTGGAGGATGGCTGGTTGATTGACACCCCACGCAAACACGGCTATGGAGCCAACAAGGAGGAGGTGGAGTAATGGTTTGGGCTGGAATCATGGGGAGAGAGATTGTCGGCCCCTTTAGGATCCCTGAAGGGGTAAAGATGAACTCCGTAATGTATGTGGAGTTTCTCAAACAGCACTTCCTGCCATGGTTCAAGAAAAAGAACTGTGTATTCCACAGCAAGATCATTTTCATGCATGATAATGCACCGTCTCATGCTGCACATAACACATCTGCATCTCTGGCTGCTATGGGCATAAAAGGGGACAAACTTATGGTGTGACCCCCATGCTCCCCTGACCTCAACCCCATTGAGAACTTCTGGAGCATCATCAAAAGGAGTGTCTATGATGGCGGGAGGCAGTTCACATCTAAGCAACAGCTCTGGGAAGGTATTCTGTCCTCATGCAAAACAATTGAAGCAGAAACCATCCAAAACCTGACAAATTCAATGGACAAGACAGTTCAGAAGCTCCTTTCGAACAAGGGGTCCTATGTGCAAATGTAACATCACCTAGAATAAAGTTTTGAGTTGAAAACTGTTTGATTTCAGTTTCTAATAACCTGCTAATGCTTATAATTTCAAAAACGACCATTGTTTTGTTCTTTATTAAAATGAAAAGGTTGATCGAAGAGTGTGGGGGATCTAAGAGTGTGGCAACCCAGTAGTCAGGACTACTTCGAATTCTGACAATCTGAGGGTCATGTTGCAGGTAGTGCAATAAGAAGGCACTCATGTGTCTTGCGCATCTAGGAGCCCCAAAATTATTTTCCGGGCTAGATGCAGATAAAAATTATTACTAATTTTAAATCTGGTGGAAGCTTAGTATAGATGGCCTAATAGAATCAGTACAGCACACTGCTACAAAGCCCAAATTATTTTCCAGCCAAGATACAGATAAACATGATTAGTCATTTTAAATCTGGTGGAGCTTAGTATAGATGGCCTAATAGAATCAGTACTGGCACAAAGTATTTCCTGGGCTAGATGCAGTTAAAAATTTGTAATTAGATACTCTCGTTGGATGCTGAGAAAGCATTCCATAGAGTCTTCTGGCACGCCATATATTATTCTCTTAAAAAGCTTGGGGTAGGGGTCTAGGGGACCCTTTTATAGCCAAAATCACGGCCCTGTATCGCAATACGTCACCTAGGCTGAAGATAAATGGAACTGTAGCACCCCGAGGGCTCGGTTGCTACAGAGGTATTGCACCTCACCCAGAGGTGTGATATCTCACTCTCAGGTAAGGATGGAGTGTGGATCAGGACCCCGACACCTGCATGCATTACGCAACATTGCCGTGGGGCAGGGCGACCAATATGCCCCTGAGATGGGCATGACAGTCCCTGTCCCTGGCTGGAGTGGGGGGAGGGAACTCCGAGGAAGGGGAACCCTGTAGTGCAGGAGCAGTGAGGAAGCAGTTCCTGGGTGCATTGAGAAGGGAGTATAAAAGGTGGGCACCATCTTAGTTCAGGGCAGAGAAGTCTGAGCAGAAGTGACAGGGAGCAGGGGCTCTGCATGAGCTATGCTCCGGAAGCGGGCCTAGTAACAGAGGCCCAGGCCTGGAAGAGGGAGAAGGAAGGAAGAGGAGCGGAGAAGGCTCCAGGAACGAGGAACGAATGGATCCCAGGGGTGCGGACGGGCGAGTCGCCACCGCACGCCCGAATCCACCTGCGTGGAGGGGTCAGGCCAAAGGGGGAGACCGGTCCCCGAAACTAGTGGAGGCAGGAAACGACCCTCAGCTACAAACCGGAGGCTGTGACATTTTATGTGGCTCAGCCCCTCTCTACACCCGCTAGGAAGGCACCACATAGGGTCAGGGAAACTGGCGCCAAGTTTACCAAGAGGAGGCCCGAGGCAGCCGGACAGAAGCGTTGGTAAAAAAAGGTCAGACAAAGGACACACAAAGGGGGTCCTGTGAAGCGCTCCAAAGTTATCTGGGAGTTGTCTGAGCCCCTCACCTGGTGAGCACAGTACGACGTGGGCAGCCATTACCTGCAGAAGTGGTCTGGATAATAAGAACTGTGAGTAAAGGCCCTGGACTGCATCACTGACTCCGTGTCGTTACTGCTGCTGCCCTGCACCATCAGCCCCATCCTCCGCACACACTGCCCTGAGGCTATACTCCTCCCGTGTGGAGTTATACTACGCTCTGCTGCACCCACAATACCAGCCTCAGCGGTCTGCCCTGCAGCGGCGGTTCACTCTGACCACAATCCACGGGTCGCGTAGTCGGATATTTAAACATCAAAACCACATAAATAGTTCCGCCACTGGTTTGACCGCCCTGAGCCACGGAACCGGGTCGCCGCCACGAAGACTACAACCACCAGCATACACCAAAAAGGGTCCGGCTCCGGGTGTCCCAAGGCCCAGGGGGTGCGTCAGAACATTTTCATCACCTTTCACAATCACCAATGGGACAAGGCAGGGATGTCCTCTGTCCCCTCTCTTATACATCCTAGTGACGGAGCACCTGCTCTCATCAAATCGCCATAACCCCAATATTAGGTGGATTGAGGTGGGAGGCACCGAGTACATGTGCTCTGCATTTGCTGATGATGTCCTAGTCTATATCACTCAATCACATATATCCATCCCTGCTGTTATGGCTGAAATAGATCACTTTGTTACATGGTAAAATTTTAAAATCAATGCAGCGAAGTCTGAGGCCCTCGATGTCTCCCTCCCCAAATCCATATAGGATTCCATCCAGTCCAACTTTCCCTTTGCCTGGCCCTCACAGGGTATCAAATACTTAGGAATTCCTATTCATAGAGACCTCTCCCATCTATGTTATCTTAATTTTGGGCCCTTTATTGAACAATTCCATACAGACCACGGTTGGCAAGTTAAAACTGTAAGATTCACTACGTGAACCACTGGTGTTTTGTGGAAAAGCACATGTACACTGCGTTCCAAATTATTATGCAAAAAGTGTTTAGGAGTGATAAGGGAAGAATTTGTTTGTTTGTCAGTTAAACTCATTGATGGTGATGTGTGTCAGGGCTCTTTATATCACTGTATGCAATTGCAGACACCTGTGCTAATTAGTTTGGCAGGTGTGTCCAATGAAAGGCAAGACTACTTAAGAAGGCTCTCTCACATTATTAAGCAGCCTACATTTTCTGCCAAAATGGGAAAGAAAAAGGATGTGTCGGCTGCTGAGAAGCAACAAATTGTGGAGTGTTTAGGTCAAGGCATGACTACAATCAACATTGTGCGATGATCAGGATGAAGTGTCTTGGCAATCAAGAAGTATGTAGCTGATTCACAGTACACACGTGTGCGTGCTGATAAGGGCAAATTGAGGACTCTTTCCTACAGGCAATTACGTCAGGTTGAAAGAGCAGCGGCAAAAAAGCCTTGTCATAGCAGCAGACAAGTTTTTGAAGCTGCTTGTGCCTCCAACGTCCCCCGAACAACAAGATGCAGGGTCCTTCAGAGGTTTGCAGCTGTGCATACGCCATCCTGTCGACCTCCTCTATCCACTTCACACAAGCAGAAACGGCTCCAGTGGGCCAAACATTACATGAAGACTGATTTCAAAACTGTTTTGTTCACGGATGAGTGCCGTGCAGCGCTCGATGGTCCAGATGGAAGGAGTGGAGGATGGCTGGTTGATGGACACCCCACGCAAACACGGCTACAGCGCCAACAAGGAGGAGGTGGAGTAATGTTTTGGGCTGGAATCATGGGGAGAGAGATTGTCGGCCCCTTTAGGATCCCTGAAGGCGTTAAAGATGAACTCCATAATGTATGTGGATTTTCTCAAACAGCACTTCCTGCCATGGTTCAAGAAGAAGAACCGTGTATTTCACAGCAAGATCATTTTTCTGCATGATAATGCACCATCTCATGCTGCACATAAAACATCTGCATCTCTGGCTGATATGGGCATAAAAGGGGACAAACTTATGGTGTGACCCCCATGCTCCCCTGACCTCTACCCAATTCAGAACCTTTGGAGCATCATTAAAAGGAGTGTCTATGATGGCGGGAGGCAGTTCACATCTAAGCAACAGCTCTGGGAGGGTATTCTGTCCTCATGCAAAACAATTGAAGCAGAAACCATCCAAAACCTGACAAATTCAATGGACGAGAGAGTTCAGAAGCTCCTTTCGAACAAGGGGTCCTATGTGAAAATGTAACATCACCTAGAATAAAGTTTTGAGTTGAAAACTGTTTGATTTCAGTTTCTAATAACCTGCTAATGCTTATAATTTCAAAAATGACCATTGTTTTGTTCTTTATTAAAATGAAAAGGTTGATCGAAGAGTGTGGGGGATCTAAGAGTGTGGCAACCCAGTAGTCAGGATTACTTCGAATTCTGACAATCTGAGGGTCATGTTGCAGGTAGTGCAATAAGAAGGCACTCATGTGTCTTGCGCATCTAGGAGCCCCAAAATTATTTTCCGGGCTAGATGCAGATAAAAATTATTACTAATTTTAAATCTGGTGGAAGCTTAGTATAGATGGCCTAATAGAATCAGTACAGCACACTGCTACAAAGCCCAAATTATTTTCCAGCCAAGATACAGATAAACATGATTAGTCATTTTAAATCTGGTGGAGCTTAGTATAGATGGCCTAATAGAATCAGTACTGCACACTGCTACAAAGCCCAAATTATTTTCCAGCCAAGATACAGATAAACATGATTAGTAATTTTAAAGCTTAAAATGGTTGATGAGGTGATTTTAACAAATCATCAAGCTTTTACTCTCCCCAGGATGACACAGGGGTAGAAAAGTCATTTCGGATCCATGATTTGTTCATCTTTATGAACGTGAGTCTGTCTACATTATCAGTGGAGAGCCATGTGCGCTTATCTGTCAGCACACCACCAGCAGTGCAGAACACACGTTCAGACAGAACGCTGGCTGCAGGGCATGACAAGATCTCAAAGGCGTAAGTGGTGAGCTCCGGCCATTTATCCAGATTGGAAGCCCAAAAAGAGCAAGGGTCTAGTGACACAGTCATGGCTTCAATGTTTACTTGGAGATACTCCTGTACCATCGTCTCTAGGCGTTGACTATGTGTCAGACTTCTTGTCTCCTGTGGCCTTGCAAAGGATGGGCTAAAAAAGTGGTGAAATGATTCCGCAAAATTGATGTTACCAGCAGATACTGTGTTTCTGTTACGGTTTGAGTGCTGAACACTCGACGGTCCCACGATTGGCAAGTTGGAACTGTGAGATTCACGACGTGCACCACTGGTGTTTTGTGGAAAAGCACATTTAAGATTCTGCAACAGTCTCTGCTGATACTCCTGCATACGTGCATCACTTTCTATGGCAGGAATAATTTCTGCAAATTTACTTTTGTACCGGGGATCTAACAGTGTGGCAACCCAGTAGTCAGGATTATTTCTAATTCTCACAATTCGAGGGTCATGTTGCAGGTAGTGCAGCAAGAAGGCACTCATGTGTCTTGCGCATCCAGGAGCACCAAGTCCCTGTTGTGTTGGTGGCGAGGTAACAATCATGCTTCCTTCCTCTGTCCTCTCCTCCCAACCTCGCACAACAGAAATGTGATCAAGGTCTCCCTCATCTGATGAGTCTTCCATCAGTTCGTCCTCCACTTCTTCCTGGGCTCCTGCACCTTCCTCACTAGTTTGGCTGCTACCATGCGCCCTGGTAAAACCATCTCCCCCACCCTCACATGCCTGCCGCCTTGGTGCTGCCGACCGTCTGGACCTTGCAGATGTTAGCCTTTCCGCATACAACTCCTCCTCCTCTACTTCCTCCACCTCCTCTTGTGCCACCACCTGACTTCGAATTCTGTTTAACATGTGCTCCAGCATGTAAATCACCGGAATAGTCATGCTGATAATGGCATCGTCAGCACTAAACATCTTCGTCGCCATTTCAAAACTGTGCAGAAGGGTGCATAGGTCCCTGATCTGAGACCACTCCTCCAGCATGATTTGCCCCACCTCTGGATCTCGTTGGCCCAGGCTATACGTCAGAACGTATTGCACCAGGGCTTGTCGGTGCTGCCACAGTCGCTGCAACATGTGCAGAGTTGAATTCCACCGGGTAGGCACATCGCATTTTAGCCGGTGAAGTGGCAGGCCCAACGACTTCTGTAGAGATATAAGTCGCTGAGCTGCGGGATACGAACGGCGGAAGAGAGCACACAGCGACCGTGCCCTCTGCAGAAGGCCATCTAGTCCGGGATAGTGGGCTAAAAATTGCTGGACAACCAGGTTCAACACGTGAGCCATACAAGGCACGTGTGTGACATTACCCCGGTGAAGGGCCACACCCAGGTTTGCAGCATTGTCGCACACGGCCTTCCCTGGTTTCAGGTCCAGTGGAGACAACCATTCATGAAACTGGTTCTCCAGAGCTGACCACAACTCCTCAGCTGTGTGACTCACATTTCCCAGACATTTCAAAATAAAAACCACCTGATGACGTTGAGCACTGCTGCCAGCATAGTAAGGAGGTGTGCAGGATCCCTTCTGCGCAGTTAGAAAGCTTGTGGCATGACCAGACAGGCTTTGGGTGCAGGTGGAGGACCGAGAGGAGGTTGAGGAGGCAGAAGCAGTGGAGGAACTTTGAGATAAAGAGGACTGACGCACAACTCGTGGGGACGGCAAGACTTGGACAGCAGCCCCTTGTCCTGCTGTCACCATAGTTACCCAGTGCCCAGTCAGCGACATGTAACGCCCATGTCCATTCCTACTCGTCCAAGTGTCTGTGGTGAAATGCACCCTGTCACACACAGAGTTTCTCAAAGAAGCGGTGATGTTGTGTGCGACATGCTGGTGGAGCGCAGGCACACCTTTCTTTGAGAAGTAGTGCCTACTGGGCATCTGGTACTGGGGCACTGCGACGGACATAAGGTCTCAAAAATCCTATGTGTCCACCAGGCGGAAAGGAAGCATTTCTGTAGCCAAGAGCTTGCAGATGGTGAAATTCAACCTCTTAGCTTCTCATGGCTAGGAGGAAATGGTCTTTTACTTGTCCACATCTGAGGGATCGAGGGCTGGCTGTTGTGCTTAGACGGGGTCGAGAAGGGTTTCCCCAGCAAACTGCCGGTCTGTGAGGAAGATGCAGGCGGACATGTTAGGTTGCCTTGATCCAAAGGTGGTGCTATCGATGTCGGACAGCGCTCAACACCAGTTGGTGTTACCACCTCCAAAGAAAATGATGACCTGCCAATCACGCTGGCTGTTGCGGGTAAAGAGGTGGCAGGTCTACGTCCCAAAACAGGTGTGACTGCTGTCCCCCCAGTCACAGAGTATGAAGAGGCCGCGGATGCACAAGATGGGGCAGACGGTGGTTGGCCCGGCCCGCTAGGCCGCATTGTAGCACAGTGAGCTTCCCACTGCAACTTATGCTTCATGTCCATGTGCCGGTTCATGCATGAAGTACTCAAACTATGTATTTTTTGGCCTCTACTTAGCTTTTGCTGACAAATGTTACAGATAACACAAGTTGGGTCATCTTTATCGATCGGAAAAAATGCCCAGGCTATGCAAGGCTTAGCACCCATGCGACCTGAAGAGCCACCACGACTTGTGGTCAGAGGCAGAGTTGTGTTTGAGGATGCAGTTGTTGACATGCTTCCAGTACTACATCTCTGTCCAGGAAGGCGCAACCTGACCTCGTCGTCACTAGCATCCTCCTCCACCCCCTCTGCTGACCTCATCTCTTGGCTGACTGTGGGTTGACAGTAAGTGGGATCTCCAACCTCATCATCATCACCCTGTGTGTTATCTCACCCGTCGTCCTCAGAGCCAACCTGTTCCTGCCCTGACAAAAAACTTAAGTTGTCGCTCCAATCAGGTATTTGAGTCTCATCATCGTCTACCTCATTGTCTCCACCAACAGGAGTTACAGTTTGGGAACGAGGATAGCCCACTTAAAGGAGCACTTGATATCCGTTGAAGCACCTGCTGTTTTTGTGCCTCATCTGGTATTTGTAGCGATTGGCGTGGCCGTAAGAAAGGGATCTTATCACATTGTCCGCTAAAAGAAGTAGACATTTCAGTTTGGCTGGAAGATGGTCTTTCTTCTGCAGATGTTACTGTTGCTTTAACACCTACCCCACGGACACAACCTTTTTTCCCCTTCCCAACACGCCTATTCCCCTTTCCACCAGCAGCAGGCCTTTTTCCACTCATTTTGGTGGTTAACTAATTCACAACTCTGGAGTTGTTTGCACAAAAAAACAATGGATGGGAACCGAGCAGAGCTGAGTGGCCAAACTGTGGTATTAGGCCAAAAGTATTGGCTGGGTTAGATGCAGATAAAAATTATATTGAATTTGCAACCTGATGGAGGTCAGTATAGATGGACTAATAGAACAAGTACCACACATTGCTAGAAGCCGAAATATTTTTTCAGAGCCAGATGCAGAAAAAAATTATATTGAATTTGCAACCTGATGGAGGTCAGTATAGCTGGACTAATAGAACAAGTCCCACACACTGCTAGAAGCCGAAATATTTTTTCAGAGCTAGATGCAGAAAAAAATTTGATTGAATTTGCAACCTGATGGAGGTCAGTATAGATGGACTAATAGAACAAGTCCCACACACTGCTAAAAGCCGAAATATTTTTTCAGAGCTAGATGCAGAAAAAAATTAGATTGAATTTGCAACCTGATGGAGGTTAGTATAGATGGACTAATAGAACAAGTCGCACACACTGCTAGAAGCCGAAATATTTTTTCAGAGCTAGATGCAGAAAAAAATTATATTGAATTTGCAACCTGATGGAGGTTAGTATAGATGGACTAATAGAACAAGTCCCGCACACTGCTAGAAGCCAAAATATTTTTTCAGAGCTAGATGCAGGAAAAAATTAGATTGAATTTGCAACCTGATGGAGATGAGTATAGATGGACTAATAGAACAAGTCCCACACACTGCTAGAAGCCTAAATATTTTTTCAGAGCTAGATGCAGAAAAAAATTATATTGAATTTGAAACCTGATGGAGGTTAGTATAGATGGACTAATAGAACAAGTCCCGCACACTGCTAGAAGCCAAAATATTTTTTCAGAGCTAGATGCAGAAAAAAATTAGATTGAATTTGCAACCTGATGGAGGTTAGTATAGATGGACTAATAGAACAAGTCCCGCACACTGCTAGAAGCCAAAATATTTTTTCAGAGCTAGATGCAGGAAAAAATTAGATTGAATTTGCAACCTGATGGAGATGAGTATAGATGGACTAATAGAACAAGTCCCACACACTGCTAGAAGCCTAAATATTTTTTCAGAGCTAGATGCAGAAAAAAATTATATTGAATTTGAAACCTGATGGAGGTTAGTATAGATGGACTAATAGAACAAGTCCCGCACACTGCTAGAAGCCAAAATATTTTTTCAGAGCTAGATGCAGAAAAAAATTAGATTGAATTTGCAACCTGATGGAGGTCAGTATAGATGGTCTAATAGAACAAGTCCCACACACTGCTAGAAGCCTAAATATTTTTTCAGCGCTAGATGCAGAAAAAAATTATATTGAATTTGCAACCTGATGGAGGTTAGTATAGATGGACTAATAGAACAAGTCCCGCACACTGCTAGAAGCCAAAATATTTTTTCAGAGCTAGATGCAGGAAAAAATTAGATTGAATTTGCAACCTGATGGAGATGAGTATAGATGGACTAATAGAACAAGTCCCACACACTGCTAGAAGCCTAAATATTTTTTCAGAGCTAGATGCAGAAAAAAATTATATTGAATTTGAAACCTGATGGAGGTTAGTATAGATGGACTAATAGAACAAGTCCCGCACACTGCTAGAAGCCAAAATATTTTTTCAGAGCTAGATGCAGAAAAAAATTAGATTGAATTTGCAACCTGATGGAGGTCAGTATAGATGGACTAATAGAACAAGTCCCACACACTGCTAGAAGCCTAAATATTTTTTCAGAGCTAGATGCAGAAAAAAATTATATTGAATTTGCAACCTGATGGAGGTTCAGTATAGATGGACTAATAGAACAAGTCCCACACACTGCTACAAGCTGAAATATTTTTTCAGAGCTAGATGCAGAAAAAAATTAGATTGAATTTGCAACCTGATGGAGGTTAGTAAAGATGGACTAATAGAACAAGTCCCACACACTGCTAGAAGCCGAAATATTTTTTCAGTGCTAGATGCAGAAAAAAATTAGATTGAATTTGCAACCTGATGGAGGTTAGTATAGATGGACTAATAGAACAAGTCCCACACACTGCTACAAGCCTAAATATTTTTTCAGAGCTAGATGCAGAAAAAAATTATATTGAATTTGCAACCTGGTGGAGGTTAGTATAGATGGACTAATAGAATGATGCTATGCCCAAAAGGTTTTACTTCACTAGGTGCAGTAAAAAAAATTGTATTCTATACACAGGTGGTGTAGCTTACAACACAGATAGGCTACTCCACTGACTAACACACTATGCAATAGGCCAAAAAGGATTTTCTTTGCTAGATTTAGCCAAATGCTGTGAAAAAAACTTGCACAGCACTGGCACAGACCTACCTGGCAAAAAGGGATAGGAATGATGTAACTTAGTCCTGAAAAGGACTGCAATTACAATTAGTCTTTACTCCCAACCTATCTATTTAAGAGCACAGTCCTGCCTAATTAAAGTCGTATGAAATGATGTAACCTAGTCCTTAAAAAGACTGCAATCACAACTATTCCCTACTCCCAAGCTATCTGTAGATTTGTGCGAAAATTGGCTTGAAATTAACACTGAAAGTATAGCACACACAGCAACAGCGGTGCCGTCTAACACGCAGCTGCAGCAGTGAGAAAATGGTGGCGACGGGGAAAATGGCTGGGTCTTATAGGGCAAGGACATGTGACATACACTGCCAATGACACATGCTCTTGCTTGTGTGAAAAAAAGCACTTCGCTCCGTGTGTGCGCTGCTGATAGGCTGACTGATTGCACCTCCCCACTGTAAATGCGGGAAAGAGAAAAAAAAAAGGAGATCTTCATTATTCCTGCAGAGATCCATCCCCTGCCCCCCCCCCCCCCGCTGTACACTCAAACTGCGTATTAACATTAATTTTCAGCATTACTGAGAAAAAATCCAGTTATGATTTTGGTGCACGAACAGTTATGGAACATAACCTCGAACAGCCAAATTTTTTTCAAATCGTTTGTGTTCGCCTAACGGCTCGAACACCGCCCAAAACAGCTCGAATTTGAGATTGGCGAACAGTACGAGTCGAACACCGCTCATCTCTAAACAGGAAAGGGATGAGGGGTACCATACATACCAGAATGAGGGATGGCGTGCCATGAATACCAGGATTGGGGGATGAGGAGTGCCATGGATTCCAGGATGGAGGTGAGGGGCCTATGCATACCAGGATAAGGCTGCGGGGGCCATACATTACATACCAGGATTGGGGATGGGGGAGCCATGCATACCAGTATGAGGGGTGGGGTGCCATGCATACCAGGATAGGGATAAGGGATACCATACATACCAGGATTGGGGATGAGGGGTACCATACATACCATGATAGGGATGAGGGGTACTATACATACCAGGATTGGGGATGAGGGAGCCATGCATACCAGGATTGATATAAGGGGTGCCATGCATGCCAGATTTGGGATGAGGGGTGTCATCCATACCATGATTGGGGATGAGGGGCCATGTATACCAGGATGATGGATCGGGTGCCATGCATACCAGTACTGGGAAGAGGGGTGCATGCATACCCGGATTGGGGATGAGGGGTGCCAAGCATACCAGGATTGGGGATGAGGGGTGCAATACATACCAGGATTGGGGATGAGGGGCCATACATTCCAGGATAGGGATGAGGGTACCATGTGTGGCGCCCAGCTGCGCTTGGTACCACAGATCCTAGAAGGGTGTATTGATGAAATCCTCCACAAGAGGCCCCCATAAACATTCACACATCTCCACCTTTCACCTCAGACCAGCAGAGGGAGCCCATTAGGGATATAAATAGGGAAGGTGGAGCTTGGCAGATTAGTCTGTTGAGAGAGTTCCTGCAGTAGAGAAGCCTGAGCGAGGTCAGCCTGCAGTGGAGCATAGTTCAGACTCAGTTGTAGCTCAGAATAGTGAGCTTTAGGTGTGCCAACGCCATAAGAGCGGTGAAGAGGGGCAAGGTGCCGTTAGTGTGAGTAGCCTAGTGAGGGCCCGAGCATGGCCGAAGGCGAGTGGAAAGTGAGTAGCAGTGGGGGCAGAGGAGCTTACCCTGCTCACCCCGAAACATAAACCGGACACCGGGTCCGAGCTTACCGGGATCTCTATGACCCAGTAAGGCATAACCGGAATCCCTGGAGAACTACAGGTCCCAGGTTCACCAGAGAGCTGATACGTAACAGAGCCAGGAGACACAAAGGCCCCGTAAGCTGGGAGCGTGCACTCCAAGAGAAGGCCCTACCACAACGTCAGCCGGTGCAGGACAGAGATAAAGTTAGGCCTAGCTTCAGGAAGGTCAGAAACTTACTATGCAGAGGCAAGAAACAGGAGGCCCTACACCCGCTCATTGGGGAGGATCCTGATATGCACCCTTCACCCTACAGTGCTCCAGGATGTGCCTGAATTTCCATCAGTAAACGTTACTGAAGTGACTACCATGTCCGTCCACGTTCTTGCTCTGACCCGGCTGGGTCTCGCCTGTCCTGCATCGCCCTCTGTGTACGCTGCCCTGAGGCCTAGCTCTACCTGTGGGGAGTTATACCATCGAGCTGCCTTATCACCGGCCTCAGTGGACTGCCGCAGCGCTGGTGATTCTCACCAGAAACCAAAGGTGGCGTCACGAACTTTCATAGAGTTAACCAATAATCCCCTTTTAAAAGCTGACCCCAGGGTACGGGCCCGGGAGCCGACCACCGCGACATCCCCAAGACCAGGCAAAGGCCCGGGCACCGAGTCGTCCCCATCCCCCTGGGCTAGTCACATGCATACCAGGATGAGGGATACCATACATACCAAGATAGGGATGAGGGAGGGATGGGGTACCATGCATACCAGGATAGGGATGAGGGGTACCATGTGTACCAAGATGAGGGATGGGGTGCCATGCATACCAGGATGAGGGGTACCATACATACCAGGATAGGGATGAGGGATGGGGTGCCATGCATAACAGAATAGGGATGAGGGGTACCATACATACCAGAATGAGGGATGGGGTGCCATGCATACCAGGATTGGGGCATGAGGAGTGCCATGGATTCCAGGATGGGGGTGAGGGGGCCATGCATACCAGGATAAGGCTGAGGGGGGCATACATTACATACCAGGATTGGGGATGGGGGAGCCATGCATACCAGTATGAGGGGTGGGGTGCCATGCATACCAGGATAGGGATAAGGGATACCATACATACCAGGATTGGGGATAAGGGGTACCATACATACCATGATAGGGATGAGGGGTACTATACATACTAGGATTGGGGATGAGGGAGCCATGCATACCAGGATTGATATGAGGGGTGCCATGCATACCAGATTTGTAATGAGGGGTGCCATGCATATCATGATTGGGTATGAGGGGCCATGTATACCAGCATGAGGGATGGGGTGCCATGCATACCAGTACTGGGATGAGGGGTGCCATGCATACCCGGATTGGGGATGAGGGGACCATGCATACCATGATAGGGATGAGGGGCCATGCATACCAGGATATGGATGAGGGGCCATACATACCAGGATAGAGATGAGGGGTTACCATGCATACCAGGATAGAGATGAGGGGGTACCATACATACCAAGATAGGGATGAGGGTACCATGCATACCAGGATGAGGGGTACCATACATACCAATATAGGGATGAGGGATGGGGTACCATGCATACCAGGATAGGGATGAGGGGTACCATGTGTACCAGGATGAGGGATGGGGTGCCATGCATACCAGGATGAGGGGTACCATACATAACTGGATAGAGATGAGGGATGGGGTACCATGCATAACAGGATAGGGAATAGGGGTTACCATTAGGGTTGAGCATTCCGATACTGAAATATCGGGTATCGGCCGATATTCGCGGTATCGGAATTCTGATACTTAATTCCGATACTTTTGCAATATCGTATACCGGAATCGGAAGTTCCCATAATGCAATGAGCCAGTTTCATTTTATTCAGCCAATGAGGATCCTAAGAAGTGTGGGCACATCCTGTTAGGCATCTAGGCATCTTAACTAATGGCATGGCTGTGATTGGCTGCTGAAATGATGTCATGATGCACTATAAAAGCCGCCGCCGCCATTTTGAGCTCACTCTGCTGTGAATTCAGTTAGGGATAGGACGCTGTTGTTCTGAGGGACAGTTTTAGGTACCTATTTGGTCTATTCTGCTTTACCCAAGCTACTTTATAAATCGCTGTGCCTTGCAGCGCTAGTGCACAGTTCTCTGTGCTGTTCACCGCTGTCTGCAAGGTCTGTGTGTGTGAGTGCAGCTCACCCTGTAGTGTGTGCTTCAGCCACGTCTGGTTGTAGTGCACTCAGTGTGTGTCACTGCCTCATACATTGTCCTTTTTTGCCAATTCATAATTTTTCCTGATATCTCCTATTAGTGTGGTGGTTCCATCCGTATTCAGCTAAATTGGTTCCAAACACACTATATAGGAGTAGATAGAGAATTTTTTTTTTGTCTTGCAGCGCTAGTGCACAGTGCTCTGCATCTGCACTGTTCATCGCTGTCTGCAAGGTCTGTGTGTGTGAGTGCAGCTCACCCTGTAGTGTGTGCTTCAGCCACGTCTGGTTGTAGTGCACTCAGAGTGTGTCACTGCCTCATACATTGACCTTTTTTGCCAATTCATAATTTTTCCTGATATCTCCTATTAGTGTGGTGGTTCCATCCGTATTCAGCTACATTGGTTCCAAACACACTATATAGGAGTAGTTAGAGGAGCCTTTCTGCAGCATTGTGCCCTGCAGTCCCAGCCAGATTAGTATTAGCCTATTTTTTGTAGCCTCATCTATTGCATTGTAGGTTACCTTCCTACATTGTAATAGCTACAAAAAGTTTGTGATACTATCGGTATTACATCTTTGGGCACATCCAGTGTCTTTTTGTGACAAAAAAAACCTAAATAAAATTTACCAAACAGGCCACATTAGCTCATATTAAAGTCTAGTCCACACTTTATAAAATTAGTGTTTCTTATACCTGTTAGCAGCTGTTCAGGAATAAGCACACTAAGCACTTAGTACTTTTCTGCCTATCTTTATCAGCCTACCAAGATGAAGAAGGCAGGGAGTAAGGCATGTGGTCGTGGTCGTGGGCATGGAGTTTCAGCAGGGAGAGGACGTGAGGATTCTGTGCCTGCAGGGAGAGGACTTGGGGATTCTGTGCCTGCTGCGGGCACCAGTGACTCAGCATCCCCCAGTTTTACCAGGGAACAGTCCTTTATGCGCAGCTTTGTAGGAGCTAGCCGTACCCCACTGCTGCGGGAGGACCAAATTGAAGCCGTTGTCGGATGGATGGCAGCTAACGCATCGACTTCAATTAGTTCCAGATCCTCTCAGGTCCTGAGCACTGAAGAGCACCAATCTGTCTCTTCACCACCTGCCAAATTGCCCAGGCAGTTAGAGAGCCCTGGACAGGAGCCATCTCTACTTCTGTTCTCTGAATCTCTTGGCTTGGAAAGAGGGGGCCAGCCAAGCAGAATTCGAGAATTTGAAGAAGAGGTAGTATGCAGTGATGCACAACCATTTTGTCTCTCTGAATCTGAAGAGGTGGGTGGGCCAGTGCCTATGGTCAGCAGCACACCTTAGTACGCATCTGATGATGAGACTCAGGTGCCACTTTCTGGTGCGTACTGTGCTGTCGAGACTACCCAGGAGAAGCAGTTGTTTGAAGAGGGTGGTGTAGATGATGAGGTCCTTGACCCATCATGGCATGAGGGACAGGAAGGTGGTGGGAGCAGCTCTGAGGAAGAGATTCCCCGAACAGCCCAAAAAGGAGGGAGAGGGAGGGGCAGACTTGGTTGCCTGTAGCCTCCACTTCGGCACCCATTAGGAGCATGGCTCTTCCAAAATCCAAAGCGGGCGCTCCCAAGACTTGCAGTGCCTGGTCCTTTTTTTGACACAGTTGCAGATGACATTTTCTTTGTCAAATGCAAGCTGTGTAATCAGAAGGTGAAAAGAGGGAAAAGTGTCAGCAACCTCAATACCACAAATATGTGGAAACATGTGCGGACCAAGCACGTGGTGGAGTTACAAAAACACACTGAAGACCTAGGCCAACCTACAGCGCCACCTACCACCTCTTCAGCTCGTGTTGTAGCCTCTTCCTCCAGCTCACACACAGCTGGTTCGGCTTCCTCACAGGATCGCCATGGAAGAATCTCTGGCACTGTTGTACAGAGACACAGTGCAATTCCACCCACAGCACCACTTTCCCAGTCATCCTCACACTCCCAGGCCAGTCTACAGCCATCGTTAGCACAGGCATGGGAGAAAAGGCGCCCATACTCGGCAAACCACCCCCGAGCACAGGCTCTGAATGCTGGCATTGCTAAACTACTGGCCCTTGAAATGCTATCATTCAGGTTGGTGGAGACTGACACCTTCCGTAACTTTATGGCATTGGCAGTCCCACAATACAACGTGCCCAGCCTCTAATATTTCAGTAGGCAATCCGTCCCTGCCCTGCAACATCATGTGGAGGGAAAAATTAAACATGCGCTACAAAACCCCGTCAGTAGCAAGGTCCACCTGACCACCGATGCGTGGACCAGTAAGCATGGACAGGGACGATACCTTTCCCTCACTGCCCATTGGGTAAATGTTGTGGAGCCGGGTACAGATCTTGAGAGTGGCGCTGTATGTGTTCTGCCAACTCCAAGGATTGCAGGAATCCAGTCTGCACACATTGACTCCTCCTCATACTCCAGTTCCTCTGAATCAGCGCTGCAGGAGCCGTCACGGTCTACCTCCACATCGACCCGTGAACGGTTACCTGTTATGATGACCGATATGAGCACAGCCGTGGCCAAACGTCAACAGGCCGTATTAAAATTAATTTCTTTGGGGAATCAAAGCCACACAGCGCAGGAGCTCTGGAATGCCATCAAGCAGCAGAGCGACGTGTGGTTTGTGCCAGCGAATCTCCAGCCAGGCATGGTAGTGTGTGACAATGGGCGAAATCTGGTGGCAGCTCTGGGCCTAGGCAACCTCACTCACATCCCATGTCTGGCACATGTGCTCAACTTGGTCGTGCAGAGTTTTTTGAGGGACTATCCGGATCTTGATGCACTGCTTCACAAGGTCCGCACAGAGTGCGCTCACTTGCGGCGTTCCAGCAACGCAAGATCACGCATTGCAGCTCTGCAGCGCCGATTACGTCTTCCGGAACATCGCATCATAAGTGACCTACCCACCAGGTGGAATTCAACGTTACATATGTTGGAGAGGTTGTGTGAGCAGCAGGCAGCAGTAATGGAGTACCAGCTGCAGCAGGCGCAAACAAGTCGCAGTGCGCGCTGTTCACACTTCACCACCACTGAGTGGGCCTCTATTAAGGACATTTGCCACGTTTTGCGTGCCTTCTATTATTCCACACGGATGGCGAGTGCAGATGATGCACTGGTCAGCATGACTATCCCCCTTATCTGCCTGATTGAAAAAACACTGCAAGCACTAAGGGATGAGGTTTTGGAAGAGGTGGAGCATGAGGAGTCACAAATGCCATCTGCTTCTCTACAGTCTGCGCAACGTGGTTCCTCACAAAGGCCTAGGCAGGGGACACTTTGTGAGGAGGATGAGCAGGAGTCAATGGATGAGGAAGACATCTGTCCAGAGGAGGGAGGTACACAATGCTCTAGTAGTCAGTATCTAGAGCGAGGGTGGGGTGATGCAGAGCAGGCAGAGATCACGCCTCAAGCAGAGGACAACGTTTCTTGGCCAGTTGGCAGTCTGCAGCACATGGTTGATTTCATGCTGCAGTGCCTGAGAAACGACCGCCGCATCGCCCACATTCTCAACACGGCTGATTATTGGGTGTCCACCCTCCTAGATCCTCGCTACCGGGACAACTTACAAAGCCTCATAACACCATTGAACCGGGAGCGTAAAATGCGGGAGTACCAAGACGCACTGGTGCATTCCATCATGTTCTCCATTCCAACCGAGAGCAGTGCTGCTAGTGCTTTACAAAGCAGCTCAGTGCGTCGAGGCAGTGGAGGAAGCTCTGCACAAAGAGGGAGCAGAAGCAGTGCCTCAGCACAAGGCAAGACCAGTATGGCCCAAATGTGGCAAAGTTTTGTGTCCCCGCCGCCACAAATGTCTACACCATCACAGACGGCTCCAGTCAGCAGGAGGCAAAGTTTCCGTCAGAAGGTGACAGACTACATGTCTTGCCCTCTTAGTGTACTCCCAGACGGCTCTTCTCCCTTCAAGTTTTGGGTCTGTAAGCTGGATACAAGGCCAGAGCTTAGTCAGTATGCATTGGAGGTGCTAGCTTGCCCTGCTGCTAGTGTATTATCGGAACGCGTCTTTAGTGCCGCAGGTGGTGTACTAACAGACCGTCGCATGCGACTATCCTCCAATAACGTTGACCGGCTTACTTTTCTCAAAATGAACAAGGCCTGGATCTCTCATGAATTTGCCAGTCCTCTTCCAGAATAAATAATTGGTTGGCAACAGTATCCAGGTCTCCTGATGTGTTCATGTTTCTAACACCTGAACTGTAATCCCTGAGCTCCAACACCGCCAGTTGGCGCTCGGAAGTGCCATCTGCACAGTCAACACTTGCTGCCGTGTTATTGGGGTTCAGTAACATCAGCTGTTCCCCTGCTGTGCGGACGGCAATTTCTCCTTCTCTGTCCTCATTCACACTACTACAGATTTTAAAGTTGCTCCAATTACACCTCTGGCTCCTCTGTTTTCAGTATTATCCCTGAGCTCCAACACCGCCAGTTGGTGCTCGGAAGTGCCGTATGCACAGTCAACACTTGCTGCCGTGTTATTGGGGTTCAGTAACGTCTGCTGTTCCCCTGCTGTGCGGACGGCAATTTCTCCTGCTCCGTCCTCATTCACACTACTACAGATTTTAAAGTTGCTCCAATTACACCTCTGGCTCCTCTGTTTTCAGTATTATCCCTGAGCTCCAACACCGCCAGTTGGCGCTCGGAAGTGCCTTCTGCACAGTCAACACTTGCTGCCATGTTATTGGGGTTCAGTAACGTCAGCTGTTCCCCTGCTGTGCGGACGGCAATTTCTCCTGCTCTGTCCTCATTCACACTAATACAGATTTTAAAGTTGCTCCAACTACACCTCTGGCTCTTCTCTTTTCAGTATTATCCCTGAGCTCCAACACAGCCAGTTGGCGCTCAGAAGTGCTGTCTGCACAGTCAACACTTGCTGCCGTGTTATTGGGGTTCAGTAACGTCAGCTGTTCCCCTGCTGTGCGGACGGCAATTTCTCCTGCTCTGTCCTCATTCACACTACTACAGATTTTAAAGTTGCTCCAATTACACCTCTGGCTCCTCTGTTTTCAGTATTATCCCTGAGCTCCAACACCGCCAGTTGGCAGTCAGAAGTGCCGTCTGCACAGTCAACACTTGCTGCCGTGTTATTGGGGTTCAGTAACGTCAGCTGTTCCCCTGCTGTGCGGACGGCAATTTCTCCTGCTCTGTCCTCATTCACACTACTACAGATTTTAAAGTTGCTCCAATTACACCTCTGGCTCCTCTGTTTTCAGTATTATCCCTGAGCTCCAACACCACCAGTTGGTGCTCGGAAGTGCCGTCTGCACAGTCAACACTTGCTGCCGTGTTATTGGGGTTCAGTAACGTCAGCTGTTCCCCTGCTGTCCGGACGGCAATTTCTCCTGCTCTGTCCTCATTCACACTACAACAGATTTTAAAGTTGCTCCAATTACATCTCTGGCTCCTCTGTTTTCAGTATTATCCCTGAGCTCCAACACCGCCAGTTGGCGCACAGAAGTGCCGTCTGCACAGTCAACACTTGCTGCCGTGTTATTGGGGTTCAGTAACGTCAGCTGTTCCCCTGCTGTCCGGACGGCAATTTCTCCTGCTCTGTCCTCATTCACACTACAACAGATTTTAAAGTTGCTCCAATTACATCTCTGGCTCCTCTGTTTTCAGTATTATCCCTGAGCTCCAACACCGCCAGTTGGCGCACAGAAGTGCCGTCTGCACAGTCAACACTTGCTGCCGTGTTATTGGGGTTCAGTAACGTCAGCTGTTCCCCTGCTGTGCGGACGGCAATTTCTCCTGCTCTGTCCACATTCTCACTACTACAGATTTTAAAGTTGCTTCAATTACACCTCTGGCTCCTCTGTTTTCAGTATTATCCCTGAGCTCCAACACCGCGAGTTGGCACTCGGAAGTGCTGTTTACACAGTCAACACTTGCTGCCATGTTATTGGGGTTCAGTAACGTCAGCTGTTCCCCTGCTGTGCGGACGGCAATTTCTCCTGCTCTGTCCTCATTCACAATACTACAGATTTTAAAGTTGCTCCAATTACACCTCTGGCTCCTCTGTTTTCAGTATTATCCCTGAGCTCCAACACCGCCAGTTGGCGCTCGGAAGTGCCGTCTGCACAGTCAACACTTGCTGCCATGTTATTGGGGTTCAGTAACGTCAGCTGTTCCCCTGCTGTGCGGACGGCAATTTCTCCTGCTCTGTCCTCATTCACACTACTACAGATTTTAAAGTTGCTCCAATTACACCTCTGGCTCCTCTGTTTTCAGTATTATCCCTGAGCTCCAACACCACCAGTTGGTGCTCGGAAGTGCCGTCTGCACAGTCAACACTTGCTGCCGTGTTATTGGGGTTCAGTAACGTCAGCTGTTCCCCTGCTGTCCGGACGGCAATTTCTCCTGCTCCGTCCTCATTCACACTACTACAGATTTTAAAGTTGCTCCAATTACACCTCTGGCTCCTCTGTTTTCAGTATTATCCCTGAGCTCCAACACCGCCAGTTGGCGCTCGGAAGTGCTGTCTGCACAGTCAACACTTGCTGCCGTGTTATTGGGGTTCAGTAACGTCAGCTGTTCCCCTGCTGTGCGGACGGCAATTTCTCCTGCTCTGTCCTCATTCACACTACAACAGATTTTAAAGTTGCTCCAATTACATCTTTGGCTCCTCTGTTTTCAGTATTATCCCTGAGCTCCAACACCGCCAGTTGGCGCTCAGAAGTGCCGTCTGCACAGTCAACACTTGCTGCCGTGTTATTGGGGTTCAGTAACGTCAGCTGTTCCCCTGCTGTGCGGACGGCAATTTCTCCTGCTCTGTCCTCATTCACACTACTACAGATTTTAAAGTTGCTCCAATTACACCTCTGGCTCCTCTGTTTTCAGTATTATCCCTGAGCTCCAACACCACCAGTTGGTGCTCGGAAGTGCCGTCTGCACAGTCAACACTTGCTGCCGTGTTATTGGGGTTCAGTAACGTCAGCTGTTCCCCTGCTGTCCGGACGGCAATTTCTCCTGCTCTGTCCTCATTCACACTACAACAGATTTTAAAGTTGCTCCAATTACATCTCTGGCTCCTCTGTTTTCAGTATTATCCCTGAGCTCCAACACCGCCAGTTGGCGCACAGAAGTGCCGTCTGCACAGTCAACACTTGCTGCCGTGTTATTGGGGTTCAGTAACGTCAGCTGTTCCCCTGCTGTCCGGACGGCAATTTCTCCTGCTCTGTCCTCATTCACACTACAACAGATTTTAAAGTTGCTCCAATTACATCTCTGGCTCCTCTGTTTTCAGTATTATCCCTGAGCTCCAACACCGCCAGTTGGCGCACAGAAGTGCCGTCTGCACAGTCAACACTTGCTGCCGTGTTATTGGGGTTCAGTAACGTCAGCTGTTCCCCTGCTGTGCGGACGGCAATTTCTCCTGCTCTGTCCACATTCTCACTACTACAGATTTTAAAGTTGCTTCAATTACACCTCTGGCTCCTCTGTTTTCAGTATTATCCCTGAGCTCCAACACCGCGAGTTGGCACTCGGAAGTGCTGTTTACACAGTCAACACTTGCTGCCATGTTATTGGGGTTCAGTAACGTCAGCTGTTCCCCTGCTGTGCGGACGGCAATTTCTCCTGCTCTGTCCTCATTCACAATACTACAGATTTTAAAGTTGCTCCAATTACACCTCTGGCTCCTCTGTTTTCAGTATTATCCCTGAGCTCCAACACCGCCAGTTGGCGCTCGGAAGTGCCGTCTGCACAGTCAACACTTGCTGCCGTGTTATTGGGGTTCAGTAACGTCAGCTGTTCCCCTGCTGTGCGGACGGCAATTTCTCCTGCTCTGTCCTCATTCACACTACTACAGATTTTAAAGTTGCTCCAATTACACCTCTGGCTCCTCTGTTTTCAGTATTATCCCTGAGCTCCAACACCACCAGTTGGTGCTCGGAAGTGCCGTCTGCACAGTCAACACTTGCTGCCGTGTTATTGGGGTTCAGTAACGTCAGCTGTTCCCCTGCTGTCCGGACGGCAATTTCTCCTGCTCCGTCCTCATTCACACTACTACAGATTTTAAAGTTGCTCCAATTACACCTCTGGCTCCTCTGTTTTCAGTATTATCCCTGAGCTCCAACACCGCCAGTTGGCGCTCGGAAGTGCTGTCTGCACAGTCAACACTTGCTGCCGTGTTATTGGGGTTCAGTAACGTCAGCTGTTCCCCTGCTGTGCGGACGGCAATTTCTCCTGCTCTGTCCTCATTCACACTACAACAGATTTTAAAGTTGCTCCAATTACATCTTTGGCTCCTCTGTTTTCAGTATTATCCCTGAGCTCCAACACCGCCAGTTGGCGCTCAGAAGTGCCGTCTGCACAGTCAACACTTGCTGCCGTGTTATTGGGGTTCAGTAACGTCAGCTGTTCCCCTGCTGTGCGGACGGCAATTTCTCCTGCTCTGTCCACATTCTCACTACTACAGATTTTAAAGTTGCTTCAATTACACCTCTGGCTCCTCTGTTTTCAGTATTATCCCTGAGCTCCAACACCGCGAGTTGGCACTCGGAAGTGCTGTTTGCACAGTCAACACTTGCTGCCATGTTATTGGGGTTCAGTAACGTCAGCTGTTCCCCTGCTGTGCGGACGGCAATTTCTCCTGCTCTGTCCTCATTCACACTACTACAGATTTTAAAGTTGCTCCAATTACACCTCTGGCTCCTCTGTTTTCAGTATTATCCCTGAGCTCCAACACCGCCAGTTGGCGCTCGGAAGTGCCGTCTGCACAGTCAACACTTGCTGCCGTGTTATTGGGGTTCAGTAACGTCAGCTGTTCCCCTGCTGTGCGGACGGCAATTTCTCCTGCTCTGTCCTCATTCACACTACTACAGATTTTAAAGTTGCTCTAATTACACCTCTGGCTCCTCTGTTTTCAGTATTATCCCTGAGCTCCAACACCACCAGTTGGTGCTCGGAAGTGCCGTCTGCACAGTCAACACTTGTTGCCGTGTTATTGGGGTTCAGTAACGTCAGCTGTTCCCCTGCTGTCCAGACGGCAATTTCTCCTGCTCCGTCCTCATTCACACTACTACAGATTTTAAAGTTGCTCCAATTACACCTCTGGCTCCTCTGTTTTCAGTATTATCCCTGAGCTCCAACACCGCCAGTTGGCGCTCGGAAGTGCTGTCTGCACAGTCAACACTTGCTGCCGTGTTATTGGGGTTCAGTAACGTCAGCTGTTCCCCTGCTGTGCGGACGGCAATTTCTCCTGCTCTGTCCTCATTCACACTACTATAGATTTTAAAGTTGCTCCAATTACACCTCTGGCTCCTCTGTTTTCAGTATTATCCCTGAGCTCCAACACCGCCAGTTGACGCTCGGAAGTGCCGTCTGCACAGTCAACACTTGCTGCCGTGTTATTGGGGTTCAGTAACGTCAGCTGATCCCCAGCTGTGTGTCCGGCAAATTCTCCTGCTTTGTCCACATCCACTGTACTACTGATTTAAAACTTGCTCCAATTACACCTCTGGCTCCTCTGTTTTTAGTATTTACCCTGGGCTCCAATATTGCTAGTTACTGCTCAGAAGTGCCGTCTGCACAGTCAACGCTTGCTCCAGTGTTATTGGGGTTCAGTAACGTCAGCTGATCCCCAGCTGTGTGTCCGGCAAATTCTCCTGCTTTGTCCACATCCACTGTACTACAGATTTAAAATTTGCTCCAATTACACCTCTGGCTCCTCTGTTTTTAGTATTTACCCTGGGCTCCAATACCGCTAGTTGCTGCTCAGAAGTGCCATCTGCACAGTCAACGCTTGCTCCAGTGTTATTGGGGTTCAGTAACGTCAGCTGATCCCCAGCTGTGTGTCCGGCATTTTCTCCTGCTCTGTCCACATTCACACTACTACAGATTTTAAAGTTTCTCCAATTACGCCTCTGGCTCCACTCTGTTTTTAATATTTACCCTGGGTTCCAGCACCGCCAGCTGTTTCCCAGCAGTTTCTTTGGCACGGGTACTCCCTCCTGCCCAGCCTGGTTCCAGCACGCCAGCTGTTTCCGGGTTGTGTCAACGTCACTTTGCCTCCAATGCGTTGTCCTGTCGTGTTGCGGTCGGGTTAGCCGACTCTATGGTGCCTGCAGTTTAGGTGACTCCTATGTGGGCTGTGGGATCTGGCAATGAAGGCTGGTTCCATAGTGCCAATAGGACATGCACCCCCTGTAGGACTGTAGGTTGTGGCAACTGCGGCCGGCTCGCGGCCTTGAAACTTTTTTTTACATGGGTACCTTCTGCTACCCATCCGGGTTCCAGTATCGTCAACTGGTTCTCGGCAGTGCCTTTGGATTAGGTGCCTCCTTCTCGGTATCCAAGTTCCACCAACGTCTGCTGGTCCTTGGTAGTGCTTTCTGGTACAGGTACCTCCTGCTTAGTAACCGAGTTCCAGTACCGTCAGCTGGTCTTCTGTAGTTCCATTGGCTCTTGTACCTTCTGCTACCCATCCGGGTTCCAGTACAGTCAGCTGGTTCTCGGCAGTGTCTTTGGCACGGGTACTCCCTCCTGCCCAGCCTGGTTCCAGCACGCCAGCTGTTTCCGGGTAGTGTCAACGTCACTTTGCCTCCAATGAGTTGTCTGTCGTGATGCGGTCGGGTTAGCCAACTCTATGGTGCCTGCAGTTTAGGTGACTCCTATGTGGGCTGCGGGATCTGGCAATGAAGGCTGGTTCCATAGTGCCAATAGGACAAGCACCCCCTGTAGGACTCTGGGTTTTGGTAACTGCGGCCGGCTCGCGGCCTTGAAACTTTTTTTTACATGGGTACCTTCTGCTACCCATCTGGGTTCCAGTACCATCAGCTGGTTCTCGGCAGTACCTTTGGCTTAGGTGCCTCCTTCTCGGTATCCAAGTTACACCAACGTCTGCTGGTCCTTGGTAGTGCTTTCTGGCACAGGTACCTCCTGCTTAGTTACCGAGTTCCATTACCGTCAGCTGGTCCTCGGTAGTTCCATTGGCTCTTGCACCTTCTGCTACCCATCCGGGTTCCAGTACCGTCAGCTGGTCCTCGGTAGTTCCTCAGCCTTCTTGTACCTTCTGCTACATTTCCAAGTTCAAGCTTTTTGAAATGGTTCTTGGTAATCACTCTGGATCTCCCTGACGAGGACCCTGAAGACGAGGACCCTGAAGACCACCCCGAAGAAGACGAGGACCCCGAAGACGAGGACCCTGAAGACGAGGACCCTGAAGACCAACCCGAAGAAGACGAGGACCCCGAAGAGGAGGACCCTGAAGACGAGGACCCTGAAGACCAACCCAAAGAAGACGAGGACCCCGAAGACGAGGACCCTGAAGACGAGGACCCTGAAGACCAACCCGAAGAAGATGAGGACCCCGAAGACAACGACCCTGAAGACCACCCCGAAGAAGTCCAAGAAGATGACCCTGAAGAAGTTGAGCAAGAGGACAAAAAAGAGAAGACAACCACCAAGATACAGAAGAACAAGAGACAGAAAACCAAGAAGCAGAAATACAAGAAGCTGCAGAACAAAAAGTGGAAGAACATTAAGCATAAGACTAAAAATCAGAGCAAAAGATAATATCTAAATTATAAGCAGAAGATTACTAAGCAGTGTATGGGGGTGAGTCAGTTCCTCCTCGTGGTGCCCCTGGAAAAGACCTGCTGCTGCAGGCCAAACTGAACGCGGACAAATCCTGTTGTAAATCTTTTGTGACGGGCAGAACGAAAGGTGTAATGTTCAAACTTTTATAGATAACAACTACAGGAATGCCTGTCACAAATAAGAATATGATGAAGAAGAAGAATATGAAGAAGATGAAGAAGTAGAATATGAAGAAGAATAATAGTTGAATAAGAAGAATATGAAGAATGTAAAAAAAAAGAATAATACGAAGAAGGTGAAGAAGAAGAAGATGAAGAAGGTGAAGAAGAAGTTGATGAAAAAGATGCTGATGCTGAGGATGATGAAGGAGAAAGTGTGGGAGAAGTAAAAAAGAAGGTGAAAAGCATGGAAGTAGTGAAACATAAATATCTGACAAAATATAAAAATACTTAACATAGTCAATATTTCAGTAACTCAGAACGTCTTAAAAAAAATATTAATTTCTGCTATTCCATTTGATTGGGCTAAACCTCTATGCCTTTATTGTCTCCCCCACCTCCCCCAATACATTCTACATTATTCTTAGTTGTTTTCCTTCATGTAGAATTAACCTACAAGGAAAGAAAGGGTTTATTTTCATTCCGATATTTCTGTCCAATTGACTTGCATTGGTTTCCGGTATCGGAATCGGCGATATCCGATACCTTTTGGGTATCGGTCCGATCCAATCCGATCTGATATTTCCCGATATCGGAAGGTATCGCTCAACACTAGTGTTGAGCCACCCCCGTAGTGTTCGAGTTCGGTTCGGTTCGTCGAACACCCGTGTGTTCGCCGAACTGTTCGTCGAACTGTTCGTCGAACACCTTCGAACACCGTTAAAACCAATGGCAGGCAAACAAAAACACATAGAAACACATAGAAAACACCTTCAAAGGTGTCCAAAAGCTGACAAACTGCTCAGAAGACACAACTAACACATGGAAAAGTGACAAGTAAATATAGTCATGCGAAAAGAAAAGAGGTGGAGGAGTAAAAGGAGGGGGAGACACAGATATAGGCATGTCATGCCCTTCTAAAATCCAAAAAGTGAGAAGCCGACACGCTCAGTCCGCTCTTGCCCGTGCCACCTCCGTGTCGCCGGGTTTGTGCCAGAGCCGCGGTGAACCCTGACGGCCAGCCCCCCTCTCCCAATACTGGTGCCTGTCCGCTGGTGGGTCGAGCGAGCCCCCCTGTGGTGGAGGCAGCTCTAAGCTTTTTAATTTAAATTGTCTCTCTAATTTGAATAAATACACTTTAAATCCATTTACAAGGATCTATTGGAGGGCAAGTCTCATGCCAGCAGCCGCGTAATTCCAGCTCCAGTTGCGTCCACTAAAGCTGCTGCAGTTAAAAAGCTTTTATAAGGATCGAGCTCGGCTGTCCACCGCAAGGCATCCTACTGCCAGTCCGAGCCCCTATGCCTTGGGGTGCCTCCTGATGCTCTTCACTGAGTATCCCGTGGTCCCGAAGCATTTCCTTTGAAAAAATGAAGTGTCCAAACTACTGGTGGTGTAGCTTGCTTAACAGCCGGGATAATCCGCTGACTAGCAGACCCTGCTACTAGGTACAAAGTATTTCCTGGGCTAGATGCAGTTAAAAATTTGTAATTAGATACTCTCGTTGGATGCTGAGAAAGCATTCCATAGAGTCTCCTGGCACGCCATATATGATTCTCTTAAAAAGCTTGGGGTAGGGGTCTAGGGGACCCTTTTATAGCCAAAATCACGGCCCTGTATCGCAATACGTCACCTAGGCTGAAGATAAATGGAACTGTAGCACCCTGAGGGCTCGGTTGCTACAGAGGTATTGCACCTCACCCAGAGGTGTGATATCTCACTCTCAGGTAAGGATGTAGTGTGGATCAGGACCCGACACCTGCATGCATTACACCACATTGCCGTGGGGCAGGGCGACCAATATGCCCCTGAGATGGGCACAACAGTCCCTGTCCCTGGCTGGAGTGGGGGGAGGGAACACTGAGGAAGGGGAACCCTGTAGTGCAGGAGCAGGGAGGAAGCAGTTCCTGGGTGCATTGAGAAGCGAGTATAAAAGGTGGGCACCATCTTAGTTCAGTGCAGAGAAGTCTGAGCAGAAGTGACAGGGAGCAGGGGCTCTGCATGAGCTCTGCTCCGGAGGCGGGCCTAGTAACAGAGGCCCAGGCCTGGAAGAGGGAGAAGGAAGGAAGAGGAGCGGAGAAGGCTCCAGGAACGAGGAATGAAGGGATCTCAGGGGTACGGACGGGCGAGTCGCCACCGCACGCCCGAATCCACCTGCGTGGAGGGGTCAGGCCAAAGGGGGAGACCGGTCCCCGAAACTAGTGGAGGCAGGAAACGACCCTCAGCTAGAAACAGGAGGCTGTGACATTTTATGTGGCGCAGCCCCTCGCTACACCCGCTAGGAAGGCACCACATAGGGTCAGGGAAACTGGCGCCAAGTTTACCAAGAGGAGGCCCGAGGCAGCCGGACAGAAGGGTTGGTAAGAAAGGCCAGACAAAGGACACACAAAGGGGGTCCTGTGAAGCACTTCAAAGTTATCTGGGAGTTGTCTGAGCCCCTCACCTGGTGAGCACAGTACGACGTGGGCAGCCGTTACCTGCAGACGTGGTCTGGATAATAAGAACTGTGAGTAAAGGCCCTGGACTGCATCACTGACTCCGTGTCATTACTGCTGCTGCCCTGCACCATCACCCCCATCCTCCGCATACACTGCCCTGAGGCTATACTCCTCCCGTGGGGAGTTATGCTACGCTCTGCTGCACCCACAACACCAGCCTCAGCGGTCTGCCCTGGAGCGGCGGTTCACTCTGACCGCAATCCACGTGTGGCGTAGTCGGACATTTAAACATCAAAACCACATAAATAGTTCCGCCACTGGTTTGACCGCCCTGAGCCACGGAACCGGGTTGCCGCCACGGAGACTACAACCACCAGCATCCACCAAAAAGGGTCCGGCTCCGGGTGTCCCAAGGCCCAGGGGGCGCGTCAGAACATTTTCATCACCTTTCACAATCACCAATGGGACAAGGCAGGGATGTTCTCTGTCCCCTCTCTTATACATCCTAGTGACGGAGCACCTGCTCTCATCAATTCGCCATAACCCCAATATTAGGTGGATTGAGGTGGGAGGCACCGAGTACAAGTGCTTTCTATTTGCTGATGATGTCCTAGTATATATCACTCAATCACATATATCCATCCATGCTGTTATGGCTGAAATAGATCACTTTGTTACATGGTCAAATTTTAAAATCAATGCAGCAAATTCTGAGGCCCTCGATGTCTCCCTCCCCAAATCCATATAGGATTCCATCCAGTCCAACTTTCCCTTTGCCTGGCCCTCACAGGGTATCAAATACTTAGGAATTCCTATTCATAGAGACCTCTCCCATCTATGTTATCTTAGTTTTGGGCCCTTTATTGAACAACTCCATACAGACCACGGTTGGCAAGTTAGAACTGTAAGATTCACTACGTGAACCACTGGTGTTTTGTGGAAAAGCACATGTACACTGTGTTCCAAATTATTATGCAAAAAGTGTTTAGGAGTGATAAGGGAAGAATTTGTTTGTTTGTCAGTTAAACTCATTGATGGTGATGTGTGTCAGGGCTCTTTATATCACTGTAAGCAATTGCAGACACCTGTGCTAATTAGTTTGGCAGGTGTGTCCAATGAAAGGCAAGACTACTTAAGAAGGCTGTCTCACATTATTAAGCAGCCTACATTTTCTGTCAAAATGGGAAAGAAAAAGGATGTGTCGGCTGCTGAGAAGCAACAAATTGTGGAGTGTTTAGGTCAAGGCATGACTACAATCAACATTGTGCGATGATCAGGATGAAGTGTCTTGGCAATCAAGAAGTATGTAGCTGATTCACAGTACACACGTGTGCGTGCTGATAAGGGCAAATTGAGGACTCTTTCCTACAGGCAATTACGTCAGGTTGAAAGAGCAGCGGCAAAAAAGCCTTGTCATAGCAGCAGACAAGTTTTTGAAGCTGCTTGTGCCTCCAACGTCCCCCGAACAACAAGATGCAGGGTCCTTCAGAGGTTTGCAGCTGTGCATACGCCATCCTGTCGACCTCCTCTATCCACTTCACACAAGCAGAAACGGCTCCAGTGGGCCAAACATTACATGAAGACTGATTTCAAAACTGTTTTGTTCACGGATGAGTGCCGTGCAGCGCTCGATGGTCCAGATGGATGGAGTGGAGGATGGCTGGTTGATGGACACCCCACGCAAACACGGCTACAGCGCCAACAAGGAGGAGGTGGAGTAATGTTTTGGGCTGGAATCATGGGGAGAGAGATTGTCGGCCCCTTTAGGATCCCTGAAGGCGCTAAAGATGAACTCCATAATGTATGTGGATTTTCTCAAACAGCACTTCCTGCCATGGTTCAAGAAGAAGAACCATGTATTTCACAGCAAGATCATTTTTCCGCATGATAATGCACCATCTCAGGCTGCACATAAAACATCTGCATCTCTGGCTGATATGGGCATAAAAGGGGACAAACTTATGGTGTGACCCCCATGCTCCCCTGACCTCTACCCCATTCAGAACCTTTGGAGCATCATTAAAAGGAGTGTCTATGATGGCGGGAGGCAGTTCACATCTAAGCAACAGCTCTGGGAGGGTATTCTGTCCTCATGCAAAACAATTGAAGCAGAAACCATCCAAAACCTGACAATTTCAATGGACGAGAGAGTTCAGAAGCTCCTTTCGAACAAGGGGTCCTATGTGAAAATGTAACATCACCTAGAATAAAGTTTTGAAAACTGTTTGATTTCAGTTTCTAACAACCTGCTAATGCTTATAATTTCAAAAATGACCATTTTTTTGGTCTTTATTAAAATGAAAAGGTTGATCGAAAAGTTTGGGAGATCTAAGAGTGTGGCAACCCAGTAGTCATGATTACTTCGAATTCTGACAATATGAGGGTCATGCTGCAGGTAGTGCAGCAAGAAGGCACTTATGTGTCTTGCGCATCTCGGAGCCCCAAAATTATTTTCCGGGCTAGATGCAGCTAAAAATTATTATTAATTTTAAATCTGGTGAAGCTTTAGTATAGATGGCCTAATAGGATCAGTGCTGCACACTGCTACAAAGCCCAAATTATTTTCCAGTCAAGATACAGATAAACATGATTAGTAATTTTAAATCTGGTGGAGCTTATTATAGATGGCCTAATAGAATCAGTGCTGCACACTGCTACAAAGCCCAAATTATTTTCCAGCCAAGATACAGATAAACATGATTAGTAATTTGAAAGCTTAAAACGGTTGGTAGGGTGATTTTAACCAATCATCAAGCTTCTACTCTCCCCAGGATGACACAGGGGTAGAAAAGTCGTTTCGGATCCATGATTTGTTCATCTTTATGAACGTGAGTCTGTCTACATTATCAGTGGAGAGCCGCGTGCGCTTATCTGTCAGCACACCACCAGCAGCGCTGAACACACGTTCAGACAGAACGCTGGCTGCGGGGCATGACAAGATCTCCAAGGCGTAAGTGGCTAGCTCCGGCCATTTATCCAGATTGGAAGCACAAAAAGAGCAAGGGTCCAGTGACACAGTCGTGGCTTCAATGTTTACTTGGAGATACTCCTGTACCATCGTCTCTAGGCGTTGACTATGTGTCAGACTTCTTGTCTCCTGTGGCCTTGCAAAGGATGGGCTTAAAAAGTGGTGAAATTATTCCGCAAAATTGATGTTACCAGCAGATACTGTGGTTCTGTTACGGTTTGAGTGCTGAACACTTGACGGTCCCACGGTTGGCAAGTTGGAACTGTGAGATTCACTACGTGCACCACTGGTATTTTGTGGAAAAGCACATGTAAGATTCTGCAACAGTCTCTGCTGATACTCCTGCATGCGTGCATCCCTTTCTATGGCAGGAATAATTTCTGCAAATTTACTTTTGTACCGGGGATCTAACAGTGTGGCAACCCAGTAGTCAGGATTATTTCTAATTCTCACAATTCGAGGGTCATGTTGCAGGTAGTGCAGCAAGAAGGCACTCATGTGTGTTGCGCATCCAGGAGCACCAAGTCCCTGTTGTGTTGGTGGCGAGGTAACAATCATGCTTCCTTCCTCTGTCCTCTCCCCCCAACCTCGCACAACAGAAATGTGATCAAGGTCTCCCTCATCTGATGAGTCTTCCATCAGTTCGTCCTCCACTTCTTCCTGGACTCCTGCACCTTCCTCACTAGTTTGGCTGCTACCATGCGCCCTGGTAAAACCATCTCCCCCACCCTCACATGCCTGCCGCCTTGGTGCTGCCGACCGTCTGGACCTTGCAGATGTTAGCCCTTCCGCATACAACTCCTCCTCCTCTACTTCCTCCACCTCCTCTTGTGCCACCACCTGACTCCGAATTCTGTTTAACATGTGCTCCAGCATGTAAATCACCGGAATAGTCATGCTGATAATGGCATCGTCAGCACTAAACATCTTCGTCGCCATTTCAAAACTGTGCAGAAGGGTGCATAGGTCCCTGATCTGAGACCACTCCTCCAGCGTGATTTGCCCCACCTCTGGATCTCGTTGGCCCAGGCTATACGTCAGAACCTATTGCACCAGGGCTTGTCGGTGCTGCCACAGTCGCTGCTACATGTGCAGAGTTGAATTCCACCGGGTAGGCACATCGCATTTTAGCCGGTGAAGTGGCAGGCCCAACGACTTCTGTAGAGATGTAAGTCGCTGAGCTGCGGGATGCGAATGGCGAAAGTGAGCACACAGCGACCGTGCCCTCTGCAGAAGGCCATCTAGTCTGGGATAGTGGGCTAAAAATTGCTGGACAACCAGGTTCAACACGTGAGCCATACAAGGCACGTGTGTGACATTGCCCCGGCGAAGGGCCGCACCCAGGTTTGCAGCATTGTCGCACACGGCCTTACCTGGTTTCAGGTCCAGTGGAGACAACCATTCATGAAATTGGTTCTCCAGAGCTGACCACAACTCCTCAGCTGTGTGACTCACATTTCCCAGACATTTCAATGTAAAAACCGCCTGATGACGTTGAGCCCTACTGAAAACATAGTAAGGAGGTGTGCAGGATCCCTTCTGCGCAGTTAGAAAGCTTGTGGCATGACCAGACAGGCTTTGGGTGCAGGTGGAAGACCGAGAGGAGGTTGAGGAGGCAGAAGCAGTGGAGGAACTTTGACATAAAGAGGATTGACGCACAACTCGTGGGGACGGCAAGACTTGGACAGCAGCCCCTTGTCCTGCTGTCACCATAGTTACCCAGTGCCCAGTCAGCGACATGTAACGCCCCTGTCCATGCCTACTCGTCCAAGTGTCTGTGGTGAAATGCACCCTGTCACACACAGAGTTTCTCAAAGAAGCGGTGATGTTGTGTGCGACATGCTGGTGGAGCGCAGGCACACCTTTCTTTGAGAAGTAGTGCCGACTGGGCATCTGGTACTGGGGCACTGCGACGGACATAAGGTCTCGAAAATCCTCTGTGTCCACCAGGCGGAAAGGCAGCATTTCTGTAGCCAAGAGCTTGCAGATGGTGAAATTCAACCTCTTAGCTTTCTCATGGCTAGGAGGAAATGGTCTTTTACTTGTCCACATCTGAGGGACCGAGGGCTGGCTATTGTGCTTAGACGGGGTTGATAAGGGTGTCCCCGGCAAACTGCCGGTCTGTGAGGAAGATGCAGGCGGACATGTTAGGCTGCCTTGATCCAAAGGTGGTGCTATCGATGTCGGACAGTGCTCAACACCAGCTGGTGTTACCACCTCCAAAGAAAATGATGACCTGCCAATCACGCTGGCTGTTGCGGGTAAAGAGGTGGCAGGTCTGCGCCCCAAAACAGGTGTGACTGCTGTCCCCCCAGTCACAGAGGATGAAGAGGCCGCGGATGCACAAGATATGGCAGACGGTGGTTGGCCCGGCCGGCTAGGCCGCATTGTAGCACACTGAGCTTCCCACTGCAACTTATGCTTCATGTCCATGTGCCGGTTCATGCATGAAGTACTCAAACTATGTATTTTTTGGCCTTTACTTAGCTTTTGCTGACAAATGTTACAGATAACACGAGTTGGGTCATCTTTATCGATCTGAAAAAATGCCCAGGCTATGCAAGGCTTAGCACCCATGCGACCTGAAGAGCCACCACGACTTGTGGTGAGAGGCAGAGTTGTGTTTGAGGATGCAGTTGTTGACGTGCTTCCAGTACTACGTCTCTGTCCAGGAAGGCGCAACCTGACCTCGTCGTCACTAGCATCTTCCTCCACCTCCTCTGCTGACCTCATCTCTTGGCTGACTATGGGTTGACAGTAAGTGGGATCTCCAACCTCATCATCATCACCCTGTGCGTTATCACACCCGTCGTCCTCAGAGCCAACCTGTTCCTGCCCTGACAAAAAACTAAAGTTGTCGCTCCAATCAGGTATTTGAGTCTTATCATCGTCTTCCTCATTGTCTCCACCAACAGGAATTACAGTTTGGGAATGAGGGTCTACATTATGGTCAGAACCTTCTGCGTCTGGTCCTGGATCCGACTCATAAAGATTCTGGGCTTCAGTGCAGATCATTTCCTCGTCTGGATTCACAGAAGCGCTGGAGTCGACCTCTGATTCCCAGGCTATAGTATGAGTAAACAGCTCTGCAGACTCAACCATCTGTTCTACCTCATACTCAGACGGGCAGCTGGAGATTTGGGAGCTGTGAGGAAGCAAGTGCGATTGGGGTGACACCTTTGAGGACTGGAGTATTTGTGATGTTGAAGTTGATGTGGAGGAGAGCCCACTTAAAGGAGCACTTGATATCCGTTGAAGCACCTGCTGTTTTTGTGCCTCATCTGGAATTTGTAGAGATTGGCGTGGCCGTAAGAAAGGGATCTTATCACATTGTCCGCTAAAAGAAGTAGACATTTTAGTTTGGCTGGAAGATGGTCTTTCTTCTGCAGATGTTACTGTTGCTTTAACACCTACCCCACGGACACAACCTTTTTTTCCCCTTCCCAACACGCCTATTCCCCTTTCCACCAGCAGCAGGCCTTTTTCCACTCATTTTGGTGGTTAACTAATTAACAACTCTGGAGTTGTTTGCACAAAAAAACAATGGATGGGAACCGAGCAGAGCTGAGTGGCCAAACTGTGGTATTAGGCCAAAACTATTGGCTGGGTTAGATGCAGAAAAAAATTATATTCAATTTGCAACCTGATGGAGGTCAGTATAGATGGACTAATAGAGAAAGTCCCACACACTGCTAGAAGGCCAAATATTTTTTCAGAGCTAGATGCAGATAAAAATTATTTTTAATTTGCAACCTGATGGAGGTCAGTATAGATGGACTAATAGAGAAAGTCCCACACACTGCTAGAAGGCCAAATATTTTTTCAGAGGTAGATGCAGAAAAAAATATATTCAGTTTGCAACCTGATGGAGGTCTGTATAGATGGATTAATAGAACAAGTCCCACACACAGCTAGAAGCCCAATATTTTTTCAGAGGTAGATGCAGAAAAAAATATATTCAGTTTGCAACCTAATGGAGGTCAGTATAGATGGACTAATACAACAAGTCCCACACACAGCTAGAAGCCCAATATTTTTTCAGAGGTAGATGCAGAAAAAAATATATTCAGTTTGCAACCTGATGGAGGTCTGTATAGATGGATTAATAGAACAAGTCCCACACACAGCTAGAGGCCCAATATTTTTTCAGAGGTAGATGCAGAAAAAGATATATTCAGTTTGCAACCTGATGGAGGTCAGTATAGATGGACTAATACAACAAGTCCCACACACAGCTAGAAGCCCAATATTTTTTCAGAGGTAGATGCAGAAAAAAATATATTCAGTTTGCAACCTGATGGAGGTCTGTATAGATGGATTAATAGAACAAGTCCCACACACAGCTAGAAGCCCAATATTTTTTCAGAGGTAGATGCAGAAAAAAATATATTCAGTTTGCAACCTGATGGAGGTCAGTATAGATGGACTAATACAACAAGTCCCACACACAGCTAGAAGCCCAATATTTTTTCAGAGGTAGATGCAGAAAAAAATATATTCAGTTTGCAACCTGATGGAGGTCTGTATAGATGGACTAATACAACAAGTCCCACACACAGCTAGAAGCCCAATATTTTTTCAGAGGTAGATGCAGAAAAAAATATATTCAGTTTGCAACCTGATGGAGGTCAGTATAGATGGACTAATACAACAAGTCCCACACACAGCTAGAAGCCCAATATTTTTTCAGAGGTAGATGAAGAAAAAAATATATGCAGTTTGCAAACTGATGGAAGTCAGTATAGATGGACTAATACAACAAATCCCACACACAGCTAGAAGCCCAATATTTTTTCAGAGCTAGATGCAGAAAAAAATTATATTCAATTTGCAACCTGATGGAGGTCAGTATAGATGGACTAATAGAATGATGCTATGCCCAAAAGATTTTACTTCACCAGGTGCAGTAAAAAAATTGGTATTCTATACACAGGTGGTATATCTTGCAACACAGAGGCTACTCCACTGACTAACACACTCTGCAATAGGCCAAAAAGGATTAGCTTTGCTAGATTCAGCCAAATGCTGTGAAAAAAACTTGCACAGCACTGGCACAGACCTGCCTGGCAAAAACTGATAGGAACTGATGTAACCTAGTCCTGAAAAGGACTCCAATTACAATTAGTCTTTACTCCCACAATCTATCTATTTAAGAGCACAGACCTGCCTGATAAAAGTCGTAGGAAATGCTGTAACCTAGTCCTTAAAAGGACTGCAATCACAACTATTCCCTACTCCCAAGCTATCTGTAGATTTGTGCGAAAATTGGCTTGAAATTAACAAGGTATAGCGCACACAGCAACAGCGGTGCCGTCTAACACGCAGCTGCAGCAGTGAGAAAATGGTGGCGACGGGGAAAATGGCTTGGTCTTATAGGGCAAGGACATGTGACATACACTGCCAATGACACATGCCCTTGCTTGTGTGAAAAAAAGCACTTCGCTCCGTGTGTGCGCTACTGATAGGCTGACAGATTGCACCTCCCCACTGTAAATGCGGGAAAGAGAAAAAAAAAAATGGAGATCTTCATTGTTCCTGCAGAGATCCATCCCCTGCCCCTCCCCCCACCCCGCTGTACACTCAAACTGCGTATTAACATTAATTTTCATCATTACTGAGAAAAAATCCAGTTATGATTTTGGTGCACGAACAGTTATCGAACATAACCTCGAACAGCCGAATTTTTCTCAAATTGTTCGTGTTCGCCGAACGGCTCGAACACCGCCCAAAACAGCTCGAATTTGAGATTGGCGAACAGTTCGAGTAGAACAACGCTCATCTCTACTCAACACTAGTTACCATACATACCAGAATGAGGGAAGGGGTGCCATGCATACAAGGATTGGGGGATGAAGATTGCCATGGATTCCAGGATGAGGGTGAGGGGCCCATGCATACCACGATAAGGCTGAGGGAGCCATGCATACCAGGATGAGGGATGAGGTGCCATGCATACCAGGATTTGGATAAGGGGTGCCATGCATACCAACATTGGGAATGAGGGGTGCCATACACACCAGGATTGGGGATGAGGGGACCATGCATTCCAGGATTGGGGATGAGGGGTGCCAAGCATACCAGGATTGGGGATCAGGGGTGCAATACATACCAGGATTGGGGATGAGGGGCCATACATACCAGGATAGAGATAAGAGGGTACCATGCATACCAGGATAGAGATGAGGGGGTACCATACATACCAAGATAGGGGAGAGGTACCATGCATACCAGGATGAGGGGTACCATACATACCAAGATAGGGATGAGGGATGGGCTACCATGCATACCAGGATAGGGATGAGGGGTGCAATACATACCAGGATTGGGGATGAGGGGTACCATGCATACAAGGTTTGTGGTGAGGGGGTACCATGCATACCAGGATAGGCATGAAGGGGTACCATGCATACCATGATAGGGATGAGGGGCCATGCATACCAGTATAGAGATGAGGGGGTACCATACATACCAAGATAGGGATGAGGGTACCATGCATACCAGGATGAGGGGTACCATACATACCAAGATAGGGATGAGGGATGGGGTACCATGCATACCAGGATAGGGATGAGGGGTACCATGTGCACCAGGATGAGGGATGGGGTGCCATGCATACCAGGATGAGGGGTACCATACATACCTGGAAAGGGATGAGGGATGGGATTCCATGCATAACAGGATAGGGATGAGGGGTACCATACATACCAGAATGAGGGATGGGGTGCCATGCATACAAGGATTGGGGGATGAAGAGTGCCATGGATTCCAGGATGGGGGTGAGGGGCCCATGCATACCAGGATAAGGCTGAGGGAGCCATGCATACCAGGATGAGGGATGGGGTGCCATGCATACCAGGATCGACATGAGGGGTGCCATGCATACCAGGATTGGGGATGTTGGGGATGAGGTGGCCATGCATACCAGGATGAGGGATGAGGTGCCATGCATACCAGGATTTGGATAAGGGGTGCCATGCATACCAAGAATGGGAATGAGGGGTGCCATACATACCAGGATTGGGGATGAGGGGTACCATGCATACCAGGATAGGGATGATGGGTACCATGCATACCAGGATAGGGATGAGGGGTGCCATGCATACCAGGATAGGATGGGGGCACCACATAACAGGATGGGGGAACAGGATTGGGTGGCACAAAAAACAAGATGGGGGGGGCACAAATACCAGGATGGGGGAGCACAAATTCCAGGATGGGGGCAGCACAAATACCAGGATGGGGACAGCACATAACAGGATGGGGGCGCAGGATGGGGGCCACAAATAAGAGGATTGGGGCAGCACATAATATATACCAATAAAAATGCTTGCCACCTGGGTGTAGAACGGGTTCAATAGCTAGTATATATATATGTGTGTGGTGTATATATATGCACAGTATATATATATATATATATATATATATATATATATATATATATATATATATATACACATATACAGTACAGACCAAAAGTTTGGACACACCTTCTCATTTAAAGATTTTTCTGTATTTTCATAACTTTGAAAATTGTACATTCACACTGAAGGCATCAACATATGAATTAACACATGTGGAATTACATACTTAACAAAAAAGTGTGAAACAACTGAAAATATGTCTTATATTCTAGGTTCTTCAAAGTAGCCACATTTTGCTTTGATGACTGCTTTGCACACTCTTGGCATTCTCTTGATGAGCTTCAAGAGGTAGTCACCGGAAATGGTCTTCCAACAATCTTGAAGGAGTTCCCAGAGATGCTTAACACTTGCTGGCCTTTTGCCTTCACTCTGCAGTCCAGCTCACCCAAAACCATCTCGATTCAGTTCAGGTCTGGTGACAGTGGAGGCCAGGTCATCTGGAGTAGCACCCCATCACTCTCCCTCTTGGTCAAATAGCCCTTACACAGCCTGGAGGTGTGTTTGGAGCCATTGTCCTGTTGAAAAATGAATGATGGTCCAACTAAACGCAAACCGGATGGAATAGCATGCCGCTGCAAGATGCTGTGATAGCCATGCTGGTTCAGTATGCCTTCAATTTTGAATAAATCCCCAACAGTGTCACCAGCAAAGCACCCCCACACCATCACACCTCCTCCTCCATGCTTCATGGTGGGAAACAGGCATGTAGAGTCCATCCGTTTACCTATTCTGCGTCGCACAAAGACACGGTGGTTGGAACCAAAGATCTCAAATTTGGACTCATCAAACCAAAGTACAGATTTCCACTGGTCTAATGTCCATTCCTTGTGTTCTTTAGCCAAACCAAGTCTCTTCTGCTTTTTGCCTGTCCTTAGCAGTGGTTTCCTAGCAGCTATTTTACCATGAAGGCCTGCTGCACAAAGTCTCCTTTAAACAGTTGTTGAAGAGATGTGTCTGCTCCTAGAACTCTGTGTGGCATTGACCTGGTCTCTAATCTGAGCTGCTGTTAACTTGCGATTTCTGAGGCTGGTGACTCGGATAAACTTATCCTCAGAAGCAGAGCTGACTCTTGGTCTTCCTTTCCTGGGGCGGTCCTCATGTGAGCCAGTTTCTTTGTAGCGCTTGATGGTTTTTGTAAATCAGAGTCTCACCATCTGGAAAATGCTTGCCCTTCAAAAATAACTTAATTTTTTTAAAGAGATTGAAGTCCGATGGTGCGAGGTCGGGTTAATGAGGGGGATGCGGTAGAATTTCAAAGCCACAGGAGCATAATTCCATTTGGGCAACATGTGATGAGTTGTGAACTGGTGCATTGTCTTGCAGAAGGCGGACACCTTTGGTGAGCATGCCACATCTCTTGGTTTTGATGGCCTCCCGCAAATTCCACAGCAATGAAGCATAGTATGCCCCAGTGATCATGGTACCCTTTGCTAGGAAATTCATCAATTCTACTCCGTGCTGGTCCCAAAATATTTTGAGTATGACCTTGCCTGCCGAGAGTTGGGCACGTGCCTTCTTTGGAGGCGGTGAGTCATGATGCTTCCATTGCATCGACTGGACTTTCGTCTCAGGATCATAGTGATGGACCCAGATTTCATCCTGTGTGATCAGTCTGTTGAAAAAGTCCTCCTGGTTTCCATGGCACATCGTCAATGGAGCCTGAGAGCATTCGACTCGTTCCTGCTTCTGGAAAGGTGTGAGCAGCCAGGGAACCCAGGGAGCAGATACCTTATGCATGTGAACATGGTCTTGGATGATTTTTTCCACAGACCCCATGCTAATCTTGAAATTTTGGGCTAGGTTTTGAATGCTCACGCGACGAGTTTCCAAAGTCACGACCTCCACTTGCTGGATGGTGTGTTCATCAATAGCACAGTGGGGTCGCCCTAGAATTGGAGGTGTTTGCACTGAAGTCCGACCAAATTTCAAATGACGATGCCAGTTCTTGAATACATCATATGATGGGGAATCATCACCATAAACCTCTTTTATCTCATCGAACATCTCCTTTGGTGTGGGGCCTTTCAAGTAAAGGAACTTGATGACTGCTCTGTATTCCACTGGGTCCATTATCAAACCTCACACCACTTCAGGACCAGTAAAATCAAGACCGTTATCAGTTCTGAGTTGCAAATTGGCAAGTAACCTATGGAGACTTACATCATTAGTTACACATGTGAAGTTTCAGCATCTTGTGATAAATAGAAGTGGGTCAGGGAAAATCTTTAATGAACACCCCTCATAAATCTGATATCTCTGTAATTGCACCGAACCAAAGAATAAAGTCGTCTAATCACTTATACAGCACAAGGAACGGCGTAAAAAATAAATAAAATCAATTCTTCACCTGCTGCTGATTTGTTCATTTTGCCTCCCAAAGATCGCAGTATGGCCTGGCTCACATTTATCCTGCGCTCTGCGCTGAGCGCTTACACTGGGGTTTCAGTGTAAATCTCTGAAATACGTGATTCAGACGGAACTCCAGAGGAATATTCCCTGTAATGAGGCAGTTGGAGGCACCATGGACACCGTCTGGTCTGTGATCCCATTGTGTCTGTCTTTTTATTAGGTGTGCATAAAAGTGCAGTCGGCCACAGTTTTGCGAACCTCTGATAAAAAGGACACTGCTAAACAGAGGCCAGACAGAGTCCAGAGTAACTCTGCTGCCTCATTATAGTGAATGGATACTTCAGGGATTTCATCTGAATTATGTAACTCTGAGATTTAAATGGAAAACTGATATCAGTGCACAGCATAGAGCAAAAGATCAATGGGAACATTTTACATAACATTTTGGATCACAATTAAAGCTTTGACTCAATCCACAAAAAAAGCAAGTCCCCGCTCAGGTCCGTCATCTGTTAATGGAAATATAGGGGGCTTCCACGTTACTAGTAGCACAAAGGCTCTGGAAAAGCGAAATGGCCCTTGCCCCCCAAAAAGAAATTGAGAAAATTCTGTGCCCCGAGATATATAAATGCCCACCTCCCTTTTGAGCCCCACAGTGTACCTAAACCGCAGTTAGCGTCCACATGTTTGACATTTCTGTAGCGATGAGAGCCCGCCAATATTATGGGTGCATTTCTCCAGAAGCACGAGCTGGGCATAACGTTCTGATCACTACAATGGATGTTTGAAATTTTCACTCAGCAACATCCACTGTTGCATGTTTCTGGAAAACACTCATGTAGTTAAAATCCTCAACACACCTGTAGATAAATTCTCAAAGGGGTAAAATTTTCAAAATGGGGTCACTTGAGGGGGATTCTGCTCTTCTAGCATTTAGGATCTCTGTATATGGAGTCTGCATACTATTCTAGGAAAATCTGCGCTCCCGGAGGCAAATAGTGCTTGGTCCCTTACGAGTCTCACCATGTGGCTAACAAGTACTGTACTGCCACATATGAGGTATTTCTATGACTCGCCCCCTGAGCCGTGGGGCACTCGGATCCGGGCGATAGGGAAACGATGGGGGTAGTAGTGGCTACCCGGTTCCGTGGCTCAGGGTGGTCAGACCAATGGTAGTCTGCTATGTGCTGTTGATAATGTCCGACTACGCCACCCGTGGATTGCGGTTATTAGGAACCGCCGCTGCAAGGCAGTCCCCTGAGGTTGATGGTATGCGCAGCTGAGATTGTATAACTCCCCACGGGAAGAGTGTAACCCCAGGGCAGTGCAGTGGATGGTGGGGGTGATGGTGCAGGGAGTCCCAGTACCGTTAGTGCTGAAGGAGAGGAAGAGTACACAGACAACGTACTGCAGTCCAATGCCTTTTACTCACAGTTCAGATTCTCCGGGTCACTTCTGTACAGGTAGTGACCACCCAAGCCGCGCGATGTCCACCAGGTGAGGGGCTCGGTCAACCCCTAGGCAGTTCAGGAGCATGGCCCAGGACCCCCTTTTATCCTTTCTCTGGCCTGCCTCACCAGTGACCCACTTTTGTCCAGCTGCCGCGAACTTGTGTGGGTAAACGTGGATCCCGTTCCCCACTGTTCTATATGGTGCCTTCCTAGCAGGTTTGATGAGGTGTCGCACCAATAAATGATCACGACCTCCGGTCTTTGGCTGAGGGTAGTTTCTCCTCCACCAACTTGGGATCTGGTACCCTTAATCTGCCTGACCTTTCACCCTGTATTCTCGTGGGTTCTTAGGGTCTCTTCTGCCTTCTTGTTCCTGAGCCCTTCTATTCTTCTCTCTCTCTTTCCCTGCTGTTCCTTGCTGTTTCTGTTCCTTTCTATTCTTGTTCCTTTCTGTTCCCGGCCTTTTCTCTAGGCCCACTCCTGAGCAGAGCTCCTACAGAGCCTCTGCTCCCTGTCTTCTCCTCTGACTGAACAGACAGACCCTGATCTAAGATGGTGCCCACATTTTATACCTTCCCTTAGAACATGAGCCCAGGTGACCAGCAACCAATGGGCTCCTACCTACGCTCAGAAACCGTCCCCTATCTGCACCTACATCACTGGGTATTCCTCCCCCCTCCCCACTCCAGCCAGGGACATGGTCTGTCATGCCTGCATTTCTGTCTAATGGGAGCACCGCTGAACTGTCCCTCGGAAATGGGGTGAGTGTGCTGTATGCAGCTAACTGAGCCCTGGTCCATACTAGATCCTTACCTGGGAGTGGAATACCACACCTCTGGCAGAGGTGCAATACCCCTGTAGTGGCCGAACCCTCGGGGCGCTACATCTACATTCATCAAAAATTATTACAATACGTCCAAAAAGGCTAGACACTTCAATTAATCATATAACACAATGTATTGGCAACAGTGAAATTAAAAAATTACTGTACCAATAAGGAGAGATTCCAGCTCAGCTCATTAAAATTGTATAATCTTTATTGATAATATAAAAAAGGAAATAGAGAAAACAGGGCAAAGACCTCCAGAAAGAATGGGAGAAAAAAACACTACAATACACCAATACATTATGTTCTAGTCATCAAAAATTGTGTGACAACTTTTGGTGCTATTTTTACCCATTTTCAAGTGTGAAAATGTAAAATCTGGGGCTAAAACAAAACTTTGTTGGTAAAAATGTAATTATTCTTTCTTCACTGCCCAATGGTGTAAAATTCTGTGAGGCACATGTGGTGTCAACATGCTCACTACACTCCTAGATGAATTCATTGAGAGGTGTAGTTTGTAAAATAAGGTCTCTATGGGGTGTTCTGCTGTTCTGGTACCTTAGAGCCTCTGCCAATGTGACATGGCACCGTTAAACCAGCCCAGCAAAATATGAACTCCAATATGGCGCTTCTTCCTTTCTGAGCTTTGCATTGTGCATCAAAAATAGTTTTCAAACACATATGGGGTATTGGCGTACTCAGGAGAAACTGCACAACAAATATTGGGGTCCATTTCTCCTGCTATCCTTGTGAAAATTAAAATATTGGGGGCTAAAACAACATTTTTGTGGGAAAAATATTTTTTTTTTCATTTTTACAGATCCATGTTGTAAAATTCTGTGAAGCACCTGTGGGTTCAGGGTGCTCACCACACATCTAAATAAATTACTTGAGGGGTCTAGTTTCAAAAATGGGGTCGCTTGTGGGGGGTTTCCACTGTTTAGGCACATCAGGGGCTCTCCAAAAGTGATATGACACCCGCAGACCATTCCATCAAAGTCTGCGTTCCAAAATGTCACTCTTTCCTTTCTGAGCCCTGCCATGCGCCCAAACAAAAGTTTTCCCCCACATATTGGGTATCTGCGTGCTCAGGAGAAATTGCACAACACATTTTTGGGTCCATTTTCTCCTGTTCCCCTTGTGAAAATAATTTTTATGGGCTAAAATAACATTTTTGTGGAAAAATTAGATTTTTTTTTATTTTCACAAGTGAACGTTTTATTTTTCTGTGAAGCACCTGGAGGTTTAAAGTGCTCACCACACATCTAGATAAATTCATTAGGGGTCTAGTTTTCATAAAGGGGCATTTGTTGCTCATTTCCACTGTTTTAGCACATCAGGGGCTCTGCAAACGCAACATGATGCCCTCAGACCATTCCATTAAAGTCTGCATTATAAAATGTCACTCCTTACCTTCCGAGCCCTAACATGTGCCCAAATAGTAGTTTTATCCCACATATGGGGTTTCAGCGTACTCAGGATAAGTTGAACAACAACTTTTTGGGTCCAATTTCTCCTGTTAGCCTTGTGAAAATATAAAAAATTGATTCTAAAAGATCATTTTTGTGGAAAAAAAGTGTTTTTTTTATTTTCACTACTCTACGTTATAAACTTTTGTGAAACACTTAGGGGTTCAAAGTGCTGATTACATATCTAGATAAGTTCCTTAAGGGGTCTAGTTTCCAAAATGAGGTCACTTATGGGGGTTTCCACTGTTTAGGCACATCAGGGGCTCTCCAAATGCGACAAGGCGTTCGCTTTCAATTCCAGCGAGTTTTGCGTTGAAAAAGTCAAACGATGCTCCTTCGCTTCCGAGCCCTGCCGTGCACCCAAACAATGGTTTTCCCACACATATGGGGTATCATCATACTCAGGAGAAATTGTTCAACAACTTTTGGGGTCTTATTTCTCCTGTTAACCTCCTGTTAATTGGGGCTAAAAGATAATTTATGTGGAAAAAAAATGATTTTTTATTTTCACGGCTCTACGTTATAACCTTTTGTGAAACATTTGGGGGTTCAAAGTGCTCACCACACATCTAGATAAGTTCCTTAAGGGGTCTAGTTTCCACTGTTTAGGCACATCAGGGGCTCCCTAAACGCGGTATGGCATCTTCTAATTATTCAAAAAATTTGACATTTAAAAAGTCAAATGGCGCTCCTTCCCTTCCGAGCAATGCCGTGCATCCAAACAGTGGTTTTACCCCACATGGGGTATCAACAGGCTCAGGTTAATTTGCACAGCACATTTTGGGGTCCATTTTTTCCTGTAGCCCTTGCAAAAATAAAAACAATTGGGTCTAAAGTAAAATTTTTGTGAAAAAAGTTAACTGTTCATTGTTTTCTTCCTGTGAAGCACCTTAAGGGTTAATGAACTTCTTAAATGTGGTTTTGAGTACCTTGAGGGGTGCAGTTTTTAGAATGGTGTCACTTTGGGGTATTTTCTGTCATTAAGGCCCCTCAAAGTCACTTCAAATGTGATGTGATCCCTAAAAAATTGGTTTTGTAAATTTTGTTGTAAAAATTAGAAATTGTTGGTCAACTTTTAATCCTTATAACGTGCTAAGAAAAAAAATTTTGGTTCCAAAATTGTGCTGATATAAAGTAGACATGTGGGAAATATTATTTATTAACTACTTTGTGTGACACATCTCTCTGATTTAAGCTCATGAAAATCAAATTTTGAAAATTGCTAAATTTTCGCCAAGTTTCTGATTTTTTCACAAATAAGCGCCAGTCATATCAAATAAATTTTACCACTATCATGAAGTAAAACATGTCACGAAAAAACAGAATCAGTGGGATCCGTTGAAGTGTTCCAGAGTTATTACCCCATAAAGTGACACTGGTCAGAATTGTAAAAATTGGCCTGGTCATTAACGTACAAACAGACTTTGGGGGTAAAGGGGTTAATGACCTGGGAACCTTTATGGACCAATAGGTGCACCTTTACAAGAGCAGCTGCGGGATGCTATTTTTAGGTTGGGGAGGGCCAATATCCATGGCACCTTCCCAGTCTGAGAATACCAGCCCCCAACTGTCTGCTTTATTGGCTGGTTATCAAAAATGGGGGGGACCCCACGCCGTTTTTTTTAATTATTTATCCATGCACGGACACTAGGTGTTCAGTACGTACCCCGAACTTTACCATTTAGGTTCACCCATCCCTAGTTGTAACCCAAAAAGTGAATACGTTACAGATCTGATTAAGACCCAAACTTTCCAGTTCTTCATCATACTGATAGTGAATGTTCAGTTCCCATGAACAAACATTGAGGACCTATCCTATGAATGTGAATGCGTGAAAACTAGAAGACCCTTCTATTTCGTAACCCCTTCATGACATTGTGATTTTCCATTTTCTTCCCCTTCTTCCAAGAACCATATTTTTTTCTCCACCTTATTCCAAGAACCATAACGTTTGTGCATTTTTCTGTCCACATTGACATATGAGGATTTGCTTTTGGGGACGGGTTGTAGTTTTGAATGACATCATCCATTTTAGCATTCAATATATCGGAAAATGGGAATCATAATAACGTTTTGGGGTTTTGTTATCATGGTGTTCATTGTGCTGTAAAATTGACCTGGAATTCTGATTCTTCAGGTCAGCATGATTTCTTTAATAGCAAACTTGTATAATTTTACTTGTGTTGCCATTTTCCTAGACCCATAATATTTTTATTTTTTTTATACAGCAAAACCACAGTATTGCTATATTTAGTGTAAAAGACATTCTGCTATGAATTCTACTGACAGGTTGTGCTTTACAGAAGGACCATGATGGTAGTGATGGAGGCCTTCAGCAGGCCTCCAGCTACCCTAACAACCCATTGGCTCCCCATCATTGCATCGCTGGAGTGCACTCTGTAGTTACAGGCAGATGCCAGCTATGTATTATTTATGAGCTTGCTCTTTACACAAGGAACTGACATAAGACTTATTATTATATTTTATAACCAGAAAGGATTAATACTGGTGCATCTCATTAAATTAGAATATCATCAAAAAGTTAATTTATTTCAGTTCTTCAATGCAAAAAGTGAAACTCATGTAGTATATAGAGTCATTGCAAACAGAGTGATCTATTTCAAGTGTTCATTTCTGTTAATCTTGACGATTATGGCTTACAGCCAAGTCATTATCTCAGTAAATTAGAATACTTTATAGCAACAGCTTGAAAAATGTTTTTAAAATAAAAAATGTTGGCCTACTGAAATGTATGTTCAGTAAATGCGCTCAATACTTGGTCGGGGCTCCTTTTGCATCAATTACTCCATCAATTCGGCGTGGCATGGAGGCGATCAGCCCGTGGCACTGCTGAGGTGTTATGGAAGCCCAGGTTGCTTTGATAGAAGCCTTCAGCTCGTCTGCATTGCTGGGTCTGGTGTCTCTCACATCTTCCTCTTGACAATACCCCATAAATTCTCTATGGGGTTAAGGTCAGACGAGTTTGCTGGCCAATCAAGCACAGTGATACTGTTGTTTGTAAACCAGGTATTGGTACTTTTGGCAGTGTGGACAGGTGCCAAGTCCTGCTGGAAAATGAAATTCCCATCTCGAAAAAGCTTGTCGGCAGAGGGAACCATGAAGTGAGCTAAAATTTCCTGGTAGATGGCTGTGCTGACTTTGGTCTTGATAAAACACAGTGGACCTACACCAGCAGATGACATGGCTCCCCAAACCATCACTGATTGTGGAAACTTCACACTATACCTCAAGCAGCTTGGATTGTGTGCCTCTCCACTCTTCCTCCAGACTCTGGGACATTGATTTCCAAATGAAAATTGTAACTCTGGGACCTTGTGGAGTGTGTAAATGACTGCCTTCTGGACATCTGTCAAGTCAGCCGTCTTCCCCATGATTGTGGAGCCTACTGAAACAGACTAAGGGACCTTTTTAAACACTTAGGCAGCCTTTGTAGGTGTTTTTTGTTAATTATTTTAATTTACTGAGATAATGACTTTTGTGTTTTCATTGGCTGTAAGCCACAATCATCAACATTAACAGAAATAAACACTTGAAATAGATCACTCTGTTTGTAATGACTCTATATAATATATGAGTTTCACTTTTTGTATTGAAGAACTGAAATAAATTAAGTTTTTGATGATATTCTAATTTAGTGAGATGCACCAGTATATCTTGACAGGGGTACAAGATTAGTTTCTCTCATTAAGAGCTCCGAATGCCCTGTAAAATCAGAGAATGAAATCGTAAATTCTACTTGCTCACAACGACCACTGAATGATGTAGTCGCATACTGCATTCAATGAACTCACAGAATTTAGTAAGTTCCAGAGCTCCCCCTAGTGGAGAATCCAAGCAGAGGTAATGTTATCACTTTCAACTATGTCAGTACAGGGGATTCATAGCTCTATGTAAGAAAATTTCTGCTCTTTTTGCCATAAAGATGTATGAAGAAATAATCATTACCTATAATCATATGCTGATAAAAAGTGGACAATCACTTCACATGTGAGAGGAGGAGTGAGGATATATTAGTATGCTTAATGGATTCACCTCATCTGGATGTTATATCCCATTTACAGCCCTATCCTTCAGCCACTTGTATACCACCTCATACTGCGCTATATCACTTTTTTTAGGTACTCTATATACAGTCTCATCCTGCAGTACATGACTCAACTCATGACTCTATATAAAACCCTATCCTGCAGTAGATCACACGTCTTAATGAGAATCATGCATACCGCTGCTTTCTAGTATGAGAACTGTAATTAAGGCAGCTCCTGCCCACCAAAGACAGCAAGATTAAGTGATGATATCATGCCACCTAGTGCCCTGGCCTCCAGCAGGATGCAGGCCAAATGCAGCCTATAGCCGGCCGAAGTAGGTGGTGGCATATGAAGACAAGGTTCTCTTCTCTACCAAATTTGTTAACAATATCTGTACCATGAGGTTGGAGATACAGTTAGAAACATTGAAGGCCTATGAGGCCCACTACTAGACCGGCCTATCTGGTGTTTGCCAGAATTGCCAGAGCACCAGTCCAGCCCTGCTTGCAATCGAGGAAACATAGTAATTAAAAATATATATCCATATCTACAAGACAATATGAGGGGGAAGTCTGCTTTAAAAAGTGACTAATAGTCATATCCAGTGAAAGTATTTTTCTTCAGGCATTCTCTGTGTTTTTATTATTTTCTAAAATTTATACTGTATTTATATTTATATTATATATTTTGGTATTCATATTTTTCAACTTGCTCTTATTATGAATTTCAGTTTTTAATTTCATACTTGGAAGTCCACATTCTGTAGAATTTTTTATGCTTTCTGCTAGTATATTATTCTGCTCTCATATGAGAAAATGCCTATAATATATATCCATATGTGTCTGCCTATTGCACAATACAAATAAAACACCTATAAATGTTACAATGCAAGTATCTATTAAAGAAGACATCTTTACTGATACATCAAAAATCACCTAAATGCTATTATAAGAGGTAAAAACACATAAAGAACACTGTATCACCGAAAAATTGGATAAAAAATGGGGAAAATCCAGAATAAAGAAATAACCCTGGAGTATAAGCACAAGGGGGCAGTACAGGACCACAAGTGCATAAAAACAGTATACTGTGTGCAGAATTATTAGGCAAATGAGTATTTTGATCACATGATACTTTTTATACATGTTGTCCTACTCCAAGCTGCATAGGCTTGAGAGCCAACTACCAATTAAGTAAATCTGGTGATGTGCATCTCTGTAATGAGGAGGGGTGTTGACTAATGACATCAACACCCTATATAAGGTGTGCTTAATTATTAGGCAACTTCCTTTCCTTTGGCAAAATGGATCAGAAGAGAGATTTGACGGGCTCTGAAAAGTCCAAAATTGCGAGATGTCTTGCAGAGGGATGCAGCAGTCTTGAAATTTCCAAACTTTTGAAGCGTGATCACCGAACAATCAAGCGTTTCATGGCAAATAGCCAACAGGGTCGCAAGAATCGTGTTAGCCAAAGAAGGCGCAAAATAACTGCCCATGAATTGAGGGAAATCAAGCGTGAAGCTGCCAAGATGCGATTCGCCACCAGTTTTGCCATATTTAAGAGCTGCAACGTTACTGGAGTATCAAAAAGCACAAGGTGTGCGATACTCAGGGACATGGCCAAGGTAAGGAAGGCTGAAAAACGACCACCTTTGAACAAGAAACATAAGATAAAACGTCAAGAATGGGCCAAGAAATATCTTAAGACCGATTTTTCAAAGGTTTTATGGATTGATGAAATGAGAGTGACTCTTGATGGGCCAGATGAATGGGCCAGAGGCTGGATCAGTAAAGGGTAGAGAGCTCCACTCCGACTCAGATGCCAGCAAGGTGGAGGTGGGGTACTGGTATGGGCTGGTATAATCAAAGATGAACTTGTGGGACCTTTACGGGTTGAGGATGGAGTGAAGCTCAACTCCCAGACCTACTGCCAGTTTCTGGAAGACAACTTCTTCAAGCAGTGGTACAGGAAAAAGTCAGTATCGTTCAAGAAAAACATGATTTTCATGCAGGACAATGCTCCATCACATGCATCCAACTACTCCACAGCGTGGCTGGCCAGTAAAGGTCTAAAAGAAGAAAAAATAATGACATGGCCCCCTTGTCCACCTGATCTGAACCCCATAGAGAACCTGTGGTCCATCATAAAATGTGAGATCTACAGGGAGGGAAAACAGTACACCTCTTTGAACAGTGTCTGGGAGGCTGTGGTAGCTGCTGCATGCAATGTTGATCGAAAACAGATCAAGCAACTGACAGAATCTATGAGTGTCATCTGTTGAATCTGTTGAGTGTCATCATAAAGAAAGCTGGCTATATTGATCACTAATATTTTTGGTTTTTGTTTTTGCATGTCAGAAATGGTTATTTCTAAATTTTGTGCACTGATACTGGTTTACCTGGTGAAAATAAACAAGTGAGATGGGATTATATTTGGTTTTTATTAAGTTGTCTAATAATTCTGCACAGTAATAGTTACCTGCACAAACAGATATCCTCCTAAGATAGCCAAATCTAAAAAAAAAACCCACTCCAACTTCCAAAAATATTAAGCTTGGATATTTATGAGTCTTTTGGGTTGATTGAGAACATAGTTGTTGATCAATAATAAAAATAATCCACTAAAATACAACTTGCCTAATAATTCTGCACACAGTGTAGATACAAATACTTCAAAGGACAGTAAATAAAACCAGATAGTATTTAAAAGGATCAAAGGATACAAGGCTTGGGCCACAACTATAAACAAATCACAACACAAAAGTTCAGATGAAATCGTAAGAGTAATGAGGTAAAAAAAGAGTTACCAAAGTAGATGGATAGAGACATCACTAGGAAACAAGGGACCTGTTGAACGTTTTGTTTGAAAAGTTGTTGACAAAGATTGAACAAAAATGTTTTTTTTATATATCTATACTTGCATTGTGACAAATTCTCTAATTGTTTTCTTTATCTCTCCTACTGTATTTAGAAAAACACATTTAGACTAAATGATGCCATCAGATCCATGTCAATGATTAAGACGCACTGCTTTGTGTCGAAACGCGTATGTTTTTAATGTCTGGACTGTGACTTAATGGATTCTATACCATTTGAAGTTATGAAATAAATGAAGAATGGATTTTTAATGGACCTATAGCGTTGGACTTATTCCTTTCTATATTATAGTTATGCCCCTGTTGGTAGGGCTCCAACTCTTTGCAATACCTGCACCCTGCACATGGGTGGGATTCATATTTTTAACAACAAGTTTGAAGAAAAACCAAGCTCTTTCTGCACATGACATCCAATTAAATGTCCTTTCTTTACCCATAAAAGTAATGGTACCTAAAATTAATGGCACATATTGCTGAAGCAGGCACATACTGCTAATAGCAGCAGATCATGGGGTCGCTATTGAGACCGTGAGCCAGGAGGTCTGGTGTTGATGCCGGCGCAGGGACTTCTCCTCATCCCAACAACACATGCCACATGCAGATAAAGTTGAAAGCTGTGAGATCTGCCCTTTTGTGACTATGGCTATGCACTGTGACCCCACTTACTCCACTGAATATTTTTTGGGGGGGCAGAGGCACCAGTTAGGATTTCTGCTGTGAAGTCCCCATGATTTCTATGTATGACCTTGTCCTATAGGTAATGTAGTAGTTGTTCCATACAGTCTTATGTAACACCACAAATAGCACACAGTGATACTATTTGAGTTCTGATAATGAGGCCCGCCACTCTTAGCAGAAATCATTTAATAAAAATGCGATTACACAGAAACCAGACCGCTAATATGGGCCATACAGGTAAGTATAGATTCACATTTCTATCACGTGATTGCCCATATTAGCAGTCTGAAAAGTCCCAGGGGGTGATAGATTCCCTTTAACAAGACAAATAAGTTGAAACGTCGAGACTGGGCCAAGTAATATCCGAAGACAGATTTTTCAAAGATTTTATGTCCTCATGAGATGAGAGTGACTTTGTTGGACCAGTAGGATGGGTCTGTGGTTACATTAGTAATAGGCATAGACCTCCCCCTTCGAATCAGACATCAGCTAGGTAGAAGTGGGGTAGTGCTGATGTGGCACCCCAGGGGTCTGGTTTTCCACAGTAATGTAATGTTATGTCTGAGAGCAGGTGGGAGGTCCTTTGGTCAGGGATCCTGTGCATGCCACACCTCCTGCCCAGTCTTGGGAGGGGAAGAACTTCCCCTGTATAAACCCGGGGCTGAGGCAGGGTGAGTCAGACAAGGAGAGTGGAGACAAGAAGCAGCATAGGAAACAGCAGAGTTACAAGGAGTCAGGGGCTGGCAGCTGTAGAGTTCGCCCTGACTAAGAAGATTCTTTACCGGACCCGGAGTCCGAGGCTGTGGGGACTAACTCCTTCCCAGCAGCAGAATCCGACAGGCAGGGGATTTCAGGTCCTCTGGCCCAGAAGCCCGAAGGCACGGTCACACGCGTGGGACCAGCACCGCCATCGTGGAGCGGAAGCCATTAGAAGGCCCCGAGTCACCGGCCATACGGGTGAGCACCACACGGTACACTCAGGGACGTGGGCTACTTACATCAGCTTCTAGCAAGGTAGCCAGAAGAGTACAGTCAGTTTGGGAGGCCTACAACTACGCCTGGCCAGGGGAGATCCCATCTGCTCAAAGACTGACCAGGCCCCGTTTGCTAGCAAGTACTCCGGGAGGGTCTATCGTTGTTACCAGTAAAGACCCTGAACTACACCGTACCGTCTCTGAGTGGTTCCTGCTACCCCCATCATCCACGTCGGCTGCCCTGAGGCCATACCCCTCCCGTTGGGGGTTATACTATCACGCTGCACAATCCTACCACCGGCCTCAGCGGTCTGCCCTGCAGCAGCAGCTCCCTGGCTGCACTCAACGGGTGGCGTAGTCATCAACTAATTACTACTAATAGACAGCCGTCTAGTTTGACTCCCTGGGCACGGACCGGGTCACCGCCACGAGACTACAACCCTCCACTGATCCGGCTCCGGGTAGGCTCCCGCGTGCGCAACGCAGCGCGACACAGGCCCAGGGGCGCGTCACTGATATTAACTAGAGATGATCGTTGTTTGACTCAAACTGTTCGCCAATCTCAAATTCGAGCTGTTTTGGGCGGTGTTCGAGCCGTTCGGCGAACACGAACGATTTGAAAAAAATTCGGCTGTTTGAGGTTATGCTCGATAACTATTCGTGCACCAAAATCATAACTGGATTTTTTCTCAGTAATGATGAAAATTAATGTTAATACGGAGTTTGAGTGTACAGCGGGGTGGGGGGAGGGGCAGGGGATGGATCTCTGCAGGAATAATGAAGATCTCCATTTTTTTTTCTCTTTCCCGCATTTACAGTGGGGAGGTGCAATCTGTCAGCCTATCAGCAGCGCACACACGGAGCGAAGTGCTTTATTTCACACAAGCAAGGGCATGTGTCATTGGCAGTGTATGTCACATGTCCTTGCCCTATAAGACCCAGCCATTTTCCCCGTCGCCACCATTTTCTCACTGCTGCAGCTGCGTGTTAGACGGCACCGCTGTTGCTGTGTGCGCTAGACCTTGTTAATTTCAAGCCAATTTTCGCACAAATCTACAGATAGCTTGGGAGTAGGGAAGAGTTGTGATTGCAGTCCTTTTAAGGACTAGGTTACAGCATTTCCTATGACTTTTATCAGGCAGGTCTGTGCTCTTAAATAGATAGGTTGTGGGAGTAAAGACTAATTGTAATTGCAGTCCTTTTCAGGACTAAGTTACATCAGTTCCTATCAGTTTTTGCCAGGCAGGTCTGTGCCAGTGCTGTGCAAGTTTTTTTCACAGCATTTGGCTAAATCTAGCAAAGCTAATCCTTTTTGGCCTATTGCAGAGTGTGTTACTCAGTGGAGTAGCCTATCTGTGTTGCAAGCTACACCACCTGTGTATAGAATACTGCACCTAGTGAAGTAAAACCTTTTGGGCATAGCATCATTCTATTAGTCCATCTATACTGACCTCCATAAGGTTGCAAATTGAATATAATTTTTTTCTGCATCTAGCTCTGAAAAAATATTTGGGCTTCTAGCAGTGTGTGGGACTTGTTCTATTAGTCCATCTATACTGACCTCCATCAGGTTGCAAACTGAATATAATTTTTTTCTGCATCTACCTCTGAAAAAATATTTGGGCTTCTAGCTGTGTGTGGGACTTGTTCTATTAGTCCATCTATACTGACCTCCATCAGGTTGCAAATTGAATATAATATTTTTCTGCATCTAGCTCTGAAAAAATATTTGGGCTTCTAGCAGTGTGTGGGACTCATTGTATTAGGCCATCTATACCAAGTTCCACCAGCTTTTCAATTAATAATAATTTTTAGCTGCATCTAGCCCTGAAAATAATTTTTCTTCCCAATAGTGGTAGCAATAGAAATATGGGGCGCGCTCCTGGCTTACAAAAATATACGCTTCATAACAAAAAACACCAGCCTAGCGCACTGCATTAATAAGATGGTGACGCGCCCCCTGGGCCTGTGCTGTGCAGGGGATACCCGGAGCCGGATCACTGGGGGTTGTAGTCTTCCGTGGCGGTGACGCGGTCCGTGCCCAGGGCGGTCAAACCAGTGGCAGTTTTAGTGTTATAATAATGTCCGACTACGCCACCTGTGGATTGCGGTCAGTGGGGACCGCTGCTGCGCTGCAGACCGCTGAGGCTGATGTTGTTTGCGCAGCCGAGTATGGAATAACTCCCAACGCGAGAAGTATTGCCTCAGGGCAGCTAAAGTGAGAGATGATGGGAGTGATGGTGTGAGCGTCCCAGTACTAATGGTGCTGGTGCGGCAATGAAACACAGAGACGTGTGGTGCAGTTCAGGGTCTTTACTGATGGTAATAAGCAGACCCTCCCGGGAGTACTGGTTAGCAGTAGGGGCCTGGTCAGTCTGTGAGCAAGCAGGATCTCCCCCTGGCCAGGTGGAGTTGTAGGCTTCCCCGTATATCTGCACTCTTTCCTGGCTACCTTGCTCTATGCGGGTAGCAGTAGCCCACGTCCCTGAGTATACCGTGTGGTGCTCACCCGTATGGCCGGTGACTTGGGGCCTTCTGTTAGCCTCCACTTCACAATGGCGTTGCTGGTCCCTTGCTTGTGACCGTGCCTCCGGGCTTCTATGGCCAGAGGACATGGAATCCCCTGCCGGTTGGATTCTGCTGCTGGACCTGGATGTCCCCACAGCCTCGGACTCCGTGTCCGGTATTAGTGTCTTCAACCAGGGCGAACTCTGCTCAGCTCCAGCCCCTGGTATTCAGCTACTGTTCCTACAGAGCTCCTGGTTCTTACTTTCCCTCTCCAGGCTCTGACTGCTCTGCTTGTTCTGCAGGCTCTGTCTCTCCTAATCCCGCCCCAGACCCAGTTTATAAGGGCAGATTCCTCCCTTCCTAGGTCTGGGTGGGCCGTGTTGCATGCTTAGGGCTCCTGACCAGAGAAACCTCCCACTTGCTCTCAGACATAATATTTCTATTACTGTGGCAACCAGACCCCTGGGGTGCCACATTCGACAGGCTTTGGGTGCAGGTGGAGGACCGAGAGGAGGTTGAGGAGGCAGAAGCAGTGTAGGAACTTCGAGATAAAGAGGATTGATGCAAAACTCGTGGGGACGGTAAGACTTGGACAGCAGCCCCTTGTCCTGCTGTCACCATAGTTACCTAGTGCCCAGTCAGCGACATGTAACGCCCCTGTCCATGCCTACTCGTCCAAGTGTCTGTGGTGAAATGCACCCTGTCACACACAGAGTTTCTCAAAGAAGCGGTAATGTTGTGTGCGACATGCTGGTGGAGCGCAGGCACACCTTTCTTTGAGAAGTAGTGCCGACTGGGCATCTGGTACTGGGGCACTGCGACGGACATAAGGTCTGGAAAATCCACTGTGTCCTCCAGGTGGAAAGGCAGCATTTCTGTAGCCAACAGCTTGCAGATGGTGAAATTCAATCTCTTAGCTTTCTCATAGCTAGGAGGAAATGGTCTTTTACTTGTCCACATCTGAGGGACCGAGGGCTGGCTGTTGTGCTTTGACGGGGTTGAGTAGGGTGTCTCCGGCAAACTGCCGGTCTGTGAGGAAGATGCAGGCGGACATGTTAGGTTGCCTTGATCCAAAGGTGGTGCTCTCGATGTCAGAGAGCGCTCAACACCAGCAGGTGTTTCCACTTCCCAATAAACTGACGACCTGCCAATCACACTGGCTGTTGCGGGTAAAGAGGGTGGCTGGTCTGCGTCCAAAAACATGTGTGACTGCTGTCCCCCCAGTCACAGAGGATGAAGGATACATACCAGGATTGGGGATGAGGGGTACCATGCATACCAGGATAGGGATGATGGGTACCATGCATACCAGGATAGGGATGAGGGGTGCCATGCATACCAGGATAGGATGGGGGCACCACATAACAGGATGGGGGAACAGGATTGGGTGGCACAAAAAACAAGATGGGGGGGCCACAAATACCAGGATGGGGGAGCACAAATTCCAGGATGGGGGCAGCACAAATACCAGGATGGGGACAGCACATAACAGGATGGGGGCGCAGGATGGGGGCCGAAAATAAGAGGATTGGGGCAGCACATAATATATACCAATAAAAATGCTTGCCACCTGGGTGTAGAACGGGTTCAATAGCTAGTATATATATATGTGTGTGGTGTATATATATGCACAGTATATATATATATATATATATATATATATATATATATATATATATACATATACAGTACAGACCAAAAGTTTGGACACACCTTCTCATTTAAAGATTTTTCTGTATTTTCATAACTTTGAAAATTGTACATTCACACTGAAGGCATCAACATATGAATTAACACATGTGGAATTACATACTTAACAAAAAAGTGTGAAACAACTGAAAATATGTCTTATATTCTAGGTTCTTCAAAGTAGCCACATTTTGCTTTGATGACTGCTTTGCACACTCTTGGCATTCTCTTGATGAGCTTCAAGAGGTAGTCACCGGAAATGGTCTTCCAACAATCTTGAAGGAGTTCCCAGAGATGCTTAACACTTGCTGGCCTTTTGCCTTCACTCTGCAGTCCAGCTCACCCAAAACCATCTCGATTCAGTTCAGGTCTGGTGACAGTGGAGGCCAGGTCATCTGGCGTAGCACCCCATCACTCTCCCTCTTGGTCAAATAGCCCTTACACAGCCTGGAGGTGTGTTTGGAGCCATTGTCCTGTTGAAAAATGAATGATGGTCCAACTAAACGCAAACCGGATGGAATAGCATGCCGCTGCAAGATGCTGTGATAGCCATGCTGGTTCAGTATGCCTTCAATTTTGAATAAATCCCCAACAGTGTCACCAGCAAAGCACCCCCACACCATCACACCTCCTCCTCCATGCTTCATGGTGGGAAACAGGCATGTAGAGTCAATCCGTTTACCTTTTCTGCGTCGCACAAAGACACGGTGGTTGGAACCAAAGATCTCAAATTTGGACTCATCAGACCAAAGTACAGATTTCCACTGGTCTAATGTCCATTCCTTGTGTTCTTTAGCCAAACCAAGTCTCTTCTGCTTTTTGCCTGTCCTTAGCAGTGGTTTCCTAGCAGCTATTTTACCATGAAGGCCTGCTGCACAAAGTCTCCTTTAAACAGTTGTTGAAGAGATGTGTCTGCTCCTAGAACTCTGTGTGGCATTGACCTGGTCTCTAATCTGAGCTGCTGTTAACTTGCGATTTCTGAGGCTGGTGACTCGGATAAACTTATCCTCAGAAGCAGAGCTGACTCTTGGTCTTCCTTTCCTGGGGCGGTCCTCATGTGAGCCAGTTTCTTTGTAGCGCTTGATGGTTTTTGTAAATCAGAGTCTCACCATCTGGAAAATGCTTGCCCTTCAAAAATAACTTAATTTTTTTAAAGAGATTGAAGTCCGATGGTGCGAGGTCGGGTTAATGAGGGGGATGCGGTAGAATTTCAAAGCCACAGGAGCATAATTCCATTTGGGCAACATGTGATGAGTTGTGAACTGGTGCATTGTCTTGCAGAAGGCGGACACCTTTGGTGAGCATGCCACATCTCTTGGTTTTGATGGCCTCCCGCAATTTCCACAGCAATGAAGCATAGTATGCCCCAGTGATCATGGTACCCTTTGCTAGGAAATTCATCAATTCTACTCCGTGCTGGTCCCAAAATATTTTGAGTATGACCTTGCCTGCCGAGAGTTGGGCACGTGCCTTCTTTGGAGGCGGTGAGTCATGATGCTTCCATTGCATCGACTGGACTTTCGTCTCAGGATCATAGTGATGGACCCAGATTTCATCCTGTGTGATCAGTCTGTTGAAAAAGTCCTCCTGGTTTCCATGGCACATCGTCAATGGAGCCTGAGAGCATTCGACTCGTTCCTGCTTCTGGAAAGGTGTGAGCAGCCAGGGAACCCAGCGAGCAGATACCTTATGCATGTGAACATGGTCTTGGATGATTTTTTCCACGGACCCCATGCTAATCTTGAAATTTTGGGCTAGGTTTTGAATGCTCACGCGACGAGTTTCCAAAGTCACGACCTCCACTTGCTGGATGGTGTGTTCATCAATAGCAGAGTGGGGTCGCCCTAGAATTGGAGGTGTTTGCACTGAAGTCCGACCAAATTTCAAATGACGATGCCAGTTCTTGAATACATCATATGATGGGGAATCATCACCATAAACCTCTTTTATCTCATCGAACATCTCCTTTGGTGTGGGGCCTTTCAAGTAAAGGAACTTGATGACTGCTCTGTATTCCACTGGGTCCATTATCAAACCTCACACCACTTCAGGACCAGTAAAATCAAGACCGTTATCAGTTCTGAGTTGCAAATTGGCAAGTAACCTATGGAGACTTACATCATTAGTTACACATGTGAAGTTTCAGCATCTTGTGATAAATAGAAGTGGGTCAGGGAAAATCTTTAATGAACACCCCTCATAAATCTGATATCTCTGTAATTGCACCGAACCAAAGAATAAAGTCGTCTAATCACTTATACAGCACAAGGAACGGCGTAAAAAATAAATAAAATCAATTCTTCACCTGCTGCTGATTTGTTCATTTTGCCTCCCAAAGATCGCAGTATGGCCTGGCTCACATTTATCCTGCGCTCTGCGCTGAGCGCTTACACTGGGGTTTCAGTGTAAATCTCTGAAATACGTGATTCAGACGGAACTCCAGAGGAATATTCCCTGTAATGAGGCAGTTGGAGGCACCATGGACACCGTCTGGTCTGTGATCCCATTGTGTCTGTCTTTTTATTAGGTGTGCATAAAAGTGCAGTCGGCCACAGTTTTGCGAACCTCTGATAAAAAGGACACTGCTAAACAGAGGCCAGACAGAGTCCAGAGTAACTCTGCTGCCTCATTATAGTGAATGGATACTTCAGGGATTTCATCTGAATTATGTAACTCTGAGATTTAAATGGAAAACTGATATCAGTGCACAGCATAGAGCAAAAGATCAATGGGAACATTTTACATAACATTTTGGATCACAATTAAAGCTTTGACTCAATCCACAAAAAAAGCAAGTCCCTGCTCAGGTCCGTCATCTGTTAATGGAAATATAGGGGGCTTCCACGTTACTAGTAGCACAAAGGCTCTGGAAAAGCGAAATGGCCCTTGCCCCCCAAAAAGAAATTGAGAAAATTCTGTGCCCCGAGATATATAAATGCCCACCTCCCTTTTGAGCCCCACAGTGTACCTAAACCGCAGTTAGCGTCCACATGTTTGACATTTCTGTAGCGATGAGAGCCCGCCAATATTATGGGTGCATTTCTCCAGAAGCACGAGCTGGGCATAACGTTCTGATCACTACAATGGATGTTTGCAATTTTCACTCAGCAACATCCACTGTTGCATGTTTCTGGAAAACACTCATGTAGTTAAAATCCTCAACACACCTGTAGATAAATTCTCAAAGGGGTAAAATTTTCAAAATGGGGTCACTTGAGGGGGATTCTGCTCTTCTAGCATTTAGGGTCTCTGTATATGGAGTCTGCATACTATTCTAGGAAAATCTGCGCTCCCGGAGGCAAATAGTGCTTGGTCCCTTACGAGTCTCACCAGTACTGTACTGCCACATATGAGGTATTTCTATGACTCGCCCCCTGAGCCGTGGGGCACTCGGATCCGGGCGATAGGGAAACGATGGGGGTAGTAGTGGCTACCCGGTTCCGTGGCTCAGGGTGGTCAGACCAATGGTAGTCTGCTATGTGCTGTTGATAATGTCCGACTACGCCACCCGTGGATTGCGGTTATTAGGAACCGCCGCTGCAAGGCAGTCCCCTGAGGTTGATGGTATGCGCAGCTGAGATTGTATAACTCCCCACGGGAAGAGTGTAACCCCAGGGCAGTGCAGTGGATGGTGGGGGTGATGGTGCAGGGAGTCCCAGTACCGTTAGTGCTGAAGGAGAGGAAGAGTACACAGACAACGTACTGCAGTCCAATGCCTTTTACTCACAGTTCAGATTCTCCGGGTCACTTCTGTACAGGTAGTGACCACCCAAGCCGCGCGATGTCCACCAGGTGAGGGGCTCGGTCAACCCCTAGGCAGTTCAGGAGCATGGCCCAGGACCCCCTTTTATCCTTTCTCTGGCCTGCCTCACCAGTGACCCACTTTTGTCCAGCTGCCGCGAACTTGTGTGGGTAAACGTGGATCCCGTTCCCCACTGTTCTATATGGTGCCTTCCTAGCAGGTTTGATGAGGTGTCGCACCAATAAATGATCACGACCTCCGGTCTTTGGCTGAGGGTAGTTTCTCCTCCACCAACTTGGGATCTGGTACCCTTAATCTGCCTGACCTTTCACCCTGTATTCTCGTGGGTTCTTAGGGTCTCTTCTGCCTTCTTGTTCCTGAGCCCTTCTATTCTTCTCTCTCTCTTTCCCTGCTGTTCCTTGCTGTTTCTGTTCCTTTCTATTCTTGTTCCTTTCTGTTCCCGGCCTTTTCTCTAGGCCCACTCCTGAGCAGAACTCCTACAGAGCCTCTGCTCCCTGTCTTCTCCTCTGACTGAACAGACAGACCCTGATCTAAGATGGTGCCCACATTTTATACCTTCCCTTAGAACATGAGCCCAGGTGACCAGCAACCAATGGGCTCCTACCTACGCTCAGAAACCGTCCCCTATCTGCACCTACATCACTGGGTATTCCTCCCCCCTCCCCACTCCAGCCAGGGACATGGTCTGTCATGCCTGCATTTCTGTCTAATGGGAGCACCGCTGAACTGTCCCTCGGAAATGGGGTGAGTGTGCTGTATGCAGCTAACTGAGCCCTGGTCCATACTCCATCCTCACCTGGGAGTGGAATACCACACCTCTGGCAGAGGTGCAATACCCCTGTAGTGGCCGAACCCTCGGGGCGCTACATCTACATTCATCAAAAATTATTACAATACGTCCAAAAAGGCTAGACACTTCAATTAATCATATAACACAATGTATTGGCAACAGTGAAATTAAAAAATTACTGTACCAATAAGGAGAGATTCCAGCTCAGCTCATTAAAATTGTATAATCTTTATTGATAATATAAAAAAGGAAATAGAGAAAACAGGGCAAAGACCTCCAGAAAGAATGGGAGAAAAAAACACTACAATACACCAATACATTATGTTCTAGTCATCAAAAATTGTGTGACAACTTTTGGTGCTATTTTTACCCATTTTCAAGTGTGAAAATGTAAAATCTGGGGCTAAAACAAAACTTTGTTGGTAAAAATGTAATTATTCTTTCTTCACTGCCCAATGGTGTAAAATTCTGTGAGGCACATGTGGTGTCAACATGCTCACTACACTCCTAGATGAATTCATTGAGAGGTGTAGTTTGTAAAATAAGGTCTCTATGGGGTGTTCTGCTGTTCTGGTACCTTAGAGCCTCTGCCAATGTGACATGGCACCGTTAAACCAGCCCAGCAAAATATGAACTCCAATATGGCGCTTCTTCCTTTCTGAGCTTTGCATTGTGCATCAAAAATAGTTTTCAAACACATATGGGGTATTGGCGTACTCAGGAGAAACTGCACAACAAATATTGGGGTCCATTTCTCCTGCTATCCTTGTGAAAATTAAAATATTGGGGGCTAAAACAACATTTTTGTGGGAAAAATATATTTTTTTTCATTTTTACAGATCCATGTTGTAAAATTCTGTGAAGCACCTGTGGGTTCAGGGTGCTCACCACACATCTAAATAAATTACTTGAGGGGTCTAGTTTCAAAAATGGGGTCGCTTGTGGGGGGTTTCCACTGTTTAGGCACATCAGGGGCTCTCCAAAAGTGATATTACACCCGCAGACCATTCCATCAAAGTCTGCGTTCCAAAATGTCACTCTTTCCTTTCTGAGCCCTGCCATGCGCCCAAACAAAAGTTTTCCCCCACATATTGGGTATCTGCGTGCTCAGGAGAAATTGCACAACACATTTTTGGGTCCATTTTCTCCTGTTCCCCTTGTGAAAATAATTTTTATGGGCTAAAATAACATTTTTGTGGAAAAATTAGATTTTTTTTTATTTTCACAAGTGAACGTTTTATTTTTCTGTGAAGCACCTGGAGGTTTAAAGTGCTCACCACACATCTAGATAAATTCATTAGGGGTCTAGTTTTCATAAAGGGGCATTTGTTGCTCATTTCCACTGTTTTAGCACATCAGGGGCTCTGCAAACGCAACATGATGCCCTCAGACCATTCCATCAAAGTCTGCATTATAAAATGTCACTCCTTACCTTCCGAGCCCTAACATGTGCCCAAATAGTAGTTTTATCCCACATATGGGGTTTCAGCGTACTCAGGATAAGTTGAACAACAACTTTTGGGGTCCAATTTCTCCTGTTAGCCTTGTGAAAATATAAAAAATTGATTCTAAAAGATCATTTTTGTGGAAAAAAAGTGTTTTTTTTATTTTCACTACTCTACGTTATAAACTTTTGTGAAACACTTAGGGGTTCAAAGTGCTGATTACATATCTAGATAAGTTCCTTAAGGGGTCTAGTTTCCAAAATGAGGTCACTTATGGGGGTTTCCACTGTTTAGGCACATCAGGGGCTCTCCAAATGCGACAAGGCGTTCGCTTTCAATTCCAGCGAGTTTTGCGTTGAAAAAGTCAAACGATGCTCCTTCGCTTCCGAGCCCTGCCGTGCACCCAAACAATGGTTTTCCCACACATATGGGGTATCATCATACTCAGGAGAAATTGTTCAACAACTTTTGGGGTCTTATTTCTCCTGTTAACCTCCTGTTAATTGGGGCTAAAAGATAATTTATGTGGAAAAAAAATGATTTTTTATTTTCACGGCTCTACGTTATAACCTTTTGTGAAACATTTGGGGGTTCAAAGTGCTCACCACACATCTAGATAAGTTCCTTAAGGGGTCTAGTTTCCACTGTTTAGGCACATCAGGGGCTCCCTAAACGCGGTATGGCATCTTCTAATTATTCAAAAAATTTGACATTTAAAAAGTCAAATGGCGCTCCTTCCCTTCCGAGCAATGCCGTGCATCCAAACAGTGGTTTTACCCCACATGGGGTATCAACAGGCTCAGGTTAATTTGCACAGCACATTTTGGGGTCCATTTTTTCCTGTAGCCCTTGCAAAAATAAAAACAATTGGGTCTAAAGTAAAATTTTTGTGAAAAAAGTTAACTGTTCATTGTTTTCTTCCTGTGAAGCACCTTAAGGGTTAATGAACTTCTTAAATGTGGTTTTGAGTACCTTGAGGGGTGCAGTTTTTAGAATGGTGTCACTTTGGGGTATTTTCTGTCATTAAGGCCCCTCAAAGTCACTTCAAATGTGATGTGATCCCTAAAAAATTGGTTTTGTAAATTTTGTTGTAAAAATTAGAAATTGTTGGTCAACTTTTAATCCTTATAACGTGCTAAGAAAAAAAATTTTGGTTCCAAAATTGTGCTGATATAAAGTAGACATGTGGGAAATATTATTTATTAACTACTTTGTGTGACACATCTCTCTGATTTAAGCTCATGAAAATCAAATTTTGAAAATTGCTAAATTTTCGCCAAGTTTCTGATTTTTTCACAAATAAGCGCCAGTCATATCAAATAAATTTTACCACTATCATGAAGTAAAACATGTCACGAAAAAACAGAATCAGTGGGATCCGTTGAAGTGTTCCAGAGTTATTACCCCATAAAGTGACACTGGTCAGAATTGTAAAAATTGGCCTGGTCATTAACGTACAAACAGACTTTGGGGGTAAAGGGGTTAATGACCTGGGAACCTTTATGGACCAATAGGTGCACCTTTACAAGAGCAGCTGCGGGATGCTATTTTTAGGTTGGGGAGGGCCAATATCCATGGCACCTTCCCAGTCTGAGAATACCAGCCCCCAACTGTCTGCTTTATTGGCTGGTTATCAAAAATGGGGGGGACCCCACGCCGTTTTTTTTAATTATTTATCCATGCACGGACACTAGGTGTTCAGTACGTACCCCGAACTTTACCATTTAGGTTCACCCATCCCTAGTTGTAACCCAAAAAGTGAATACGTTACAGATCTGATTAAGACCCAAACTTTCCAGTTCTTCATCATACTGATAGTGAATGTTCAGTTCCCATGAACAAACATTGAGGACCTATCCTATGAATGTGAATGCGTGAAAACTAGAAGACCCTTCTATTTCGTAACCCCTTCATGACATTGTGATTTTCCATTTTCTTCCCCTTCTTCCAAGAACCATATTTTTTTCTCCACCTTATTCCAAGAACCATAACGTTTGTGCATTTTTCTGTCCACATTGACATATGAGGATTTGCTTTTGGGGACGGGTTGTAGTTTTGAATGACATCATCCATTTTAGCATTCAATATATCGGAAAATGGGAATCATAATAACGTTTTGGGGTTTTGTTATCATGGTGTTCATTGTGCTGTAAAATTGACCTGGAATTCTGATTCTTCAGGTCAGCATGATTTCTTTAATAGCAAACTTGTATAATTTTACTTGTGTTGCCATTTTCCTAGACCCATAATATTTTTATTTTTTTTATACAGCAAAACCACAGTATTGCTATATTTAGTGTAAAAGACATTCTGCTATGAATTCTACTGACAGGTTGTGCTTTACAGAAGGACCATGATGGTAGTGATGGAGGCCTTCAGCAGGCCTCCAGCTACCCTAACAACCCATTGGCTCCCCATCATTGCATCGCTGGAGTGCACTCTGTAGTTACAGGCAGATGCCAGCTATGTATTATTTATGAGCTTGCTCTTTACACAAGGAACTGACATAAGACTTATTATTATATTTTATAACCAGAAAGGATTAATACTGGTGCATCTCATTAAATTAGAATATCATCAAAAAGTTAATTTATTTCAGTTCTTCAATGCAAAAAGTGAAACTCATGTAGTATATAGAGTCATTGCAAACAGAGTGATCTATTTCAAGTGTTCATTTCTGTTAATCTTGACGATTATGGCTTACAGCCAAGTCATTATCTCAGTAAATTAGAATACTTTATAGCAACAGCTTGAAAAATGTTTTTAAAATAAAAAATGTTGGCCTACTGAAATGTATGTTCAGTAAATGCGCTCAATACTTGGTCGGGGCTCCTTTTGCATCAATTACTCCATCAATTCGGCGTGGCATGGAGGCGATCAGCCCGTGGCACTGCTGAGGTGTTATGGAAGCCCAGGTTGCTTTGATAGAAGCCTTCAGCTCGTCTGCATTGCTGGGTCTGGTGTCTCTCACATCTTCCTCTTGACAATACCCCATAAATTCTCTATGGGGTTAAGGTCAGACGAGTTTGCTGGCCAATCAAGCACAGTGATACTGTTGTTTGTAAACCAGGTATTGGTACTTTTGGCAGTGTGGACAGGTGCCAAGTCCTGCTGGAAAATGAAATTCCCATCTCGAAAAAGCTTGTCGGCAGAGGGAACCATGAAGTGAGCTAAAATTTCCTGGTAGATGGCTGTGCTGACTTTGGTCTTGATAAAACACAGTGGACCTACACCAGCAGATGACATGGCTCCCCAAACCATCACTGATTGTGGAAACTTCACACTATACCTCAAGCAGCTTGGATTGTGTGCCTCTCCACTCTTCCTCCAGACTCTGGGACATTGATTTCCAAATGAAAATTGTAACTCTGGGACCTTGTGGAGTGTGTAAATGACTGCCTTCTGGACATCTGTCAAGTCAGCCGTCTTCCCCATGATTGTGGAGCCTACTGAAACAGACTAAGGGACCTTTTTAAACACTTAGGCAGCCTTTGTAGGTGTTTTTTGTTAATTATTTTAATTTACTGAGATAATGACTTTTGTGTTTTCATTGGCTGTAAGCCACAATCATCAACATTAACAGAAATAAACACTTGAAATAGATCACTCTGTTTGTAATGACTCTATATAATATATGAGTTTCACTTTTTGTATTGAAGAACTGAAATAAATTAAGTTTTTGATGATATTCTAATTTAGTGAGATGCACCAGTATATCTTGACAGGGGTACAAGATTAGTTTCTCTCATTAAGAGCTCCGAATGCCCTGTAAAATCAGAGAATGAAATCGTAAATTCTACTTGCTCACAACGACCACTGAATGATGTAGTCGCATACTGCATTCAATGAACTCACAGAATTTAGTAAGTTCCAGAGCTCCCCCTAGTGGAGAATCCAAGCAGAGGTAATGTTATCACTTTCAACTATGTCAGTACAGGGGATTCATAGCTCTATGTAAGAAAATTTCTGCTCTTTTTGCCATAAAGATGTATGAAGAAATAATCATTACTAGAGATGAGCGTTGTTCTACTCGAACTGTTCGCCAATCTCAAATTCGAGCTGTTTTGGGCGGTGTTCGAGCCGGTCGGCGAACACGAACAATTTGAGAAAAATTCGGCTGTTCGAGGTTATGTTCGATAACTGTTCGTGCACCAAAATCATAACTGGATTTTTTCTCAGTAATGATGAAAATTAATGTTAATACGCAGTTTGAGTGTACAGCGGGGCGGGGGGAGGGGCAGGGGATGGATCTCTGCAGGAACAATGAAGATCTCCATTTTTTTTCTCTTTCCCGCATTTGCAGTGGGGAGGTGCAATCTGTCAGCCTATCAGCAGCGCACACACGGAGCGAAGTGCTTTTTTTCACACAAGCAAGGGCATGTGTGATTGGCAGTGTATGTCACATGTCCTTGCCCTATAAGACCAAGCCATTTTCCCCGTCGCCACCATTTTCTCACTGCTGCAGCTGCGTGTTAGACGGCACCGCTGTTGCTGTGTGCGCTATACCTTGTTAATTTCAAGCCAATTTTCGCACAAATATACAGATAGCTTGGGAGTAGGGAATAGTTGTGATTGCAGTCCTTTTAAGGACTAGGTTACAGCATTTCCTACGACTTTTATCAGGCAGGTCTGTGCTCTTAAATAGATAGATTGTGGGAGTAAAGACTAATTGTAATTGGAGTCCTTTTCAGGACTAGGTTACATCAGTTCCTATCAGTTTTTGCCAGGCAGGTCTGTGCCAGTGCTGTGCAAGTTTTTTTCACAGCATTTGGCTGAATCTAGCAAAGCTAATCCTTTTTGGCCTATTGCAGAGTGTGTTAGTCAGTGGAGTAGCCTATCTGTGTTGCAAGATATACCACCTGTGTATAGAATACCAATTTTTTTACTGCACCTAGTGAAGTAAAATCTTTTGGGCATAGCATCATTCTATTAGTCCATCTATACTGACCTCTATCAGGTTGCAAACTGAATATAATTTTTTTCTGCATCTAGCTCTGAAAAAATATTTGGGCTTCTAGCGGTGTGTGGGACTTGGTCTATTAGTCCATCTATACTGACCTCCATCAGGTTGCAAATTAAAAATAATTTTTTTCTGCATCTAGCTCTGAAAAAATATTTGGGCTTCTAGCAGTGTGTGGGACTTGGTCTATTAGTCCATCTATACTGACCTCCATCAGGTTGCAAATTAAAAATAATTTTTTTCTGCATCTAGTTCTGAAAAAATATTTGGGCTTCTAGCAGTGTGTGGGACTTGGTCTATTAGTCCATCTATACTGACCTCCATCAGGTTGCAAATTGAATAAAAAAATTTTCTGCATCTAGCTCTGAAAAAATATTTGGGCTTCTAGCGGTGTGTGGGACTTGGTCTATTAGTCCATCTATACTGACCTCCATCAGGTTGCAAATTAAAAATAATTTTTTTCTGCATCTAGCTCTGAAAAAATATTTGGGCTTCTAGCAGTGTGTGGGACTTGGTCTATTAGTCCATCTATACTGACCTCCATCAGGTTGCAAATTAAAAATAATTTTTTTCTTCATTTAGCTCTGAAAAAATATTTGGGCTTCTAGCAGTGTGTGGGACTTGTTCTATTAGTCCTTCTATATTGACGTCCAGCAGGTTGCAAATTGAATATAATTTTTTTCTGCATCTAGCTCTGAAAAAATATTTGGGCTTCTAGCGGTGTGTGGGACTTGGTCTATTAGTCCATCTATACTGACCTCCATCAGGTTGCAAATTAAAAATAATTTTTTTCTGCATCTAGCTCTGAAAAAATATTTGGGCTTCTAGCAGTGTGTGGGACTTGGTCTATTAGTCCATCTATACTGACCTCCATCAGGTTGCAAATTCAAAATAATTTTTTTCTGCATCTAACCCAGCCAATAGTTTTGGCCTAATACCACAGTTTGGCCACTCAGCTCTGCTCGGTTACCATCCATTGTTTTTTTGTGCAAACAACTCCAGAGTTGTGAATTAGTTAACCACCAAAATGAGTGGAAAAAGGCCTGCTGCTGGTGGAAAGGGGAATAGGCGTGTTGGGAAGGGGAAAAAAGGTTGTGTCCGTGGGGTAGGTGCAGAAGAAAGACCATCTTCCAGCCAAACTAAAATGTCTACTTCTTTTAGCGGACAATGTGATAAGATCCCTTTCTTACGGCCACGCCAATCGCTACAAATTCCAGATGAGGCACAAAAACAGCAGGTGCTTCAACGGATATCAAGTGCTCCTTTAAGTGGGCTCTCCTCCACATCAACTTCAACATCACAAATACTCCAGTCCTCAAAGGTGTCACCCAAATCGCACTTGCTTCCTCACAGCTCCCAAATCTCCAGCTGCCCGTCTGAGTATGAGGTAGAACAGATGGTTGAGTCTGCAGAGCTGTTTACTCATACTATAGCCTGGGAATCAGAGGTCGACTCCAGCGCTTCTGTGAATCCAGACGAGGAAATGATCTGCACTGATGCCCAGAATCTTTATGAGTCGGATCCAGGACCAGACGCAGAAGGTTCTGACCATAATGTAGACCCTCATTCCCAAACTGTAACTCCTGTTGGTGGAGACAATGAGGAAGACGATGATAAGACTCAAATACCTGATTGGAGCGACAACTTTAGTTTTTTGTCAGGGCAGGAACAGGTTGGCTCTGAGGACGACGGGTGTGATAACGCACAGGGTGATGATGATGAGGTCGGAGATCCCACTTACTGTCAACCCACAGTCAGCCAAGAGATGAGGTCAGCAGAGGAGGTGGAGGAAGATGCTAGTGACGACGAGGTCAGGTTGCGCCTTCCTGGACAGAGACGTAGTACTGGAAGCACGTCAACAACTGCATTCTCAAACACAACTCTGCCTCTCACCACAAGTCGTGGTGGCTCTTCAGGTCGCATGGGTGCTAAGCCTTGCATAGCCTGGGCATTTTTTCAGATCGATAAAGATGACCCAACTCGTGTTATCTGTAACATTTGTCAGCAAAAGCTAAGTAGAGGCCAAAAAATACATAGTTTGAGTACTTCATGCATGAACCGGCACATGGACATGAAGCATAAGTTGCAGTGGGAAGCTCAGTGTGCTACAATGCGGTCTAGCCGGCCGGGCCAACCACCGTCTGCCATATCTTGTGCATCCGCGGCCTCTTCATCCTCTGTGACTGGGGGGACAGCAGTCACACCTGTTTTGGGGCGCAGACCTGCCACCTCTTTACCCGCAACAGCCAGCGTGATTGGCAGGTCATCATTTTCTTTGGAGGTGGTAACACCAGCTGGTCTTGAGCGCTGTCTGACATCGATAGCACCACCTTTGGATCAAGGCAACCTAACATGTCCGCCTGCATCTTCCTCACAGACCGGCAGTTTGCCGGGGACACCCTTATCAACCCCGTCTAAGCACAATAGCCAGCCCTCGGTCCCTCAGATGTGGACAAGTAAAAGACCATTTCCTCCTAGCCATGAGAAAGCTAAGAGGTTGAATTTCACCATCTGCAAGCTCTTGGCTACAGAAATGCTGCCTTTCCGCCTGGTGGACACAGAGGATTTTCGAGACCTTATGTCCGTCGCAGTGCCCCAGTACCAGATGCCCAGTCGGCACTACTTCTCAAAGAAAGGTGTGCCTGCGCTCCACCAGCATGTCGCACACAACATCACCGCTTCTTTGAGAAACTCTGTGTGTGACAGGGTGCATTTCACCACAGACACTTGGACGAGTAGGCATGGACAGGGGCGTTACATGTCGCTGACTGGGCACTGGGTAACTATGGTGACAGCAGGACAAGGGGCTGCTGTCCAAGTCTTGCCGTCCCCACGAGTTGTGCGTCAATCCTCTTTATGTCATTTTTCCTCCACTGCTTCTGCCTCCTCAACCTCCTCTCGGTCTTCCACCTGCACCCAAAGCCTGTCTGGTCATGCCACAAGCTTTCTAACTGCGCAGAAGGGATCCTGCACACCTCCTTACTATGCTGGCAGTAGGGCTCAACGTCATCAGGCGGTTTTTACATTGAAATGTCTGGGAAATGTGAGTCACACAGCTGAGGAGTTGTGGTCAGCTCTGGAGAACCAATTTCATGAATGGTTGTCTCCACTGGACCTGAAACCAGGGAAGGCCGTGTGCGACAATGCTGCAAACCTGGGTGCGGCCCTTCGCCGGGGCAATGTCACACACGTGCCTTGTATGGCTCACGTGTTGAACCTGGTTGTCCAGCAATTTTTAGCCCACTATCCCAGACTAGATGGCCTTCTGCAGAGGGCACGGTCGCTGTGTGCTCACTTCCGCCGTTCGCATCCCGCAGCTCAGCGACTTACATCTCTACAGAAGTCGTTGGGCCTGCCACTTCACCGGCTAAAATGCGATGTGCCTACCCGGTGGAATTCAACTCTGCACATGTTGCAGCGACTGTGGCAGCACCGACAAGCCCTGGTGCAATACGTTCTGACGTATAGCCTGGGCCAACGAGATTCAGAGGTGGGGCAAATCACGCTGGAGGAGTGGTCTCAGATCAGGGACCTATGCACCCTTCTGCACAGTTTTGAAATGGCGACGAAGATGTTTAGTGCTGACGATGCCATTATCAGCATGACTATTCCGGTGATTTACATGCTGGAGCACATGTTAAATAGAATTCGGAGTCAGGTGGTGGCACAAGAGGAGGTGGAGGAAGTAGAGGAGGAGGAGTTGTATGCGGAAGGGCTAACATCTGCAAGGTCCAGACGGTCGGCAGCACCAAGGCGGCAGGCATGTGAGGGTGGGGGAGATGGTTTAACCAGGGCGCATGGTAGCAGCCAAACTAGTGAGGAAGGTGCAGGAGCCCAGGAAGAAGTGGAGGACGAACTGATGGAAGACTCATCAGATGAGGGAGACCTTGATCACATTTCTGTTGTGCGAGGTTGGGGGGAGAGGACAGAGGAAGGAAGCATGATTGTTACCTCGCCACCAACACAACAGTGACTTGGTGCTCCTGGATGCGCAACACACATGAGTGCCTTCTTGCTGCACTACCTGCAACATGACCCTCGAATTGTGAGAATTAGAAATAATCCTGACAACTGGGTTGCCACACTGTTAGATCCCCGGTACAAAAGTAAATTTGCAGAAATTATTCCTGCCATAGAAAGGGATGCACGCATGCAGGAGTATCAGCAGAGACTGTTGCAGAATCTTACATGTGCTTTTCCACAAAATACCAGTGGTGCACGTAGTGAATCTCACAGTTCCAACTTGCCAACCGTGGGACCGTCAAGTATTCAGCACTCAAACCGTAACAGAACCACAGTATCTGCTGGTAACATCAATTTTGCGGAATCATTTCACCACTTTTTTAGCCCATCCTTTGCAAGGCCACAGGAGACAAGAAGTCTGACACATAGTCAACGCCTAGAGACGATGGTACAGGAGTATCTCCAAGTAAACATTGAAGCCACGACTGTGTCACTGGACCCTTGCTCTTTTTGGGCTTCCAATCTGGATAAATGGCCGGAGCTAGCCACTTACGCCTTGGAGATCTTGTCATGCCCCGCAGCCAGCGTTCTGTCTGAACGTGTGTTCAGCGCTGCTGGTGGTGTGCTGACAGATAAGCGCACGCGGCTCTCCACTGATAATGTAGACAGACTCACGTTCATAAAGATGAACAAATCATGGATCCGAAACGACTTTTCTACCCCTGTGTCATCCTGGGGAGAGTAAAAGCTTGATGATTGGTTAAAATCACCCTACCAACCGTTTTAAGCTTTCAAATTACTAATCATGTTTATCTGTATCTTGACTGGAAAATAATTTGGGCTTTGTAGCAGTGTGCAGCATTGATCCTATTAGGCCATCTATAATAAGCTTCACCAGATTTAAAATTAAAAATAATTTTTAGCTGCATCTAGCCCGGAAAATAATTTTGGGGCTCCGAGATGCGCAAGACACATAAGTGCTGTAACGGGTCTGGGAGGCGGAACCTCTGAGCTACTATACAAGGGGGCGGCCCTTGTAAGGGAGCGGGCGGCAGTCTCTGGATGAACGGACAGGGAGATACGGCAAGTGATCAGGGCAGTCTCTGGGTAAAGGGTAGGTACGACCTGTGATGGCAGAGCCTCCGGGTAGGCTAGCAGGCAGATGGTAGATGTGTGCTCCCAGGTGAGCAAGCGAGAGTCTCTGGAATAACAGGTGGTCACGGCACGTGACGGCGGAACCTCCGGGCTGGCAAGCAGGCAGGTAACGGAGAAGCGCTCCCAGGTGAGCGGACAAGAGTCTGAAGTAGCTGATGGTCACAGCACGTGACAACGGAGCCTCCGGGCTGGCAAGCAGGCAGGTAACGGAGAAGCGCTCCCAGGTGAGCGGACAAGAGTCTGAAGTAGCTGATGGTCACAGCACGTGACAACGGAGCCTCCGGGCTGGCAAGCAGGCAGGTAACGGAGAAGCGCTCCCAGGTGAGCGGGCAAGCTGGTCCATAGACAGACTGACCGGAGTTGTAAGGCAGACCGTCGGACCTCAGACTGGCAGACAGGTAACAAGTATTCAGGCAGGAATCAGGCAGGTAACTGGCAGGAAACTGGCAGGAAACTGGCAGGAAACTGGCAGGAAACTGGCAACGGGACCTGAGGGCTGAAGCACAGGTGAGACACAGGTGCAAACAACATTGCTCAGGCACCTCCATTTTGGAGGAGGTGCCTTATATATGATGAAGTCCTCCGGCCATTGGCCGGGGACTCCTTAGGACGGCGCGCGCGGCCCCTTTAAGAGGAGGGGAGCGCGCGCGCCCTAAGCACAGGGGCCGGGAAGGAGCGCGCGCTGAGAGCAGAGCGGGGAGAGGACGCCGGGCACGGAGCAGAGCGGTGAGGGGAGCAGCGTCCCTGCCTAGCAGAGGGCAGGGACGCCAGCGCTACAGTACCCCCCCCTTTAGGCCCCCCCTTTTTTAGGCCAGACAGAAATTTAGCTAGGATGAGAGGGGCATGGATGTTCTCCCGGGGCTCCCACGTTCTCTCCTCAGGACCAAACCCCTTCCAATCTACCAGAAAAAAGGTCTTTCCTCTTACCCTTTTGGTGGCAAGAATGTTCTCTACCTCAAACTCGTCCTCAGCAGAAACCGGAGCAGGAGGCGTACCTGTAGACTTGGAAAAAGAGTTAAGTACCACAGGTTTGAGGAGAGATACATGGAAGGAGTTAGGGATCCGTAAGTTGACCGGGAGTTTCAATTTATAGGCCACCGGGTTGATCTGACTGATGACCTCCAGTGGGCCGATGAACCGAGGCCCTAACTTATAGGAAGGGATCTTGAGCCGGACATATTTGGACGAGAGCCAGACTTTATCCCCAGGACGGAATTGAGGAGGGTCCAGACGTTTTTTGTCAGCGTGTCTTTTCATACGCTCGGAAGACTGAAGGAGTGCGGATCGGGTACTCTCCCAAATGGAGGAAAATTTGCTAACGAGAGATTCCGCAGCCGGGTTGTCCACCGAGGTGGAGACAGGAAAAGGAATCCGAGGATGCTGACCAAAGACTACAAAAAACGAGGATTTGGAGGAGGATTCGCTCTCGTGATTATTGTAAGAGAACTCGGCCCATGGTAGGAGATCCACCCAGTCAGAATGGTGGGCATTAACGAAGTGCCGGAGGTAACTGGTCAGGTTCTGATTGATCCGCTCCACTTGACCATTGGACTGTGGGTGGTAAGCGGAAGAGAAGTCCAGGGAGACGTCTAGTAGTTTACAAGTGGCTCTCCAGAAGCGTGAGGTGAACTGTACCCCACGATCCGACACGATGTGGAGGGGCAGGCCATGAAAACGGAAGATGTGACGAATAAAGTCTCTAGCTAGCTCGGGTGCAGACGGGAGGCCTGGCAGGGGAACGAAATGAGCCATCTTGGAGAAGCGGTCAGCGACCACCCAAATGACCGTACAACCGGCAGAGAGTGGGAGGTCAGTTATGAAGTCCATTGCAATATGCTGCCAGGGGGCAGCAGGTACTGGGAGCGGAAGGAGGCGACCGGCTGGCAGATGTCTCGGAACCTTGTTGCGGGCGCAGGACACACAGGCAGAAACAAAGTCTATTACATCCTTGTGCAGGGTAGGCCACCAGTAGTGCCGGGAAATAAGCTGGAGGGTCTTCTTCTGACCAGCATGGCCAGCCAGTTTAGACGAGTGACCCCAGTGAAGGATCTTCTCCCGATCAGGTACTGATACGAACGTCTTTCCAGGAGGAAGACGATTTAGACTCACGGGAGCCACCTGCATTACTCTGGCGGGATCGATGATGTGTTTCGGATCTTCCTCGAGATCAGATACCAGAAAGGATCGAGACAAGGCGTCCGCCTTGACGTTTTTGTCAGCCGGGCGAAAATGAAGGACAAAATCAAAACGAGCAAAAAACAAGGACCACCGGGCTTGGCGCGGGTTAAGTCTCTGGGCATGCTGGAGATAAGCCAAGTTCTTGTGGTCAGTGTAAATTATTACCGGGTGAAGAGCCCCCTCAAGCAGGTAACGCCACTCCTCCAATGCCAGTTTGATGGCCAATAACTCTCGATCTCCTATGGAATAATTGCGCTCTGAGGAGGAGAAGAGTTTAGAGAAGAAGCCGCAAGTTACCATCCTCCCGGAAGAAGATTTTTGAGTAAGTACCGCTCCAGCTCCAGAGGAGGAGGCGTCCACTTCCAGGAAGAACTGCTTGTTGCCGTCCGGGCGATGCAGCACCGGGGCGGAAGAGAAGGCCTGTTTTAAGGAAAGAAAGGCTTCTTCTGCTTCGGGCGGCCACTCTTTGGGATTAGTACCCTTACGGGTGAGCGCGGAAATTGGGGCAGTCCGGGAAGAGAAGTGTGGTATGAAGAGGCGGTAGTAGTTGGCGAAGCCCAGGAACCGCTGAATGGCCTTCAGCCCCTCCGGTCGAGGCCATTTCTCGATGGCAGACAGTTTCTCTGGATCCATTCGTAGGCCGGTCTGAGAAATAATGTAGCCCAAAAACGGAAGCGAGGTCTGCTCAAAGAGGCACTTCTCGTATTTAGCGAAGAGGTGATTCTGCCTGAGCCTGAGCAGGACCTGACGAACGTCCCTCCGGTGAGTCTGGAGATCCGGAGAGAAGACCAAGATGTCGTCCAGGTACACCACTACGCAGGAGTAGAGAAGGTCCCGGAAGATGTCATTGACCAACTCTTGAAAGACGGCAGGAGCGTTACAGAGACCAAAGGGCATTACCAGGTATTCATAGTGGCCGTCCCGGGTGTTGAATGCCGTCTTCCATTCATCCCCTTGACGGATACGAACCAGGTTGTATGCCCCACGGAGGTCTAGTTTGGTGAAGATTCTAGCCCCCCTCAGACGATCAAATAATTCTGGAATGAGCGGAAGGGGGTACTTATTCTTCACCGTGATCTGGTTTAGGCCTCTATAGTCTATACAGGGACGGAGAGAGCCGTCCTTCTTTTTAACGAAAAAGAAGCCTGCTCCCGCCGGGGAGGTAGATTTCCGGATGAATCCCCTGGCCAGATTCTCCTCAATATATTCGGACATCGACCGGGTCTCAGCAGCGGATAAAGGATAAATACGCCCACGGGGAGGAGTAGTACCGGGTAACAGGTCGATGGGACAGTCGTATGGTCTATGAGGGGGTAATGTCTCTGCCTCCTTTTTATTAAAGACATCAGCATAAGACCAATAAGGAATTGGAAGTCCAGGTAGATTAGCTGGGGTAGGAGAGGGACGGACGGGATGGACGGGAACCAGGCAGGTCTTATGACAGTCTTGTCCCCAGCAAAGGACTTCTCCGGTTTGCCAGTCAAGCACGGGTGCATGTCTCTGGAGCCAAGGCAGACCTAGCAAGAGGGCGTGAGAGAGTCCAGGCAGAACATGAAAGGAGATACTCTCAGAATGCAGCATTCCCACCTGCAGAGTAATGGATTCGGTGATGAGTTGGATGGGGCGTGGTAAGAGCCCCCCATCCACGGCAGCCACAGACAAGGGTACAGCCAGAGGTTTGGTGGGGATGCGGTATTTCTCTACCAGGGACTGTGAAATAAGATTCCCGGCTGCTCCAGAGTCCAGTTGGGCTAGTTCGAAATAACGGTTCTCCCCGTAGACGATTGAAACTGACAACAGCAGGGATGGAGAGGATTTATTCTTGTCTAGGTGGACCTCTCTGAGCGAACCTAGACACAGGCGTTTCCCGACCTTTCCGGGCAGGCACGGATCTGGTGCTCCTTACCGCCACAGTAGAAGCAGGTCCCCTCGGCACGGCGTAAGTCCTGACGGGTCTTGACCATCTTGGTCTGGTCGACCTGCATAGGCTCAGGAGGGTGTACCTGGTTAGAGACAGAAGGAGTGACGGGTTTCTGAAAAGTAGGAGCTAGACGTGGTAACCTCCTCTCACGGGTGACCTCTCTGGCACGCTCCTGGAACCGTAGGTCAATCTGGGTGACAAGAGTTATTAAGTCATCGAGAGTGGTAGGAGTGTCCCGACCGGCAAGTTCATCTTTAATACGGCCGGACAGACCCTCCCAGAAGACGGAAACCAGAGCGTCGTTATCCCAGGTCAGCTCCGAGGCAAGGGTACGGAACCGTATGGCATATTGGCCCACGGTGAGACTCCCCTGACGGAGGCGTAGCAACGATGATGCAGATGAGGTCTTCCGTCCGGGTTCGTCGAAGACTTTCCGGAAAGCCGTGAGAAAAGCAGGCAAGTTAGACACCAGGGGGTCTCCTCTCTCCCATAGAGGATTTAGCCAGGCCAGGGCTTCCCCGGTGAGATGGGACATGATGAAGGCAATTTTGGCCCGGTCGGAGTTAAACTGGTAGGACAAAAGTTCAAAATGCAGGGTGCACTGATTTAAGAAGCCCCGAGCCTGGACGGAGTCGCCTCCGAAGCGAGGAGGTGCAGAAAGCCGGGGTCCGGGGTAGGATACCATGGTATTAGTGGGCAGCGGAGCTGCCGGATTGCAAGATATGGCACTGGCGGAGGTTGTTGGTGGATCAGACAGAGTGTTCAGGCGAGTATTAACATTCCGCAGGTGACCCAGGATGGACTCCTGTTGGGACCTCTGACGGGACAGTTCAAGACAGAGGTCCGAGAGTGAGGGAGCTTGGGTGCCACCGGGTTCCATGGCCCGAGCAAACTGTAACGGGTCTGGGAGGCGGAACCTCTGAGCTACTATACAAGGGGGCGGCCCTTGTAAGGGAGCGGGCGGCAGTCTCTGGATGAACGGACAGGGAGATACGGCAAGTGATCAGGGCAGTCTCTGGGTAAAGGGTAGGTACGACCTGTGATGGCAGAGCCTCCGGGTAGGCTAGCAGGCAGATGGTAGATGTGTGCTCCCAGGTGAGCAAGCGAGAGTCTCTGGAATAACAGGTGGTCACGGCACGTGACGGCGGAACCTCCGGGCTGGCAAGCAGGCAGGTAACGGAGAAGCGCTTCCAGGTGAGCGGACAAGAGTCTGAAGTAGCTGATGGTCACAGCACGTGACAACGGAGCCTCCGGGCTGGCAAGCAGGCAGGTAACGGAGAAGCGCTCCCAGGTGAGCGGACAAGAGTCTGAAGTAGCTGATGGTCACAGCACGTGACAACGGAGCCTCCGGGCTGGCAAGCAGGCAGGTAACGGAGAAGCGCTCCCAGGTGAGCGGGCAAGCTGGTCCATAGACAGACTGACCGGAGTTGTAAGGCAGACCGTCGGACCTCAGACTGGCAGACAGGTAACAAGTATTCAGGCAGGAATCAGGCAGGTAACTGGCAGGAAACTGGCAGGAAACTGGCAGGAAACTGGCAACGGGACCTGAGGGCTGAAGCACAGGTGAGACACAGGTGCAAACAACATTGCTCGGGCACCTCCATTTTGGAGGAGGTGCCTTATATATGATGAAGTCCTCCGGCCATTGGCCGGGGACTCCTTAGGACGGCGCGCGCGGCCCCTTTAAGAGGAGGGGAGCGCGCGCGCGCGCGCCCTAAGCACAGGGGCCGGGAAGGAGCGCGCGCTGAGAGCAGAGCGGGAGGAGGACGCCGGGAAGGAGCGCGCGCTGACAGCAGAGCGGGGAGAGGACGCCGGGCACGGAGCAGAGCGGTGAGGGGAGCAGCGTCCCTGCCTAGCAGAGGGCAGGGACGCCAGCGCTACAAGTGCCTTCTTGCTGCACTACCTGCAGCATGACCCTCATATTGTCAGAATTCGAAGTAATCATGACTACTGGGTTGCCACACTCTTAGATCCCCCAAACTTTTCGATCAACCTTTTCATTTTAATAAAGACCAAAAAAATGGTCATTTTGAAATTATAAGCATTAGCAGGTTGTTAGAAACTGAAATCAAACAGTTTTCAACTCAAAACTTTATTCTAGGTGATGTTACATTTTCACATAGGACCCCTTGTTCGAAAGGAGCTTCTGAACTCTCTCGTCCATTGAATTTGTCAGGTTTTGGATGGTTTCTGCTTCAATTGTTTTGCATGAGGACAGAATACCCTCCCAGAGCTGTTGCTTAGATGTGAACTGCCTCCCGCCATCATAGACACTCCTTTTAATGATGCTCCAAAGGTTCTGAATGGGGTAGAGGTCAGGGGAGCATGGGGGGTCACACCATAAGTTTGTCCCCTTTTATGCCCATATCAGCCAGAGATGCAGATGTTTTATGTGCAGCATGAGATGGTGCATTATCATGCAGAAAAATGATCTTGCTGTGAAATACACGGTTCTTCTTATTGAACCATGGCAGGAAGTGCTGTTTGAGAAAATCCACATACATTATGGAGTTCATCTTTAGCGCCTTCAGGGATCCTAAAGGGGCCGACAATCTCTCTCCCCATGATTCCAGCCCAAAACATTACTCCACCTCCTCCTTGTTGGCGCTGTAGCCGTGTTTGCGTGGGGTGTCCATCAACCAGCCATCCTCCACTCCATTCATCTGGACCATCGAGCGCTGCACGGCACTCATCCGTGAACAAAACAGTTTTGAAATCAGTCTTCATGTAATGTTTGGCCCACTGGAGCCGTTTCTGCTTGTGTGAAGTGGATAGAGGAGGTCGACAGGATGGCGTATGCACAGCTGCAAACCTCTGAAGGACCCTGCATCTTGTTGTTCGGGGGACGTTGGAGGCACAAGCAGCTTCAAAAACTTGTCTGCTGCTATGACAAGGCTTTTTTGCCGCTGCTCTTTCAACCTGACGTAATTGCCTGTAGGAAAGAGTCCTCAATTTGCCCTTATCAGCACGCACACGTGTGTACTGTGAATCAGCTACATACTTCTTGATTGCCAAGACACTTCATCCTGATCATCGGACAATGTTGATTGTAGTCATGCCTTGACCTAAACACTCCACAATTTGTTGCTTCTCAGCAGCCGACACATCCTTTTTCTTTCCCATTTTGGCAGAAAATGTAGGCTGCTTAATAATGTGAGAGAGCCTTCTTAAGTAGTCTTGCCTTTCATTGGACACACCTGCCAAACTAATTAGCACAGGTGTCTGCAATTGCTTACAGTGATATAAAGAGCCCTGACACACATCACCATCAATGAGTTTAACTGACAAACAAACAAATTCTTCCCTTATCACTCCTAAACACTTTTTGCATAATAATTTGGAACGCGGTGTACATGTGCTTTTCCACAAAACACCAGTGGTTCACGTAGTGAATCTTACAGTTCTAACTTGCCAACCGTGGTCTGTATGGAATTGTTCAATAAAGGGCCCAAAATTAAGATAGCATAGATGGGAGAGGTCTCTATGAATAGGAATTCCTAAGTATTTGATACCCTGTGAGGGCCAGGCAAAGGGAAAGTTGGACTGGATGGAATCCTATATGGATTTAGGGAGGGAGACATCGAGGGCCTCAGACTTCGCTGCATTGATTTTAAAATTTTACCATGTAACAAAGTGATCTATTTCAGCCATAACAGCAGGGATGGATATATGTGATTGAGTGATATATACTAGGACATCATCAGCAAATAGAGAGCACTTGTACTCGGTGCCTCCCACCTCAATCCACCTAATATTGGGGTTATGGCGAATTGATGAGAGCAGGTGCTCCGTCACTAGGATGTATAAGAGAGGGGACAGAGGACATCCCTGCCTTGTCCCATTGGTGATTGTGAAAGGTGATGAAAATGTTCTGACGCACCCCCTGGGCCTTGGGACACCCGGAGCCGGACCCTTTTTGGTGGATGCTGGTGGTTGTAGTCTTCGTGGCGGCGATCCGGTTCCGTGGCTCAGGGCGGTCAAACCAGTGGCGGAACTATTTATGTGGTTTTGATGTTTAAATGTCCGACTACGCCACCCGTGGATTGCGGTCAGAGTGAACCGCCGCTACAGGGCAGACCGCTAAGGCTGGTGTTGTGGGTGCAGCAGAGCGTAGCATAACTCCCCACGGGAGGAGTATAGCCTCAGGGCAGTGTATGCGGAGGATGGGGGTGATGGTGCAGGGCAGCAGCAGTAACGACACGGAGTCAGTGATGCAGTTCAGGGCCTTTACTCACAGTTCTTATTATCCAGACCACGTCTGCAGGTAACGGCTGCCCACGTCGTACTGTGCTCACCAGGTGAGGGGCTCAGACAACTCCCAGATAACTTTGGAGCGCTTCACAGGACCCCCTTTGTGTGTCCTTTGTCTGGCCTTTCTTACCAACACTTCTGTCCGGCTGCCTCGGGCCTCCTCTTGGTAAACTTGGCGCCAGTTTCCCTGACCCTATGTGGTGCCTTCCTAGCGGGTGGAGCAAGGGGCTGCGCCACATAAAATGTCAGAGCCTCCGGTTTCTAGCTGAGGGTCGTTTCCTGCCTCCACTAGTTCGGGGACCGGTCTCCCCCTTTGGCCTGACCCCTCCACGCAGGTGGATTCGGGCGTGCGGTGGCGACTCGCCCGTCCGCACCCCTGGGATCCCTTCATTCCTCGTTCCTGGAGCCTTCTCCGCTCCTCTTCCTTCCTTCTCCCTCTTGCAGGCCTGGGCCTCTGTTACTAGGCCCGCCTCCGGAGCAGAGCTAATGCAGAGCCCCTGCTCCCTGCCACTTCTGCTCAGACTTCTCTGCACTGAACTAAGATGGTGCCCACCTTTTATACTCCCTTCTCAATGCACCCAGGAACTGCTTCCTCCCTGCTCCTGCACTGCAGGGTTCCCCTTCCTCAGTGTTCCCTCCCCCCACTCCAGCCAGGGACAGGGACTGTCGTGCCCATCTCAGGGGCATATTGGTCGCCCTGCCCCACGGCAATGTGGTGTAATGCATGCAGGTGTCGGGTCCTGATCCACACTCCATCCTTATCTGAGAGTGAGATATCACACCTCTGGGTGAGGTGCAATACGTCTGTAGCAACCGAGCCCTCGGTGCTACAGTTCCATTTATCTTCAGCCTAGGTGACGTATTGTGATACAGGGCCGTGATTTTGGCTATAAAAGGGTCCCCTAGACCCCTACCCCAAGCTTTTTAAGAGAATCATATATGGCGTGCCAGGAGACTCTATGGAATGCTTTCTCAGCATCCAACGAGAGTATCTACTTACAAATTTTTAACTGCATCTAGCCCAGGAAATACTTTGTGCCTAGTAGCAGTGTCTGCTAGTCAGCGGATTATCCCGGCTGTTAAGCAAGCTACACCACCTGTAGTTTGGACACTTAATTTTTTCAAAGGAAATGCTTCGGGACCACGGGATACTTAGTGAAGAGCATCAGGAGGCACCCCAAGGCATAGGGGCTGGGACTGGCACTAGGATGCCTTGCGGTGGACAGCCGAGCTCGATCCTTATAAAAGCTTTTTAACTGCAGCAGCTTTAGTGGACGCTACTGGAGCTGGAATTACGCGGTTGCTGGCATGAGACTTGCCCTCCAATAGATCCTTGTAAATGGATTTAAAGTGTATTCATTCAAATTAGAGGGACAATTTAAATTAAAAAGCTTAGAGCTGCCTCCACCACAGGGGGGCTCTCTCGACCCACCAGCGGACAGGCACCAGTATTGGGAGAGGGGGGCTGGCCGTCAGGGTTCACCGCGGCTCTGGCACAAACCCGGCGACACGGAGGTGGCACGGGCAGGAGCGGACTGGCCGTCTCGGCTTCTCACTTTTTGGATTTTAGAAGGGCATGACATGCCTATATCTGTGTCTCCCCCTCCTTTTACTCCTCCACCTCTTTTCTTTTCGCATGACTATATGTACTTGTCACTTTTCCATGTGTTAGTTGTGTCTTCTGAGCAGTTTGTCAGCTTTTGGACACCTTTGAAGGTGTTTTCTATGTGTTTCTATGTGTTTTTGTTTGCCTGCCATTGGTTTTTAACGGTGTTCGAAGGTGTTCGACGAACAGTTCGACGAACAGTTCGGCGAACACACGGGTGTTCGACGAACCGAACCGAACTCGAACACTACGGGGGTGGCTCAACACTAATCATTACCTATAATCATATGCTGATAAAAAGTGGACAATCACTTCACATGTGAGAGGAGGAGTGAGGATATATTAGTATGCTTAATGGATTCACCTCATCTGGATGTTATATCCCATTTACAGCCCTATCCTTCAGCCACTTGTATACCACCTCATACTGCGCTATATCACTTTTTTTAGGTACTCTATATACAGTCTCATCCTGCAGTACATGACTCAACTCATGACTCTATATAAAACCCTATCCTGCAGTAGATCACACGTCTTAATGAGAATCATGCATACCGCTGCTTTCTAGTATGAGAACTGTAATTAAGGCAGCTCCTGCCCACCAAAGACAGCAAGATTAAGTGATGATATCATGCCACCTAGTGCCCTGGCCTCCAGCAGGATGCAGGCCAAATGCAGCCTATAGCCGGCCGAAGTAGGTGGTGGCATATGAAGACAAGGTTCTCTTCTCTACCAAATTTGTTAACAATATCTGTACCATGAGGTTGGAGATACAGTTAGAAACATTGAAGGCCTATGAGGCCCACTACTAGACCGGCCTATCTGGTGTTTGCCAGAATTGCCAGAGCACCAGTCCAGCCCTGCTTGCAATCGAGGAAACATAGTAATTAAAAATATATATCCATATCTACAAGACAATATGAGGGGGAAGTCTGCTTTAAAAAGTGACTAATAGTCATATCCAGTGAAAGTATTTTTCTTCAGGCATTCTCTGTGTTTTTATTATTTTCTAAAATTTATACTGTATTTATATTTATATTATATATTTTGGTATTCATATTTTTCAACTTGCTCTTATTATGAATTTCAGTTTTTAATTTCATACTTGGAAGTCCACATTCTGTAGAATTTTTTATGCTTTCTGCTAGTATATTATTCTGCTCTCATATGAGAAAATGTGTTATGCACACGCCTGGGCTAAGCGGCGTGTGCGTGTGATTGGTAGTGATTCCACTGGACCGTGCCGGAGAGTGAATGCCTGGAGGGGCATAACTAGGTATTCACCCGATCCGACCAGGGTCGCACGACGGCATACGACGCCAGTGCACCAAGGAGGAACCGAGCAGAGGGACCAGGTGCTACTCCAGGACAGACCCCGGACACGGCTGTTGACCCACACAGGGGAATACAGGAACAGACTGGTAGGCTGGCACACAGACTGGTAGGTATAGGCAGGCACGACTGGTATGCAGGCAGGCGGGTAAGCAGGCAGGGGGGTACAGGCAAGCACAGCTAGAGTGCAGACAGGGAGGCACTAGCAGGTAGGAACACAGGCGGGATAGGACCCAGTACACACTGGGACTCAGGAACATTACAGGCAGAGGGGTACAGGCAGGGCAGGACAGGACTGCCGGAGCAGCGGGCAGAAGCAGGGCAGGACAGGACTGCCGGAGCAGCGGGCAGAAGCAGGGCAGGACAGGACTGCCGGAGCAGCGGGCAGAAGCAGGGCAGGACAGGACTGCCGGAGCAGCGGGCAGAAGCAGGGCAGGACAGGACTCTGTTCACACGGAACAGACAGGAAGGGAAAGACAGAGCCAGACACCCACAGGGTACTTGCAGTGAAGTAGCGAGTGGACCACAAACTCACAAACGGGAGTACAGAGACAACAGGCAGGAGTTAGGTACGAGTTCAGACTCTGCAGAAAAAGGAAGGGAACGGACATAGAGGCAAAACAGGTAAAGGATAGGAGAGAGTTCAGACTGGAACTGAGTGTACGGAGGAGACCGACACTGCAGCGGGATACAGGAGCGGGTCTGGGAATACTGCCCCCAGAGAGGCGGGACGAACAGGCAAGGAGCGTGTTCAGACAGGACAGACAAGATACAGGAGCGGGTCTAGGTAATCGGCCCCTAAAAGGCGGGAGGAACAGGCTAGGAGCGTGTTCAGACAGGACAGACAAGATACACAGAAAGGACTCAGTTCAGACACGGGAACTAATACCGCAAAGCAGGAGACATACAGGACTCAGTTCAGACACGGGAGCTGATACCGCAAAGCAGGAGACATACAGGACACAGTTCAGACACGGGAGCTGATACCGCAAAGCAGGAGACATACAGGACTAAGTTCAGACAGGCCTGGAAATACAGCCTCCAGGAAAGGCAGACAAGGAAACAAAGACGGGACCTGGCACCTTCAGAGTGCAAGCACACACTGAAGGAAACACTATGCTCAGGCAGGGATAGAAGGGAGCTGCTGAGCTATATACCAAGTGTCAGACAGCAATAGGCTGAGGACGCACAAGGGGTGTGACCCACAGCAGGTACAAAAAGCAGGAAGTGATCGGGCGCCGCCCTTAAGCAGCAGAAACAGACACAAACAGACAGCATGGAGGGAAGCCAGAGAGACATTCTGGACAGGAGATCAAGTGCGCTCTCTTGCACAGTGGGAGATGGACCACCATGCAAGGACGCCGCCAGGTATGTTACAGTACCTCCCCCCTTATGCCCCCTCTTCTTCAGGCCTGCCAGAATCTTCCGCAGGGAATTCGAGGACCAGTCGTTCACTGGGTTGGAGGGGGACAGAGACTTGAGGGTAATCTCTGCTTCGAGGTACATCTTGTCAAGCTCACAGGAAAAAATAGACGGGTTATCAGGTACATAATGAGGAAAAGTCACTGTCTCTTTGTTATCTGGTGGTACCCCGGAGGATTCAGGAAACAACTGGAGGTCCTCCGCCGGGTCAGAAGAGTGCAGAGGCTCAGAGAAAACAACTGCTTCAGAGTACACTAGGTCGGACTCACTGGAGGAAGCAGGCGAGGTATCGGGTACCGAGTATAGGAAAGTCTCTGTCCATTCACCACCAGGTGGCACCCCGAAGGGTTCTGAACACAACTGGAGGTCCTCCGCCTGGTCGGAGGGGTGTAGAGACTCGGGAGTAACCTCTGCTTCGGAGTACACTAGGTTGGACTCACTGGACGAAGCGAGCGAGGTATCAGGTACAGAGTATAGGAGAGTCTCTGTCCTTTCACCACCAGGTGGCACCCCAAAGGGTTCTGAACACAACTGGAGGTCCTCCGCCTGGTCGGAGGGGTGTAGAGACTCGGGAGTAACCTCTGCTTCGGAGTACACTAGGTTGGACTCACTGGACGAAGCGAGCGAGGTATCAGGTACAGAGTATAGGAGAGTCTCTGTCCTTTCGCTACCAGGTAGCACCCCGAAGGGTTCAGGAGACAACTGGAGATCCTCCGCCTGGTCGGAGGGGTGTAGAGGCTCGGGGGTAACTACCACTTTGGGGTACCCATTGTCAGGCTCACAGGACGAAGCGGACAAAGTATTGAGTACCGGGTGTAGAGAAGTCTCTCTCCATTTGTCATCGAGTGGTATCCCGGAGGATTCTGGAGGCAACAGGGGATCCTCCGCCAGGTAGTAGAGGTGCACAGACTCTGAGGTAACCACAGCTTTGGAGCATCCTTGGACATGCACACCGGTTAAAGAGAGAGAAGCAACTGATGCCGGGTGCAGGAAGTTCTCCTGTGTGGAGTCTGGATGGGCAGAAGTCTCTTCGGGCAGGAGAACTGGTGCACTACCCACGCACATTACCCATTGGGGTTTCTCCGGGATACAGGGAGATGAAGCTTCAGTAGGGACTTCAAGGTTGGGGTCAGGAGGTCTCAGGGAGGACAGACCCTGGCGTAACGGCTCGTCTCTAAGTCTAGCACGTCTGGACTGCCTCTTGAGGTTGAGAGAAGTATTCCGGAAAGCGTAGTCACCCTGTGAGGATTCTGGGTGGGCAGTAGTCTCATTGGGCTGGAGGACTATTGCGCTACCCACACACATTACCCATCGGGGCTGCTCCGGGATATTGGGAGGTGAAGCTTCAGCAGGAGCCTCCGGGTTAGGATCATCGAAGACCATTAGAAAGGCCACCAGGAAGGCCATTAGGTCCCGGAGGATCGGATCCTGTGTTTCATATAGGGGGTTGATCCATTCCAAGGCATCACCCGCCAGGTAAGACATAATAAAGGCCACTTTAGCCCAATCGGAAGGAAAATAGAGAGTGTAGGCCTTAAAGTGTAGCATGCATTGCTCCACAAATGCACGACACTGTCTTGGATCCCCATAGTAACGTGGCGGATCCGCAGGAACGAGAGCTGATAGATCCATCTGGACGGTGCGTAATTTCGCCTGGAACTCAGCTAAGAGAAAAAAAAATTATTTATTTATTTTAATGCATATATTCGCTGGAAAACTTCTCAGAGGGCGAAGGCCGTGGGGCTCAACGGGAACCATGGCCTGAGCATGCTGTTATGCACACGCCCGGGCTAAGCGGCGTGTGCGTGTGATTGGTAGTGATTCCACTGGACCGTGCCGGAGAGTGAATGCCTGGAGGGGCGTAACTAGGTATTCACCCGATCCGACCAGGGTCGCACGACAGCATACGACGCCAGTGCACCAAGGAGGAACCGAGCAGAGGGACCAGGTGCTACTCCAGGACAGACCCCGGACACGGCTGTTGACCCACACAGGGGAATACAGGAACAGACTGGTAGGCTGGCACACAGACTGGTGGGTATAGGCAGGCACGACTGGTATGCAGGCAGGCGGGTAAGCAGGCAGGGGGGTACAGGCAAGCACAGCTAGAGTGCAGACAGGGAGGCACTAGCAGGTAGGAACACAGGCGGGATAGGACCCAGTACACACTGGGACTCAGGAACATTACAGGCAGAGGGGTACAGGCAGGGCAGGACAGGACTGCCGGAGCAGCGGGCAGAAGCAGGGCAGGACAGGACTGCCGGAGCAGCGGGCAGAAGCAGGGCAGGACAGGACTGCCGGAGCAGCGGGCAGAAGCAGGGCAGGACAGGACTGCCGGAGCAGCGGGCAGAAGCAGGGCAGGACAGGACTCTGTTCACACGGAACAGACAGGAAGGGAAAGACAGAGCCAGACACCCACAGGGTACTTGCAGTGAAGTAGCGAGTGGACCACAAACTCACAAACGGGAGTACAGAGACAACAGGCAGGAGTTAGGTACGAGTTCAGACTCTGCAGAAAAAGGAAGGGAACGGACATAGAGGCAAAACAGGTAAAGGATAGGAGAGAGTTCAGACTGGAACTGAGTGTACGGAGGAGACCGACACTGCAGCGGGATACAGGAGCGGGTCTGGGAATACTGCCCCCAGAGAGGCGGGACGAACAGGCAAGGAGCGTGTTCAGACAGGACAGACAAGATACAGGAGCGGGTCTAGGTAATCGGCCCCTAGAAGGCGGGAGGAACAGGCTAGGAGCGTGTTCAGACAGGACAGACAAGATACACAGAAAGGACTCAGTTCAGACACGGGAACTAATACCGCAAAGCAGGAGACATACAGGACTCAGTTCAGACACGAGAGCTGATACCGCAAAGCAGGAGACATACAGGACACAGTTCAGACACGGGAGCTGATACCGCAAAGCAGGAGACATACAGGACTAAGTTCAGACAGGCCTGGAAATACAGCCTCCAGGAAAGGCAGACAAGGAAACAAAGACGGGACCTGGCACCTTCAGAGTGCAAGCACACACTGAAGGAAACACTATGCTCAGGCAGGGATAGAAGGGAGCTGCTGAGCTATATACCAAGTGTCAGACAGCAATAGGCTGAGGACGCACAAGGGGTGTGACCCACAGCAGGTACAAAAAGCAGGAAGTGATCGGGCGCCGCCCTTAAGCAGCAGAAACAGACACAAACAGACAGCATGGAGGGAAGCCAGAGAGACATTCTGGACAGGAGATCAAGTGCGCTCTCTTGCACAGTGGGAGATGGACCACCATGCAAGGACGCCGCCAGGTATGTTACAAAATGCCTATAATATATATCCATATGTGTCTGCCTATTGCACAATACAAATAAAACACCTATAAATGTTACAATGCAAGTACCTATTAAAGAAGACATCTTTACTGATACATCAAAAATCACCTAAATGCTATTATAAGAGGTAAAAACACATAAAGAACACTGTATCACCGAAAAATTGGATAAAAAATGGGGAAAATCCAGAATAAAGAAATAACCCTGGAGTATAAGCACAAGGGGGCAGTACAGGACCACAAGTGCATAAAAACAGTATACTGTGTGCAGAATTATTAGGCAAATGAGTATTTTGATCACATGATACTTTTTATACATGTTGTCCTACTCCAAGCTGCATAGGCTTGAGAGCCAACTACCAATTAAGTAAATCTGGTGATGTGCATCTCTGTAATGAGGAGGGGTGTTGACTAATGACATCAACACCCTATATAAGGTGTGCTTTATTATTAGGCAACTTCCTTTCCTTTGGCAAAATGGATCAGAAGAGAGATTTGACGGGCTCTGAAAAGTCCAAAATTGCGAGATGTCTTGCAGAGGGATGCAGCAGTCTTGAAATTTCCAAACTTTTGAAGCGTGATCACCGAACAATCAAGCGTTTCATGGCAAATAGCCAACAGGGTCGCAAGAAGCGTGTTAGCCAAAAAAGGCGCAAAATAACTGCCCATGAATTGAGGGAAATCAAGCGTGAAGCTGCCAAGATGCGATTCGCCACCAGTTTTGCCATATTTAAGAGCTGCAACGTTACTGGAGTATCAAAAAGCACAAGGTGTGCGATACTCAGGGACATGGCCAAGGTAAGGAAGGCTGAAAAACGACCACCTTTGAACAAGAAACATAAGATAAAACGTCAAGAATGGGCCAAGAAATATCTTAAGACCGATTTTTCAAAGGTTTTATGGATTGATGAAATGAGAGTGACTCTTGATGGGCCAGATGAATGGGCCAGAGGCTGGATCAGTAAAGGGTAGAGAGCTCCACTCCGACTCAGATGCCAGCAAGGTGGAGGTGGGGTACTGGTATGGGCTGGTATAATCAAAGATGAACTTGTGGGACCTTTACGGGTTGAGGATGGAGTGAAGCTCAACTCCCAGACCTACTGCCAGTTTCTGGAAGACAACTTCTTCAAGCAGTGGTACAGGAAAAAGTCAGTATCGTTCAAGAAAAACATGATTTTCATGCAGGACAATGCTCCATCACATGCATCCAACTACTCCACAGCGTGGCTGGCCAGTAAAGGTCTAAAAGAAGAAAAAATAATGACATGGCCCCCTTGTCCACCTGATCTGAACCCCATAGAGAACCTGTGGTCCATCATAAAATGTGAGATCTACAGGGAGGGAAAACAGTACACCTCTTTGAACAGTGTCTGGGAGGCTGTGGTAGCTGCTGCATGCAATGTTGATCGAAAACAGATCAAGCAACTGACAGAATCTATGAGTGTCATCTGTTGAATCTGTTGAGTGTCATCATAAAGAAAGCTGGCTATATTGATCACTAATATTTTTGGTTTTTGTTTTTGCATGTCAGAAATGGTTATTTCTAAATTTTGTGCACTGATACTGGTTTACCTGGTGAAAATAAACAAGTGAGATGGGATTATATTTGGTTTTTATTAAGTTGTCTAATAATTCTGCACAGTAATAGTTACCTGCACAAACAGATATCCTCCTAAGATAGCCAAATCTAAAAAAAAAAACCACTCCAACTTCCAAAAATATTAAGCTTGGATATTTATGAGTCTTTTGGGTTGATTGAGAACATAGTTGTTGATCAATAATAAAAATAATCCACTAAAATACAACTTGCCTAATAATTCTGCACACAGTGTAGATACAAATACTTCAAAGGACAGTAAATAAAACCAGATAGTATTTAAAAGGATCAAAGGATACAAGGCTTGGGCCACAACTATAAACAAATCACAACACAAAAGTTCAGATGAAATCATAAGAGTAATGAGGTAAAAAAAGAGTTACCAAAGTAGATGGATAGAGACATCACTAGGAAACAAGGGACCTGTTGAACGTTTTGTTTGAAAAGTTGCTGACAAAGATTGAACAAAAATGTTTTTTTTATATATATATACTTACATTGTGACAAATTCTCTAATTGTTTTCTTTATCTCTCCTACTGTATTTAGAAAAACACATTTAGACTAAATGATGCCATCAGATCCATGTCAATGATTAAGACGCACTGCTTTGTGTCGAAACGCGTATGTTTTTAATGTCTGGACTGTGACTTAATGGATTCTATACCATTTGAAGTTATGAAATAAATGAAGAATGGATTTTTAATGGACTTATAGCGTTGGACTTATTCCTTTCTATATTATAGTTATGCCCCTGTTGGTAGGGCTCCAACTCTTTGCAATACCTGCACCCTGCACATGGGTGGGATTCATATTTTTAACAACAAGTTTGAAGAAAAAACAAGCTCTTTCTGCACATGACATCCAATTAAATGTCCTTTCTTTACCCATAAAAGTAATGGTACCTAAAATTAATGGCACATATTGCTGAAGCAGGCACATACTGCTAATAGCAGCAGATCATGGGGTCGCTATTGAGACCGTGAGCCAGGAGGTCTGGTGTTGATGCCGGCGCAGGGACTTCTCCTCATCCCAACAACACATGCCACATGCAGATAAAGTTGAAAGCTGTGAGATCTGCCCTTTTGTGACTATGGCTATGCACTGTGACCCCACTTACTCCACTGAATATTTTTTGGGGGGGCAGAGGCACCAGTTAGGATTTCTGCTGTGAAGTCCCCATGATTTCTATGTATGACCTTGTCCTATAGGTAATGTAGTAGTTGTTCCATACAGTCTTATGTAACACCACAAATAGCACACAGTGATACTATTTGAGTTCTGATAATGAGGCCCGCCACTCTTAGCAGAAATCATTTAATAAAAATGCGATTACACAGAAACCAGACCGCTAATATGGGCCATACAGGTAAGTATAGATTCACATTTCTATCACGTGTTTGCCCATATTAGCAGTCTGAAAAGTCCCAGGGGGTGATAGATTCCCTTTAACAAGACAAATAAGTTGAAACGTCGAGACTGGGCCAAGTAATATCCGAAGACAGATTTTTCAAAGATTTTATGTCCTCATGAGATGAGAGTGACTTTGTTGGACCAGTAGGATGGGTCTGTGGTTACATTAGTAATAGGCATAGACCTCCCCCTTCGAATCAGACATCAGTTAGGTAGAAGTGGGGTAGTGCTGATATTAACTAGAGATGAGCGTTGTTCGACTCAAACTGTTCGCCAATCTCAAATTCGAGCTGTTTTGGGCGGTGTTCGAGCCGTTCGGCGAACACGAACGATTTGAAAAAAATTTGGCTGTTTGAGGTTATGCTCGATAACTGTTCGTGCACCAAAATCATAACTGGATTTTTTCTCAGTAATGATGAAAATTAATGTTAATACGCAATTTGAGTGTACAGCGGGGTGGGGGGAGGGGCAGGGGATGGATCTCTGCAGGAATAATGAAGATCTCCATTTTTTTTTCTCTTTCCCGCATTTACAGTGGGGAGGTGCAATCTGTCAGCCTATCAGCAGCGCACACACGGAGCGAAGTGCTTTATTTCACACAAGCAAGGGCATGTGTCATTGGCAGTGCATGTCACATGTCCTTGCCCTATAAGACCCAGCCATTTTCCCCGTCGCCACCATTTTCTCACTGCTGCAGCTGCGTGTTAGACGGCACCGCTGTTGCTGTGTGCGCTAGACCTTGTTAATTTCAAGCCAATTTTCGCACAAATCTACAGATAGCTTGGAAGTAGGGAAGAGTTGTGATTGCAGTCCTTTTAAGGACTAGGTTACAGCATTTCCTACGACTTTTATCAGGCAGGTCTGTGCTCTTAAATAGATAGGTTGTGGGAGTAAAGACTAATTGTAATTGCAGTCCTTTTCAGGACTAAGTTACATCAGTTCCTATCAGTTTTTGCCAGGCAGGTCTGTGCCAGTGCTGTGCAAGTTTTTTTCACAGCATTTGGCTAAATCTAGCAAAGCTAATCCTTTTTGGCCTATTGCAGAGTGTGTTAGTCAGTGGAATAGCCTATCTGTGTTGCAAGCTACACCACCTGTGTATAGAATACTGCACCTAGTGAAGTAAAACCTTTTGGGCATAGCATCATTCTATTAGTCCATCTATACTGACCTCCATAAGGTTGCAAATTGAATATAATTTTTTTCTGCATCTAGCTCTGAAAAAATATTTGGGCTTCTAGCAGTGTGTGGGACTTGTTCTATTAGTCCATCTATACTGACCTCCATCAGGTTGTAAACTGAATATAATTTTTTTCTGCATCTACCTCTGAAAAAATATTTGGGCTTCTAGCTGTGTGTGGGACTTGTTCTATTAGTCCATCTATACTGAACTCCATCAGGTTGCAAATTGAATATAATATTTATCTGCATCTAGCTCTGAAAAAATATTTGGGCTTCTAGCTGTGTGTGCGACTTGTTCTATTAGTCCATCTATACTGACCTCCATCAGGTTGCAAATTGAATATAATATTTTTCTGCATCTAGCTCTGAAAAAATATTTGGGCTTCTAGCAGTGTGTGGGACTCATTGTATTAGGCCATCTATACCAAGCTCCACCAGCTTTTCAATTAATAATAATTTTTAGCTGCATCTAGCCCTGAAAATAATTTTTCTTCCCAATAGTGGTAGCAATAGAAATATGGGGCGCGCTCCTGGCTTACAAAAATATACGCTTCATAACAAAAAACACCAGCCTAGCGCACTGCATTAATAAGATGGTGACGCGCCCCCTGGGCCTGTGCTGTGCAGGGGATACCCGGAGCCGGATCACTGGGGGTTGTAGTCTTCCGTGGCGGTGACGCGGTCCGTGCCCAGGGCGGTCAAACCAGTGGCAGTTTTAGTGTTATAATAATGTCCGACTACGCCACCCGTGGATTGCGGTCAGTGGGGACCGCTGCTGCGCTGCAGACCGCTGAGGCTGATGTTGTTTGCGCAGCCGAGTATGGAATAACTCCCCACGCGAGAAGTATTGCCTCAGGGCAGCAAAAGTGAGAGATGATGGGAGTGATGGTGTGAGCGTCCCAGTACTAATGGTGCTGGTGCGGCAATGAAACACAGAGACGTGTGGTGCAGTTCAGGGTCTTTACTGATGGTAATAAGCAGACCCTCCCGGGAGTACTGGTTAGCAGTAGGGGCCTGGTCAGTCTGTGAGCAAGCAGGATCTCCCCCTGGCGAGGTGGAGTTGTAGGCTTCCCCGTCTATCTGCACTCTTTCCTGGCTACCTTGCTCTATGCGGGTAGCAGTAGCCCACGTCCCTGAGTATACCGTGTGGTGCTCACCCGTATGGCCGGTGACTTGGGGCCTTCTGTTAGCCTCCACTTCACAATGGCGTTGCTGGTCCCTTGCTTGTGACCGTGCCTCCGGGCTTCTATGGCCAGAGGACATGGAATCCCCTGCCGGTTGGATTCTGCTGCTGGACCTGGATGTCCCCACAGCCTCGGACTCCGTGTCCGGTATTAGTGTCTTCAACCAGGGCGAACTCTGCTCAGCTCCAGCCCCTGGTATTCAGCTACTGTTCCTACAGAGCTCCTGGTTCTTACTTTCCCTCTCCAGGCTCTGACTGCTCTGCTTGTTCTGCAGGCTCTGTCTCTCCTAATCCCGCCCCAGACCCAGTTTATAAGGGCAGATTCCTCCCCTCCCAGGTCTGGGTGGGCCGTGTTGCATGCTTAGGGCTCCTGACCAGAGAAACCTCCCACTTGCTCTCAGACATAATATTTCTATTACTGTGGCAACCAGACCCCTGGGGTGCCACATTCGACAGGCTTTGGGTGCAGGTGGAGGACCGAGAGGAGGTTGAGGAGGCAGAAGCAGTGTAGGAACTTCGAGATAAAGAGGATTGATGCAAAACTCGTGGGGACGGTAAGACTTGGACAGCAGCCCCTTGTCCTGCTGTCACCATAGTTACCTAGTGCCCAGTCAGCGACATGTAACGCCCCTGTCCATGCCTACTCGTCCAAGTGTCTGTGGTGAAATGCACCCTGTCACACACAGAGTTTCTCAAAGAAGCGGTGATGTTGTGTGCGACATGCTGGTGGAGCGCAGGCACACCTTTCTTTGAGAAGTAGTGCCGACTGGGCATCTGGTACTGGGTCACTGCGACGGACATAAGGTCTGGAAAATCCACTGTGTCCTCCAGGAGGAAAGGCAGCATTTCTGTAGCCAACAGCTTGCAAATGGTGAAATTCAATCTCTTAGCTTTCTCATGGCTAGGAGGAAATGGTCTTTTACTTGTCCACATCTGAGGGACCGAGGGCTGGCTGTTGTGCTTTGACGGGGTTGAGTAGGGTGTCTCTGGCAAACTGCCGGTCTGTGAGGAAGATGCAGGCGGACATGTTAGGTTGCCTTGATCCAAAGGTGGTGCTGTCGATGTCAGAGAGCGCTCAACACCAGCAGGTGTTTCCACTTCCCAATGAACTGACGACCTGCCAATCACACTGGCTGTTGCGGGTAAAGAGGTGGCTGGTCTGCGTCCAAAAACATGTGTGACTGCTGTCCCCCAAGTCACAGAGGATGAAGAGGCCGCGGATGCACAAGATGGGGCAGACGGTGGTTGGCCCAGCCTGCTAGGCCGCATTGTAGCACAGTGAGCTTCCCACTGCAACTTATGCTTCATATCCATGTGACGGTACATGCATGAAGTACTCAAACTATGGATTTTTTGGCCTCTACTTAGCTTTTGGTGACAAATATTACAGATAACACGAGTTGGGTCATCCTTATCGGTCTGAATAAATGCCCAGGCTATGCAAGGCTTAGAGCCCATGCGACCTGAAGAGCCACTACGACTTGTGGTCAGAGGCAGAGTTGTGGTTGAGGATGCAGTTGTTGACGTGCTTCCAGTACTCCATCTCTGTCCAGGAAGGCACAACCTAACCTCGTCGTCAATAGCATCTGTGACGCCCCGCTGCGCTTGGTATCACAGATCCTAGAAGAGTGTATTGATGGAATCCTCCACAAGAGGCCCCCATAAACATTCACACATCTCCACCTTCCACCTCAGACCAGCAGAGGGAGCCCGTTAGGGATATAAATAGGGAAGGTGGAGCTAGGCAGTTCAGTTCCTCTGAAGAGTTCCTGCAGTAGAGAAGCCTAAGAGAGGTCAGTCTGCAGTGGAGCTCAGTCTAGTCTAGAGAACTCAGTTAATAGTTCAGCAGTGGAGCACGAGGCTCCTGCTAGCTAGATTCAGGGAGCCCAGATAGAGCTTAAGGTGTGCCGGCGCTATAAGATCGGTGAAGCGCGGCAAGCTGCCGTTAGTGTGTATAGCCTAGTGAGGGCCCGAGTAGGCCGAAGTCGAGTGGCGAGTTAGTACATAAGGGGCAGAGGAGCTTAACCAGCTCACCCCGAAGCATTTACCGGACACTGGATCCGAGCTTACCAGGATCTCTATGACCCAGTAAGGCATAACCGGAATCCCTGGAGAACTACAAGTCCCAAGATCGCTAAGGTGCTGATACGTAACAGAGCCAGGAGACGCTTAGGCCCCGCATACTGGGAGCGTGAACTCCAAGAGAAGGCCCTACCACAAGGTCAGCCAGCGCAGGACAGAGACAAAGTTAGGCCTAGCTCCAGGCAGGTCAGAAACTTACTACGCAGAGGCAAGAAATAGGAGGCCCTACACCCGCTCATTGGGGAGGATCCTGATATGCACCCTTCACCCTACAGTGCTCCGGGATGTGCCTGAATTTCCTCCAGTAAAAGGTACTGAAGTGACTACCGTGTCCGTTCCCGCTCTTGCTCCGACCCAGCTGGGTCTCGCCTGTCCTGCATTCCCCCTGCATACGCTGCCCTGAGACCTAGCTCCACCTGTGGGGAGCTATACCATCGAGCTGCCTTATCACGGGCCTCAGTGGACTGCTGCAGCGCTGGTGCTTCTCACCAGATACCACAGGTGGCGTCACGAACTCTTATAAAATTAACAATTATCCACCCTTTTAAAGAGTGACCCCAGGGTACGGGCCCGGGAGCCGACCACCGCGACATCCCCAGGGCCAGGCAAAGGCCCGGTTGACCTCATCGACTGGCTGACTGTGGGTTGACAGTAAGTGGGATCTCCAACCTTGTCATCATCACCCTGTGTGTTATCACACCCGTCGTCCTCAAAGCCAACCTCTTCCTGCCCTGACCGAAAAGTCAAGTTGTCGCTTCAATCAGGTATTTGAGTCTCATCATCGTCTTCATCATTGTCTCCACCAACAGGAGTTACAGTTTGGGAACAAGGGTCTACATTATGCTCAGAACCTTCTTCATCTGGTCCTGGATCCGACTTATAAAGATTCTGGGCATCAGTGCAGCTCATTTCCTCATCTGGATTAACAGAAGCTCTGGAGCAGACCTCCGTTTCCCAGGCTATAGTATGAGTAAACAGCTCTGCAGACTAAACCATCTGTGTTACCCCATACTCAGACGGGCAGCTGGAGACTTGGGAGCTGTGAGGAAGCAAGTGCGATTGGGGTGACACCTCTGAGGACTGGAGTATTTGTGATGTTGAAATTGAGGTGGAGGAGATCCCACTTGAAGGAGCACTTGATATCCGCTGAAGCACCTGCTGTTTTTGTGCCTCATCTGGAATTTGTAGCGATGGGCGTGTCCGTAACAAAGGGATCGTATCACATTGTCCACGAAAAGAAGTCGACATGTTAGTTTGGCTGGAAGATGGTCTTTCTTCTGCAGATGTTACTCCCCCCCACCGCGGGGGGGCTCGACCCACCAGCGGACAGGCACCAGTATTGGGAGAGGGGGGCTGGCCGTCAGGGTCCACCGTGGCTCTGGCACAAACCCGGCGACACGGAGGTGGCACGGGCAGGAACGGACTGGCCGTGTCGGCTTCTCACTTTTTGGATTTTAGAAGGGCATGACATGCCTATATCTGTGTCTCCCCCTCCTTTTACTCCTCCACCTCTTTTCTTTTCGCATGACTATATGTACTTTTCACTTTTCCATGTGTCAGTTGTGTCTTCTGAGCAGTTTGTCAGCTTTTGGACACCTTTGAAGGTGTTTTCTATGTGTTTCTATGTGATTTTGTTTGCCTGCCATTGGTTTTAACGGTGCTCGAAGGTGTTCGACGAACAGTTCGGCGAACAGTTCGGCGAACACACGGGTGTTCGACGAACCGAACCGAACTCGAACACTACGGAGGTGGCTCAACACTAATATTAACTATTATCAAAAATGAACTAGTTGGACCTTTTTGGTTTGAAGATGAACTTAAAATCAACTCCTAAACCTACTGTCAGTGTTGAGAATACATTTTTCTCAAGCAGTGGCGCAGGAAAAATTCTGCATCTTTACAGCAAACCATGATTTTTATGCAGGACAATGCTGCATTGCATGCATCAAAGTACTCCACTGCTTGGCTAGCCAGAAAAGGCCTTAAAGATGAAAGAATAATGACATGGCCCCTTTCTTAACATGACCTAAACCATATTGAGTACTTGCGGGCCATTCTTAAACAGTCACTGGCTGTGTCCTGAGATGCACACTTCTAAGAGGTATTTTGAGTGATTGATGGGGACCTCAGGATCCAGATATGCTCAGAATTAAATAACCTAAAACATGTAAGACATCTTCCAAAAGTTACATTTCTCGGTAAACATTTAATAATGCTATTGCTTGAATCTAATTAGAAGTGTGATTCCTGTATGGTCCATAGTTTGATGAAGGCTGATAACAAAAACAACTCCAATCATCTTCTTACCATTGTTAAAGAAGCACTCCCATGAAAATCTTTTTTTTTTTAAATCTGTCTATATGTGCATGTAGTATAGTATGAGTAGGTTAATTTACTCACCTACAGTATATGAACTATAACTACCACATCGTACTCCTTTATAAACTATGATGTCCACTTATTCCCACCCATATAAACTATAACTATTACCCTTGTAAACTATGACTGCCACACCATCCTCCCTTATGAATCATGACCTCTATGCTAGCCTTATGATAAATATGGCCTCCACGCTGCCCTCTTACACTCTCCAATCTCTCCCATCTCCACACTGTCTCTCCACATTCCCCTCTCAACTGTACCCCTTCTCCACATTTTACTCCTCTTCACACTGTACTCCTCTTCACACTGTACCCCTCTTCACACTGTAAGCCCTCATCCATAATATATCACAACCCCTCTCAATACTGCCCCAACTTCCCTGTTGATCTCCTTCCCTTCCCTTCTCATGTTTACAATAAAAAATAGCACTTAAATATTTATTTCCAGTAAGGAGCGCTCATCTTCCCCACCATTTTCACTGCCTTTGCACTTCAGGACGACAGCACAACACCAGGAACTGTGATGACATGATATGACCAAATCCCATCCTTGCCCCCCAAAACTTTAGGTTGTACATTAGTTTATACTTGGTCACAACTATACTTTATAATAAAGCTTTGCATTATTCAGTTGAATAGAATAAAGTTGCTATACAGAGCATAGTTCTTAAAAAAAATTACGCCATGTGCAAGTACGAACCAGTTGTAAACAATGAAGATGTTGCAGAACTTGACCCAGACAGCTGATCAGTGGTGGGGTCAAGATTCAGACCTCCAGAGATGTATATTTATAGCCTATCCTAAGGACAGTGAATACATTTGAAAAACAAGTATAACCTATTTTAAAAAGGTCAATATTAATTTTCAAAATGTTTTCATTAATTTTCCTTTATAAAACTGCATTACAACATGAGATAACAAAGAAATTTTCAATAACATATTGTCGTAAGATATGTATATATAGATGCACACAAACACACATTTATATATGTTAACTAGTAATTAAAAGTAAGTTTCATACATCTAGAGAGAGAACTAAAGAGATTAATATAACGTGTTTGTAGCACCGATATTGGCGACGGGGGGAATATAAAATAAGGGAGAATGCTAGGGGGGGGGGTGTCTTTGAATGGAAATAGAATTATAAGCTGTATAAGTAGCTAGAAGTAGGGAACGGGATGGTTAAAAGTGCATTGTTTTTTTTGAAGATTATTCCATCAGTAATATTTCATTTATTATATGTATAGGCCAGTTGTAGAGGAAAAGGAGAAGAGAGGTAGAGCGTGGTATTAACTAATTAATGATTTAGTTGGTTGGATATATATCTGTATAAGTTGAATAGTAGAGATTGCGGGGGAGGGATCATGAATTAACAATGATATTGAGAACAGAGAGCAGGGTGAGTTTAGGTTTGATGCTGTTTAAAAAGGCGCCAAGGGGATTTAAAAACTCTTGTCCAATATTTTTTGATCTTACCGGTTCACCGCATATGGAAGTAGGTGACAGGTTTCATTTGCATGTCCAGCATCTTGAATCATATGAGCTATTAAAAATATGAAGCTTAATTGGAGTTATATGCCACCTAGTAAGCGTTTTGTATCCGCTTTCTTGTATACAATCACATTTAGTTGAAAGTTTGGGTGCAAACAGATTTTTCTCTATTTCCGCAGCAGAAAAAATCCTGTCTACATCTTGTTCCCATTTTTGGAGGAAAGGGAGAATTTTTGGCTCTCTGAGAGAGACTATTTGTCTATATGAGGTGGCATTGGCAATAATCTTCTTTTTGTGGTCTTACTTGGGCTAATAGTGTCTCAAACCATGTCAGTAGTATACTGTTATCAGTTCTGCGGGTGATAGATTTGAAGTGGAGTAAAAATCTATGATATAGAAAAGGGTTTAGAGATTCAGGATTTAGTAGTTCTTTTAATTCGTCTCTCAGGTGAATTTTGACCTTCATCTAGCAGGTTTGTAGTGGGGTATTGGAGTTTTGTATCATTCGGGGCACAGTGTTATTTGACATTGGGATTTTGGAAAGAAAAAGGTCTCTGACCTTTAATAAGAGGGAGTGGCGAGGGGGCGCAGGTTTCTTTTATATGGGCCAATGACCATATTTTTTGTGTAACAGAGGTAAATGGGTTTGAGATCTTGGGATTATTTTGTCTCCCGGGTAAAAAAATAGGTCAATAATTCTAATACATTAAGATTAATTTGTCCATTGTTTTTAATTAAACTATCATTGACTATCATATATACTTACATATGCCTATTAAAATGTGACAAAAGATTTCTATAGACTAGTACTCAACTTTGTGCAGTTGAACTAATATACAAAACAATCGTATGCAAGAGCATAAAACATTCACTAGAGGGCATGCAAACTCCAAGAAAGATTTAATAAAGTTACGTTTATTATAGATTAAGCTGTGCATTTATGAAAGCTAATGAAGTCATTTGGTAATATAAATTTAGTATATAATGTTCTTAAAGGATAAGTTAATGATTATTGGTGGCAGATAAATAGTCACACAATAAATCAATGACAGTTTCTACTGTAGATTTAGGGTATATCCAGAAAGTAAACATTTGTTGCAAAAATGTTTGCCACTCATTAATGTTGGACGGGTGTTGTGGAGATTTAAAAAGTACTGTATATATAACTGGAACCAATCTATTCGACCTAAAAGCAATTTCTCATGTTTTTTATTCAAGGTAATGCAGGTATGGGCATTGGTATTTAAGGGTCCTGATGTTAATTTGGTGGGCAGGTATGTCACTACAGTCCTACCAACATTATTGTTTCTTTACTCCATTCCTGACATTGGACATACCGATACATCCTATTTTCAGGAAGTTCCCACAAATGGACATACTGGTTTTGCAGGAAAATGATTACAGTGCCAAAAGACAAGCTAATCGGGTAAAGATGGGTGCTGTTCCTAACAGCAGACCGTCTCCCCTCAATGCCCAAGAGGGTTTCACCGCCTCCCTGCATCAGCTGGTAAAATGTAACTGGTCAATGGTTTTTGCTATAAGATCAAATAAAAAGGACCCTTATGTTGATGGGCAGTGGTGACCGATGCTGTCGTACACAGCACCAATCATAATGACAACCCATTCTGACACAGTTGTGATCCCAATTGCCGTAATTGCTGTGATCTATACAGGTTGACCAATTGCAGACAATTGTTAAAATGTCTCCATGCCAAAGAGAATGGCGTACAGAGCAAGAATATGAACCTCTGTGTGGTGGCATGTTGGGACTTATAGTGTGCTGATTCTGTGTCTCCTGTGCTGCTACTACTGTTTGCGTGGTTCACTTATGATCACAGCAGCATCTTCCCCCACGAACACTGAAATAAAATGATTAATACACTTTGGGGCTATAATAATATAATTAATATATAATTTTGCATTATAATGATAATGCACAGTGTCCACTCATTAGGATGACTACAACTTTGACCGCTTGTTCAAAGTTAGGTCAGTCATTGATCACTTCAGGAACACATTTGCTGAAGTTTGCTTTCCCTACAAGGAACATCTGTAAACAAAAATGAGTCCCTAATACACGTCAAGGATAAGCTTAAATTCCAGCCCAGTAAGATGACAAGATACAGAATCAAAATGTATAATCTGTGTGAGAGTACCTCAGGTACAACCACAGATTTAGCGTTTAAGAAAGGAGAGACACTCAGATTGAATCCCCTGAATGCCTCCCTGTCTTGGGTGTGGGTGGAAAAATTGTGTAGGAATTGATGCACCCACTGCTGGATCAGGGTTACTACCTCTATATGGATAACTTCTATACTAGCATCCCACTCTTTAGGTCGCTCTCTGACAGAGCTACCACAGCATGTGTTACTGTGTGCAAAAATCAGAGAGGCCACCCTGGGTCCCTAATTGGGCAACTGCTGAAAAATGAGAGAAAAGAGCCCAGTGTAGGAAAAGTGTGAGGACAAGAGAAATGTCCCTATTTTGTCAACAATTAATGGAAATGGAGGTAGTGATCAAGGCCTTAAACTTTGGATATAAGGAAGGGTAGGGCCTCAATACTGTTCTGGAACTTAAGGTGCCCATGTTGTATCCCGGCAACATTTCCACAGTATGTTCCCTCAAACTGCAAGGGGAAGATTGTAAAAAAAGTTACTTGAGCATAAAAGACTGTTTAAAAGCGTGTTACACATCCATAGATTACTAAATTTATTTCTGATTTATTCTAATGTATTGCACCATTTATTATACCCTGATGTACTCTGCACAACTTACATATGGCACCACATTCTAAATTCAAATATCAGTAAAACCCTTAAAATAATATCTAAATACATCCCTAGATCAATTCTAAAATGGTGTCACTTGTGTGGGCTTACTGCCATATTGGCACCTCAAGGGCTCTGCAAATGCAGCATGGTGCCCGAAAATCAACCAGTAAAGCCTGCGCTCAAAGCCATTGCTACTTCCTTTCAAATCTTGGAAGTGTGCAAAAACAGTAGTTTCTCACCACATATGGGGTATTAGTGTATACAGGAGAAATTACACGACACATTTCAGGGTCTATTTCCTCCTGTTACCTGGGTGGAAACAAAAAAAAAGTGGAGCTAAAGCTACATTTTGGTAGAAAAAAACATTATTTTTTAATTACATGAAAGACAGTTAAAAATTCTATGAAATACCTAAAAATTCTATGAAATACCTGGTTCTAAATGCTTACTAAGCTTATTAATAGTGTTGAGCCACCCCCGTAGTGTTCGAGTTCGGTTCGGTTCGTCGAACACCCGTGTGTTCGCCGAACTGTTCGTCGAACTGTTCGTCGAACACCTTCGAACACCGTTATAACCAATGGCAGGCAAACAAAAACACATAGAAACACATAGAAAACACCTTCAAAGGTGTCCAAAAGCTGACAAACTGCTCAGAAGACATAACTAACACATGGAAAAGTGACAAGTACATATAGTCATGCGAAAAGAAAAGAGGTGGAGGAGTAAAAGGAGGGGGAGACACAGATATAGGCATGTCATGCCCTTCTAAAATCCAAAAAGTGAGAAGCCGACACGTTCAGTCCGCTCCTGCCCGTGCCACCTCCGTGTCGCCGGGTTTGTGCCAGAGCCGCGGTGAACCCTGACGGCCAGTCCCCCTCTCCCAATACTGGTGCCTGTCCGCTGGTGGGTCGAGCGAGCCCCCCTGTGGTGGAGGCAGCTCTAAGCTTTTTAATTTAAATTGTCTCTCTAATTTGAATGAATACACTTTAAATCCATTTACAAGGATCTATTGGAGGGCAAGTCTCATGCCAGCAGCCGCGTAATTCCAGCTCCAGTAGCGTCCACTAAAGCTGCTGCAGTTAAAAAGCTTTTATAAGGATCGAGCTCGGCTGTCCACCGCAAGGCATCCTACTGCCAGTCCCAGCCCCTATGCCTTGGGGTGCCTCCTGATGCTCTTCACTGAGTATCCCGTGGTCCCGAAGCATTTCCTTTGAAAAAATTAAGTGTCCAAACTACAGGTGGTGTAGCTTGCTTAACAGCCGGGATAATCCGCTGACTAGCAGACACTGCTACTAGGCACAAAGTATTTCCTGGGCTAGATGCAGTTAAAAATTTGTAATTAGATACTCTCGTTGGATGCTGAGAAAGCATTCCATAGAGTCTCCTGGCACGCCATATATGATTCTCTTAAAAAGCTTGGGGTAGAGGTCTAGGGGACCCTTTTATAGCCAAAATCACGGCCTTGTATCGCAATACGTCACCTAGGCTGAAGATAAATGGAACTGTATTACCCTGAGGGCTCGGTTGCTACAGAGGTATTGCACCTCACCCAGAGGTGTGATATCTCACTCTCAGGTAAGGATGGAGTGTGGATCAGGACCCGACACCTGCATGCATTACACCACATTCCCGTGGGGCAGGGCGACCAATATGCCCCTGAGATGGGCACGACAGTCCCTGTCCCTGGCTGGAGTGGGGGGAGGGAACACTGAGGAAGGGGAACCCTGTAGTGCAGGAGCAGGGAGGAAGCAGTTCCTGGGTGCATTGAGAAGGGAGTATAAAAGGTGGGCACCATCTTAGTTCAGTGCAGAGAAGTCTGAGCAGAAGTGGCAGGGAGCAGGGGCTCTGCATGAGCTCTGCTCCGGAGGCGGGCCTAGTAACAGAGGCCCAGGCCTGGAAGAGGGAGAAGGAAGGAAGAAGAGTGGAGAAGGCTCCAGGAACGAGGAATGAAGGGATCCCAGGGGTGCGGACGGGCGAGTCGCCACCGCACGCCCGAATCCACCTGCGTGGAGGGGTCAGGCCAAAGGGGGAGACCGGTCCCCGAAACTAGTGGAGGCAGGAAACGACCCTCAGCTAGAAACCGGAGGCTGTGACATTTTATGTGGCGCAGCCCCTCGCTACACCCGCTAGGAAGGCACCACATAGGGTCAGGGAAACTGGCGCCAAGTTTACCAAGAGGAGGCCCGAGGCAGCCGGACAGAAGGGTTGGTAAGGAAGGCCAGACAAAGGACACACAAAGGGGGTCCTGTCCTGTGAAGCGCTCCAAAGTTATCTGGGAGTTGTCTGAGCCCCTCACCTGGTGAGCACAGTACGACGTGGGCAGCCGTTACCTGCAGACGTGGTCTGGATAATAAGAACTGTGAGTAAAGGCCCTGGACTGCATCACTGACTCCGTGTCGTTACTGCTGCTGCCCTGCACCATCACCTCCATCCTCCGCATACACTGCCCTGAGGCTATACTCCTCCCATGGGGAGTTATGCTACGCTCTGCTGCACCCACAACACCAGCCTCAGCGGTCTGCCCTGGAGCGGCGGTTCACTCTGACCGCAATCCACGGGTGGCGTAGTCGGACATTTAAACATCAAAACCACATAAATAGTTCCGCCACTGGTTTGACCGCCCTGAGCCACGGAACCGGGTCGCCGCCACGGAGACTACAACCACCAGCATCCACCAAAAAGGGTCCGGCTCCGGGTGTCCCAAGGCCCAGGGGGCGCGTCAGAACATTTTCATCACCTTTCACAATCACCAATGGGACAAGGCAGGGATGTTCTCTGTCCCCTCTCTTATACATCCTAGTGACGGAGCACCTGGTCTCATCAATTCGCCATAACCCCAATATTAGGTGGATTGAGGTGGGAGGCACCGAGTACAAGTGCTCGCTATTTAATGATGATGTCCTAGTATATATCACTCAATCACATATATCCATCCATGCTGTTATGGCTGAAATAGATCACTTTGTTACATGGTCAAATTTTAAAATCAATGCAGCGAAGTCTGAGGCCCTCGATGTCTCCCTCCCCAAATCCATATAGGATTCCATCCAGTCCAACTTTCCCTTTGCCTGGCCCTCACAGGGTATCAAATACTTAGGAATTCCTATTCATAGAGACCTCTCCCATCTATGTTATCTTAATTTTGGGCCCTTTATTGAACAACTCCATACAGACCACGGTTGGCAAGTTAGAACTGTAAGATTCACTACGTGAACCACTGGTGTTTTGTGGAAAAGCACATGTACACTGTGTTCCAAATTATTATGCAAAAAGTGTTTAGGAGTGATAAGGGAAGAATTTGTTTGTTTGTCAGTTAAACTCATTGATGGTGATGTGTGTCAGGGCTCTTTATATCACTGTAAGCAATTGCAGACACCTGTGCTAATTAGTTTGGCAGGTGTGTCCAATGAAAGGCAAGACTACTTAAGAAGGCTGTCTCACATTATTAAGCAGCCTACATTTTCTGCCAAAATGGGAAAGAAAAAGGATGTGTCGGCTGCTGAGAAGCAACAAATTGTGAAGTGTTTAGGTCAAGGCATGACTACATTCAACATTGTGCGATGATCAGGATGAAGTGTCTTGGCAATCAAGAAGTATGTAGCTGATTCACAGTACACACGTGTGCGTGCTGATAAGGGCAAATTGAGGACTCTTTCCTACAAGCAATTACGTCAGGTTAAAAGAGCAGCGGCAAAAAAGCCTTGTCATAGCAGCAGACAAGTTTTTGAAGCTGCTGGTGCCTCCAACGTCCCCCGAACAACAAGATGCAGGGTCCTTCAGAGGTTTGCAGCTGTGCATACGCCATCCTGTCGACCCCCTCTATCCACTTCACACAAGCAGAAACGGCTCCAGTGGGCCAAACATTACATGAAGACTGATTTCAAAACTGTTTTGTTCACGGATGAGTGCCGTGCAGCGCTCGATGGTCCAGATGGATGGAGTGGAGGATGGCTGGTTGATAGACACCCCACGCAAACACGGCTACAGCGCCAACAAGGAGGAGGTGGAGTAATGTTTTGGGCTGGAATCATGAAGAGAGAGATTGTCGGCCCCTTTAGGATCCCTGAAGGCGCTAAAGATGAACTCCATAATGTATGTGGATTTTCTCAAACAGCACTTCCTGCCATGGTTCAAGAAGAAGAACCGTGTATTTCACAACAAGATCATTTTTTTTGCATGATAATGCACCATCTCATGCTGCACATAAAACATCTGCATCTCTGGCTGATATGGGCATAAAAGGGGACAAACTTATGGTGTGACCCCCATGCTCCCCTGACCTCTACCCCATTCAGAACCTCTGGAGCATCATCAAAAGGAGTGTCTATGATGGCGGGAGGCAGTTCACATCTAAGCAACAGCTCTGGGAGGGTATTCTGTCCTCATGCAAAACAATTGAAGCAGAAACCATCCAAAACCTGACAAATTCAATGGACGAGAGAGTTCAGAAGCTCCTTTCGAACAAGGGGTCCTATGTGAAAATGTAACATCACCTAGAATAAAGTTTTGAGTTGAAAACTGTTTGATTTCAGTTTCTAATAACCTGCTAATGCTTATAATTTCAAAAATGACCATTTTTTTGGTCTTTATTAAAATGAAAAGGTTGATCGAAAAGTTTGGCGGATCTAAGAGTGTGGCAACCCAGTAGTCATGATTACTTCGAATTCTGACAATATGAGGGTCATGTTGCAGGTAGTGCAGCAAGAAGGCACTTATGTGCTTGCGCATCTCGGAGCCCCAAAATTATTTTCTGGGCTAGATGCAGCTAAAAATTATTATTAATTTTAAATCTGGTGGAGCTTAGTATAGATGGCCTAATAGGATCAGTGCTGCACACTGCTACAAAGCCGAAATTATTTTCCAGCCAAGATACAGATAAACATGATTAGTAATTTTAAATCTGGTGGAGCTTATTATAGATGGCCTAATAGAATCAGTGCTGCACACTGCTACAAAGCCCAAATTATTTTCCAGCCAAGATACAGATAAACATGATTAGTAATTTGAAAGCTTAAAACGGTTGGTAGGGTGATTTTAACCAATCATCCATCTTTTACTCTCCCCAGGATGACACAGGGGTAGAAAAGTCGTTTCGGATCCATGATTTGTTCATCTTTATGAACGTGAGTCTGTCTACATTATCAGTGGAGAGCCACGTGCGCTTATCTGTCAGCACACCACCAGCAGCGCTGAACACACGTTCAGACAGAACGCTGGCTGCGGGGCATGACAAGATCTCCAAGGCGTAAGTGGCTAGCTCCGGCCATTTATCCAGATTGGAAGCCCAAAAAGAGCAAGGGTCCAGTGACACAGTCATGGCTTCAATGTTTACTTGGAGATACTCCTGTACCATCGTCTCTAGGCGTTGACTATGTGTCAGACTTCTTGTCTCCTGTGGCCTTGCAAAGGATGGGCTAAAAAAGTGGTGAAATGATTGCGCAAAATTGATGTTACCAGCAGATACTGTGGTTCTGTTATGGTTTGAGTGCTGAACACTTGACGGTCCCACGGTTGGCAAGTTGGAACTGTGAGATTCACTACGTGCACCACTGGTGTTTTGTGGAAAAGCACATGTAAGATTCTGCAACAGTCTCTGCTGATACTCCTGCATGCGTGCATCCCTTTCTATGGCAGGAATAATTTCTGCAAATTTACTTTTGTACCGGGGATCTAACAGTGTGGCAACCCAGTAGTCAGGATTATTTCTAATTCTCCCAATTCGAGGGTTGCAGGTAGTGCAGCAAGAAGGCACTCATGTGTGTTGCGCATCCAGGAGCACCAAGTCCCTGTTGTGTTGGTGGCGAGGTAACAATCATGCTTCCTTCCTCTGTCCCCCCCCCCCAGCCTCGCACAACAGAAATGTGATCAAGGTCTCCCTCATCTGATGAGTCTTCCATCAGTTCGTCCTCCACTTCTTCCTGGGCTCCTGCACCTTCCTCACTAGTTTGGCTGCTACCATGCGCCCTGGTAAAACCATCTCCCCCACCCTCACATGCCTGCCGCCTTGGTGCTGCCGACCGTCTGGACCTTGCAGATGTTAGCCCTTCCGCATACAACTCCTCCTCCTCTACTTCCTCCACCTCCTCTTGTGCCACCACCTGACTCCGAATTCTGTTTAACATGTGCTCCAGCATGTAAATCACCGGAATAGTCATGCTGATAATGGCATCGTCAGCACTAAACATCTTCGTCGCCATTTCAAAACTGTGCAGAAGGGTGCATAGGTCCCTGATTTGAGACCACTCCTCCAGCATGATTTGTCCCACGTCTGGATCTCGTTGGCCCAGGCTATACGTCAGAACGTATTGCACCAGGGCTTGTCGGTGCTGCCACAGTCGCTGCAACATGTGCAGAGTTGAATTCCACCGGGTAGGCACATCGCATTTTAGCCGGTGAAGTGGCAGGCCCAACGACTTCTGTAGAGATGTAAGTCGCTGAGCTGCGGGATGCGAACGGCGGAAGTGAGCACACAGCGACCGTGCCCTCTGCAGAAGGCCATCTAGTCTGGGATAGTGGGCTAAAAATTGCTGGACAACCAGGTTCAACACGTGAGCCATACAAGGCACGTGTGTGACATTGCCCCGGCGAAGGGCCGCACCCAGGTTTGCAGCATTGTCGCACACGGCCTTCCCTGGTTTCAGGTCCAGTGGAGACAACCATTCATGAAATTGGTTCTCTAGAGCTGACCACAACTCCTCAGCTGTGTGACTCACATTTCCCAGACATTTCAAAGTAAAAACCGCCTGATGACGTTGAGCCCTACTGCCAGCATAGTAAGGAGGTGTGCAGGATCCCTTCTGCACAGTTAGAAAGCTTGTGGCATGACCAGACAGGCTTTGGGTGCAGGTGGAAGACCGAGAGGAGGTTGAGGAGGAAGAAGCAGTGGAGGAACTTTGACATAAAGAGGATTGACGCACAACTCGTGGGGACGGCAAGACTTGGACAGCAGCCCCTTGTCCTGCTGTCACCATAGTTACCCAGTGCCCAGTCAGCGACATGTAACGTCCCTGTCCATGCCTACTCGTCCAAGTGTCTGTGGTGAAATGCACCCTGTCACACACAGAGTTTCTCAAAGAAGCGGTGATGTTGTGTGCGACATGCTGGTGGAGCGCAGGCACACCTTTCTTTGAGAAGTAGTGCCGACTGGGCATCTGGTACTGGGGCACTGCGACGGACATAAGGTCTCGAAAATCCTCTGTGTCCACCAGGCGGAAAGGCAGCATTTCTGTAGCCAAGAGCTTGCAGATGGTGAAATTCAACCTCTTAGCTTTCTCATGGCTAGGAGGAAATGGTCTTTTACTTGTCCACATCTGAGGGACCGAGGGCTGGCTGTTGTGCTTAGACGGGGTTGATAAGGGTGTCCCCGGCAAACTGCCGGTCTGTGAGGAAGATGCAGGCTGACATGTTAGGTTGCCTTGATCCAAAGGTGGTGCTATCGATGTCGGACAGCGCTCAACACCAGCTGGTGTTACCACCTCCAAAGAAAATGATGACCTGCCAATCACGCTGGCTGTTGCGGGTAAAGAGGTGGCAGGTTTGCGCCCCAAAACAGGTGTGACTGCTGTCCCCCCAGTCACAGAGGATGAAGAGGCTGCGGATGCACAAGATATGGCAGACGGTGGTTGGCCCGGCCGGCTAGGCCGCATTGTAGCACACTGAGCTTCCCACTGCAACTTATGCTTCATGTCCATGTGCTGGTTCATGCATGAAGTACTCAAACTATTTATTTTTTGGCCTCTACTTAGCTTTTGCTGACAAATGTTACAGATAACACGAGTTGGGTCATCTTTATCGATCTGAAAAAATGCCCAGGCTATGCAAGGCTTAGCACCCATGCGACCTGAAGAGCCACCACGACTTGTGGTGAGAGGCAGAGTTGTGTTTGAGGATGCAGTTGTTGATGTGCTTCCAGTACTACGTCTCTGTCCAGGAAGGCGCAACCTGACCTCGTCGTCACTAGCATCTTCCTCCACCTCCTCTGCTGACCTCATCTCTTGGCTGACTGTGGGTTGACAGTAAGTGGGATCTCCAACCTCATCATCATCACCCTGTGCGTTATCACACCCGTCGTCCTCAGAGCCAACCTGTTCATGCCCTGACAAAAAAGTAAAGTTGTCGCTCCAATCAGGTATTTGAGTCTCATCATCGTCTTCCTCATTGTCTCCACCAACAGGAGTTACAGTTTGGGAATGAGGGTCTCCATTATGGTCAGAACCTTCTGCGTCTGGTCCAAATCCGACTCATAAAGATTCTGGGCATCAGTGCAGATCATTTCCTCGTCTGGATTCACAGAAGCGCTGGAGTCGACCTCTGATTCCCAGGCTATAGTATGAGTAAACAGCTCTGCAGACTCAACCATCTGTTCTACCTCATACTCAGACGGGCAGCTGGAGATTTGGGAGCTGTGAGGAAGCAAGTGCGATTGGGGTGACACCTTTGAGGACTGGAGTATTTGTGATGTTGAAGTTGATGTGGAGGAGAGCCCACTTAAAGGAGCACTTGATATCCGTTGAAGCACCTGCTGTTTTTGTGCCTCATCTGGAATTTGTAGCGATTGGCGTGGCCGTAAGAAAGGGATCTTATCACATTGTCCGCTAAAAGAAGTAGACATTTTAGTTTGGCTGGAAGATGGTCTTTCTTCTGCAGATGTTACTGTTGCTTTAACACCTACCCCACGGACACAACCTTTTTTCCCCTTCCCAACACGCCTATTCCCCTTTCCACCAGCAGCAGGCCTTTTTCCACTCATTTTGGTGGTTAACTAATTCACAACTCTGGAGTTGTTTGCACAAAAAAACAATGTATGGGAACCGAGCAGAGCTGAGTGGCCAAACTGTGGTATTAGGCCAAAACTATTGGCTGGGTTAGATGCAGAAAAAAATTATATTCAATTTGCAACCTGATGGAGGTCAGTATAGATGGACTAATAGAACAAGTCCCACACACAGCTAGAAGCCCAAATATTTTTTCAGAGGTAGATGCAGAAAAAAAAATATTCAGTTTGCAACATGATGGAGGTCAGTATAGATGGACTAATAGAGAAAGTCCCACACACTGCTAGAAGGCCAAATATTTTTTCAGAGCTAGATGCAGACAAAAAATTATTTTGAATTTGCAACCTGATGGAGGTCAGTATAGGTGGACTAATAGAACAAGTCCCACACACTGCTAGAAGGCCAAATATTTTTTCAGAGGTAGATGCAGAAAAAAATATATTCAATTTGCAACCTGATGGAGGTCAGTATAGATGGACTAATACAACAAGTCCCACACACAGCTAGAAGCCCAATATTTTTTCAGAGCTAGATGCAGAAAAAAATTATTTTTAATTTGCAACCTGATGGAGGTCAGTATAGATGGACTAATAGAGAAAGTCCCACACACTGCTAGAAGGCCAAATATTTTTTCAGAGCTAGATGCAGAAAAAAATTATATTCAGTTTGCAACCTGATGGAGGTCTGTATAGATGGATTAATAGAACAAGTCCCACACACAGCTAGTAGCCCAATATTTTTTCAGAGGTAGATGCAGAAAAAAATATATTCAGTTTGCAACCTGATGGAGGTCAGTATAGATGGACTAATACAACAAGTCCCACACACAGCTAGAAGCCCAATATTTTTTCAGAGCTAGATGCAGAAAAAAAATATATTCAATTTGCAACCTGATGGAGGTCAGTATAGATGGAGTAATAGAACAAGTCCCACACACAGCTAGAAGCCCAAATATTTTTTCAGAGGTAGATGCAGATAAAAAATATTTTTAATTTGCAACCTGATGGAGGTCAGTATAGATGGACTAATAGAGAAAGTCCCACACACTCCTAGAAGGCCAAATATTTTTTCAGAGCTAGATGCAGAAAAAAATTATATTCAGTTTGCAACCTGATGGAGGTCTGTATAGATGGATTAATAGAACAAGTCCCACACACAGCTAGAAGCCCAATATTTTTTCAGAGGTAGATGCAGAAAAAAATATATTCAGTTTGCAACCTGATGGTGGTCAGTATAGATGGACTAATACAACAAGTCCCACACACAGCTAGAAGCCCAATATTTTTTCAGAGCTAGATGCAGAAAAAAATTATATTCAATTTGCAACCTGATGGAGGTCAGTTTAGATGGAGTAATAGAACAAGTCCCACAAACAGCTAGAAGCCCAAATATTTTTTCAGAACTAGATGCAGAAAAAAATTATTTTTAATTTGCAACCTGATGGAGGTCAGTATAGATGGACTAATAGAGAAAGTCCCACACACTGCTAGAAGGCCAAATATTTTTTCAGAGCTAGATGCAGAAAAAAATTATATTCAGTTTGCAACCTGATGGAGGTCAGTATAGATGGACTAATAGAGAAAGTCCCACACACTGCTAGAAGGCCAAATCTTTTTTCAGAGCTAGATGCAGAAAAAAATTATATTCAGTTTGCAACCTGATGGAGGTCAGTATAGATGGACTAATAGAGAAAGTCCCACACACTGCTAGAAGGCCAAATATTTTTTCAGAGCTAGATGCAGAAAAAAAATATATTCAGTTTGCAATGGTGTTGAGCCACCCCCGTAGTGTTCGAGTTCGGTTCGGTTCGTCGAACACCCGTGTGTTCGCCGAACTGTTCGTCGAACTGTTCGTCGAACACCTTCGAACACCGTTAAAAACAATGGCAGGCAAACAAAAACACATAGAAACACATAGAAAACACCTTCAAAGGTGTCCAAAAGCTGACAAACTGCTCAGAAGACATAACTAACACATGGAAAAGTGACAAGTACATATATTCATGCGAAAATAAAAGAGGTGGAGGAGTAAAAGGAGGGGGAGACACAGATATAGGCATGTCATGCCATTCTAAAATCCAAAAAGTGAGAAGCCGACACGGCCAGTCCGCTCCTGCCCGTGCCACCTCCGTGTCGCCGGGTTTGTGCCAGAGCCGCGGTGAACCCTGACGGCCAGCCCCCCTCTCCCAATACTGGTGCCTGTCCGCTGGTGGGTCGAGCGAGCCCCCCTGTGGTGGAGGCAGCTCTAAGCTATTTAATTTAAATTGTCTCTCTAATTTGAATGAATACACTTTAAATCCATTTACAAGGATCTATTGGAGGGCAAGTCTCATGCCAGCAGCCGCGGTAATTCCAGCTCCAGTAGCGTCCACTAAAGCTGCTGCAGTTAAAAAGCTTTTATAAGGATCGAGCTCGGCTGTCCACCGCAAGGCATCCTACTGCCAGTCCCAGCCCCTATGCCTTGGGGTGCCTCCTGATGCTCTTCACTAAGTATCCCATGGTCCCGAAGCATTTCCTTTGAAAAAATTAAGTGTCTAAACTACAGGTGGTGTAGCTTGCTTAACAGCCGGGATAATTCGCTGACTAACAGACACTGCTACTAGGCACAAAGTATTTCCTGGGCTAGATGCAGTTAAAAATTTGTAATTAGACACTCTCGTTGGATGCTGAGAAAGCATTCCATAGAGTCTCCTGGCACGCCATATATGATTCTCTTAAAAAGCTTGGGGTAGGGGTCTAGGGGACCCTTTTATAGCCAAAATCACGGCCCTGTATCGCAATACGTCACCTAGGCTGAAGATAAATGGAACTGTAGCACCCTGAGGGCTCGGTTGCTACAGACGTATTGCACCTCACCCAGAGGTGTGATATCTCACTCTCAGGTAAGGATGGAGTGTGGATCAGGACCCGACACCTGCATGCATTACACCACATTGCCGTGGGGCAGGGCGACCAATATGCCCCTGAGATGGGCACGACAGTCCCTGTCCCTGGCTGGAGTGGGGGGAGGGAACACTGAGGAAGGGGAACCCTGTAGTGCAGGAGCAGGGAGGAAGCAGTTCCTGGGTGCATTGAGAAGGGAGTATAAAAGGTGGGCACCATCTTAGTTCAGTGCAGAGAAGTCTGAGCAGAAGTGGCAGGGAGCAGGGGCTCTGCATGAGCTCTGCTCCGGAGGCGGGCCTAGTAACAGAGGCCCAGGCCTGGAAGAGGGAGAAGGAAGGAAGAGGAGCGGAGAAGGCTCCAGGAACGAGGAATGAAGGGATCCCAGGGGTGCGGACGGGCAAGTCGCCACCGCACGCCCGAATCCACCTGCGTGGAGGGGTCAGGCCAAAGGGGGAGACCGGTCCCCGAACTAGTGGAGGCAGGAAACGACCCTCAGCTAGAAACCGGAGGCTCTGACATTTTATGTGGCGCAGCCCCTCGCTACACCCGCTAGGAAGGCACCACATAGGGTCAGGGAAACTGGCGCCAAGTTTACCAAGAGGAGGCCCGAGGCAGCCGGACAGAAGTGTTGGTAAGAAAGGCCAGACAAAGGACACACAAAGGGGGTCCTGAGAAGTGCTCCAAAGTTATCTGGGAGTTGTCTGAGCCCCTCACCTGGTGAGCACAGTACGACGTGGGCAGCCGTTACCTGCAGACGTGGTCTGGATAATAAGAACTGTGAGTAAAGGCCCTGGACTGCATCACTGACTCCGTGTCGTTACTGCTGCTGCCCTGCACCATCACCCCCATCCTCCGCATACACTGCCCTGAGGCTATACTCCTCCCGTGGGGAGTTATGCTACGCTCTGCTGCACCCACAACACCAGCCTCAGCGGTCTGCCCTGTAGCGGCGGTTCACTCTGACCGCAATCCACGGGTGGCGTAGTCGGACATTTAAACATCAAAACCACATAAATATTTCCGCCACTGGTTTGACCGCCCTGAGCCACGGAACCGGGTCGCCGCCACGAAGACTGCAACCACCAGCATCCACCAAAAAGGGTCCGGCTCCGGTTGTCCCAAGGCCCAGGGGGTGCGTCAGAACATTTTCATCACCTTTCACAATCACCAATGGGACAAGGCAGGGATGTCCTCTGTCCCCTCTCTTATACATCCTAGTGACGGAGCACCTGCTCTCATCAATTCGCCATAACCCCAATATTAGGTGGATTGAGGTGGGAGGCACCGAGTGCAAGTGCTCTCTATTTGCTGATGATGTCCTAGTATATATCACTCAATCACATATATCCATCCCTGCTGTTATGGCTGAAATAGATCACTTTGTTACATGGTAAAATTTTAAAATCAATGCAGCGAAGTCTGAGGCCCTCGATGTCTCCCTCCCCAAATCCATATAGGATTCCATCCAGTCCAACTTTCCCTTTGCCTGGCCCTCACAGGGTATCAAATACTTAGGAATTCCTATTCATAGAGACCTCTCCCATCTATGTTATCTTAATTTTGGGCCCTTTATTGAACAATTCCATACAGACCACGGTTGGCAAGTTAGAACTGTAAGATTCACTACGTGAACCACTGGTGTTTTGTGGAAAAGCACATGTACACTGCGTTCCAAATTATTATGCAAAAAGTGTTTAGGAGTGATAAGGGAAGAATTTGTTTGTTTGTCAGTTAAACTCATTGATGGTGATGTGTGTCAGGGCTCTTTATATCACTGTAAGCAATTGCAGACACCTGTGCTAATTAGTTTGGCAGGTGTGTCCAATGAAAGGCAAGACTCCTTAAGAAGGCTCTCTCACATTATTAAGCAGCCTACATTTTCTGCCAAAATGGGAAAGAAAAAGGATGTGGCGGCTGCTGAGAAGCAACAAATTGTGGAGTGTTTAGGTCAAGGCATGACTACAATCAACATTGTGCGATGATCAGGATGAAGTGTCTTGGCAATCAAGAAGTATGTAGCTGATTCACAGTACACACGTGTGCGTGCTGATAAGGGCAAATTGAGGACTCTTTCCTACAGGCAATTACGTCAGGTTGAAAGAGCAGCGGCAAAAAAGCCTTGTCATAGCAGCAGACAAGTTTTTGAAGCTGCTTGTGCCTCCAACGTCCCCCGAACAACAAGATGCAGGGTCCTTCAGAGGTTTACAGCTGTGCATACGCCATCCTGTCGACCTCCTCTATCCACTTCACACAAGCAGAAACGGCTCCAGTGGGCCAAACATTACATGAAGACTGATTTCAAAACTGTTTTGTTCACGGATGAGTGCCGTGCAGCGCTCGATGGTCCAGATGGATGGAGTGGAGGATGGCTGGTTGATGGACACCCCACGCAAACACGACTACAGCGCCAACAAGGAGGAGGTGGAGTAATGTTTTGGGCTGGAATCATGGGGAGAGAGATTGTCGGCCTCTTTAGGATCCCTGAAGGCGCTAAAGATGAACTCCATAATGTATGTGGATTTTCTCAAACAGCACTTCCTGCCATGGTTCAAGAAGAAGAACCGTGTATTTCACAGCAAGATCATTTTTCTGCATGATAATGCACCATCTCATGCTGCACATAAAACATCTGCATCTCTGGCTGATATGGGCATAAAAGGGGACAAACTTATGGTGTGACCCCCATGCTCCCCTGACCTCTACCCCATTCAGAACCTTTGGAGCATCATTAAAAGGAGTGTCTATGATGGCGGGAGGCAGTTCACATCTAAGCAACAGCTCTGGGAGGGTATTCTGTCCTCATGCAAAACAATTGAAGCAGAAACCATCCAAAACCTGACAAATTCAATGGACGAGAGAGTTCAGAAGCTCCTTTCGAACAAGGGGTCCTATGTGAAAATGTAACATCACCTAGAATGAAGTTTTGAGTTGAAAACTGTTTGATTTCAGGTTCTAACAACCTGCTAATGCTTATAATTTCAAAAATGACCATTTTTTTGGTCTTTATTAAAATGAAAAGGTTGATCGAAAAGTTTGGGGGATCTAAGAGTGTGGCAACCCAGTAGTCATGATTACTTCGAATTCTGACAATATGAGGGTCATGCTGCAGGTAGTGCAGCAAGAAGGCACTTATGTGTCTTGCGCATCTCGGAGCCCCAAAATTATTTTCCGGGCTAGATGCAGCTAAAAATTATTTTTAATTTTAAATCTGGTGGAGCTTATTATAGATGGCCTAATAGGATCAGTGCTGCACACTGCTACAAAGCCCAAATTATTTTCCAGTCAAGATACAGATAAACATGATTAGTAATTTGAAAGCTTAAAACGGTTGGTAGGGTGATTTTAACCAATCATCAAGCTTTTACTCTCCCCAGGATGACACAGGGGTAGAAAAGTCGTTTCGGATCCATGATTTGTTCATCTTTATGAACGTGAGTCTGTCTACATTATCAGTGGAGAGCCGCATGCGCTTATCTGTCAGCACACCACCAGCAGCGCTGAACACACGTTCAGACAGAACGCTGGCTGCGGGGCATGACAAGATCTCCAAGGCGTAAGTGGCTAGCTCCGGCCATTTATCCAGATTGGAAGCCCAAAAAGAGCAAGGGTCCAGTGACACAGTCATGGCTTCAATGTTTACTTGGAGATACTCCTGTACCATCGTCTCTAGGAGTTGACTATGTGTCAGACTTCTTGTCTCCTGTGGCCTTGCAAAGGATGGGCTAAAAAAGTGGTGAAATGATTCCGCAAAATTGATGTTACCAGCAGATACTGTGGTTCTGTTACGGTTTGAGTGCTGAACACTTGACGGTCCCACGGTTGGCAAGTTGGAACTGTGAGATTCACTACGTGCACCACTGGTGTTTTGTGGAAAGGCACATGTAAGATTCTGCAACAGTCTCTGCTGATACTCCTGCATGCGTGCATCCCTTTCTATGGCAGGAATAATTTCGGCAAATTTACTTTTGTACCGGGGATCTAACAGTGTGGCAACACAGTAGTCAGGATTATTTCTAATTCTCACAATTCGAGGGTCATGTTGCAGGTAGTGCAGCAAGAAGGCACTTATGTGTGTAGCGCATCCAGGAGCACCAAGTCCCTGTTGTGTTGGTGGCGAGGTAACAATCATGCTTCCTTCCTCTGTCCTCTCCCCCCAACCTCGCACAACAGAAATGTGATCAAGGTCTCCCTCATCTGATGAGTCTTCCATCAGTTCGTCCTCCACTTCTTCCTGGACTCCTGCACCTTCCTCACTAGTTTGGCTGCTACCATGCGCCCTGGTAAAACCATCTCCCCCACCCTCACATGCCTGCCGCCTTGGTGCTGCCGACCGTCTGGACCTTGCAGATGTTAGCCCTTCCGCATACAACTCCTCCTCCTCTACTTCCTCCACCTCCTCTTGTGCCACCACCTGACTCCGAATTCTGTTTAACATGTGCTCCAGCATGTAAATCACCGGAATAGTCATGCTGATAATGGCATCATCAGCACTAAACATCTTCGTCGCCATTTCAAAACTGTGCAGAAGGGTGCATAGGTCCCTGATCTGAGACCACTCCTCCAGCGTGATTTGCCCCACCTCTGCATCTCGTTGGCCCAGGCTATACGTCAGAACGTATTGCACCAGGGCTTGTCGGTGCTGCCACAGTCGCTGCAACATGTGCAGAGTTGAATTCCACCGGGTAGGCACATCGCATTTTAGCCGGTGAAGTGGCAGGCCCAACGACTTCTGTAGAGATGTAAGTCGCTGAGCTGCGGGATGCGAACGGCGGAAGTGAGCACACAGCGACCGTGCCCTCTGCAGAAGGCCATCTAGTCTGGGATGGTGGGCTAAAAATTGCTGGACAACCAGGTTCAACACGTGAGCCATACAAGGCACGTGTGTGACATTGCCCCGGCGAAGGGCCGCACCCAGGTTTGCAGCATTGTCGCACACGGCCTTCCCTGGTTTCAGGTCCAGTGGAGACAGCCATTCATGAAATTGGTTCTCCAGAGCTGACCACAACTCCTCAGCTGTGTGACTCACATTTCCCAGACATTTCAAAGTAAAAACCGCCTGATGACGTTGAGCCCTACTGCCAGCATAGTAAGGAGGTGTGCAGGATCCCTTCTGCGCAGTTAGAAAGCTTGTGGCATGACCAGACAGGCTTTGGGTGCAGGTGGAAGACCGAGAGGAGGTTGAGGAGGCAGAAGCAGTGGAGGAACTTTGACATAAAGAGGATTGACGCACAACTCGTGGGGACGGCAAGACTTGGACAGCAGCCCCTTGTCCTGCTGTCACCATAGTTACCCAGTGCCCAGTCAGCGACATGTAACGCCCCTGTCCATGCCTACTCGTCCAAGTGTCTGTGGTGAAATGCACCCTGTCACACACAGAGTTTCTCAAAGAAGCGGTGATGTTGTGTGCGACATGCTGGTGGAGCGCAGGCACACCTTTCTTTGAGAAGTAGTGCCGACTGGGCATCTGGTACTGGGGCACTGCGACGGACATAAGGTCTCGAAAATCCTCTGTGTCCACCAGGCGGAAAGGCAGCATTTCTGTAGCCAAGAGCTTGCAGATGGTGAAATTCAACCTCTTAGCTTTCTCATGGCTAGGAGGAAATGGTCTTTTACTTGTCCACATCTGAGGGACCGAGGGCTGGCTATTGTGCTTAGACGGGGTTGATAAGGGTGTCCCCGGCAAACTGCCGGTCTGTGAGGAAGATGCAGGCGGACATGTTAGGTTGCCTTGATCCAAAGGTGGTGCTATCGATGTCGGACAGCGCTCAACACCAGCTGGTGTTACTACCTCCAAAGAAAATGATGACCTGCCAATCACGCTGGCTGTTGCGGGTAAAGAGGTGGCAGGTCTGCGCCCCAAAACAGGTGTGACTGCTGTCCCCCCAGTCACAGAGGATGAAGAGGCCGCGGATGCACAAGATATGGCAGACGGTGGTTGGCCCGGCCGGCTAGGCCGCATTGTAGCACACTGAGCTTCCCACTGCAACATATGCTTCATGTCCATGTGCCGGTTCATGCATGAAGTACTCAAACTATGTATTTTTTGGCCTCTACTTAGCTTTTGCTGACAAATGTTACAGATAACATGAGTTGGGTCATCTTTATCGATCTGAAAAAATGTCCAGGCTATGCAAGGCTTAGCACCCATGCGACCTGAAGAGCCACCACGACTTGTGGTGAGAGGCAGAGTTGTGTTTGAGGATGCAGTTGTTGACGTGCTTCCAGTACTACGTCTCTGTCCAGGAAGGCGCAACCTGACCTCGTCGTCACTAGCATCTTCCTCCACCTCCTCTGCTGACCTCATCTCTTGGCTGACTGTGGGTTGACAGTATGTGGGATCTCCAACCTCATCATCATCACCCTGTGTGTTATCACACCCGTCGTCCTCAGAGCCAACCTGTTCCTGCCCTGACAAAAAACTAAAGTTGTCGCTCCAATCAGGTATTTGAGTCTTATCATCGTCTTCCTCATTGTCTCCACCAACAGGAGTTACAGTTTGGGAATGAGGGTCTACATTATGGTCAGAACCTTCTGCGTCTGGTCCTGGATCCGACTCATAAAGATTATGGGCATCAGTGCAGATCATTTCCTCGTCTGGATTCACAGAAGCGCTGGAGTCGACCTCTGATTCCCAGGCTATAGTATGAGTAAACAGCTCTGCAGACTCAACCATCTGTTCTACCTCATACTCAGACGGGCAGCTGGAGATTTGGGAGCTGTGAGGAAGCAAGTGCGATTTGGGTGACACCTTTGAGGACTGGAGTATTTGTGATGTTGAAGTTGATGTGGAGGAGAGCCCACTTAAAGGAGCACTTGATATCCGTTGAAGCACCTGCTGTTTTTGTGCCTCATCTGGAATTTGTAGCGATTGGCGTGGCCGTAAGAAAGGGATCTTATCACATTGTCCGCTAAAAGAAGTAGACATTTTAGTTTGGCTGGAAGATGGTCTTTCTTCTGCAGATGTTACTGTTGCTTTAACACCTACCCCACGGACACAACCTTTTTTCCCCTTCCCAACACGCCTATTCCCCTTTCCACCAGCAGCAGGCCTTTTTCCACTCATTTTGGTGGTTAACTAATTCACAACTCTGGAGTTGTTTGCACAAAAAAACAATGGATGGTAACCGAGCAGAGCTGAGTGGCCAAACTGTGGTATTAGGCCAAAACTATTGGCTGGGTTAGATGCAGAAAAAATTATATTCAATTTGCAACCTGATGGTGGTCAGTATAGATGGACTAATACAACAAGTCCCACACACTGCTAGAAGGCCAAATATTTTTTCAGAGCTAGATGCATACAAAAAATTATTTTGAATTTGCAACCTGATGGAGGTCAGTATAGGTGGACTAATAGAAAAAGTCCCACACACTGCTAGAAGGCCAAATATTTTTTCAGAGCTAGATGCAGAAAAAAATTATATTCAGTTTGCAACCTGATGGAGGTCTGTATAGATGGACTAACAGAGAAAGTCCCACACACTACTAGAAGGCCAAATATTTTTTCAGAGCTAGATGCAGAAAAAAATTATATTCAGTTTGCAACCTGATGGAGGTCTGTATAGATGGATTAATAGAACAAGACCCACACACAGCTAGAAGCCCAATATTTTTTCAGAGGTAGATGCAGAAAAAAATATATTCAGTTTGCAACCTGATGGAGGTCAGTATAGATGGACTAATACAACAAGTCCCACACACAGCTAGAAGCCCAATATTTTTTCAGAGGTAGATGCAGAAAAAAATATATTCAGATTGCAACCTGATGGAGGTCTGTATAGATGGATTAATAGAACAAGTCCCACACACAACTAGAAGCCCAATATTTTTTCAGAGGTAGATGCAGAAAAAAATATATTCAGTTTGCAACCTGATGGAGGTCAGTATAGATGGACTAATACAACAAGTCCCACACACAGCTAGAAGCCCAATATTTTTTCAGAGGTAGATGCAGAAAAAAATTATATTCAGTTTGCAACCTGATGGAGGTCTGTATAGATGGATTAATAGAACAAGACCCACACACAGCTAGAAGCCCAATATTTTTTCAGAGGTAGATGCAGAAAAAAATATATTCAGTTTGCAACCTGATGGAGGTCAGTATAGATGGACTAATACAACAAGTCCCACACACAGCTAGAAGCCCAAATATTTTTTCAGAGGTACTGTAGATGCAGATAAAAATTATTTTTAATTTGCAACCTGATGGAGGTCAGTATAGATGGACTAACAGAGAAAGTCCCACACACTGCTAGAAGGCCAAATATTTTTTCAGAGCTAGATGCATACAAAAAATTATTTTGAATTTGCAACCTGATGGAGGTCAGTATAGGTGGACTAATAGAACAAGTCCCACACACTGCTAGAAGGCCAAATATTTTTTCAGAGCTAGATGCAGAAAAAAATTATATTCAGTTTGCAACCTGATGGAGGTCTGTATAGATGGATTAATAGAACAAGACCCACACACAGCTAGAAGCCCAATATTTTTTCAGAGGTAGATGCAGAAAAAAATATATTCAGTTTGCAACCTGATGGAGGTCAGTATAGATGGACTAATACAACAAGTCCCACACACAGCTAGAAGCCCAATATTTTTTCAGAGGTAGATGCAGAAAAAAATATATTCAGTTTGCAACCTGATGGAGGTCAGTATAGATGGACTAATACAACAAGTCCCACACACAGCTAGAAGCCCAAATATTTTTTCAGAGGTACTGTAGATGCAGATAAAAATTATTTTTAATTTGCAACCTGATGGAGGTCAGTATAGATGGACTAATAGAGAAAGTCCGACACACTACTAGAAGGCCAAATATTTTTTCAGAGCTAGATGCAGAAAAAAATTATATTCAGTTTGCAACCTGATGGAGGTCAGTATAGATGGATTAATAGAACAAGACCCACACACAGCTAGAAGCCCAATATTTTTTCAGAGGTAGATGCAGAAAAAAATATATTCAGTTTGCAACCTGATGGAGGTCAGTATAGATGGACTAACAGAGAAAGTCTCACACACTACTAGAAGGCCAAATATTTTTTCAGAGCTAGATGCAGAAAAAAATTATATTCAGTTTGCAACCTGATGGAGGTCTGTATAGATGGATTAATAGAACAAGACCCACACACAGCTAGAAGCCCAATATTTTTCAGAGGTTGATGCAGAAAAAAATATATTCAGTTTGCAACCTGATGGAGGTCAGTATAGATGGACTAATACAACAAGTCCCACACACAGCTAGAAGCCCAATATTTTTTCAGAGGTAGATGCAGAAAAAAATATATTCAGTTTGCAACCTGATGGAGGTCAGTATAGGTGGACTAATAGAACAAGTCCCACACACTGCTAGAAGGCCAAATATTTTTTCAGAGCTAGATGCAGAAAAAAATTAGATTCAGTTTGCAACCTGATGGAGGTCAGTATAGATGGACTAATAGAATGATGCTATGCCCAAAAGATTTTACTTCATTAGGTGCAGTAAAAAAATTGGTATTCTATACACAGGTGGCATATCTTGCAACACAGATAGGCTACTCCACTGACTAACACACTCTGCAATAGGCCAAAAAGGATTAGCTTTGCTAGATTCAGCCAAATGCTGTGAAAAAAACTTGCACAGCACTGGCACAGACCTGCCTGGCAAAAACTGATAGGAACTGATGTAACCTAGTCCTGAAAAGGACTCCAATTACAATTAGTCTTTACTCCCACAACCTATCTATTTAAGAGCACAGACCTGCCTGATAAAAGTCGTAGGAAATGCTGTAACCTAGTCCTTAAAAGGACTGCAATCACAACTATTCCCTACTCCCAAGCTATCTGTAGATTTGTGCGAAAATTGGCTTGAAATTAACAAGGTATAGCGCACACAGCAACAGCGGTGCCGTCTAACACGCAGCTGCAGCAGTGAGAAAATGGTGGCGACGGGGAAAATGGCTTAGTCTTATAGGGCAAGGACATGTGACATACACTGCCAATGACACATGCCCTTGCTTGTGTGAAAAAAAGCACTTCGCTCCGTGTGTGCGCTGCTGATAGGCTGACAGATTGCACCTCCCCACTGTAAATGCGGGAAAGAGAAAAAAAAATGGAGATCTTCATTGTTCCTGCAGAGATCCATCCCCTGCCCCTCCCCCCACCCCGCTGTACACTCAAGCTGCGTATTAACATTAATTTTCATCATTACTGAGAAAAAATTAAGTTATGATTTTGGTGCACGAACAGTTATCGAACATAACCTCGAACAGCCGAATTTTTCTCAAATTGTTCGTGTTCGCCGAACGGCTCGAACACCGCCCAAAACAGCTCGAATTTGAGATTGGCGAACAGTTCGAGTAGAACAACGCTCATCTCTAGTTTGCAGCCTGATGGAGGTCTGTATAGATGGATTAATAGAACAAGTCCCACACACAGCTAGAAGCCCAATATTTTTTCAGAGCTAGATGCAGAAAAAAATTATATTCAATTTGCAACCTGATGGACGTCAGTATAGATGGAGTAATAGAACAAGTCCCACACACAGCTAGAAGCCCAAATATTTTTTCAGAGCTAGATGCAGATAAAAATTATTTTTAATTTGCAACCTGATGGAGGTCAGTATAGATGGACTAATAGAGAAAGTCCCACACACTGCTAGAAGGCCAAATATTTTTTCAGAGCTAGATGCAGAAAAAAATTATATTCAGTTTGCAACCTGATGGAGGTCAGTATGGATGGACTAATAGAGAAAGTCCCACACACTGCTAGAAGGCCAAATATTTTTTCAGAGCTAGATGCAGAAAAAAATTATATTCAGTTTGCAACCTGATGGAGGTCAGTATAGATGGACTAATAGAGAAAGTCCCACACACTGCTAGAAGGCCAAATATTTTTTCAGAGCTAGATGCAGAAAAAAATTATATTCAGTTTGCAACCTGATGGAGGTCTGTATAGATGGATTAATAGAACAAGTCCCACACACAGCTAGAAGCCCAATATTTTTTCAGAGGTAGATGCAGAAAAAAATATATTCAGTTTGCAACCTGATGTAGGTCAGTATAGATGGAGTAATAGAACAAGTCCCACACACAGCTAGAAGCCCAATATTTTTTCAGAGCTAGATGCAGAAAAAAATTATATTCAATTTGCAACCTGATGGACGTCAGTATAGATGGAGTAATAGAACAAGTCCCACACACAGCTAGAAGCCCAAATATTTTTTCAGAGCTAGATGCAGATAAAAATTATTTTTAATTTGCAACCTGATGGAGGTCAGTATAGATGGACTAATAGAGAAAGTCCCACACACTGCTAGAAGGCCAAATATTTTTTCAGAGCTAGATGCAGAAAAAAATTATATTCAGTTTGCAACCTGATGGAGGTCAGTATGGATGGACTAATAGAGAAAGTCCCACACACTGCTAGAAGGCCAAATATTTTTTCAGAGCTAGATGCAGAAAAAAATTATATTCAGTTCGCAACCTGATGGAGGTCAGTATAGATGGACTAATAGAGAAAGTCCCACACACTGCTAGAAGGCCAAATATTTTTTCAGAGCTAGATGCAGGAAAAAATTATATTCAGTTTGCAACCTGATGGAGGTCTGTATAGATGGATTAATAGAACAAGTCCCACACACAGCTAGAAGCCCAATATTTTTTCAGAGGTAGATGCAGAAAAAAATATATTCAGTTTGCAACCTGATGGAGGTCAGTATAGATGGACTAATACAACAAGTCCCACACACAGCTAGAAGCCCAATATTTTTTCAGAGCTAGATGCAGAAAAAATTATATTCAATTTGCAACCTATCAAGTAGTAATTCGCGCTTAAGGAACGGGATACAGACGCAAAGGGAGGTATTGGAAGTAAAAAGTGGGTCTTTATTAGAATATCAAGACATAAAATGTAAAAGGTATAAAAAGGTATAGAATATATAAGGAAGGGGGGGTTTTTGGAGTAAGAGCTTAAAGAAGGGGGGTCTAGAATCTAAAAAACACACACTGAGGTGTGTATAGTGAAACAATGGTCCTGAGGAACAATAATTGCTGGGTACAGATATATCCTCTGTGGAGCTCAGAGTGGGAGGACCTGTAAGGAAGAGGAGTGGGTGGTTAGGATATTTAAGATTTTTTAAAGATATTTTAAAATCATTTTATTTAAAATTGGTCCTGGAAGAGTAGTAGGGGTGGTATGAATGGATAAATACCTGATCAGATGAGTAGGGATGATCAGGTGGGTCGTCTCTGGCGATCCTCAGGATAATACCTATGGTATCATAGATAATGAGTAACTGGTATGATACGGTATTATGGTACAATATGGGGGTCTTAGTACCTGTATATGGGGTCGTGCTCCTGAGTCCAATCTGTTGATCACGTAGTAGGGATGCGGCTTATTGGGGGGTATGGTAACCTGCTCAGTGGCTGGGTTCCATTGCAGGCGGTACCTCTGAATGGTAGCAATAAAATAAGTAAGGCTAGTAAGAGGGTGGTGGGTTGGGTGTGCTGATCTAAGATGGGGGGGGGGGGGAATGGAGGTTACCTGGCTTTCATCATACTCAGATATGTTGTGGTGGGTATCTAAATGGTCCAGAGAAATCTGATATATAAGTAGTCGTGGGGATCCACAAGTGGTATTTGATATCACCTGTATGTGAGAATACAATATTATAGTATTGGGCAGAGATAGAGACCAGGAGGAGTAAGTGGTTGTAGGTTACCTGAGTCACTAGATATTTGAGTGCTATCCTATAATATTCCTGGTGGGATGATAATGAGCTGTTGATGGCCTATAGCCTCTGATCCAATATGTCCAGTAGTAAATAATATTACCTGTAGACGGAAATACAGGATTATGGTATTGGGCAGAGATAAGGACCAGGAGAAGTAAGTGGTTATTGATTGATTACCTGAGTCGCTGGGTTTATAAGTGCTATCCTATAATATTCCTGGTGGGATAGTGATGAGCTGTTGGTGGCTAATAGCCTCTGATCCAATATGTCCAGTGGGGCACGAAAGTGGATGGTAACGTCTTTAAGAGGTCGTCCCTGGATGGGGTAGATAGTACTGGAGGGAGGTCAAGGGATAAGATTAATGATCAGAGAGAAACGGTGCAGAGTGCAGTATACTCACAGTTGGGTGGCCTTACGTGGGGGTAGTCGCGGTCGGTCGTGCAGGATGTACCGCTGTCTGATGGGGCTGGTAGAAGTGTCCTGGATCCGGAGCGGGAGCGGAGTCCCGGCCGGTGACTACCGCTTCCCGCGTCTTCCGGATATAGAAGTAAGTGTGCTCCCTGCAGAGAGCGCTTGAGGACCTGGGTCACGTGACGGCACGTGATGCTAAAGATACGGTGGCTGTAGTGGGGCAATCTTCCAATGCGTTTCGAAAGGCTCGGCTTTCTTCTTCAGGGATAGCCTCACACAGCGCTATGGTACCTATATATGGTCTGATGGGGGTGTGGTCCTGTGAGTACCTGTCAATCTGTCAGTCAACAAATGCAAATAATTCAATTTCGCTGTTAAGTCCTCTGGGTTTGAGGGTGTTTAATTGAAAGATCCATTTGCTTTCTGTTCTGGACATAGTTTTGATGAAATCACCCAATCTCCAATGTTTTGGCACAATTTGGATCCCTGTGACCTGGGTCCCATTAGGGCATCCTTTGTGTTTTTCCATATAGTGTTTAGATAGTGGGTGTCCGCGGGAAGCGGTAGTCACCGGCCGGGACTCCGCTCCCGATCCGGATCCAGGACACTTCTACCAGCCCCATCAGACAGCGGTACATCCTGCACGACCGACCGCGACTACCCCCACGTAAGGCCACCCAACTGTGAGTATACTGCACTCTGCACCGTCTCTCTCTGATCATTAATCTTATCCCTTGACCTCCCTCCAGTACTATCTACCCCATCCAGGGACGACCTCTTAAAGACGTTACCATCCACTTTCGTGCCCCACTGGACATATTGGATCAGAGGCTATTAGCCACCAACAGCTCATCACTATCCCACCAGGAATATTATAGGATAGCACTTATAAACCCAGCGACTCAGGTAATCAATCAATAACCACTTACTTCTCCTGGTCCTTATCTCTGCCCAATACCATAATCCTGTATTTCCGTCTACAGGTAATATTATTTACTACTGGACATATTGGATCAGAGGCTATAGGCCACCAACAGCTCATTATCATCCCACCAGGAATATTATAGGATAGCACTCAAATATCTAGTGACTCAGGTAACCTACAACCACTTACTCCTCCTGGTCTCTATCTCTGCCCAATACTATAATATTGTATTCTCACATACAGGTGATATCAAATACCACTTGTGGATCCCCACGGCTACTTATATATCAGATTTCTCTGGACCATTTAGATACCCACCACAACATATCTGAGTATGATGAAAGCCAGGTAACCTTCATTTCCCCCCCCCCCATCTTAGATCAGCACACCCAACCCACCACCCTCTTACTAGCCTTACTTATTTTATTGCTACCATTCAGAGGTACCGCCTGCAATGGAACCCAGCCACTGAGCAGGTTACCATACCCCCCAATAAGCCGCATCCCTACTACGTGATCAACAGATTGGACTCAGGAGCACGAGCCCATATACAGGTACTAAGACCCCCATATTGTACCATAATACCGTATCATACCAGTTACTCATTATCTATGATACCATAGGTATTAACCTGAGGATCGCCCGAGACGACCCACCTGATCATCCCTACTCATCTGATCAGGTATTTATCCATTCATACCACCCCTACTACTCTTCCAGGACCAATTTTAAATAAAATGATTTTAAAATATCTTTAAAAAATCTTAAATATCCTAACCACCCACTCCTCTTCCTTACAGGTCCTCCCACTCTGAGCTCCACAGAGGATCTATCTGTACCCAGCAATTATTGTTCCTCAGGACCATTGTTTCACTATACACACCTCAGTGTGTGTTTTTTAGATTCTAGACCCCCCTTCTTTTAGCTCTTACTCCAAAAACCCCCCCTTCCTTATATATTCTATACCTTTTTATACCTTTTACATTTTATGTCTTGATATTCTAATAAAGACCCACTTTTTACTTCCAATACCTCCCTTTGCGTCTGTATCCCGTTCCTTAAGCGCGAATTACTACTTGATATATTGATATCCCTACTCACTGACACATAGTGGTTTGTGTCTCCCAAATTCGCTGCTGTAGATTGACTAGCCTGCCAGCGCCTCTTTATTCGCATTATTTCAATTTGCAACCTGATGGAGGTCTGTATAGATGGATTAATAGAACAAGTCCCACACACAGCTAGAAGCCCAAATATTTTTTCAGAGCTAGATGCAGATAAAAATTATTTTTAATTTGCAACCTGATGGAGGTCAGTATAGATGGACTAATAGAGAAAGTCCCACACACTGCTAGAAGGCCAAATATTTTTTCAGAGCTAGATGCAGAAAAAAATTATATTCAATTTGCAACCTGATGGAGGTCAGTATAGATGGACCAATAGAATGATGCTATGCCCAAAAGATTTTACTTCACTAGGTGCAGTAAAAAAATTGGTATTCTATACACAGGTGGTATATCTTTGCAACACAGATAGGCTACTCCACTGACTAACACACTCTGCAATAGGCCAAAAAGGATTAGCTTTGCTAGATTCAGCCAAATGCTGTGAAAAAAACTTGCACAGCACTGGCACAGACCTGCCTGGCAAAAACTGATAGGAACTGATGTAACCTAGTCCTGAAAAGGACTCCAATTACAATTAGTCTTTACTCCCACAACCTATCTATTTAAGAGCACAGACCTGCCTGATAAAAGTCGTAGGAAATGCTGTAACCTAGTCCTTAAAAGGACTGCAATCACAACTATTCCCTACTCCCAAGCTATCTGTAGATTTGTGCGAAAATTGGCTTGAAATTAACAAGGTATAGCGCACACAGCAACAGCGGTGCTGTCTAACACGCAGCTGCAGCAGTGAGAAAATGGTGGCGACGGGGAAAATGGCTTGGTCTTATAGGGCAAGGACATGTGACATACACTGCCAATGACACATGCCCTTGCTTGTGTGAAAAAAAGCACTTCGCTCCGTGTGTGCGCTGCTGATAGGCTGACAGATTGCACCTCCCCACTGTAAATGCGGGAAAGAGAAAAAAAAATGGAGATCTTCATTATTCCTGCAGAGATCCATCCCCTGCCCCTCCCCCCACCCCGCTGTACACTCAAACTGCGTATTGACATTAATTTTCATCATTACTGAGAAAAAATCCAGTTATGATTTTGGTGCACGAACATTTATCGAACATAACCTCGAACAGCCGAATTTTTCTCAAATCGTTCGTGTTCGCCGAATGGCTCGAACACCGCCCAAAACAGCTCGAATTTGAGATTGGCGAACAGTTCGAGTAGAACAACGCTCATCTCTACTTATTAATCTATTCCTTAGAAGGTGTAGTTTCCAAAATGGGGTCACTTATGAGGTGTTACTGCTACTTTGGCACCTCAAGGGCTCTGTAAATGCAACATAATGCCAGCAAACCATTCCAGCAAAGTCTGTGCTCTAAATTGACGCTCCTTCAGTGTGACAGTGAGCATGAACAATCGTATCCCACCACATATGATGTATTGGTATGATAAAGAGAAATTATTCAACAATTTTTGTGGTCCATTTTTTCCTGTTACCCTTGCGAAATGAAAAACTTGAGGCTGGAGCAACATTTTTATAAAAAAAAAACATGTAATTTTTCATTTTCATAGACCAATGTTGTAGAATTCTTTGAAGCACTGAGTTCAAAATGCTCACCACCCCCTAGATAAATTCTATGAGGTGTGTACTTTCCAAAATAGGGTCACATGTGGGAGATTTCTGCAGTTTTGGCTTGTTGTGGGGAGTGCGAATGCAACATGGCATCCACTATATTTTCCAGCCAAATTTGTGCTCCACATATCAGATATTTCTCCCAACCCTGCTGAGCCCTGCCGTGTGCCCAAACAGTAATTTCACAATGCATATGGGGCATCAGCTTATTTAGTCGAAATTGCACAATAAATTATGCTGTTCATTTTTCTTCTGTTACCAATTTGGGGCTAAAACAACAATTTTGTGGAAAAAAACATATAGTGCATTTTCATTTTTAAAATAGTATCGCTTTGGGGCATTTTCTTACATATAGGCCCCTTAATGTCAATTCAAATGTGAAGTTTATCCCTAAAAAATGTTTGCAAATTTTATTAGAAAAATGATAACTTGTACCTAAACTTTTAACCCTTCAAATATGCTAATAAAAAAATATTTTTTAAAAATTATGCTAATGTGAAAAGGACACATGGTGAAATGTTGTTTATTAATTATTTTGTGTAGAATGACCATCTTTTTTGAGGGCATAAAAATTAAAAGTTCAAAAATTTTAATTGTTTCAAAATATTCATAAAATTCACAAACCCCACCAAGGATAATATCTACAAGGAGTTTGTATGTTGTCCCTGTGTTTGCGAGGGTTTCCTCTGGGTTCTCTAGTTTCCTCCCACATTCCAAAAACATACTTATAGGGAATAGTGCCAATAATGTCTGTAAAGCACTCTGGAATTAATGGCGCTAAATAAGTGAGTAAAATAAATAAACAAGTAATTAAAAGATGTAAGAAAATGTATATGGAAAGTAAAAAATGTCAGATAACCATAGTTAGTACACTGCCACTTCTCTTGCTAGAAATTCATCTTTTGTCCACAGATGCTAGAAGAATGTTCAGGATGAAAAAATATTTAATTTCTTCATCAACACGTTAAAAACAACAGCACAGTCAAAATGGAGAAAAAAAACATGTAAGGGACTAATGTATTTCTGACCTTGCAGATCATACTCATAGTCCATAGAATATACATTTTGTAACTTTATTTATATCTAAATCTAGAAAAAAATAATATATGGTACTATACATCACTCCGTGAGAGAGCTATGGTACCCGAGTAGGGGTCTAGTCTGTAAAACATATGAGAAAAAATCAGCACTCAGAGGTTATATGATGAAGTAGTGAAAGTTTCAATGTGGTAATCCAATTAAAATATTTTTGTGACGTTCAGTCACAAATGTGCCACATTACATGGACCAGCCGTGAGGCGGGGAAGTCAAGGAGTCCGAGTTCAAATCCAGTTGAGTACGCTAAAGACAAAGGGATAAGACAAACGACAAAGGCAAAGTCTGGGGTCAGGCAACTAAGATCAAAGTACGTCAAAGGCTAAAGGGGTAATACCATCGAGTAGTCAAAAGGCAAATCCAATGTTTGGCAACAAAGATCAGAATATCACAACACAGAGCAAACACACCACTGAGCAAGGCTATGACTGTCAATGGTCTGAATATTGCCAGCCAGCGAAATAGCCAGGTAATCACCTGCCCCATGCCTGTGATTGGGTGGTTGGGCTTTCACTTATAATACATGATAAACACAGCCCAGGACATCCCTGATCCTATAGGATGGCTAAGCTGTCACTCATAGCCTCCTTCTTCATGAGAAAGAAACGGATTGCTGTGGGAGAAGCAGTTCCAAGAGACAAAGCGCAGGGGTGTGTAGACCGTATTCGCATGTGCACAAGCAACTACGGTCGCCTCACCTCTACGCTTGGTCTCCTGGAACTGCTTCTGCTACGGCAATCCGTTACTTTCTGATAAACCTCGGGAATTTTGGACCGAAACCTTAAAAATAATTGTAATTGGATTACCAAATTAAAACTGTCACTACTTCATTGTATAACCTCTAAGTATTGAGTTTTTCTCTTGTAAGTCTAGAATAAAGACACACCCCATTATTTCCTGTCTCAAGTGATATGGATATGTAAATTGCCTCTTCAGAGAGGAAGAGGTGTGTGATGGAAACACACGATTAAATTACAAATTACAAAAAATTCTAAAGATGTAAAAAAAAATGTATACAGAAATTTCAAAAAATACAAGTATCAAAAAACACAGGAATAAATTATGCAATATCAACTCTGAACAGTAATTTAAACCAGTACAGTAGCTTGCAAAAGTATTCACCCCACTTGGCATTTTTTGTGTTTTGCTACCTCACACAACCTGGAATTTCACTGTTTTTTTTTGAGGGTTTGCATCAGTTTGTGTAAAGAACATGCCTACAACTGTGAACATTTGGCTTTATTTTTATTGTGAAGCAAACAAACTAGACAAAATAACTGAAAACTTCAGTGTGCATAACGTTCACCACCTGAAGTCAGTACTTTGTAGAGCCTCCTTTTGAGGCAATTAAAGTTACAAGTCGCTTTGGATAAGTCTCTATGAGCTCTCCATATCTTGCCACTGGGATTTCTGCCCATTCCTCAAGGCAAAACTGCAACAGCTCCTTCAAGTTGGTTTCCTCTGGTGAACAGTAATCTTCAAGTCTGACCACAGATTCTCAATTAGATTAAGGTCTGGAGTATTTGGCCACTTCAAAACATTTACATGTCTTCCCTTAAACTACTTGAGTGTTGCTTTAGTAGTATGCTTTGGGTCATTGTCTTGTTGGAAGGTGAACCTCGGTCCCAGTCTCAAATCACTGACAGACTGAAACAGGTTTTGCTCAAGAATATCCCTCTATTTCGCACCATCCATCTTCCCCTCGACTAGGACCATTTTCCCTGTCCCTGCTGCCAAAAAACATCCCCACAGCATGATGCTGCCACCATCATGTTTTTAATATGGATATGATGTTCTTGGGGTGATGAGCTGCGTTGGTTTAGTGCCAAATATAGAGTTTACTTTGGTGGGCAATAAGTTAAATTTTGGTCTCACAGCACCTTTCTCCATACATTTAGGGAGTCTCCCACATGTCTTTTTGCAAACTCAAAATGAGCCATACAATGTTTGTGTTTGAATAAAGGCTTTTTTCTGCCCATTCTACCATAAAGGCCAACTCTATGGAGTGTATAACTTATTATGGTTGAATGGACAGATACTCCAGTCTCTGCTTGGTAACTCTGAAGCTCCTTCAGGGTTGTCGCCTCTCTGATTAATGCCCTCCTTGCCTGGGCTGAGAGTTTTGGTGGATGACCCTCACTTGGCAGGTTTGTTTTGGTACCATGTTCTTTCCATTTGAAGATAATGGATTTGACGGTTCTCCGGGGGTTCATCAGAGATTAAGACAATTTTTTTAGAACCCAACCCTGACTTGTACTTCTCAACAACTTTGTCCCTAACTAGTTTGGAGATCTCCTTGGTTTTCGTGGTGTTGTTTGGTTAGTAGTGCCTCTTGCTTAATGGTGTAGCAGCCTCTGTGGCCTTGCAAAAAGGTGTTTATATACCGACAGACCATTTGAGACTTAGATTGCACAGAGGTGGACTTCCTTTCACTAAGCATGTGGTTTATGAAGGTAATTGCTTGCACCAGAAATTTTTAGGGGCTTCATATTAAAAGGGGTGAATACATATGCACATGCACATTTTTAGTTATTTGATCCCATAAATTTAATCTATGTTTATATTTTTCTCACTTCACTTCACCTACTTAGACTATTTAGGGCTCATGCATCACACACAAATTGGATTACAAAAATATTTAAACACAGGATGTATTTTTACAAAAGCAGGAAAAAAAACAAAGGGTGAATATTTTCACAAGCTACTGTAGGATGTGTTGAATTTATCCAGAAGGTTTCCCCATTGAAAAGCCCCCTCCTCCAATATACACCTCGGATATTAACCCTTTCAGTTTGTCTCAATGGGGTTACAACGGGTTACAATGGGGAATATTATTAATGTCTCCCATTCTGGCCCTTCATACAGTAATAATGTCCCTCAATTTGCCCTATACAGAATTATGTGCCTCAATTGACCCAATGTAATTTCCCACAATTGGCCCTATACAGTGATAATGTTCCCTAATTGGCTCTATATGCTGTACTAGTAACTGAGTCAGGGTAGTGGACAATCTCTTCAACTCTCTAACACCTTGAAATATGTATAAAAGTGCTTAGTTGTGTACTTTACAGTAAACATTACACAATAACTCAGCATACATCTCAAATGGCAGGTATAATATTCATAAAAACAGTGCATCATCCCATATTAACAATACAAATCATTAGCATATGGTGGACATTTAATACTAATTTAATGCCGATGCCTGAGGTATTACCGAAACATTGCCTGAATTCTAAAACCCAAATAGCTTGATGCACGTAGTTTTCAATTAAACAGCAAGATTATAGAGGGTTTTCATCATATAATTTTTTACTAAGAGGCAGCTTCAGGCTTATTCTTTCTGTCAACAAAAGAATCTCAGAGTGCACATGAAGAAGGGTTATCTTAAAACCGACAACTTGGACACTGCGGAGTCAGGTAAATGCAATACATTTCACGACAAAGACTGCAAACTGCATGCTGATGTGTAACATGACCCTAACAACATACTGAATATAATCTGATCTTTATGGAAATAAATTGGGATTCAAGAGTGGCGGAGTTCTTTTATTTCAGTGGATTTATTCCTGCAGGGAAAGCAGCATAAACTGCACGCAGTGGTCAGGCAATGAACTACTGTTTGCTTAATGCAATGTTGCCACACGATAACAGTGTCTCATTTTAATTGAATCAATGAGGTGAGTAGTACTGAATGAAATGCATGCTCCGCTTTCATATATAGGAAACCAGGAATCAGCATGTGGGACCTTTTCTGTTTAAATTGTAATTGTTTTCTATTTCTCCCACCAGTGTTACTTTTATTGAATTAGTCTCCTACAATTTGTCAAGTGGACTGCTGTTAACACCTAATTTACAACCTTAAATTCAATTACACTTAAGCAATGCATGGTCAGGACAGGAGGAAAAAGAATAGGAGAAATGAATTGTTCATTCATGATTTGAAATTCTCAGTGACTACAGTGTACATAAAGGCTTGTGCTACATGGCAGACTATTCATTTAGCTCATATATCATTTTCTCACTGGAGAAAAATCCTGTTTTCAATTCTGACCAGTGTCACTTTATGTCGTAAAAACTCTGGAATGCTTCAACATATCACAGTGATTCTGAGATTGGTTTTTTTTTTAGACACACTGTACTTCATAATAGTATAAAATTTAGGTCGATATGATTTGCGTTTATTTATGAAAATATAAAAAAATTGACCAAAAATTTGAATAATTAGCATTTTTTGAGTTTTGAATGCCCTTAAAACAAATAGTCATACTGCACAAAATATTTGATAGATAATGTGGCGCCCCTGAGGGTTCAGTCACCACAGGGGTACTGCACCTCAGAATGAGGTGTGGTATCTCCTCTCCCAGTTAAGGATGGAGTACTACACAGGACCCCAACCACACACTCAACCTTACACCACTCCAGTTCTGAAGGGGGCCTAAAGCACCATAGTGCTGCCCCGGGCCTGAATGGAGGAGTTGGGGGGAACCAAAGTGAGAGGGAACCACATAGTGATTGAGGGTGGAGGAAGCATTTACGTAAGCACTTTACTAGAATTCTATATAACTGGAGGCCATTTTATTTATAAGGTCTTTGGTCGTCGGTCTTTGGGACGGCAAGTCAGCACAAGGCTGCAGCCGGCTGAGGGTCCATGGTCCCCGGTTTCAGGCCTCGAGACGGGGAGCGGGGCAGAGTTATAACCGGCTTTGCCCCCGGTCAGGGTCCAAGCAAAAAGGCCCAGGAGGGGAGCAGAGGAGATAGGCTCCACAGGCGATAGTATCTCAGGGGGTGCGGATGGAGCGGAGTCGCCACCTGCATACCTTATTCTGGCCTAGCCAGAGGGACCCTGCTGCAAGAGGGGGTACCAGTCCCCGATTATCTGACTTTGCACTTCACGTCTCTGTCGGAAAAGTCCGGAGGCTTATGTGGATCCCAGGGGGATACGGACGGAGCGGAGTCGCCACCTGTATGCCCTAATCTGAGTTTATCCAGAGGGACCCGGCCTTACGCCACGTTCTCATCATAAGTCACCAAAAAGGGCACATAGTCGGTCCGGGAACTACACGTTACCCACAAGGGACATCGCAATACCTGTATGGGACTCAGTGGGGGACACAAGGCGGGAGAAGTTGAGCAAGAGAGGAACACACTAGAGCGGGGTCCTGACAAGTGCTCCTGAAGTAGCTGGAGAGTGCTGAACCCCACCCTGGCGGCCGCAGCTCGCCGTGTGACAGCAGAGAGAGAAACTCTGAGCTGACTAAACAACAAAGTGAGTAAAGACTTGGATGACTTCAACTACCGCCTCTGTCTGTGCTTTCCTCCGCGGCTCTGCACCCGCCAACGCTCTACTCTACACCCTCTCTACACTGCCCTGAGGCCCCGCTCCACCTGTGGGGAGTTGTACCAACTAAGCTGCCTAAACACCGGCCTCAGAGGACTGTCGCAGCGCTGGTGATCCTCACCAGACACCACAGGTGGCATCACGAACATCCCTATCCCATACAACTTCCCCCCTTCTTTTAAGAGTGACCCCAGGGTACGGGCCCGGGAGCTGACCACCGCGACATCCCCCAAGATCAGGCAACAATAAGGCCCGGGCGCCGAGTCGTCCCCATCCACCTGGGCGCGTCAATAACATTTACTACATATTTACTTTATGTCAGCATCATTTTGTAAACATATTTTTTGTTACGAAGATAAAAGGGTTAAAATGTTAGCAGTAATTTTTCATTTTTTCCAAAGAAATTTACAAACAACATCTTTTTAGGGTCCACTTCACTTTGAGAGTCGTATATGTCAAACGTCCCCAAACAACACCCCATTTTAAAAACAGCACTCAAATAGAAAAGTGGAAGTAAATAATGAAAAAGTATGTGTTTTTCACTAAAATGTTATCTTATCTCATTTTTTTTTATTTTCACAAGTGTAAGAAGAGAAAATGGACCACTTAATTTGTTGATCAATTTCTCCTTAGCACACTGATACCTAATATGTGCTCAGAATCTACAGTTTGGGCACACTGTAGGGCTCGGAAGGGAAGAATCATTGTTTAACCATTCAAAGTCATATTTGGTTGGCATAGACTGCAGACGCCATGTCGCATTTCAAGACCCCCAAAGGTGTCAAAACAGTTTAAAATCCCCAAAAGTGACCCAAATTTGGAAATTACACCCCTAAAAGAATTTATGTAGGGGTATGTTGAGTATCTTAAACCCACACGTGCTTAGCAAAACAGGTGATTTTAAAACATTGGACCATATAAATGGTGCTTTAGCTCATATTTTTCATTTTCACAAGGGTAACAGGAGAAAATGGCCCACGCAATTTGTTGTGAAATTTCTCCTGACCTGAGTGCACAGATGTGACGCGCCCCCTGGGACGTGGGGTACTCGGTGCCGGGCCGGTTGTTGCTAGGGGAGATGTCACAGTGGCGGTCAACCAGGTCCGTGACCCAGGGCGGTCAATCAAAGGGGGAATATTTAAAGGGGATTTTATAGTTTTTATATACAGTTCGCGACGCCATCTGTGGTATGCGGCTATATGGAGCAGCCGCTGCGGAGCAGGTCCTCTGGAGCTGATGTAAATGCAGCAGAGTTGGTTTAGCTCTCCACAGGTAGAGCTTAGCTCCAGGGCCGTGCTGAGTTATTATGAATGTTGCGGTGTAGTGCAGGGGTCAGGGCGCAGCAGTAATTCATGAAGACAGTGGGGTGCAGTCTTCAAGGTTTACTCACAGTTGTTGCAATCCAAGTTACAGGTACCGGTGTAACTTCCCACATCGCACACAATAAATAAAAACAGTCTTATAGAAAAAAATATTTGCATGGCCTTATTCTGACGTGTAGAGCTTTTCAATTTTTTGCTGATTGAGCTGAATGAGGGCTTGATTTTTTGCGGGGCAAGATGACTTTTATAGCTATACCATTTCTATTTACATATGACTTTTTGATCGCGTTTTATTGTACGTTTTGTTTGGCTGTATGATGAAAAAACATAATTTTTGCTACTTTTTTTATGCCATTTACCGAAAGGGTAAATAATGTGACAGTTTTATAGATCAGATTGTTCCATATGTGGCAATATCAAATATGTTTACTTTTTTAATTTAATTTTGTTTTTACATAAAAATTAGTGTTGAGCGAGCACTAAAATGCTCGGGTGCTCGAAGCTCGGGCCGAGCTCGCCGTGATACTCGGGTGCTCGACCCGAGCAACGAGCCCAATGTTAGTCTATGGGAGACTCGAGCATTTTTGCGGTGGCACCCCCGGCAGTCTTTTAAAAGCCTAACAAGTGCCCAAAACGATAGTGACAGTGTTCAAATAACATGGGGACAGCATGGGGTTCGCCCCAGGAAGCATTTCTGACCCCCAGGTCACTGCTGTCAACAACGTGGTCAGAGGTATTAAGCCACTTTTACAGGCTCACAATAAAAGGAAAGTGAAACTTTTTTCCTGTGAAATATGTTAAGGAACATCCTTTCCAGGGAAAAGACTTGTGTATAAGTTAAAATAAATGACCAAAAACAAAAATACTCCTCCACACCTTCGGCTATGTTCACAAGTAGCATTTTTTATGCATTTTTGCACTTTTGTATTGCTTTCAACTATGACAAATGCATTCACCGGGAAATGTCATTTTAACATTTTACAACCTTATCTGGCCATGTGCTGTGTGACACATGCATAAAGTGCTGAAAAGACATGGGAACAGCATGGGGAAGACCCCTGGAAGCATCTCTGACTCCCAGGTCACTGTCTAAAAGTGTGCCCATCATAAGTGATCCTTGCCGCATCAGAAGATGCAGACTTGCAACTATCCCCATGCAAGTTCTAGTCCCAGGGCAGTGTTCAATTGTACCTCCCCCATTCCTTGCAATACAAGCGCAAGTATGCAGTCTGCCACCCACCCACCCCCAGGCTGCAATACCATACTGCTTGCTTGCTTGAACTTGAAATTGGGCCTTTTAGGCATGTGGAGGCGGAATCTGGCCACCACGTCATGGCTGTGTTGGCGGCCTGGAATCCATACTCAGTCTCCAGCCGCCCCGCGGCCGAGTGTCCACACGGTCCCCAGCCGCCTGGGGGCAGTCGGGTGTCCATAAACGGTCCCCAGCCGCCCCCATTTCTCCTTGGAACATCCCCTCACACACTTTTCTTAGCCCGGCCTGCTTTAGGCAGCATTGGACGAGCCCACCAGAGAACCAGACTCCTCCGATGGGCCCTGACTTCTCCATCGGTGGAGTTGAGAGTGCCAAGGTGAGGAGCATGATGATGATGACAGAAGTTAGCATCTGCTATGTTTTCTTTTAATGCAAGTGTAAGTGTGCAGCCTGCCACCCACCCACCCCCAGACTGCAATTTATACTGCTAGCTTGCACTTGAAATGGGGCCTTTTAGTTTAGAGGAGGCCGAAGCTGGCCACTACCTCATGGCTGCTTCGGCAGCGAGGTATCCATACTCAGTCCCCAGCCGCCCCTATTTGTCCTGGTGTGCCTTATACATAAGATTAAGCGCGTATACCAAAACATTACCTGTGACCTCCCCAGTGCATTTAGTGGGAAGGAGAGCCTATTCCGCTGTAGTGTGTGCATGCCAAACCCCTGTTCATGGTACATGCGAAGATGCCTCCCACCTTGCACCTGTCGTTGCAGACTTGCAACTATCCCCATTCAAGTCCTTGTCCCAGGGCAGTGTTCAATTGTACCTCTCCCATTCCTTGCAATGCAAGCGCAAGTATGCAGCCTGCCACCCACCCACCCCCAGGCTGCAATACCATACTGCTTGCTTGCACTTTAAATTGGGCCTTTTAGGCATGTGGAGGCGGAATCTGTCCACCACGCCATGGCTGTGTCGGCGGCCTGGTATCCATACTCAGTCCCCAGCCGCCTGGTGGCCGGGTGTCCCCGCTTGCTCCCCAGCCTCCAGGGGGTGGCCGGGTGTCCATACTCGGTCCCCAGCCACCCCTATTTGTACCGGTAACCTTTCCCACACTTTTCTTAGCCTGGCCTGCTTTAGGGCAGCATTGGCCGAGCCCACCGGACTATCAGACTCCTCCGGTGGGCCCTGGCTTCTCCATCAGGGGAGTTGAGAGTGCCAAGGTGAGGAGCATGATGAGGATGATAGAAGTTAACATCTGCTTTGTTTTGTTGTAATGCAAGCGCATGTATGTAGTAGCGGCTAGGCCTGAGAAGGTCAGCGTTTTGGCGCATATCCTACCTCCTCCGAGGATTGCTGGATGTTTTCCTGCTACTATCCAAGTTCTTTGACTCCTGTTAAAACAAAGCTTCAGGTGATAAATGATGGATGAGGTAGTGGCAAAGGAGAAAGAGCAGGAGGAACAGGGACCATTCACATCAATTTCAGGCCAGTCAACCAGATATGTCTTGTAGGATATGTTTCTGTAACAAAAGGAGCGGTTCGGCTACATAGTTATAGGGCATACAGTGAGTGCAATGCCTACCAAAAATTTCGAGGCACTCCAATGCCCCTTGGAAATGACACGGAGGTCAGAGGGCGTTAACTAAACCTTTTTTTCCATTTATAGCAACTGGGTCTCCTGTGCACTGTTGGCCTAAGCAGTGAATGGAATGCTTTCCAAAATTATGAGGTACTGCAATGCCCCTTACAAGAGCCATGTGTGGCACCCCAGGGGTCTGGTCACCACAGTAATAGAGATTACGTCGGAGAGCAAGTGGGAGGTTTCCTGGTCAGGATCCCTTAAACATGCAACATCCTCCTGCCCCATTCCTGGGAGGGGAGAATTCTGCCCTTATAAACTGGATCTGGGGTGGGGTTGAGTGAGTCAGAGAACAGTCAGAGTCAGAGATGAGAGCAAGGGAAAGTAACAGCACGGAGCTCTGTAGGAGCTAGGAGCTAAAGACGAGGGGCTGGAAGCTGAGCAGAGCTCGCCCTGGCAGAAGAAAATAGGAACCGGACACAGGAGTCCGAAGCTGTGAGGACTTATATATCCAGCAGCAGAAACCAGCCGGCAGGGGATTTCAGGTCCTCTGGCCATAGAAGCCCAGAGGCTCAGTCACAAGCAAGGGACCAGCACCGCCGTTGTGGAGTGGAGGCTAACAGAAGGCCCCAAGTCACCAGCCATACGGTTGAGCACTACACGGTACACTCAGGGACGTGGGCTGCTTCTACCCGCTTACAGCAAGGTAGCCAGGAAGAGTGCAGACAGACGGGGAGGCCTACAACTCCACCTGACCAGGGGAACTCCTGCTTGCTCACAGACTGACCAGGCCTCTTATGCTAGCCAGTACTCCCGGGAGGGTCTACCTTATAATCATCAGTAAAGACCCTGAACTGCACTGCAAAGACTCTGAGTCATTCCTGCTGCGCTCGTGCACCATCACCCCCATCATCCACACTCACTGCCCTGAGGCTATACTCCTCCCGAGGGGAGTTATCCCATTTTATGCTGCGCACACAACACCAGCCTCAGCGGTCTGCCTCGCAGCGGTGGTACTCCCTGACCGCAATCCACGGGTGGCGCAGTCGGACAATTAACCTCAAAACCTAAGAAAGATTGCCACTGGTTTGATCAGCCTGAGCCACGGGACCGGGTCACCGCCACGGAGACTACAGACCCCAGAAACCCGGCACTGGGTATCCCACACACGTGTACACACGGCCCAGGGGGCGCGTCACATGCAGTACAGCATATTACAAACATAAGTCCCATTATTGGGGAGTGGGTGTCCCATAGTATTTGCTTATGCCTTGCAAGCAAAAGCTGCCAAAAATTAGGACGGAGCAACTTGCAATGCCCCTTACAAGAGCCATGCAGTACAGCATATTACAAACATAAGTCCCATTATTGGGGAGTGGGTCTCCCATAGTATTTGCTTATGCTTTCCCAGCAAAAGCTGCCAAAAATTAGGATGGAGCAACTTGCAATGCCCCTTACAAGAGCCATGCAGTACAGCATATTACAAACATAAGTCTCATTATTGGGGAGTGGGTCTCCCATAGTATTTGCTTATGCTTTCCCAGCAAAAGCTGCCAAAAATTAGGACGGAGCAACTTGCAATGCCCCTTACAAGAGCCATGCAGTACAGCATATTACAAACATAAGTCCCATTATTGGGGAGTGGGTCTCCCATAGTATTTGCTTATGCTTTCCCAGCAAAAGCTGCCAAAAATTAGGACGGAGCAACTTGCAATGCCCCTTACAAGAGCCATGCAGTACAGCATATTACAAACATAAGTCCCATTATTGGGGAGTGGGTCTCCCATAGTATTTGCTTATGCTTTCCCAGTAAAAGCTGCCAAAAATTAGGACGGAGCAACTTGCAATGCCCCTTACAAGAGCCATGCAGTACAGCATATTACAAACATAAGTCCCATTATTGGGGAGTGGGTGTCCTATGGTATTTGCTTATGCTTTCCCAGCAAAAGCTGCCAAAAATTAGGACGGAGGAACATGCAATGCTGGCACCCTGGTGGTATAGTGGTGGTGGAGGCTGAGGATAAGGAGAAGAAGATTAAACAGCCGAAACGAGGAAGCGTATACCCATGTGTGGGTGTGAAGCGGTGCATGTGAATACACCTCCCGAAATAACACAGTGGATTTGACTTTATGTTACTCTGCTGTCATTTGGTGGTGATGAGAAGTCTGGCCCAATCCAGCCCTTGTTCATTTTGATAAGGGTCAGCTTGTCAGCATTGTCAGTTGACAGGCGAGTGCGCTTATCAGTTATAATTCCCCCAGCGGCACTAAAAACACACTCCGATAACACGCTAGCGGCAGGGCAGGCCAGGACCTCCAAGGCGTACAGAGCGAGTTCATTCCAAGTGTCGAGCTTGAATACCCAATAATTAAAAGGCACAGAGGAATCACGGAGGACGCTGGTACGATCGGCATGGTACTCCCTCACCATCTTTTGAAACTTTCCACTCCTTGTGAGAGTACCCCGCGCCTCAGGGCCTGTAAGCTGGGCGGGTGTCAGAAAACTGTCCCAGAACGTTGACAGTGTTCCCCTGCCTCTGCTGGATTGGAGTTGCATCTCTCTCGCCTGTACGCCTTAGTTGGGCAACGAACTGTGACCTCTGCCGCTAGCGTGTTCAGATGGGAATTTTTTTAAGAGTTCTGCAGCAAGGGTCTTCTGGTATTGCCCCATTTTTGTAGACCTCTCCACCTCAGGAATAAGAGAGTGACAGTTCTCCTTGTAGCGGGGATCTACAAGTGTCACCAACCAGTAATGACTGTCACCCAACATTTTGACAACGCGAGGGTCATGGTTAAGGCAGCGTAACATAAAGTCAGCCATGCGTGCCAGACTGGTAACGGGCAAGATTTCTGTGTCCTCACCAAGATGATGACTGACCATGCTCTCCTCCTCCTCCTCCTCTTCCTCCTCCCCCCTGTCCTCAGGCCACCCACGCTGAACCGACAGTATGACACTTGTACAGGTACTACCGTCTACAACGCATGATAGTAGATGTTCTTCCTCCTCCTCCTCCTCCTCCTCTCCCTCATTGTCCCCCAATGCACGTTGGGATGAGATGAGGCTGGGCTGTGTGTAATCGCCCGCTACGGCTTCTTGATCCATCTCATCATACTCTGGCTGCAATGCCTCCTCTTTAATTCTCTGCAGAGAGCGTTGCAAAAGACAGAGAAGTGGGATGCTGACACTAATGATGGCGTCATCGCCACTCACCATCTTGGTGGCCTCCTCAAAGTTTGTCAGGATGGTACATATGTCACACATCCAGGTCCACTCCTGAGGTCTTATGTGTGGAGTCTGACCTGAATATCGACGGCCTTGTTGCAGCTGGTACTCCACAACTGCTCTCTTCTGCTCACAAATCCTTTGCAACATGTGGAGGGTAGAGTTCCAACGTGTGGGGACATCACACACCAGTCGGTGTGCCGGAAGCTGCAAACGCTGCTGCAACACAGCAAGGGCGGTGGAAGCTGTAGCCGACTTGCGAAAATGAGCTGACAGGCGGCGTACTTTCACGAGCAGATCTGGCAACTCGGGGTACGATTTAAGAAACCGCTGAACCACGAGGTTAAGCACATGAGCCAGGCATGGTACGTGTGTGATCTCACCTCGCCTCAGAGCCGCCACCAGGTTACGGCCATTGTCACACACGACCATGCCGGGATATAGGTTCAGCGGTCTCAGCCACAGATCTGCCTGCTCTTTCACAGCTGTCCACAACTCACAAGCAGTGTGAGGTTTATCACCTAAGCTTATGAGTTTCAGCACAGCCTGTTGCCGCTTGGCGGAGGCAGTACTGCAATGCTTCCAGCTTGTAACTGATGTGGTGATATCTGAGATGGAGGCTGAACATGAGGAGGAGGAGGAGGAGGAGGATGCGCAGGAGCTGTACACTGTGGGGGCAACTCTGACTGACATAGGGCCCGCAATCCTCGGTGTGGGGAGGATGTGTTCCGTCCCAAGGTCCGACTGGGTCCCGGCTTCCACTATGTTTACCCAGTGTGCCGTCAGAGAGATGTACCGTCCCTGGCCACAAGCACTTGTCCACGTGTCCGTTGTCAGGAGGACTCTCCCAGTAACTGCGTTGTTGAGGGCACGGCAGATGCTTTGGGACACGTGCTTGTGTAGTGCGGGGATGGCACACCGGGCAAAATAGTGTCGGCTGGGGACCGAGTACCGAGGGACGGCCACCGCCATAAGATTGCGGAAGGATTCCGTCTCCACGAGCCTAAAAGGCAGCATTTCCAATGCAAGCAGTCGTGAAATGTGCGAATTTAGGACTGTGGCCTGTGGGGCGTTAGCTGCGAATTTCCGCTTTCGTTCAAAGGTCTGGGATATGGACAATTGAACGCTGCGGTGGGATGTGGACGTGGACGTTGATGCTGTTTCTTGAGAAACTGCCATAACAAGTGAAGACTGAGAGGAGGGGGCATCTTTACATGCAGTATGGACAGGGGATTGCCTTGCACACACAACAGGGGGTTCTATTGCACGCACAACAGTGGAAGAAGCAGTGGTGACACCCGCTGACACTGGTCGTGGACCCTGGGTTTCGCCCCACAAAGTCGGGTGCTTTGTGTTATGTTCTGCTACCAAAGCTAAGGAAAGAGAGGAGATCTGTCCCTACTATAGGACTCAGCTGAATCCCTACGATGTAACAGGGAACCTGATCCTGCGATCAGACCTGCTAAAGTCCTAATCTAGTCTGTACGGAGACCTATTGATGTGGGGAGGGAATCCCTACAAGTACTAAGGACTGGGAGGAATATGGGACACCTCCTAACAGAAATAGTAGCAGACAGACGAACAAACAAAATAGATAGAACATAGAGGTCCGTAGACCAAGCAAACTAACAGAGTTAGATACAGAGCACAGGCTAGCTAGAAAGTAGATATACAATGAAGTCCAGCAAAGCCAGAAGGGCGGAGCAGGATTAAATAGGCCAACAAGGTCATGTGACCAGCAAAGGAAAAAAGACCTAAGAGCAAGGTACTAACAGTACCCCCCCTTCTAAGAGGATCCTCCGGATCCCCTAGGACCAGGCTTATCAGGAAATCTCCTGTGAAACGCTCTGATAAGTCTGGACGCGGAAACATCATCTGACCTCACCCAAGAGTTATCCTCGGGTCCGAAACCTTTCCAGGCCACAAGATACTGCAAACTACCTCTATACCGTCTAGAGTCAAGGATGCGAGAAATTTCATATTCCCCGTCCTCCACCACCGGAGGAACAGAGGCAGAGGCGTCACCATCCGACACAACAGCTTTTTTTAACAGAGAGACATGAAAGACCGGATTAATTCTCCAGGAGGTAGGAACCTCCAACCTAACAGCAGATTGGTTGACAACCTGAAGCACCTTAAAGGGCCCTACAAACTTGGGACCCAATTTCTTAGAAGGAATCCTCAACCGCAGATTCCTAGAGGACAACCAAACCATGTCACCAACAGCGAACAAAACCTCCTGTCGTTTCCTATCAAAGTAGTCTTTAGATTTTCTGTTGGCCTCCTGAAGATTACCACGCACATCCGTCCAAACTCTTTCCAAATCACCGGAAAAATTCTCCTCCTCAGGCACGGCAGATCCCAACTTGGAGAACGACCCAAACGACGGATGTCTCCCAGAACAACAAAAAAAAGGCGAACAACCAGCAGAAGAAGATGTATGATTGTTCAGAGCAAATTCGGCAAGTGGCAGAAACTCAGACCACCCCTCTTGATTGTCTGCCACAAAACAACGCAAGAACTGCTCAACATCCTGGTTTTTCCTTTCTGTCTGGCCATTAGATTCAGGATGATATCCGGACGAAAACGACAAATGAATTCCCAACCTGTCACAAAAGGCACGCCAAAAACGAGCCACGAACTGAGGACCCCTATCAGAAACAATGTCAGTAGGAACGCCATGAAGTCTGACAATTTCCTTGACAAAGGCCTTAGCGAGAGTTTTAGTGCAGGGCAGTTTGACGAAGGGAACCAAGTGACACATCTTGCTAAAACGGTCCACGACCACCCAGATGACAGTAAAACCCTCAGAGGGGGGAAGGTCAGTTATAAAGTCCATAGCCAAATGTGTCCAAGGAGCACTGGGGACCTCCAAAGGACAAAGCAACCCCGCAGCAGGAGTATGTGAGGACTTAGATCTAGCACATATAGTACATTGGCGCACCCACTTAATGATTTCCTTCTGCCATCCAGGCCACCAAAAACTGCGACCCACCAGTCTCTTGGTCTCAGAGATTCCGGGATGACCTGCCAACCGAGATTCGTGACACTCAACAAACAAATCTCTCCTAAAGGTCCCAGGCACAAACAACCTCCCATGAGGAGTGTTAGATGGGGCATTCTCCTGAGCTTTAAGAATCTCATCTTCCAAAACGGAGTCTAAAGCAGCTATCACAACACCTTCTTGTAAAATGTTTTCCTCTTTCTCAGCACCGACTATGGGAGAAAAACTGCGAGACAAGGCATCCGCCTTAACATTCTTAGTACCAGGGATGTAAGTAACGGAGAAATTAAACCGCGAGAAAAACAGTGCCCACCTAGCCTGACGGGCATTCAGGCGCTTGGCAGCATCAAGATATATCAGATTTTTATGATGCGTAAGAACCTGAACGGGAAATTCCGCACCTTCCAAGAAGTGGCGCCAGTGTTCAAATGCGAGTTTAATAGCCAATAATTCCCGATTACCAATATCGTAATTCAGTTCAGTCTCCGAAATTTTTTTTGAAAAAAAGGCACAGGGATGTAATCCATCCCCGTTATCCTGAGACAATACTGCGCCAACCCCCACAGAGGAAGCATCAACCTCAACCAAAAACGGCCTAGTAACATCAGGCTGCATAAGGATGGGAGCAGAGGTGAACCTCTCCTTGAGATACACAAAAGCTTCAATGGCCTCAGAAGACCACTGAACCGCATCAGCACCTTTCCTGGTGAGATCAGTCAGAGGTTTGACAATACTAGAAAAATTTTTTATGAATTTTCTATAGTAATTGGCGAAACCCAAAAACCTCTGTATCGATTTCAAACCAATAGGCCTAGGCCATTCCTGCACAGCCTGAACCTTAACCGGATCCATCTCAAAACCTTTGCTGGAGATAATGTAGCCCAAAAAACTAATTCTCTGTACAGCGAACTCACATTTCTCCAGCTTAGCAAAAAGCAAATTGTCCATTAATAACTGTAATACCTCACGCACGCTCCGCCAATGAGACTCCAGATCTGGCGAATAAATCAAAATGTCATCCAAATACACAACCACATTTTTACCGATCAAAGGTCTAAGGATGTCATTAATCAGATTCTGAAAAAATGCAGGAGCATTAGTAAGACCAAAAGGCATAACCAGATTCTCAAAATGACCCACAGGAGTGTTAAAAGCAGTCTTCCATTCATCACCCTCCTTCATGCGCAACAGATTGTATGCCCCCTTAAGGTCAATTTTAGAGAACCACTTGGCCCCCAATAACTGGTTAAACAGATCAGGAATCAATGGCAGTGGGTAAGGATTGCGTACCATAATTTTGTTAATCTCACGAAAATCCAGACAAGGACGTAAACCGCCGTCCTTTTTTTTTACAAAAAAAAATCCAACCGCCACAGGAGACTTAGAGGGCCTAATGTGACCGGCGGCCAAACTTGTCTGTATGTATTCCTCCAAAGCCTTCCTCTCAGGAATAGTAAGGTTAAATAAACGACTTTTAGGAAGAGTCGCTCCAGGGACAAATTCAATAGAACAATCATAGTCTCTATGGGGAGGCAAAACCTGCGATTCTTTCTCAGAAAAAACTCTCCAAAAATCCTGAATAGGAACAGGCAATTCTCCCCTATCCAAAGCTGCAATACGCCCGTTACAACACTTGTCATAACATTTATGGCTCCAGGATTTAATTTCACTGGTAGACCAATCCAGTACAGGATTGTGAAATTTTAACCAGGGCAAACCCAATATTACTGGAGAAGGCAAGTTATTCAACACTACCAAATCCAATTTCTCATGGTGAACACCATTAATAGTGAGAGGAAATTCACTGACCTTGAGAGTAATATTCTTCAAAGGGGAGCCATCCACAGAAACCACAGAAATGGGGGATGATAAAGGTTCAGGTTTTAAATTGAGTTTTTCCACGAATCCCCCATCAATTACATTCAGTGTAGACCCGCAATCAACAAACACCCGAAATTCCATTAATTTTTCCTGCGCAATCGTGGAAGCAGCTAAAAATATACCCTTGGAATTTAAACAGGCAATACGGGCGTGACTGACCATTTTTTTTTCTTTCTTCATACGAAGCTCACAGCCTTTAATCAAATGACCAGATTTTCCGCAATAGAAACACAAGCCTTCCGAAAAACGACGGTCTTTTTCTTGAGAGCGAGGTGCCACCGATCCAATCTCCATCGGTTCACCACTGTTAGTACACACATTATCATAACCAGAAACTGACATAGCAGAGGATTTGCTCTCATTAACCCTAGCACGCAGTCTTCTATCCACCCGTATAGCTAATTGCATAGCCTGTTGCAAATCCTCAGGTGTAGGATAAGCAATTAGCAGGTCTTTAACCCTTTCACTGAGCCCAGCAAGAAATAGACTTTTCAGAGCAGAATCGTTCCACCCTGTTTGAGTGGACCAACGACGAAAATGAGTACAATATTTTTCCACATTACCTGATCCTTGTTTTAAACGTCTCAACTCAGTCTCAGCTGATGCCACACGGTCAGGATCATCATATAATAGTCCTAAAGCAGAAAAAAAACTATCCACTGATCTGAAGCATGTATCACTAGGTTGCAAAGAAAAGGCCCACTCCTGAGGCTCTTTGCGCAAAAGTGACATTATGAACCCTACGCGCTGGGATTCATCCCCAGAGGACTTGGGTCTCAAACGAAAATACAATAAGCAAGCATTTTTAAATGAAAAAAATTCTCGATGTTCACCAAAAAATAAATCCGGCAAACATACCTTAGGCTCCAAGAAATATGCTCCAGGACAGTTACTCACGTGCTGACGGAGCTCGGCCACTTCCAGAGAGAGTCCCTGCAGGTGTTTAGCCAAATCCTGAACCGACACCATGATGGAACAAAAAAAATCTTTCCTTAGAGAATTTGCAGGCTGGACTTACTGTTATGTTCTGCTACCAAAGCTAAGGAAAGAGAGGAGATCTGTCCCTACTATAGGACTCAGCTGAATCCCTACGATGTAACAGGGAACCTGATCCTGCGATCAGACCTGCTAAAGTCCTAATCTAGTCTGTACGGAGACCTATAGATGTGGGGAGGGAATCCCTACAAGTACTAAGGACTGGGAGGAATATGGGACACCTCCTAACAGAAATAGTAGCAGACAGACGAACAAACAAAATAGATAGAACATAGAGGTCCGTAGACCAAGCAAACTAACAGAGTTAGATACAGAGCACAGGCTAGCTAGAAAGTAGATATACAATGAAGTCCAGCAAAGCCAGAAGGGCGGAGCAGGATTAAATAGGCCAACAAGGTCATGTGACCAGCAAAGGAAAAAAGACCTAAGAGCAAGGTTCTAACACTTTGCTGCCATGTGCCTGATCATGCTGGTGGTGGTCAGGCTGGTAGTTTTGTCACCCCTGCTGATGCTAACATGGCAGGTGGAACATATGGCCTTTTTGGGGTTATCAGCAGAGTCTTTAAAAAAATTCCAGACTCTGGAAGACATACCGCTTGTACTGGCAATGTCCCTCGTGTTGGTGTTACGGGGAACGGTTGCCTGCCTTCTGTCTGCGGCCACCACACTGCTTCTTCCTGCCTGTTGGGGTACTCTGCCTCCCTCCCCCTGTGTGCTCCTGGCCTCACTCTGCATGTCCTCCTTCCACGTTGGGTCAGTTACTAGATCATCCACCACCTCCTCCTCTTCCACTTGCGCACCACGATCTTCCTCCTCACTTCCTGGCAATTGTGTCTCGTCATCGTCCACCTCTTGTGACAGATTGCCAACGTCGACTTCCTGTGGCCGTGGCTGTTCAAATATTTGGGCATCGCAACATGGGATCTCCTCTTCCACCACTTCAAGCGTATCAGGCGAGGGGCCCAAATATGGAAATGGACCAGTGAACAGCTCTTCAGAGTGTCCAAGTGTGGGATCAGTTGCAGTCTGACGACACTCAGCATGGTGGGAGGAAGGAGCATCAGGGTGAGGAGGAGCATGCGGTCGAGACTCACGGCTACTAAGAGTTGACCGTGTGGAAGACAGACCGGAGGTTGTGGTGCCCAGGTAACTGGAAGTATTGTCTGCTATCCAATTAATAACCTGTTCACACTGATCAGTTCTCAATACTGGTGTTGTTCTGTCCTTCCCTAGTAATTCGGTCAAGAAGTGGGAGCGAGAAGATGAGGCTGTTGGTTGTGGCACATTTTCACCTTGGCCACGGCCCCGTCCTCTGCACGAACCATCACCAGAACGTCCACTTCCACGTCCCATGCCACGCGCCTTGCCCATTGTAAATGAAGTAAAATAGCTTACACTTGCACTATCAATGGAAAAAGGGTAATAAAGAGTAGATTAGAACCGTGGAAGAGGAAAACCACAGTTATTGTTTACTGGGGTATACCACACTTTTTTAAATAGAGATATTTGCGGCTGAACAGTGAGCGACACACTCAAACTGCTTTTTTTTTAGATACCAAAGGCCCAAAACTGGATAGTACAGCGATTTGACCCGTGTAACTGTGAAACCACACTGGGATGTCGGGCCTACACAAGACTATTTTCAACAGATATATTTTTGTGTCACAACAGTCAGGAGACACTACTGTTTTTCTTTACGGAAAAAACTACCAAAACCTGAATAATAGAGATTTTTTACTGTGGAACAGCAAAACCACAGTTATAATTTACTGGTGTATACCAGGCTTTTTAAAATATATATATATTTGCGGCTGAACAGTGAGCGACACACTCAAACTGTTTTTTTTAGATACAAATGGCCCAAAAGTGGATAATACAGAGGTTTGTACCGTGGAACTGCAAAACCACACTTGTATTTCTCGGGCCTACACCAGACTATTTTCAACAGATATATTTGTGTCTGAAAAATCAGGGAGACACTATTATTATTTTTATACAGCAAAAAATGCCAAAAACAGGATAATAGAGATGTTTTACCGTGGAACATCAAAACCACAGTAATAATTTACTGGTGTATACCAGGCTTTTTAAAATATATATATATTTGCGGCTGAAGAGTGAGCGACACACTCAAACTGTTTTTTTTAGATACAAATGGCCCAAAAGTGGATAATACAGAGGTTTGTACCGTGGAACTGCAAAACCACACTTGTATTTCTCGGGCCTACACCAGACTATTTTCAACAGATATATTTGTGTCTGAAAAATCAGGGAGACACTATTTTTTTTTTTGCTTACAGCAAAAAATGCAAAAAGCAGGATAATAGAGATTTTTTACTGTGGAACAGCAAAAGCACACTTCTGTCTCTCTGGCCTACACCAGACTATTTTCAACAGATATATTTGTGTCTGAAAAATTAGGGAGACGCTATTTTTTTTTTTTTTTTTACAGCAAAAAATGCAAAAAGCAGGATAATAGAGATTTTTTACCGTGGAACAGCAAAAGCACACTTCTGTCTCTCTGGCCTACACCAGACTATTTTCAACAGATATATTTGTGTCTGAAAAATCAGGGAGACACTATTATTATTTTTATACAGCAAAAAATGCCAAAAACAGGATAATAGAGATGTTTTACCGTGGAACATCAAAACCACAGTAATAATTTACTGGTGTATACCAGGCTTTTTAAAATATATATATATTTGCGGCTGAAGAGTGAGCGACACACTCAAACTGTTTTTTTTAGATACAAATGGCCCAAAAGTGGATAATACAGAGGTTTGTACCGTGGAACTGCAAAACCACACTTCTATTTCTCGGACCTACACCACACTATTTTCAACAGATATATTTGTGTCTGAAAAATCAGGGAGACACTATTTTTTTTTTTTTTACAGCAAAATATGCAAAAAGCAGGATAATAGAGATTTTTTTACCGTGGAACAGCAAAAGCACACTTCTGTCTCTCTGGCCTACACCAGACTATTTTCAACAGATATATTTGTGTCTGAAAAATCAGGGAGACACTATTATTATTTTTATACAACAAAAAATGCCAAAAACAGGATAATAGAGATGTTTTACCGTGGAACATCAAAACCACAGTAATAATTTACTGGTGTATACCAGGCTTTTTAAAATATATATGTATTTGCGGCTGAACAGTGAGCGACACACTCAAACTGTTTTTTTAGATACAAATGGCCCAAAAGTGGATAATACAGAGGTTTCTACTGTGGAACTGCAAAACCACACTTGTATTTCTCGGGCCTACACCAGACTATTTTCAACAGATATATTTGTGTCTGAAAAATCAGGGAGACACTATTTTTTTTTTTTTTACAGCAAAAAATGCAAAAAGCAGGATAATAGAGATTTTTTTACCGTGGAACAGCAAAAGCACACTTCTGGCTCTCTAGGCTACACCAGACTATTTTCAACAGATATATTTGTGTCTGAAAAATCAGGGAGACACTTATTATTTTTATACAGCAAAAAATGCCAAAAACAGGATAATAGAGATGTTTTACCGTGGAACATCAAAACCACAGTAATAATTTACTGGTGTATACCAGGCTTTTTAAAATATATATATATTTGCGGCTGAACAGTGAGCGACACACTCAAACTGGTTTTTTTAGATACAAATGGCCCATAGAACTGCAAAACCACACTTCTATTTCTCTGCCCTACACCAGACTATTTTCAACTGATATATTTGTGTCTGAAAAATCAGAGGCACACTTTTTTTTTGGGGGGGGGGGGGGGCACCAAAAGGTTAATAAGATGGGTATTTGTACATTGTGAAGGAGGAAAAAAAAAAGAGGATTTAGATAAAAAAAAGGATTTTTCCTGGCCCCCAGGACCTGGAGCTAAGTCCAGCAATTTCAGCAACAGGAGCAGCACACAGGACTGTAATGCAGCGTTTGCTGGTATAACCACTGCATCTCCTATACAGCCTGCCTGCCTGACTGCCTGATATACCTGGGATGGATATTAGTCCTGAGAAGGACTGTTTGTTTGATCTGGCAGCCTTTACAGACCCTACACTAACTATTTTGCAGGATATATCTCTCCCTAAATCAGCAGCGCTGTCCCTACACTGTCTGATCCGGAGCGACTGTGTCCAAGATGGCGGCGCCCGGTTTTAAATACTCGAGGTGACGCTGTGCGGCCAGCCAATCACTGTAATGCCCACAAACAACATGGCTGCGGCATTACAGTGACTGGCTGGCAATCCCTGCATGTTCATTGGCTCTGTAAAGAGCGCCAAACATGCAGGGCGGAGACCCGAGCTCCCGCCCGAGTAACCCGGAAATGCTCAGTGCTCACCGAACATCCCGAGTAGCGTGATGCTCGGGCGAGTACCGAGCAGTGTCGAGCATGTTCGCTCAACACTAATACAAATGCTTATTTTTTAGTGTAATATTTTTTGTGACAATTTTTTGGTAGTTTACTTTGTGTCTTTTTAATATTTTTATTAAAAAATAACTATTTTTTACTTAGACCCTCTATGGGACTTAAACTTTTACTCCTCTAATCACTGCTCTAATGCATTGCAATATACATGTACTGCAAAGCATTACAGCTGTCAGAACGCCTTTTAAACCATACTTCTGGCATGACAGACATGGAGGTCATTATTTGATCGCATCGCGGGGGTGCCAGTTGGGTGAGAGAGGGAGCCCCCTCCCTTTCACAACCTTCTAAATGCTGCGATTGCTATTCATCGCGGCATTTAGTGGGTTAAACAGCTAAGGGCGGCGTAGGCATCGGCTCTGACTGTGACAGCTGGATCTCACCTATCAATTAAGTAAGCCAAGTTCTTTGTGGCGATTGTGCAGGCACATCTTCTGTGCCTGCATAATCGCCATGATGTAACCGTACATCAATTTCGGGAACCCCATCCCGATCATGACGTACAGTTACGTCATGTGTTGAGAAAGAGTCGGTTAATAGAATAAGTCATTAATGACCATTATTTACATGATTTGGGGAAATATAAGAAGATAATATGTTTGGACTGCACACTGCAGTATTGTCTTGGTACCATCATTGTATTGTCTTGTGCTTTTATGTGTACTAAAAAATGTCTAAAAACAATAGGTGACTGAATTATCTTTTTTCGAGGACCCTATTTCTATAAAATTATATCTTTTAGCATCCTTCTCAATTCAATATATTATATTATATTAGTCATAAGGAGAGATGAGCGAATGTTTCAATATTCTGTTCGGATTACAATCGTCGAATTTGCAGTATTCGCCGATTTATTCATCGAATATTCGTCAAACATTACCGAATGCCATTGGATTCAATGGGGTGGCCAAAACAAATGCATCCACAACACCTTCAAAGGGGCCCAAAATCTGCCAAAACACATCAAATTAGGGGCAGACACTAGGAAAGTGCCATCAATTGACCCATAGTACAAGTACTATTGTTATTATTATTTATTATTATAACAACATTTATTCTGTGGCGCTTTACATGTGAAAAGGGGTCACCGACTGGTGCAAGAGGAGAAACGACCGTGCCCACGAGGGCGCACAAACAATCTACATTGGATGGGTGAGGGTACAGCTGGTCGTGCAGTGGTATGCTGGAGCTGGGGTTACTGTAGATTGTACGCTTGTCAGAAGAAGTGGGTCATTCTTCCTTTTGAATGTTTCCACGGTAGGCGAGAGTCTGATGTGTTAGGGTACAGAGTTACACAGTAAGGCCATGGCTCCACTATTAGTATTTGGTCAGTATTCGGTCAGTATTTTTTCTCAGGAGTAGGAGACAAAACCAGGAGTGGGTGATAAATGCAGAATTGGTGCACTTGTTTCTATTACACCTTTTCTCTGATTATTCCTCACATGGTTTTGGCTCCCACTCCTAAGAAAAAATACTGACCGAATACTGACCAAATACTGATTGTGGGGCTATGGCTTAAGGGAGATGCACGGGACAAATCTTGTATGCGATTGTGGCAAGAAGAAATAAGAGGGAAGTAGAGAAGGAAATCTTGGAAGGATGGGAGACTGCGTGCAGGAAAGTACAGGGAGACTAGGTCACAAATGTATGGAGGAGACAGGTTTTAGATGGCTTATGTATGCCAAAGTTAGGCTTTTTAACTGCAGTCTCTGGGCAACGGGGAGCCAGCGCAGATATTGACAGAAGGGAGAAGCCGGGGAATAGCGGGGTGATAGTTGGATTAGTCCACCAGCACAGTTTAGGATAGATTGGAGGGGTGTGAGAGTGGTAGAAGGGAGGACACAGAGCAGGAGTTTGCAGTAGTTAAGGCTGGAGAGGATGAGGGCATGCACTGGTGTTTTTGGTAGATTCTTGTTCCAGGAATGTGCGGATACCAGAGATATTTTGGAGTTGGAGTCGGAAGAAAGTGGAAAGGGCTTGGACCTGATGTTTGAAGGACCAATCAGAGTGAGCTGTCATTGACTTTGATGGAAGGTGAATGAGATGGTGGAAAGATGATGAATTCGGTTTTTCCATGTTAAGTTTTACAAATCCAGCAGATAAGAAAGATGAAATAGCGGACACACATTGTGGGATTTTGGTTAGTAAGAAGGTGATATCAGGTCCAGAGAGGTAGATCTGTGTGTCATCAGCATAGAGGTGATACTGAAAGCCATGAGACTCTACAAGCTGTCCCAGGTCGAAGGTGTAGATGGAGAAGAGCAGGGGTCCTAGAACTGAATCTTGGGGGGACAACGACACATAGGGGGTGAGATGAGTAGGTGGTGTGTGAGTGGGAGACACTGAATGTCCGGTCGATTAGGTATAAAGAGATCCAAGATGGGGCCAAGTCGGTGATGCCGAGACAGCAGTTCGCTTTGTAGATGAGGGCCAGAAAGAACATGTGCTCCAGTAGATGACAAGCACTGCATTAAGTGGCCTCTGCTCCTCTTCCTCCACCTTAACATCACACACAGTACAGTCCACAGAGGTGGCACCCCAATTACTCCTTTTTTCTCCTGCGTCACAACTCTCCAACAGCCCAACTGACTGTGGGGAACCACAGATGGACGAGTCTGCAGAGCTGTTCACACATTCTATTTCGGGGCATCAGAGGTCTGATCCAAAGCTTCACAGATTCAAGAGCAGGAAAGCATGAGTAGCGATGCCCAAAATTTTTTTCAGTTGATCCGGGGCCAAACAAAGAAGAGTCCAAGCAGAATCCAAACCCTTGTCAGCAGACGTTAACCCCTGGGGGTGGGCATGGACGGGTTGGAGAACGAAACAAATACATACGAGAACATGAAGAACTAAACTAATATACAACAGGGTTGGAAAACTAAACTACTAAACATCTAGGGTTGGCCAACTAAACTACTAGACTCCAGGAGATGGAGAACCAAACTAATAGACAAGAGGGGTAGGCGATGAGCGAGCACTAAAATGCTCCAGTTCTCGTTGCTCGGATCGATCAAATTGGAATGCTCGGGTACTCGACCTGAGCAACGAGCCCAATTTAAGTTTATGGGAAACTCCAGTATTTTTCCGGCGTCCCCCCCCCCCCCGGAGGTCTGCAGGGGGCCTAAAAATTGTCGAAATCGATGGGAACAGTGCTGAAATGACATGGGAACATCATGGGGAAGACCCCTGGAAGCATCTCTGACTCCCAGGTCACTGCTGTGAACAAGGTTGTCAGAGTATGATGCCACTTTTACGGGCTCACAATAAAGCATACAAAAACGAAACCAAAATGGATTTTCCTGGGAAAAATGTTAAGGAACATGCTTTCCAGGGTAATGACTCGTACATAAGGCAAAATAATTAACCAAAAACAAAAATGCTTCTCCACACCTTAAGCTATGTTCACACGTAGCGTTTTTGCACTTTTGCATTTCTTTCAACGGTCCCCAGCCGCCACTATTTCTCCCGGTGTGGCATCCCCAACTTAAATAGGCACATGTCCCAGAACATTTCCCTTGCCCTCACCAATGCAGTTATTGGGAAGGACCGCCTAACCACAAACACGTGGACAAGTGAATGTGGCCAGGGATGGTACATCTCACTGACGCATCCTGGGATAAATATTGTGAAAGCCGGGACCCAGTGGAACCCTGGGGTGGAAAACGTCCTCCCGACGTAGAGGATTGCAGGTCCTGGGTCAATCAGGGTTACCCCCACATTTTACAGCTCCTTCACCTCCTCCTCAGTCTCCATCTCCATCACTTGATTAATTTTTTTCAGGAGATATTCCAGATTATGTAATTAAACTTCATGGGTGCCAATACCAATAAGCAGGACTGTATGATGACAAACCGCACACCGTTGCAGAGCTGTAACAGAGAAGGCAGATCTGTGGCTATCACCGCTGAACATACAGCCAGACATGGTCATGTGTAACAATAGCCAGAACCTGGTGGCGGCTCTGAAGCTAGGCAAGCTCTCACACAAACCATGCCTGGCCCATATGCTGGCCCATGTGCTCAACTTAGTGGTTCAGCGGTTTTTCAAAACCTACCCGGATCTGCCAGAGCGGCTTGTGAAAGTACGTCGCGTGTGTGCCCATTTCAAAAAATCAGCTACAGCTTCCGCCGCCCTGGCAAGGCTTCAGCAGCATTTGCAGCTTCCAGCTCACCGACTGGTGTGCGATGTGACCACGAGTTGGAAATCAAGGTTGCAGATGGTTGGATTGATTTTGAGCAGCAGAGAGCAATTGTTGAGTACCAGCTACAACACGCCCGTCGGCATTCAAGTTAGCCTCCGCACATAAGAGCTGAAGAGTGGGTATAGATGTCTGGTCTGACATCTATGCCATCCTCCAACACTTTGAGGACTCCACCAAGATGGTGAGCGGAGATGATGACATAATTAGCGTCACCATCCCGCTTCTCTGTCTACTGAAACGTTCGCTGCTCACAATTAAAGAGGAGACATTGCAGGTAGAGCAAGGAACTATACAGGGTGATGCTACCCAGTCCAGCCTCATCTTATCTCAACGCGGATTGGGTGATAATGAAGAGGAGGAAGAAGAAAACATGGACATTGTGCTCTTGGTGAGAACAGGGAAGTCTTGGCTGTTGGCAGTCTGACACACATGGCCGACTTTATGTTCCGCTGCCTTTACCGTCACCCTCATGTTGTACGCATTTTGGGAATTATAGAAAACTGCCGCAGTCTTAGTGAAGTTTTGGATATGGAGGCGTGAGGTGCTGAGGATGTTAGTCTTAGATCAGTTGCAGAATGGAGGGCATGGGAGGGGTGATAGACAGAAATGAGGGATGAGATATAGGGTGGTGTAGAACTGTGGAGAACTTGGTGGGTGAGAGAGATGAGTTAATATTGTATTCTGTAGTGAATGGCTAATTTAACCAGTGCAATGAATGGCACAGGGTAGAGGCATCGGTGAAGCGGCTTGAAAGAAATATGACCTTGGCTGCTGCATTCAGGATGGATTGGAGAGGAGACAGTTTGTTTAGAAGGAGACCGATTAGAAGAGAGTTGCAGTAGTGAATAAGAGCGACACTAAGAGTTTTTGCAGTTTCTAAGGTGAGAAAAGGTAGAATTCTGGAGATGTTTTTAAGGTAAAGGTGAAATGAGCGAGTGAGTGATTTTCCACATTGAATAAAGGAAAGTTGTGTGTCAAATATAACTCCAAGACAGCAGGCGTGCAGAGTGGGAGTTATGGTGGCACCGCCTAAAGGAAAATGCAAAGTCAAGTATAGGTAGGTTAGCAAAAGTCAGATATAGGTAGGTTAGTAAAAGCCAGGTAAAGGTAGGTTAGTAACAGTCAGATATAGATAGGTTAGTAAAAGTCAGGTATAGGTAGCTTAGTAGAGGGAGGAAACAGAAGGAGTTCATTTGACAACGCTGGCGGCAGAGGTCACGGATAGTTCATTGGACAGCCAAGGAGTACAGGTGAGGGAGACACAAACCAGATGCAGCAGAGGCAGGGGAACGCTGTGAAAGGTCTGGGACAGTTTTCTCAGACCCTTCCAGCGTACAGGCCCTGATACGTGGGGTACTCTGACAAGGAGGGAAAACTTTTGGAAGATGCTGAAGGACTACCTTGGTGACCGTACCAGCGTCCTCCATGATTCCTCTCTGTGCCTTACAACTGCTGGGTATACAAGCTGGACACGTGGCATGAACGGTCTCTCTATGCCTTGGAGGTCCTGGCCTGCCCTGCTGCTAGTGTTTCGTCAGAGATGCTTGTTAGTGCCACCGGGGGCATTATAACTGATAGGCGCATCGGCCTGTCAACTGACAATGCTGACAGGCTGACTCTTATCAAAATGAACAAGAGCTGGATTGGGCCAGACTTCTCAACACCACTGGATGATAGAATCGGAACATAAACTCAAATCCAGTGTTTTTTTTGAGGGGGATCTATTCCCATGCAACCCTTCACACCCAGATATTGGTATACGCTTCAGGAATTGTTCTATTTTATTTCCCCCTCCTCCTTCTCCTCATCCTCCACCACCATATCACCAGGGTGACCATCATGCCATGCCCACATAATTTTTTTAAGGGTGTTTCTGATTAGAGAGAAGCAAATATTTCAATATTCGTTTTGGATTACGATTGCTGTTTTTACAATATTCACCGATGTATTTGTTGAATATTTGCCAAACATTGCCGAATGCCAATGGGGGCCAAAACCAACGCAAACGCATACACCTTCAAACAAGACCAAAAGCTGCCAAAACACATCAATTTAGGGGCAGACAAAAGGAAAGTGCCATCAATTGACCTACAGTACAAGTACTATAATTATTATTTATTATTAAAGCGCCATTTATTCCATGGCGCTTTACATGTGAAAAGAGGTCACCGACTTGTACAAGAGGAGAGATGACCCTGTCCGTGAGGGCCCACAAACAGTCTATAAGGGGTGGGTGAGGATACAGTAGGTCAGGGTAGAGCTGGTCGTGCAGCGGTATGGTGGAGAGAGGGTTACTGCAGGTTGTACACTTCTCGGAATAGGTGGGCAATATTTTTGCAGATTCGTGGTTGAGGAATGTGCGGATCCGGGAGATATTTTTGAGTTGAATTCGGCAGGAAGTGGAAAGGGCTTGGATATGTGGTTTGAAGGAGAGATTAGAGTCCAGGGTTACCCCAAGAGCTGTTCACTTTTCTATTTATATATTCGGGCCTCTCGCACAGTCCGCTTCAAGCAGGGCAACAGAAGAGCGCATGTAGTGATGCCCAAATATTTGAGAAGCCATGGTCACCCGAAGGTGACTGTGGAAAAGTGCAATTACTATGGCAAGAGGAGAATGATGATGAGACAAAATGGACACAAAGTCAGGAGGAGGACCAGGGTTTCGGAAGTGGAAGACGAGGTGGTGGACAATGAAGTCGATGGGATGGATGCCAGGGTCCAGAAACAGTGTCTGTGGGTGACACCACTGCCTCTTCCCCTGTTGTATACGCATGCCAAGCCTCCTTCCATGATGCAGGCGAAAATGCCTCCCACCCTGCACCTGTCAGTGCACATTTGCAACCATCACCATCAGCAACCACGTCCACGTCCTTGTTCCCACGCAGTATTCAGTTGCCCCTACCCTAGTCCTTTGAACGCAAGCACAAATACGCAGCCAGCCGCCCACAGGTCACAATACTAAACTCACACATTTCTCGACTGCTTGCACTAGAAATTTTGCCTTTTAGGCTCGTGGAGGCGGAAGCTTTCCACAACCTTATGGCGGCTGGTCCTTGGTCCCCAGCCGCCACTATTTCTCCTGGTGTTGTCCCCGCCTTATACAAGCACGGGTCCAGAACATTACCCATACTCTCACCAGCGCAGTTAGTGGGACGGACCGCCTAACCACAGACACGTGGACAAGTGCTTGTGATCAGGGACAGTACATCTCACTGACACATCACTGGGTTTATATTGTGGAAGCCGGGACCCAGTCAGACACTGGGATGGAATACATCTTCCCGAAGCATAGAATTGCGGGCCCTAGGTCATTCAAGCTTCAACACAATGTTCACAAGGTAGATAGAAGCAGTAGTCAGTCTCCTAGTTAACGAGCAAATTATTCATGATGATAGAGGCCACCATCTCCTTAGCTTGCTGCTGGTACTTTTGTGTCACCCTGGCCTGGATGCCACAAAATGTAATAAAGCTGTGTCTGAGAGCAAGGGGGAGGTTCTCTAGTCAGGGGAACATTAGCATGCAGTACCTCCTGTCTCAGGCCAGTAGGGGGAGCAGGCTGCCCCTATAAAAGCTGGTGCTGGGGGCAGGGTTAGGGAGAACTGGATGACCTGTCTCAGTACTGAGACTTGTCCCGCAGCAGAGCAGGGACAGAAAGTTGTATTGCACCTAAGAGGAATTGTGGCAGGAGGAGAGCCACAAGCCAGAGACAAGAGGCGAAGTGAGCCTGTCTTGGCAGATAAAGGACTTAATTTACCAGACTTTGGTGTCTGAGGCTGGGAGGATTCCACATCCCACAGCAGATAACCAGTCTGCAGGGGACTGTATGTTCCTTGGCCTAAGAAACCTGGAGGCTCTGCCACAACAGAAGGGACCAGTAAAGCCATACCAGGCCAGGAGCAGAAAGGAACCCACGTCGCAGGCCATACAGGCGAGAGTACACGGAAAGCTCGGAAACGTGGGCTATTACCCTATAAGGAGGAGATAGCCAGAAGGAGCACAGAAAGCACGGTAGGCCTACACCATCACCCTGACCAGGGCCAATTTCCCCATTGCTCTCAGACATCCAGGTCCCCTCCTAGCCGGGACTGTTTATGGGTCAGTTTACCTGTTTTAGTAAAGGCCCTGGACTACAACCTGTTGTCTGTGTGCTCCTTCGCGCCTCCAGCACTACCGGTACTGGGACTCTCACCACCATCACTCCCACCATCCATTATACTGCCCTGGGGCCGCGCTCTTCCCGTGGGGAGTCACACTACCCTAGCTGCACACCTCATCAGCCCCAGAGGACTGCATGCAGCGGCGGTTCCTAATAACCGCAATCCACGGGTGGCGTAGTCGGACATAACCATCAACGCATAACGGACTACCACTGGCCTGACCACCCTGAGCCACGGAACCTGGTTGCCACTACTACTCCCATCGTTCCCCTACTGCCCGGATCTGAGTGCCCCACGGCACAGGGCGAGTCAGCTTTGGCGTAGTCGACAGGATTGCAACCAACTCACCACAAACGGGTATGCGTGCCTGAAAAAGACTTTGCACTTACCTGAAAAGAGGTTTCCCGCCGTCCGGAGCCGTTTCCCGCCGTTTCCAGCCGTCTCCCGCCATCTTCCATCGGTTCCCGCCATTTTCAGCCATTTTCCCGCCATCGGACGCCATCTTCAGGACGCCGCGCAGGAAGAAGAGGGGCGTGGACGTCCAAACCGCGCGAGACCCGAAGCTCCGCCCCATGCACCGACTCTGCGCAAGGTCCTGGAAGGGAGAGAGAGCGACGCTGACGTCATCAGGACGCGACGCAAGGTCCTCGTCCAGAGCAGCAGCAGCGGAGCCGCGGCCTACAGAAGAGGATCATTGGAAGGTAGGCCACGCTTAACTAGGGGGGAGGAAGATGTCGGACACAGAGGCGCCCACTACCACCAACGCAGCTGCAGCATCGGTGATGCCATTTTCCCTGCCCTACATCCCTGGAGCGGCCTGGCTGCCCAAGTACTCAGGGGAGCCCCATGCCCTAACTGACTTTAAAGAAAGGCTGTACAGTTTGTTCCAAGTCTACCCCCTGACAGAGGAACAGAAGGTCAGCATATTAACAGGGCAGTTAACTGGCGCAGCCCAAAGGGAGGTAAAATCATGGCCCACTGAGGAGAAAAGGACCATGAAGGGTATTCTGGCCCGGCTGCGGGGTAACTTTGACACACGTACCTCCGCTGAAATTAAAATGAGGTTCTATGGATGTAAGCAGCGGGCACAGGACAGCATCAGAGACTATGCCCTAAATTTGCAGGAAGCCTTGAGGGCCATCCAACAAGCTGACCCTGGCAGCGTGCAGGAAACGGATAAGCTACTAACAGAACAGTTTATAGAAGGTCTGCTGTCTAGCGCCCACAGGACCCAGCTGCGCCTCATGTTCTTCCAGAACCCTGATCTGACCTTTGCCCAATTCAAGGACAGGGCCATAAGGGTGCTCTGTGAATCCGCAACAAGTGGCGCTATAAACCCCCGGCGCCCTGCTCTCACCTACCACCAGGAGGCGGCGCCCTCCTCTATGGACTCCGTGGGGGCTGATGCACAGGCCCTGAACCAAGCCCCGTCGAAAGATCTGCACCCCCAAGTCCAGGAGCTGACCAGGAGCGTCGCGGCGTTGACCAGGACCGTCCAGGCCTTACAAGTGGACCCGTCAAGACCCATCGAGCTGGCTTCAAGTCCGGAGGATGTCCCGTGGCGTCGACAGAGGAGGATCCCGTCGTTCCGAGGGAGGCCCACAGACCGCTACGCAGAGGATGGACAGCCCATTTGCCGCCGATGCAACCAGCCCGGATACATTTCCAGGTACTGTAATTTAAACGGGTCCAACCTGGGGCAGAGGGCCAACCCCCAGGCATAAGATCACCAGGCCCTTACAATTGGCGTAAAAAGTACGTTGGGGGCGCCCGATTTTACCCATGGTGCTGGACGGTATCCCCATGAGCGCCTTGCTGGGTACTGGGTCGCAAGTAACCACTATCCCTTATGTACTTTTTAAGCAGTATTGGACTGATGCTGATATCACACGGTATCCAGACAGTAACTTGAGCATCATCGCCGGTAATGGCTTGCCCGTGCCGCAGATGGGGTTCAAGGAGATGACCATTAAAATTGGTAAAGTTGAACTGCCGGCACAGGGAGTAATTATTGTGGACATTGACCGTTGTGAAAGTCACCCTAAAATAACTGTGGGTGCTAACGTGATTGAAAATTGTCTTTCAGAGGTAATTGTAATTCTACAACAGGTGGCGGTGAATGCTAGTTCCAGCCAACAGAGAGTCCTCAACAAGGAGATAAAAGCCCTGATGAGACGGCAGCAGGTAGAACTGTCTGGTGGTGAGATCGGTAGCGTAAGACTGAGTGACCCCTTCCCCATTTCCATGTCTCCCAAAAGTGAAATGATGATCTGGTGTCGGACTGCAATCAGGTTGAGAGGTAGAGACTACCAAGCCATGGTAGAACCCGTGTACTCAGACAGCAGGCCCACCATTTTGACAGCCCGGGGGGTGGTTGATGTCCGTCATGGGAGGGTGCCCGTCCGCATCCTCAACATTGGGGAGAGGGAAGTACACTTACCCAGGTACGCTACACTCGCCAAACTGTTTGTTGTCAAGCACAAAGCTATCAGGGCCGTGGAACCCTTGCCTCCATCTCCACAGGCGGAGGGTAATGGCTCCCAGAAACAAAAGGAGGACTGGTGCCAGAAACTCCATGTGGGTGCTGACTCCACTCCCCTGCACCAAAAACAAGGAGTCTACCGGGTGGTACAGGAGTACGAGAGAGTCTTTAGTAAGCACCCGCTAGACTTCGGCAGAGTAAAGGGGATAGAACACCACATCCACACAGGGAGCCACCCACCGATAAAAGAAAGACACAGACCAGTACCCCCTGCACATTATCAGAACACAAAGGGCATGCTAAAAGAAATGAAAGAAGCTGGGGTCATTAGAGATAGCTGTAGCCCCTGGGCAGCCCCTTGGTTCTGGTGAAAAAGAAGGACGGCACCATGAGAATGTGCGTAGACTATAGACAAATCAACCGTATCACCCATAAAGACGCATACCCGCTGCCTAGAATAGAGGAGTCTTTAGCCGCGCTAAAATCAGCTAACTTCTTTTCTACTTTGGACCTTACTAGCGTGTACTGGCAGGTTCCTGTGGCAGAGGCTGACAAGGAGAAGACCGCCTTCACCACCCCGATGGGACTGAGCGAGTTCAACTGTATGCCTTTCGGGCTCTGCAAAGCACCAGGGACCTTCCAGCGGCTGATGGAATGCTGTCTAGGGCACCGAAACTTCGAGACGGTCCTCCTTTACCTGGACGACCTGATCGTCTATTCGAAAACCTACGAGGACCATCTGAAGCACCTGGCCGAGGTGTTCGAAGCCCTGGCAGGCTATGGCCTGAAGTTGAAACAATCGAAGTGTCACCTGCTGAAACCAAAGGTCCAGTACCTAGGGCACGTGGTAAGCGCAGAAGGAGTGGCCCCCGACCCTGACAAGGTCACGGCAATCAAGAGCTGGCCAAGCCCCTCGAACATCAAAGAGTTGAGATAGTTTCTCGGATTGGTAGGCTACTACCGAAGGTTCATCCCCGGGTTCACTAGGATGGCAGCTCCTATGCAGGACCTCCTAATCGGACAGTCTAAGTCCAGGAGCTAAAAGCCGCCCTTCAAGTTGGATAAACCGGAAGAGGAGTCCTTCCGCCAGTTGAAGATGGCATTCACGGGGGATGAGATCCTGGCCTACCCTGATTATGGTCAGCCTTTTATTCTCCACACGGACGCCAATAATGTGGGACTGGGAGCAGTACTGTCCCAAAACCAACAGGGCAGAGAAAGGGTGATCGCGTACGCCAGCCGGAAGCTGAGACCCACTGAGAGGAACCCGGAGAATTACAGCTCCTTCAAGCTAGAATTCTTGGCGGTGGTGTGGGCCGTGACAGAACGCTTCAAGCATTACCTGGCCTCCGCAAAGTTCACCGTGTACACGGACAACAACTCGTTGACACACCTGGACAATGCAAGACTGGGTGCCCTAGAACAGCGGTGGATGGCCCGTCTCTCCAACTATGACTTCGTGATCAAGTACCGGGCCGGCAAAACCAATGCCAACGCTGACGCCCTATCGAGGATGCCTCACTTACCTGAAGGTGACAAAGACCCAGAAGAGCTGGAGGAGGTAGAACTCCCCGCGTTTCGCCGGTATGGAGCCGCTCAATACTCCCACCGCGTGAAGGAGGAGGATCTAACAACCGTGATGATCAATCCCCTACCTCACCACAGCTGGGCCGAGACCCAAGATAGTGACCCTGCCATCCGCCTGGTGAAAGATCTGCTGACCCAGGAGGACGCCCGCATGGATCCGGATGCTCCAGAGGAAGCCAAGCAGCTGTGGAAGGAAAAGAGCAAGCTGTTCCTCTACGAAGGCAAGCTGTGCAGAAGGATTGTCAACCACCGGACGCACGAGCTGACCTGGCAAGTCGTGGTCCCAAGGCGGGATGCATCTATGGTCCTGGGGGCTTACCATGACAGAGCGGGGCACTTCGGTTGGAAGAAACTGCAGTTCCTGCTAAGAGGACGGTTCTTTTGGGTCGGCTTGAGAGGGGCTGTAGAAAAGTGGTGCAGAAACTGTGGCCCTTGTCACCTAAGGATGAAGGACCGTGCCAGTTTGAAGACACTCTTGAGGCCCATCGTCACCACGCAGCCTCTTGAGCTGGTAGCTCTGGACCACGTCAAATTGGCTCCAAGCCGGTCAGGATACATCTATGCCCTGACAATCGTGGACCACTATTCCCGTTTTCTAGTGGTGGTCCCGGTAAAGGACTTGACAGCCCAAACAGCGGCCAGAGCCTTCCAGCAATACTTCTGCCGTCCACACGGGTATCCGGAACAGGTCCTGACAGACCAGGGTCCAGCGTTCGAGGCTGAAATCTTCCAAGAGTTCTGCAACCTCTATGGCTGTAAGAAGATTCGGACAATGCCTTACCATCCACAAACCAACGGGATGTGTGAGAAAATGAACAATATAGTCATTGATTTCCTGAAGACATTGCCCCTGGAGGAATGCAGCCTGTGGCCAGAAAAACTGCCGGACCTGATAGACTTATACAATCATATCCCGGTGAATGCTACCAACTGCACCCCGGCTTACCTGATGCGAGCCAGACCAGGTAAGCTGCCCGTAGACCTGGAGATGGGAGTCCTGACGCCTGAGGACACCTCCCCGGATGCGGACTGGGATACGGAAAGGCAACTGCAGTACAAGAAGGTACAGGAGAGTGTGGAGAAGAGCCTGGCCCAGGTGAGAGAACAGCAAGAAAGACTCTTCAACCAACACGCCCCTGCTGGTCCCCTAGAACCTGGTGAGCAGGTCCTGAAGCGGAAGAGAAGGCTACATAAGTTGGATGACCAGTGGGAAAGGGAACCCTACACCGTACTGCAGTCTGACCATGACAACCCGAAGGTGTGCGTGATCACCAAGGACGGAGGAGAAACCACTAGTACCGTCTCCAGAAACCACCTAAAAAGGTGCCCCGAGCAACTCCGTAGTGCAGAAGAGGATCAGAGTGACCTTGAACCCGCAGAGGACAAGGAAGAAATGATCAGCACTGTTCTCGGAGAGTTCCCTCAGTCCTGGACTCGGATAAATGATGCCATAGTGGTACCCATCCTGCATTTCTTGCAACCGGCACAGCAAAAACCAACACCAGAGCCGGAAGGTGAAGAGGAGCAAGCTGTTCCAGAGGCAGAAGAGCCTGTATCAGCAGCCCAGGAGAGTCAACCCTCTGCTGACAGTGAGCCTGCCATGCCTGCGGTAAGCCAAAGAACCCGCAGACAGCTGCCTGCCCTACCTGTACACCCAGCTGGTAGCTGTACCCCTAACGCTAGTGGGGAAAGCCAAGTCGGTCCACCACCAGACAGTGGGTTAAGGAGATCAACCAGGAGCACAAAGGGGCAGATACCCGCTTGCTGGAAAATATGGAGCGCGCTAAAATTGTAAATAACCCTGTTGCCAAATGGTGAATTGTTTGCCAAGTTACCTGCGTGATTAGTAATTGTGTGTTTCAGTTCCTTACAGTTGCCGTACAGACTCGAAGGTTATGGACTTTTTATAACCGGGACCTTGTATGGACTGCGTTCGGAGCCTAACCAAGGAATGAACTAAGACTGTGAAGGACTTGGGGTAGGACAGACCCCCTCCTGGTTAAGGCTCCCCGTTGTATTGGTGATATGGACACCCGGTCACAGACCACACTGTGACCTTAAGAACTCAAGCTGTGCGTCGTCTGTCTGTTAATGTTTTATAGTCATGCAAATTGTCTTTGTTTACTGTTTAGTCCCGGAGTACTAAATTTTACTAGGGGGGAATGTGTCACCCTGGCCTGGATGCCACAAAATGTAATAAAGCTGTGTCTGAGAGCAAGGGGGAGGTTCTCTAGTCAGGGGAACATTAGCATGCAGTACCTCCTGTCTCAGGCCAGTAGGGGGAGCAGGCTGCCCCTATAAAAGCTGGTGCTGGGGACAGGGTTAGGGAGAACTGGATGACCTGTCTCAGTACTGAGACTTGTCCCGGAGCAGAGCAGGGACAGAAAGTTGTATTGCACCTAAGAGGAAGTGTGGCAGGAGGAGAGCCACAAGCCAGAGACAAGAGGTGAAGTGAGCCTGTCTTGGCAGATAAAGGACTTAGACACCAAAGTCTGGTAAATTGAGGCTGGGAGGATTCCACATCCCACAGCAGATAACCAGTCCGCAGGGGACTGTATGTTCCTTGGCCTAAGAAACCTGGAGGCTCTGCCACAACAGAAGGGACCAGTAAAGCCGTACCAGGCCGGGAACAGAAAGGAACCCACGTCGCAGGCCATACAGGCGAGAGTACACGGAAAGCTCGGAAACGTGGGCTGTTACCCTATAAGGAGGAGATAGCCAGAAGGAGCGCAGAAAGCACGGTAAGCCTACACCCTCACCCTGACCAGGGCCAATTTCCCCGTTGCTCTCAGACATCCAGGTCCCCTCCTAGCTGGGACTGTTTGTGGGTCAATTTACCTGTTCTAGTAAAGACCCTGGACTGCAACCTGTTGTCTGCGTGCTCCTTGCTCCTCCAGCACTATCAGCACTGGGACTCTCACCACCATCACTCCCACCATCCATTATAGTGCCCTGGGGCCGCGCTCTTCCCGTGGGGAGTCACACTACCCTAGCTGCACACCTCATCAGCCCCAGCGGTCTGCATGCAGCAGCGGTTCCCAATAACTGCAATCCACGGGTGGCGTAGTCGGACATAACCATCAGCGCATAACGGACTACCACTGGCCTGACGACTCTGAGCCACGGAACCGGGTTGCCACTACTACTCCCATTGTTCCCCTACTGCCCGGATCTGAGTGCCCCACGGCCCAGGGGGCGAGTCACTTTTCTATGGGAATCAGCTTGGCTCCACCAAGCCTGGAATATTTCCAGTGAACTATGGCACGATGCCCCCAGTACAGTAGCGAACCCATCCACAATTTCCTTCTCAGGAATTTTATTTGGTAGACTGAGTAACTGCCTAAATACATTAGTTTCTCACAAAGGAGCTGAAGATACTGAGTGGCAGCAGGTGCAAGTTTCTCCAGCATGTTAGACAAGAGATTACGTAAGGGAATATATCGGGAGATTAGTTCAGAGATGTACGGAGGAGAAAGGTTATGGATGGCTTTGTGGGTCAATGTTAGTAGTTTGAACTGGATACACTGGGCAATTGGGAGCCAGTGAAGGAATCTTATAGATTACAATCTTATAGACTGCTGGAGCCAGTCCACAGTAAAAAAAAGCAGCCATAAAGTGTCCGAGAAACTTTCCACAGACTTTTCTTAGCCAGGGCTGCTTCTCAGCAGGGTTGGACAGGCCCACCATAGAAACTCCTCTGGTGGGCCCTGGTTTCTCCTTCAGGAGAGTTCATAGTGCAAACCTTGCAGGTCATGATGATGATAGAGGCCACCATCTCCTTAGCTTGCTGCTGGTACTTTATTTTGGGAATCAGCTTGGCTCCTAATTGCCTGGAATATTTCTAGTGAATTATGGCACAATGTCATGGTATTAGCAGTGCATCCAGTATCAGAAGTGAAGCCATTCACAATTTCCTTCTCAAAAATTTTATTTGATAGACTGAGTGGCTGCCCAAATACATTCGTTTCTCACAAAGGAGCTTAAGATACTGAGTGGCAGTAGGTGCAAGTTTCTCCAGTATGTTAGATATCAGAGAGAGAACAGAGAGGACAGCACAGTGGCTCATTGGTTAGCTGGGTTCAAATCCAACCCACCAAGGATAACATCTGAAAGTAGTTTGTATGTTCCCCCCGTGTTTGCATGGGTTTCCCCCTCAGTAAAAAAGCAGCCATAGAGTGTCCGGGCACCTTCCCACAAACCTTTCTTAGTCAGGGCTGATCTCGGCAGGGCTGGAAAAGTCCAGCAGAGAACCAGAGACTCCTCCGGTGGGCCCTGGTTTCTCCTTCAGGAGAGTTCATAGTGCAAACCTTGCAGGTCATGATGATGATAGAGGCCACCATCTCCTTAGCTTGCTGCTGGTACTTTATTTTTGGAATCAGCTTGGCTCCTAATTGCCTGGAATATTTCTAGTGAATTATGGCACAATGTCATGGTATTAGCAGTGCATCCAGTATCAGAAGTGAAGCCATTCACAATTTCCTTCTCAGAAATTTTATTTGATAGACTGAGTGGCTGCCCAAATGCATTCGTTTCTCACAAAGGAGCTTAAGATACTGAGTGGCAGTAGGTGCAAGTTTCTCCAGTATGTTAGATATCAGAGAGAGAACAGAGAGGACAGCACAGTGGCTCAGTGGTTAGCTGGGTTCAAACCCAACCCACCAAGGATAACATCTGAAAGTAGTTTGTATGTTCCCCCCGTGTTTGCATGGGTTTCCCCCTCAGTAAAAAAGCAGCCATAGAGTGTCCGGGCACCTTCCCACAAACCTTTCTTAGTCAGGGCTGATCTCGGCAGGGCTGGAAAAGTCCAGCAGAGAACCAGAGACTCCTCCGGTGGGCCCTGGCTTCTCTTTCAGGAGAGTTCATAGCGCAAACCTTGCAGCTGCTATGGGGCTCTTGAGCGGGGAAGAAAGGTGGTCCCTCAGATTCAAATCGTCTTGTGGGCCCAATGTATTTCAGTCTGACACTGCTTCTCTGGGAGAGTTGTATTTCACCACAGCCATATTCTTTAGCTTGGTGTAGGACTGGCATAGAGGGAAACCGTATTTGCTCCGGCTGTCGTTTCTCCCAGGAAGTCCTCTAATGCAGCTTCTTGCATATGCAATGGCAGCCCGTCCAACATCAGTTCACACTTCTCGGTGGTGCTTTTGTAGCACCCCGAGGACTCGGCTGCTACAGGGGTATTGCACCTCGAACCAGAGGTGTGGTATTCCACTCCCGGGTAAGGATGGAGTGTGGAACGGGGCTCAGTTAGCTGCATACACTACACTCACCCCATTTCCGGGGGACAGATCAACGGTACTCCCACCAGATAGATGTGCAGGTACGACAGCGTCTGTCCCTGCCTGGAGTGGGGAGGGGGGAGGAATATCCCAGTGGTGTAGGAGCAGACAGGGGAGGGACTCTGGGCATAGGTAGGAGCCCATTGGGTGCTGGTAACCTGGGCTCGGGTGTCAGAAGGGAGTATATAAGGTGGGCACCATGATAGAACAAGAGGAGAAGAGGAGAGAAGAGGTGCAGAGGAGTGCAGTCTGAGAGAGTTCAGCCAGAGAGGGCTGACAGGGAGCTGTGGCTCAGTCTGGGACAAGCTCCAGAGCCAGGCATGAAGCAGAGAGAGAGAGAGAAGTAAGAGGAAGAAGGAACAGAAACACCAGGAAAGGTCCAGGGACGCAAGAAAAGAGGGAACCCTAAGATCCCACGGAATAACGGGTGAAGGGTTGGCAGAACAGGGTACCGGATCCCAAACTGGTGGAGGCCAATTATCCTTAGCCAGGAACCGGAGGTCGTGGTCAAGCCTTGGCGCGACCCCTCACCATATCCCCCAGGAAGGCATACCGTATAGGGTCAGGGAAACCGGGAAAGGTTTCGCCACCAGAAGGCCCGAGGGAGCCGGACAAAGGTGGGTCCCTGGTGGGGACGGCCAGTAGGAAGGAAGAGAGGGGAGCTCTGGACCACGCTCTGGAATTGCCTGGGAGTTGGCCGAGTCCCTGACCTGGTGGACACAGCATGACTCGGGCGGTCTTGACTGCGCATAAGGGACCTGATAAAGAACTGTGAGTAAAGCATTGAAAACTGCAGCTGCACGTCTCACTGAGTCCTTGTCGCACTAGCACCATCAGTACCGGGACACTTGCACCATCACTACCACCATCTTCCACACTAGCTGCCCTGAGGCAATACTCCTCCCGTGGGGAGTCATCCCATACTGCGCTGCACAAACAACATCAGCCTCAGCGGTCTGGAGTGCAGCGGCGGTCCCCACTGACCGCAAACCACGGGTGGCGTAGTCGAACAGTATAAACATTGCCACTTAGTTTGACACCCTGGGCACGGACCGGGTCACCGCCACGAGGACTACTGACCCCAACAGATCCGGCTCCGGGTATTCCCCGCGTGCGCAACGCTACATACAACATGGCCCAGGGGGCGCGTCAACTTTGGCGTAGTCGGCAGGATCTCGTGCCCGCAACCACCGGGTACTGCGTGCCTGAAGAAAAGTTCATATATACCTCAGAAAGAAGTCTCCCGCCAATTCCAGAGGATTCCCGCCATCAGACCCCATCTGGGGTCGTTTCCCGCCGTTTGCCCGCCATCTGCAGCCTTTGCCCGCCATCTGCGGAGTTTCCCGCCATCAGGGGATGATTCCCGCCATCTTGGACAGTTTCCCGCCCTGGCAGAGCGGATGCCATTGTGGGCGTGCCAGAGGGTGGCAAGGGGCCACCTCCCATCGTGGGCATGGCCCCAGAGTGGCGCCAAAGGAGGGGACCGCCCCCACCAGCCGAGACTACAATCATGGAGATGTCCATCAAAGTGGGGGGTCTGCCCCTGAAACTGACTGTCACTAAGTTGCCCCGGGACCACTCCCAATGGGGGCGGATAGGGAACAAAACGGAGAGGATGGGTGCGGCCTGGAGGAGTCTGGACAGATCGCACCCGGGAATGGAGGAAGCGCCCAGCGATGCCGGCACCTCGGTCCGGAGCCTGCTGCAGGCCGCAACTCCAGGCAGCCTAGTGGAGATCCTAGCACAGCTCCCCAGAGATCCGGAGCGTGCACAGGCTGCGCTGGAGGACTTGGACCAGAGGATGGCCCGGGCACAGCAGGATGCGCTGGCCGAGTGGAAAAGGGAGATGGCCCGGCAGGCTGGGATCCGCCAGCAGGAGGCGCCACCCGCAACGAGGAACATGTCCGCCTCTGAGGATGGTGCAGGAAGGACGAAGGCCGGAGACGACGCCGCGGAGGGAGCTGCATGGATGGAAGCAGGTAATGGGGACGTCATTACCCCGAGCCCAGTAGCCGCAAGCCTGCCCCAGCTCCCCGTCGCAGAGCCCGAAGTCCTACTCACCGCGCCCGTTGCCACGCCGCCACTGCTCCCAACTAGGCCTCAAGCGGCAGGAGCCGCGGTCACGCCCTCTTCCGCACCACGCCCCTTGACCCTGAGCGCGGCGAAACAGGAAGTGCCACCGGCCTGGTCGCAAGGCCTAGTGAACCCGGGCGCCGCTGCCCCTACAGCGCCCTCCTCCTCAACGGTGCCATCCCCAGTACAGAATAGAATTCCCCCAGCCTGATCGCAAGGCCGAGTACCCCCGGGCGCTGCCGTCCCTACGGCGCCCTCAAACTCCACAGTGCCACCCCTGGGCGCAGATCTTTTTGCACAACATACCAGCCCGGACGGGCTGCCCTTCGTGTGGCCACCGGAATACGTCAACCTCCGGCTGCGGAAGGAACGGCCCTGTGTGAGCCTCTGATCCCGGCTCCGGAGCCCGCCAAAATAGCTCCGATCCCGTTAGAGGACGCCCAATTTGAATGGGATCCGACCGGTGAGAACCTCATGGGGTTCACCCAGGAGACCCGGGCGGATGCAGCCCGGCGTGAGGAGTGCTGCTGTCAACAGCTGGAGGTCTTTGGAAGAGAACGGCGAGAGAGGCGGATCCGTGAGGAACAGCTGCAGGCCCGGAGCGCGGAACAGAAGCGCAGGGCCCGACAAGATCCCCGAACAGCCCACGGTCCCCGCACCGACGGGACCGTAATAAAGTTCCAGCTAGAGCATGGCTGGGGCTTTATCCGAGACCATCAAACACCCGGCGACGTCTTTGTCACCCGCAGGGATGTCGAGAGCCACCTGCCGGAGGGACACCGCGGACGTGATCTCTACCCGGGTGATGTGGTCACCTTCACCCGGCACAAGGGTGCCAAAGGACCATACGCCCTCCACGTTCACAGGCTCATGGAGGAGGAGCTACAGTACCACCAAGAAACAGAGTACACCGAGGGTCCGGACAGATCTGAAGACTACCCGGAAGAACAAAGAGGACACCGTTATTAGAGAATGGTAAAGAAGGACTGTACATAGTTACCCGTCGGGGTACAAGAACCGTTACTAGATTGAAGTGTGGTCCCCGTTGGGACTGGTGTGGAACTGTTAAAGAACTGTTACCTGTGTGCCCCTTATCCCTAACCAGGCTGAGGACTGTGAGCAGCCATTCCTCTATTCCCACTGGCCGAGGACTGAGAGCGGCCATACCCTTGTAAATAGTTGCGCTTCTTAAAGCGCCCCCTATTGGTTTTATAAGAACTGCCTTTCTACCTTGGAAGTAGTGACTGTTGCACTTTACCTGGTCGCAAGTTGCACCGTGGCCAGAAGATCAAGAATGTGTTTTGAAAATGTTTGTGTGAAAATGTCTTATAATGGAAGTTTAATATGCTGCTAAAATAATAATGCCAAAAGTTTTTATATAGTGTTTTACAAAAGAGTTCCGATGGCACTAGTAGAATGTTTTATAAAAACGTTTTATACCAGTAACGTTAAGAAGAAAAGAGTACCTCCCATAAAGGGATGAGTTCATAGTTAATGTCTTATATGCGAGTGCAATTTAAAAATATTTGCATGTTTAAAATGTTTTTATTCTATTCCAGCCCGAGGACGTGCTGTGGTTTACCAGGGGGGAATGTAGCACCCCGAGGACTCGGCTGCTACAGGGGTATTGCACCTCGAACCAGAGGTGTGGTATTCCACTCCCGGGTAAGGATGGAGTGTGGAACAGGGCTCAGTTAGCTGCATACACTACACTCACCCCATTTCCGGGGGACAGATCAACGGTACTCCCACCAGATAGATGTGCAGGTACGACAGCGTCTGTCCCTGCCTGGAGTGGGGAGGGGGGAGGAATATCCCAGTGGTGTAGGAGCAGACAGGGGAGGGACTCTGGGCATAGGTAGGAGCCCATTGGGTGCTGGTCACCTGGGCTCGGGTGTCAGAAGGGAGTATATAAGGTGGGCACCATGATAGAACAAGAGGAGAAGAGGAGAGAAGAGGTGCAGAGGAGTGCAGTCTGAGAGAGTTCAGCCAGAGAGGGCTGACAGGGAGCTGTGGCTCAGTCCGGGCCCAGCTCCAGAGCCAGGCATGAAGCAGAGAGAGAGAGAGAAGTAAGAGGAAGAAGGAACAGAAACACCAGGAAAGGCCCAGGGACGCAAGAAAAGAGGGAACCCTAAGATCCCACGGAATAACGGGTGAAGGGTTGGCAGAACAGGGTACCGGATCCCAAACTTGTGGAGGCCAATTATCCTTAGCCAGGAACCGGAGGTCGTGGTCAAGCCTTGGCGCGACCCCTCACCATATCCCCCAGGAAGGCATACCGTATAGGGTCAGGGAAACCGGGAAAGGTTTCGCCACCAGAAGGCCCGAGGGAGCCGGACAAAGGTGGGTCCCTGGTGGGGACGGCCAGTAGGAAGGAAGAGAGGGGAGCTCTGGACCACGCTCTGGAATTGCCTGGGAGTTGGCCGAGTCCCTGACCTGGTGGACACAGCATGACTCGGGCGGTCTTGACTGCGCATAAGGGACCTGATAAAGAACTGTGAGTAAAGCAGGTCTCACTGAGTCCTTGTCGCACTAGCACCATCAGTACCGGGACACTTGCACCATCACTACCACCATCTTCCACACTAGCTGCCCTGAGGCAATACTCCTCCCGTGGGGAGTCATGCCATACTGCGCTGCACAAACAACATCAGCCTCAGCGGTCTGCAGTGCAGCGGCGGTCCCCACTGACCGCAAACCACGGGTGGCGTAGTCGAACAGTATAAACATTGCCACTTAGTTTGACACCCTGGGCACGGACCGGGTCACCGCCACGAGGACTACTGACCCCAACCGATCCGGCTCCGGGTATTCCCCGCGTGCGCAACGCTACATACAACATGGCCCAGGGGGCGCGTCACTTTGACACTCAAAGATCTTTCTTTTTGCCTTGAATTTCATAACTAGAGTTGAGCAATGGCCTGATCTGCAATGCGTTTTGAGAAATAACGTGCAGAAGCATGTCCAATTCAAAGTAAAAAAGCAGCCATAGAGTGTCCGAGAACCTGCACACAGACTTTTCTTAGCCAGGGCTGCTTCTCGGAGAGAGTTGTATTTCACCACAACCTTATATGAAAGAACTGGCATACAGGGAAACCGTATCTACTCTGCCTGTCATTTCTCCACCACCAGGTTCTGGACATTGTCATACACAACCATGCCTGGCTGCATGTTCAGTGGTGAAAGCCACAGATCCACCTGCTGTGTTACAGCTTTTAACAACTCTGCAGCGGTGTGCAGTTTGTCACCTAAGCATTAAGCATATTATTTTCAGCACAGCCTGTTGCCACTTGGCGGAGGCAGTGCTGCAGTGCTTCCAGCTTGTGACTGATGTGGTCATTTCAGAGATGGAGGCTGAAGAAGAGGAGGAGGTGCAGGAGCTGTACAATGTGATTACATTGAGGTTACATTGTCGAGTCTGGTTTTTATACTAAAGATCCTGCTGTGTTTTTATATATTTTTTTGTTTTTTATGTCTATTCAACTGTGAATAGGTTTGAACATACAACTGCCATACTTTAAATGGAGTGTAATATCTGACACGTTCCCAAAAATGTCTGTATTATTGCGGCAGTAATATGGGATCAGGTGTGACGACCACGGTTTTAGGCTGTGGCCTTTTAGTATAATATTGTTCAGTGACCAAGTGTGAATAGATTCAACAACACACAGCCGGCTGACTTTAAATTGAGTATATTTGGCACGCTCCATAAAATGTCTGTATTACCGCAGAAATATGGGATGACATGTGATGATGGAAAATTGCCTCTGCTTCTACAATACAGCAATGTGAATAAAATAATAAAAAAAATCCATGTGTTCTACTAACAAGCAAATGGAGCAGCAAAATGGTGTACTATATTGCTTTTTAAGCTACAAATCAGGATTAAGAAGATCAAAAAAAAAATTAGCCCTGGCCCTTGATATCTGGGTCTACGGATATCTGTAACAGCAGGAGCAGACAGAACGTGCAATGGACCCTATTGTGCTTTATACAGTGTCCAGTGTCCACAAACCCTGTCTGCTTAACTCCTGCTATCACCTCTCAATATATGCAGCTTCATTAGTCCTCAGAAGGACTGTTAGTTTAGATGGATATGTATCTTGGTGTGGAATACCTATACCTAAATATTACACTGCCAGTTCTGTCTCTCATACAGCAGCACCTCCCCCTACTCTGCCTGTTTCCGGGTTAGACTGTGACGAGCATAGGGGCACCAGATCTTATATAGACCAGATGACGATATGCGTCCAGACAATCACTGTAATGCCACAACCAAGATGGCTAAGGCATTACAGTGAGTGGCAGACAATCCCAGCATGTTCATTAGCTCTCTAAAGAGTGCCAAACATGCTCCCGCCCAAGCATCCCGGAAATACTCGCCGAACATGTCGAGCAGTGAGATGCTTGGGCGAGTACCGAGCAGTGTCGAGCACGCTCGCTCATCGCTAGTTAACAGCAGATCTGAGTCGGGATATACAGTTATACAGTAGATGTAGGTTGTAGAATCAACAGTAGTTTACACTGATGATTGCATTGTAATAAAAAAATCTCTGGATAATAGTTTATAATGCTTACAGCAAACAATAGGTTAATTAGCAGGTGTGAGGAGAAGTAGATGCATGTTGTATATTTGCAGAAATGATTGCAGCTGAAGGAACAGTATTAAAAACCACCTAAGTGGACCTTAAAAGGCCTTGGATGATGTCACTGAGGAATTCCAGGCTACTTGTGAAATCTGCAAACATGTGAGTGGCGATCACAGTATAAGAAAGCATAGCCCTATCTTGTTGTCAAAACAGCCGCATACATAACAATTTTTATAGTGATAACTTTCCTATAGAAAACAAGTGATATTTGATAAGGAACCATATTTAGGAATTACTTTTTAATGACATTTCCTTTTGTAAGGCAGCACTAGTCATCATAATTGGGGATACTCGCTGCACTGGGTCAATTAATGCACACCAGCAATGTCTTTCCGGTATTTCACAATGCTGCAGTTTATTGCACTTCATAAACCACAGTTCACACATATAATGTCCACGAGCCCAAGTGGCAGACCGGCCCACTTGGCCCAGGTTACAGCCTTCAGCAAGGTAATACTTTAGCAACGTCCATATTAATTTCCATATAACACAGTGTATAACCTTTGCCGGGTTTAGCTTCTGCAGTCCATTAGGCTTGCCACCACTGTGCTTTGCGGCTTCCCAGGTAGGGGTCTCCAGCCGTTGTTCCCTCAAAGGCCACTGACATCCACACAGGATCCAGGCTCTGCCTTTCAGGACTCTTCATCAAGCCTCTGCCTTCCAAGGCCACTGGCATCCACACAGGATCCAGTCTCGACCTTTCAGGTTGCCAGGCTTCACTCGGCCTCACTAGGCCTCACACGGTCGGTGTCCCACACACACGGGAACAGGCCTTACGCCTCTCTCACAGAACACCTGTCTCCCATCAAGCAGGGTTTATATATGCATCCCGTGCACACACACACACACACACACTGACAGGACCTTGCTGATGTCACAGTCATGTGATCAGACAGACATTCTGTAAGCGCAGGACCTGTGCTATGTCACAGTCATGTGACCAGTCACCTGAGGGGGAAGGTACATGGTCAGGTAAAACACATCCTGGACCATTACCGTAATGCCAGCAAGTCGCTGCATTACATATCCCCCCCCTCTGTTCAAACTTGTGGGTTTGAACACATAATATACACAATCACTATAACCCCCAGCTCTGTTCAAACTTGTGGGGTTGAACACATAATATACACAATGACATTATAACCCCCAGTTCACATAGAGACCATGCACTTTACAATTGTGCTACTCAGCCCCTGGAACATTAGTCAGCGACATTAGCCCATTCCTTAGGGACCTACCATTTGTCACTGTCACTGACTTCGTCAGGTCACCTTTCCGGGTCGTAACCTTGTCAGAGCTCCCCAGCTCCCAGCGGTCAGTTGTAACCTTGTCAGGTCTCCCCCGCTCCCAGCGGTCAGTCACAATCTTGTCAGACCTCCCTCGCTCCCAGTGGTCAGTCGTAACCTTGTCAGGTCTCCCCCGCTCCCAGCGGTCAGTCATACAGCGGTGTGACTCACATGCCCTGGTATCTAAGGTCCGGTTCGACTCCGTAATGTCCCGTCCTCTATTGGGTCGTTTGTATGGGCTGCTCAAACCTGAGTTACTGGAGGTCTCACTACCTCTAAACCCACGCTCACTACTCTCAGGACATCTTGAAAGGTCCCTAACTCCAGCTATAGCTGTTCTGTTATTTAGGGGGCCCTTTCTCTGTCTGGTCTCATAATTTCTAGACGGCTGCCATCTTCTGTTACTCAGATGATGCTGTCTATCCACTAGCAGTCTAGCGAGATTCAACTGTTCTACCTCTTGCAGGTAGGTCCCTCGGTACTCCAACAGCATGCGCATATATCCCAGGCTGTCTTCTGTTCCTACAGCGGAGAATGATACCATGCCGTCTTCGTCTGGTATCCAGTCCTGTCGATCACGTGGACTGCTTACTTTCACCACACCAGACATCTTGACCATCATCAGCATGGCTCGACCATTTCTCCCAACGAGCTTCCTCACTAGAACATGAGGCACCCGGATGACCTCTTCACGCATACTGTGAGCTTTCCTCATCAACTCCAGTTGTCTAACGGCTTGTTCCGTCTTCAACCGGAGAAACCGCTTCGTGCGAATACATCGCCAGTGCATGTCACTTAGGATAGCCATCCTCTTCACTGTGACTTCGGTCATGGACAGGACCACCAGCTGTTTAGCTTCTGAGGTCAAGTACACCTTACAGGCTTCCACGGCCTTCTTAAACTCCTCATGCACGGACTCACTGGTGCATTCTTCCCTCAAATCCTCGGGTACATCTACGAGGCACTTGTACCGAGACGTTTCGGTCTCACCAGTGGTTTCCAAACAATCAACCAGCTCAGGTTTCAGGGGCAACTGACCTCCAGCTTCTTCACCCTGTATGCTTGCCCTGAGCTGACTCATAGCTACAAATTCACGAATTTTTGTCTTGACCACTTCCATCTCATACTTATCTGTGGTTAACACTCTCTTAGCTCTCCTCAGGTCCACCTTCTCATGGTATAAGGGAGTGAGTGCAACTTGTTCGCCCTTTTCATTCTCCAAGAAGGCCTCGTTCACTGAGTGATACTTTGTCAGGCGACTTTTGAGCCCGGAAACTTCTTCCTCTAGCTCCGCCACTCACCTTTCAGCGGCCCGTCTCTGAAGCTCTTCCTGCTTCCAATGCGTTTGTAGCGACTCCTTGAGCTCCTTGATCTCGGCTCCTACATCCCCCGAATCATCCGAGATCACATCACTCGAGGAGGTATCTGCTTCAACTCCTGGCCCTGGTCTGTGGCTTCTCCGATAGACTCCTCCATCTTTTTCCGCTCAGCTTCCATCTTGCTGACTGTTTCCTTAAGGCACGTCACCGCCCTCTGGAGAGTATCACAGAACATCTGTAGCTCCTTCACCTGAGCTTCCAGACCTAGGGTCTTCCTGCGGAGATCACCATTTTCATCACGGGTGTCCTGCAGGGTGGTTTCAACCACTTGGCGCACATGCTCTGCACCCGCCTTATCCTCCTCTAGTTTTACTTTAACCTTGAGGAGATCCTCATAATCTCTCTTACGTTGTTGCAGTTCCTTACCGAACTTTTCATCGCACTCCTTCTTGGAGTCACACAGTTTCTGGTGGAACTGTTCGCGCAGTCGTTCTAGGTTTTGTTCACGCCCAGCAACTTCATGCTGCAGCGCCTCTTTGAGGGCAGACAGCTCTAACTGTACCAGGGAGAAGCGATCTTTCACCTAGCATAACTCATCTTCACACACCGCTTTGTCAATCTCTAATTGAAAAACCTCCTCCTTGATTTTGCGGCGGTCCTCCTTAATTCCGTAGAACATTTCCTTCCACTGGTTAATTTCCGCGTGGCTTTGCTCCACGTCTCGCTGCCAGTTCCTCATAAGCTGGTGTATTTTCTGCTGTTCAGACTCCAGGATCAACTGGTCTGAGGACACGTTCCCCAGGTTTTCACATAATTGCTGCACGTCACTCTGACCCTGCTGGCCGATAGGCTCCAGCTATTGGTCACGACTGGCCGCCTCCTCTTTCAGGGCTGTCAGATCCTTCTGACTCGGTACCATACCGGAGGTTGCTACTGGCAACGTCACCTCCTCTTCTACCTCTAATGGAGGATCCACACTTGAAGCAAAGGCACACAGTACTACATTCTCTTTATTTTCATTTTCAGCCAAGTCTACACGAGCAACCTTTTTGTAGCCTTTGCACCGTCTACGAGATGGGGACTTTCTCACCTCGTCTAGCCCCTCCTGACTGACCTCTCCTTCTACTTTCGTAGTGTCACCGTCAGCTACGGGGTCTGTGTCACTCCCAATGGTGTTGTGGACTAACAGGTCACCTCCCACTTTGACGTCACCCCCTTCTACTGGAGCTACCCCGTTATCAACGGTCACATTGTCATTTTTAGGAGGTACCAACCCACCACCAGTAATTTTTTTTTATTTTCTATCCTCCACGCTGTTTTGAACAACCGCCCCTTTTTAGACTCCGCCCCTTTTTAACAACCACACCAGCAGGGGAATTTTTACAAGAAAAATCAACAATAGTCTTAGGACTCAGTTCACAACAGCTCTTACCACCTCCCCGGGCACTCTGGGACAACAAGGGCGCCCCCGGAGAGTTCAAGGAATGTTCCACTGCCGCCATTCCATATGGTGCCCACAGCTCCTGTGGTTTCTGCACCAAGTCCAGTTTCATGTCCAGTAGACGTTTCTCAAATACCTGCTCCGGTTTTAACAGGCACTTTAATCGCTCTAATAGCTCAATAGCTTCAGACTCAGTTGCTGCTCCTTTCACAGCCATTTTTATCTGCTCCTGCATTTCCTCAGGACACTATTCACACACCGCTCTCCCCGGAAAAATCTTCGTGGCCCCGCCGAGCCACAGCAAAACCGGATTTGAGTGCGACGACAACCTTCGCAACCCCGCGGAGTTGCAGCCAGATGCTTTAAACTTCGTGAGCCCCGCCGAGCCACAGCAAACCAGGTTTGAGTGCGATGATAACCTTCGCAACCCCGCCGAGTTGCAGCCAGATGCTTTAATCCACACTCGTCGTCCTGTGCCTTTGCCCCTAGCAACCGGGCTGCAGTTGCCTCAAGCAACCAGACTGCAGTTGCCCCTAGCGACCGGGTTGTCGTTGCCACTAGCAACCGGGCTGCAGTTGCCGCTAGCAACCGGCTGCAGTTGCCGCTAGCAACCGGGCTGCAGTTGCTCCCAGCAACCAGACTGCAGCTGCCCGCACTCTCGAACCATATGTAAGGCAGCACTAGTCATCATAATGGGGGATACTCGCTGCACCGGGTCAATTAATGCACACCAGCCATGTCTTTCCGGTATTTCACAATGCTGCAGTTTATTGCACTTCATAAACCACAGTTCACACATATAAAGTCCACGAGCTCAACTGGCAGACCGGCCCATTTGGCCCAGGTTACAGCCTTCAGCAAGGTAATACTTTAGCAACGTCCATATTAATGTCCATATAACACAGTGAATTACCTTTGCCGGGTTTAGCTGCTGCAGTCCATTAGGCTTGCCACCACTGTGGCTTTGCGGCTTCCCAGGTAGGGGTCTCCAGCCGTCGTTCCCTCAAAGGCCACTGACATCCACACAGGATCCAGGCTCTGCCTTTCAGGACTCTTCATCAAGCCTCTGCCTTCCAAGGCCACTAGCATCCACACAGGATCCAGTCTCGACCTTTCAGGTTGCCAGGCTTCACTCGGCCTCACTAGGCCTCACACGGTCGGTGTCCCACACACGGGAACAGGTCTTACGCCTCTCTCACAGAACACCTGTCTCCCATCAAGCAGGGTTTATATATGCATCCCGTGCACACACACACACACTGACAGTACCTTGCTGATGTCACAGTCATGTGATCAGACAGACATTCTGTGCGCGCAGGACCTGTGCTATGTCACAGTCATGTGACCAGTCACCTGAGGGGGAAGGTACATGGTCAGGTAAAACACATTCTGGACCATTACCGTAATGCCAGCAAGTCACTGCATTACACTTTAAATAAGCTTTTTTTCATTCTGGTAAAATTCCTTTAAGCAGAGAGATCGTCCTTAACTTTCACTCGCAGTTTTGTTTAGTCTGTGGGTTAAAATCATCCCCTTATATATATTTTCAGCTAAGCCTGAAATTCTTTCAATGTTCTACTTGCCACATTTTGCACCAACTTTTGTAGGGTTCTCTCAATTGTTTTATGAGTAGTAAACTTCTTAAGAACATAACAAACAGTTAGGGTACACCCCCACGATCAGGAACCAGCAGAACACTGGACGCAGCATATTTTCGCTGTATCCAAAATGCTGCATTCTAATGCCGCACTTCTTTTGTTAGTACATGCGGATCCACAACATGTAATGACATTTCAATCGGTCAAAATCTGCAGCAGAAACTTGCGTCTCCGTTACAGAAATTGACATGCTGCGGCTCGCAAACTCACACTGCGGGTGAGTTTACACAGGGTTAAAAACAAGCACAGTGAGTATGGGATTTCTGTAAATCCCATCCACTGTGCTTGTACTGTACTGTACAATGCCACGTTTTGGACATAGCACAGGTGAGCTGTGTCCAAAATGCTGCTATTCCTGAATGTGGGTACGTACCCTTAAAGCCAGAATGCTAAGGTCATTTGAGATAGTCTTCTACCCTTTAGGGTATGCGCACACAGAATGTTTTAAATCAGGTCTATTTCAAATACATTTGAAAGACTCTTCCTATTGATTTCTATTGTAAAACCACTTTGCTGTTCATGTCTTTTGTGCATTTGTTTCCTGGTCTTGATGGAATTTTCTCCAAATTAGGCACTGTCCAAACAATAACCTGTAAGAAAATGCCCCAGGAAGAAAAAAAACTTTTCCAAAGCACTTCAAATACTATTCAAAACCACTTCAAGAAATGAAAATCTCTTCCAAAAACTCCCCAAAGAAAGAGAAATTGCTGAATCGCTTTCCACCAAAAAACTAGTCACTTTGTATTTACTCAAAAATATTCCATGTGCACATCCACTCAGACTGCTTGATTATAATCGCTTTTCTGGTCTACTCAGACAATTCTCTTGTCTTTGCAATTGTGAACAAGAAACAAAAAGATTATCACAGACTTTTTATAAGCATCAAAGCTATCATTAATAGGCTAAATTCACATGAGCCTTATAAGGTGGAGACAGGTCTCATTTCTAATTAATAATAGCTTGGCCTTATTTTGTTGAAAACTGCTATTTATCATGTCCTGGACTGCTATACTCCAAATCTCATATTTAATAATAAAAATGGTTTATTTGTGATAAAACAAACTATTGAAAAAGTAAAATTTAAAGCAATTCCAGAATTATTTATTTATGTTCATGCCTAGAGCAAAAAAAAATTGGAATTATAAAAGTGAAAAAAATGTTCTATGTTCCCAAAAATGTTACCAGTAAAAAGTAAAACTTGTTCTACAAAAAAAAAATCTCATACAGATCCATCTTTGGAAAAATAAGAAACCTGTGGTGTCGCTGACCCAAAGAATAAAGTGGTATCATTACTTATAACACACAGTGAACGGCGTGAAAAATAAATAAAACCAATTCTTGACCTGCTATTGATTTGTTCATTTTGCTTTCCGAAGATTGCAGTAAGGCTCGGTGCTCATTTATTCTGCGGTCTATGCGGAGAGCTTACATTGGGGTTTCCATGTAAATCTCTGAAATAGTGATTCAGATGTAACCTCTATTGGAAGATTCCCTATAATGAGGCAGATGGAGGCACTGTGGAAGCCGTCTGGCCTATGATTCGGCGGTGTCTGTCCTTTTAAGCGTGCATAAAAGAGCGATCAATCACAGTTTTGTGCACTTCTGAAAAGACAGACACAGGTCAGAGAGTCCAGAGTAACGCTGCTACCTCATTATATTGAATGGATTCCTCAGGGGTTTCATCTGAATCACATCAATTAGAGATTTAGATGGAAACCCCAATGTAAGTGCTCATCGTAGCGTGCAGGATAAATGTGATACAAAATGTTATATAAAATGTTCCAATAATGGATTTTCAATAAAGGAAAATAAAGTCCTTTATTGATAAAGTCCCCACTCTGAATGGATTTTCAATAAAGGAAAACTTATTTTACATCACTGGACGGCTGTGACAAAATTCTTCTCCTCCATTACATTATTATTTATTATTATTATTTTAGCACAAACTTAATACAATACAACACATCTTGCAGGTTATGGTGAATGCTGTTTTAGTATTACTGTATGTGATGTTATGCTTTATGCTGTATGCCACCTGTATCTAAGATTGTTGACCGCAATCATTTCATGCAACAATAAGTGCAGAGCACACATCACAAAGTGTTTGTTATTCTGCTCCAGTGTCAAGATTCCTGTTATTCTAGCCTCAGGAAATTCCACTGGGAGATGCAGAAGTCAAATACTCTCTTTTGCTCTTATTGATTTATTTGTGTTGATTATATACAGACAAATGTGTTCTGTGTCATCTTTGTAGTGCTTCAGCGTCATTCCTAATGTCAGAATGTCACTAGTTCAGAATGAAGTGCCTTACGTCTGTACATTTATCACTCCCTCTTCTTAAAACTGACAGCCGGCTGCAGAATATGTCAAATGTTCAGTTAATTGTAGAAAAGGTGAAATAAATCATGGAGACTTTATCCATCATGTGGAGTGATCACCTTCATGGTTGAAAGTGAACATTGTCTATTGTTTATAACATATTTCTAATACTGTCTATGAGGAATATTATTGCAAATAAAGCAACACTATTCTCATGTAAGAAGCAGATCAATGAAATGGAGCTCCAGTGTAGGGGCGAGTAGTGTGTCAGATGTCATTTAAAGTGTCATTCACCCCTGAAGTTTCATTCATTGTTTTCACCTATTGATTTATAGTAGGCTTGTCAGGATTCTATTATACAGAATAGTGCAGAAAAGTATGTTAATCTGACCATGATAAAAGAACACTAAGCAGTTATTATTTTTATAATTATAATTAATTGCTAAGAGGGATTACATATGTAATTCTAAACCAAATGCAATTAAATGATTCAAACTTGATATATTTATATTGTCATTTTTTTCCTATATGCATATTTTTATTCTATTTTTATACTTATATATTATTATTTGGTTTTCAGGATTTTTTTTGCATAAATAAAATAAAAATAATAAAAAGCGGAATAGAATTTGACAGATGGAGAGAAGCAGGCCCATACATAGAAATCATGGGGCTCCATAGCAGAAGTCCTAATTGGGCCCCCCAACAAAAAAGAGAAAAAAAATAATAATATTCAGCGGGGTCACCGAAATGCATATCTCTCAACTTTGCAGCCTTTACAAAGTAATTTTGCTCCTATTGAAGCCCTTTAGTGTTCCAGCACACTAAGATACCCCTTTCACGGTCCCCATACAGTATAATGCACCCAAAAGTGCCCCCCGAACACAGTATGATACCCCCACAGTGAATTCTTCCACAACACCCTCCACACACAGTATGATGACCCTCTAGTACCCCCTTCACACAGTATGATACCCCCACAGTGACCGCAACACATTATCATGCTCCCACAGTGACCCTAACACATTATGATGGCCATAATACAACCCTCCATATAGTATGATGGTCATCCATTCAGTATAATAGTCTTCCAAATAATATAATGGACATCTATTCAGTATAATGGCCCCTGAACCTCTCAACTCACTATGATGGCCCCAACTCAACCCTCCACACTGTATAATGGCCACAAACAGTATATTGGCCCCTCACATAGCCCTCCAAACAGTATATTGGTCCACACATAGCCCTTCAAACAGTATAATGGGCTCAACATAGCCCTCCAAACAGTATAATAAACCCCACATAGCCCTGCAATTAGTATAATGGCCCCCACATAGCTCTCCAAATAGTATAATGCCTCCCACATAGCCCCCCAAATGGTATAAGTGACCCTCACATAGCCTTCCAAATAGTATAATGACCCCCACATAGCCATCCAAATAGTATAATGGTCCTCAACATAGCTCACTAAACAGTATAATGGCCCCCACAATGTACTCATTTTTTAAAAAAATACTGACCTCTTCCTGTTCACTCGCTGCTTCAGTCTCTTCAACGTGTGGTCCGAAGCTCTGCACAGTGGGTGCAATATAGTGATGTCATCATGCTTGCTGTGCTGGGACACATGGTCTGCCTCAGACGAGGAGAACAAATAAGGGTGTCTTGCAAGAACTGAAGAAGATATGTGACGAGGTAGCTACTAGTGATGCGCGAATGTGCTTGGATAAGGTGTTATCCGAGCACGCTCGGGTGCTAACAGAGTATCTCCGGCATGCTCAAAAAATATGTTGACGTCGCCGCGGCTGCATGTCTCGTGGCTGTTAGACAGCCGCACCATATGCAGGAATTGCCTGTTTGTTAGGCAATCCCTGCATGTGTTGCAGGTGTCTAACAGCCGCTAAACATGCAGCCATGACAGCGCGAACATATTTTTCGAGCACGCCGGAGATACTCTGTTAGCACCCGAGCGTGCTCGGATAACACCTTATCCAAGCAAATTCGCGCATGGCTAATAGCTGCATATTAAGTTAGAGATGTATGGAGGTGCAGGTTATAGAGTGCTTTATAAGTCAAAGTTAATATTCTAAATATTCTATTCTAAATATTCAAAATATTCTAAATAGAATTTTCTGGACAGTGGGCTAATGGGATTATTTTTCAGGACCCATACTTACAAATAAAGGGGCTACAACATTAGGTAACTTTCATTTGTCTATACAGGGTCTGGGGATGCTATTGTTTGAGATAAAAAATAAAACGCCTATAAGATATTATTGGTGGGTGGAAGATCAAACAGATTAAAAAAGTGTGAGCTTTACATCATAGGCACAAAATGTTTTGGAGAAGCTATCTAATGTAGTCATACTGAATATAAATCAGTCCAAATTGTGGTTTAGAAAAGTTTATGTGATTTCCATATTGGCGGTCATGTGCTGACTAACTTCTCATTCGCTTTCCTCAATAGAACATTGATAGAAGCAGGAAAAGTTGTTATTTGGCACATTACTGCAAGTATGCAAATCTCAAAGCTACTGGAGCAAGCAGCAGAGAGATATCTTGATAGTGTGCATGTTGGACACCATTAAGGTTCGGCAATCTGTAGCGCAATAGAGACAGCTTCCAAAGGTTCAAACCACAAATGTGAGTAAACTACGATACTTCAAAATGTATGTAAAAGGACTGATGAGTTCCCCCACAGCATTTTTGGAATCAGGGTCTTTGCTCCTACATGATGCTGCTCTCGGATTACCTAGCAAAAACCTGATTACAGATTCCTAAGAGCCCTAGATCTCGGGATCGGTGGTGGTCCCAATAACCCCCAGTGATCGGGAAGTTATCCCTTATCTCATGAATAGGGGATAACTTTCTTGCTTAAGAATACCCCATTTAAGAAATTCAGAATAAAACTAATTTACTTATTTTATGAAAGGGACATGCGGTAAAGGTTCTGCATGTTTTAAAACTGCTCAGTTTTAACCAATTATGGGCATTCTAAAGATGTGCTTACTAAACACAACACTGTCTCTTGACTTTAATGCCAATGTACAGTGTCCATTTTAGGACATGATCAGACATCAAAGTCAAATATCAGAATGATGTCAGCTTGAGGCTAAATGCCCTGTCTGAGAACTGATTTTGATATGTGATTTTGACATCTGACTTTGATAAGTGCCTTTTACAACTGTAATAATAATGAAAAAAAGTTACTGTTCACTGATAGGACTTGAACCCATAACACTATGTCTAGAAGCCAGTGCACTAACCATTGAGATATTAACTCAGTTGAAGATATCAAGGCGTTCTATTTGGTTAAGTGATTTTCAGTGCAAACCTATCTGAAACTCATTAGGACTTTCACAAATACTTCCTCCAAGCCAAATTCAAATGATTTATGATTTCGATATGTGAGTCTGGTATGTGACGTTCTTCAAATATCAGAATCACAATGACTTTTAGTCACCCTGAGTATTTTCATGGTTAATCTCATAAGACAAGAAAAGCTACCAGTCACTATCACTTGACCTTATGACTGAATGGTAAGGTTTCAGGTTCAAATACCTGGAGCAGAAGAATTTTTTTTTTTGTAAATTATGCTGTAAAAGTCACTTATCGAAGTTACTTATCAAAGTCACTTATCAAAGTCACTTATCAAAGATATTTGAGTTTGATATGTCAGTTTGTTATGTAAGTTTGACAACTTACTCTGACACCTAACTTATTGTTTGCTTATTATATATTAATACCTAAATAATCAAATAATAAACCTATAGTTTAATGGTAAGGCATAAAAAAAAAAGTCATTGCTCGGTGCTGGCGCTTGAACCCCCAACTCTATGTCTAGAAGCCAGTGCACTAACCATTAAGCTATACACGAAGTTAAAGAAATCTATGCATTCTTTTCAGTGATTTTCAGTGCAAACCGGTCTGAAACTCATTGGGACTTATGCACAGACTTCAAGCAAGCCAAATTCAAATGATGTGTGATTTTGATGTGCGAGTTTGATATCTGACTTTCTTCACACATCAGAATCAGAATCACAATGACTTTTGAATACCCTGTCTATTTTCATGGTTAAACCCATAAGTAAAAAAAACACACCAGTTATTGTCACTTGACCCGATGGCTGAATGGTAAAGCATCAGCCCCTAAAACTGCAGCTTCTGGGTTCAAATCCCAATAGAAGAAGAATTTTTTTATTTTTTAATTATGCCTAGTTAGCACACAGGGATGTTTTACTTTTAATACATGACATTCTGATTGTCATCCTGACATGTTAAGAGTTTCAGACACTATTTGCATGGTAAATCACATAGCCAAAGTAAATTGGGAGACACTAATTTACTATATATCTATTTCCAAGTGACTGTACATTTGCATAATTTTTAAAGGGGTCTAATGATAACATTTCTTTATTGTAAATTTTTCTTTCCATCCACCCAAGAACTGGCTGCAAACTCAAAATTTACTTTGACTATGTAATTTGCCATGCAAACAGATGTTTGAAGAAAGTCACATATCAGACTCACATATCAAATCACACATCATTTGAATTTGGCTTGAAGGAGGTATTTGTGAAAGTCCCAATGAGTTTCACACAGGTTTCTACTGAAAATCACATAACCAAATAGAACGCCTAGATTTCTTCAACTGAGTTTATAGCTCATTGGTTAGTACATTGGCTTCTAGACATAGAGTTTTGGGTTCAAGTCACATCAGCGAACAGTGACTTTTTTTATTATTACAGTTGTAAAAGTCACTTATCAAAGTCAGATGTCAAAGTCACTTATCAAAATCAGTTCTCAGACAGGGTATTTAGCCTCAAACTGACATCATTCTGATGTTTCACTTTGATATCTGATCATATCCTAAAATGGACACTGTACCAATGATTATTGAAAGTGATGTGGTGTAAGGGGATGGAGAAGTGAAGAGACATACACCATGGTTATTGAAGCCGGGTGTCTACAAGCAAAACACCACCATCTGCTGACCAAAAATGCTGGAAGTAGAGAAAGAGGAGGATTACAATGGCAGGAACTGGAGAGTGGAACACACGTTCCCTCAGGGTGAAGATTAGAGGGGACACGGGGTCAAGTGACAGTTGTGGCGCAGTTAAAAATTCTAAAAAGCCCAGGAAGGAAAAGAAGGGTAAGAGCCAGCGCCTGAACGTAACAGGACAGATGTGCAGTGCAGCAGAATTGGCTTATACCTGCCATTGCGAATGAAAGACCAAATAAAACAATGTGAGTGAAGGACTGAGTAACCAGATCAGTGTGACCAGAGCAGAAAGATCCGAATCGAGTGAGCTGAGCCAGAGCCAAGAGAGACAACCAGGCTGCAGAGAGAGGGACATTCGTGTGAGCCATTACTTCCAGCGAAGACGTACAGTACAGAGTGTGGGCCTGGACCATGCTTCAGGGAACGAAGAAGGCCGGTGTAACAAATGTACTGTATACCAAGTAATTCACAAATACGGGACATGTGGCCTAGCAGGAAACACCAGTGACCACTGTTAGGTCCTGTGTGACGTTTTGAGCCACATAGAAAAAAGACAACAGTGACGAGCTCAGTAATGAGAGTGATAGCCATTGGACTTGGGCATTAAGACTAGGCATTATTAATAGACAGTCCTTTAGCTGACAGATATAGAAGACAGAGCATATATATAAATGTGTATAAATATATATATAAATATATATATATATATATATATTGTAGGGATTTTACTCACTTGGGTGCGATGGAGGCAAACAGGAGGCATGTTCCTTTAAATCTTCATGCTGGTTTATTCCCTCATAAACCAGGCAAAAGTAATGGAATACAAATAGCCTTCAGTTCAGGCAAAACAAAGTAAAATTTCCTTTAAGCAAGTCTCTGCTTAAGCCAGTCCTATGGGCACACAGGCTGCATAGCGTTCAGCTCATTGGCTCAGTCCAGCGAAGCAACACACAGGAGGCCTTCTCCCTCCAAACACAAAGATCATGTGCCAAACAACGGCATCCATTTTAAAGGCTGTTAACTGACGTGCCCCCAGGGCAGTGGGGGGTACTCGGTGTCTGGGCCTATGGATGCTGGGGGGAATATGTCACAGTGGCTGGCCCGGTCCGTGGCCCAGGGCGGTCAACAAAAAGAGGATAGTTTATATGGGATTTGTAGTTTGATCGTGACGCCACCGGTGGTTTCTGGTAATTTGTACCAGCGCTGCTGCAGACCTCTGAGGCAGTTGATAGGCAGCTAGGATGGAACAGCTCCCCACAGATGGAGCGGGCCTCAGGGCAGTGTAGAGTTTGATGGTGGGTGGTGATGCTGGGACTTGTGGTGCAGGAGAGATGGCGCAGCTGAAATAACTGACGGAGGCAGTGCAGTGCAGTCATCCGAGTTTTAGGCTATGTGCCCACGATGCAGAAATGCTCAGGATTGACATTCTAATGCAAGTCAATGGCGGCGAAAATGCAGCACTTCCGCAAAATAATTGGTAGTGCTGCATTTTTTTCCGCAATGATAATCCGCAGCGGAAATTTTCGCAGCATGTGCACAGCACATACGGATTATCATTGGGGAACATGGGAGGCCTTCTACCATGCATTTTTTAAGCGTTTCTGCAGCGTTTTTGCCGCTGCGGAAACGCTTAAAAAATGCATCGTGGGCACACAGCCTTACTCACAATTCTTGTTCAAAGTTCTCAAGTACACTGTAGGTGTGTCCGCCTCCGCGTCGCACTGCATCTACCAGACCAGGGGTTCAGCTATTCCTCAGATGTGTCAGGAGCGCTTGACGGAACCCCGCTTTCTTTATCTTCCTAACTAGACCGACTTCTCACACTGGGTCTTCTCCCGCCTGCCCTGCGCTTCTCACACTCAGTCCCGCTCGGGTGCTCTGAAGTCTCTCTGGGCAACCTGGAGTTCCCGGACCTGCTTGACCCTCACGGTGACTAGAATGAGACTGTGGAGACTGCACCATGGAAGTGCAGAAGCCTCCGTTTTTTCCAGCCGAGACCTGGAGTAACACGGCTGGTCCAGGGGCCGGTACCCTTCTTGCGGCCTGATCCCTCTGACACCTGACAGATTCGGGGCGTACGGGTGCCGTCCTGCACTCACCGTACCCCCTGGGATCCCTTCTGTAGAACGGAGCCTTCCTCCTCTGCTCCCCTCCTGGGCCTCTATCACTAGGCCCCACTTGTGGAGCAGAGCTCCTAATGAGACTCTGCTCCCCTTACTACTCACTGACTGTTCTCCACTGACTGACCTGCCACCCTAAGATGGCTTCCCTTTAAATATACCTCCTGTAAAAGTTCTCCCCTAAACTGCTTCCTCCACCCACACCCAGTACAGGTTCCCCCTACCTTTGGTTCCCCCCACTCAAGCCAGGGACAGGGCTCAGCAGGAACACAGTGCATCTTGCCCTTCCAGCCGGACTGGAGTAGTGTAGTGTTGAATGTGGGTGTTGGGGTTCCGGGCAGCACTCCCTCCTTACCTGAGAGAAGGAGACACCACACCTCTGGGTGAGGTGCAGTACCTCTGTGGTGACTGAACCCTCAAGGGCGCCACATAACCACACCCAGAATTGAGGTATGTGGGTAGCTGGACCCTCCCAACTCTCCAAGCTACCCATAACCCGGTCCCAGGTGCACCAAATGATCCTCTCAGTGCTTATATGCACAGAGAAACATTCCAGGTTACATCACAGAGGACACCTATCTCTGTGTCACATACCTCCTATCGACTATGCGACCATTAGCCACCTTACAATATATATATATATATATATATGACTCGCCCCCTGGGCCGTGGGGCACTCGGATCCGGGCAATAGGGGAACGATGGGGGTAGTAGTGGCAACCCGGTTCCGTGGCTCAGGGTGGTCAGACCAGTGGTAGTCCGTTATGTGCTGATGTTTATGTCCGACTACGCCACCCGTGGATTGCAGCTATTAGGAACCGCCGCTGCATGCAGACCGCTGGGGCTGATGAGGTGTGCAGCTAGAGTAGTGTGACTCCCCACGGGAAGAGTGCGGCCCCAGGGCAGTATAATGGATGGTGGGAGTGATGGTGGTGAGAATCCCAGTGCTGATAGTGCTGGAGGAGCAAGGAGCACGCAGACAACAGGTTGCAGTCCAGGGTCTTTACTAAAACAGGTAAATTGACCCACAAACAGTCCCGGCTAGGAGGGGACCTGGATGTCTGAGAGCAACGGGGAAATTGGCCCTGGTCAGGGTGAGGGTGTAGGCCTACCGTGCTTTCTGTGCTCCTTCTGGCTATCTCCTCCTTATAGGGTAACAGCCCACGTTTCCGAGCTCCCCGTGTATTCTCGCCTGCATGGCCTTCGACGTGGGTTCCTTTCTGCTCCCAGCCTTGTATGGCTTTGCTGGTCCCTTCTGTTGTGGCAGGGCCTCCAGGCTTCTTAGGCCAAGGAATATATGTAGCGCCCCGAGGGTTCGGCCGCTACAGGGGTATTGCACCTCAGACCAGAGGTGTGATATTCCACTCCCGGGTAAGGATGGAGAATGGACCAGGGCTCAGTTAGCTGCATGCAGCACACACACCCCATTTCCGAGGGACAGCTCAACGGTGCTCCCACTAGACAGAAGTGCAGGCACGACCGACCATGTCCCTGCTGGAGTGGGGAGGGAGGGGTGGAACACCCAGTGCTGTAGGGGCAGATAGGGGTTGGTTCCTGAGTGTAGGAAGGAGCCCATTGGTTGCTGGTCACCTGGGCTCATGGCTAGAAGGAGGTATAAAAGGTGGGCACCATCTTAGATCTAGGTTCAGTCTGTGGGAGAGGAGAGCTGACAGGGAGTAGCAGCTCAGGCTGAGTGCTGCTCCAGAGGCAGGCCTAGGGAAGAGGCCGGGGCCTGAGAGGAGAAGGAGAAGTGGGCCTAGAGAAGAGGCCGAGGAGGAGGTGAAGGGGAGCTGAGATTCTAGCTCATCTCAGCTCCAAGAGAAAGGAACAGGAGCAGAAAGGAACTGCAAAGAAGGAGAGACAGAGAAACAGAAGGGCTCAGGAACAAGAAGGTGGAAGGGACCCTAACAGCCCACGAGAATCCAGGGTGCAGGGTCAGGCAGATTAAGGGTACCGGATCCCAAGTTGGTGGAGGAGAAACAACCCTCAGCCAAAGACCGGTCGTCGTGATCATATATTGGTGCGACACCTCATCAAACCTGCTAGGAAGGCACCATATAGGACAGCGGAGGACGGGGCCCACGTTTAACCGCACAGGTCCGCGGCAGCTGGACAAAAGTGGGTCACTGGTGAGGCAGGCCAGAGAAAGGATAAAAGGGGGTCCTGTGCCATGCTCCTGAACTGCCTGGGAGTTGACCGAGCCCCACACCTGGTGGACGCAGCACGGCTCGGGCAGTCATTGCCTCCTGAAGTGACTTGGATATTAACCGTGAGTAAAGACGCTGGACTGCAGTACGTTGTCTGTGTGCTTTTTCGCTCCTCCGGCACTACCGGTACTGGGACTCTCACTACCATCACTCCCAGCATCCACTACACTGCCCTGGGGATGCACTCTTCCCGTGGGGAGTCACATCACCTCAGCTGCACCCATCATCAGCCCCAGCGGACTGCCTTGCAGCGGCGGTTCCTAATAACCGCAATCCACGGGTGGCGTAGTCGGACATTATCTAAAGCACGTAGCAGACTAACATTAGCCTGACCACCCTGAGCCACGGGACCGGGCCGCCACCACTACTACCCCCAACGTCTCCCTATCGCCCGGTTCCACGTGCCCCACGGCCCAGGGGGCGAGTCAGCTTTGGCGTAGTCGGCAGGATCGTGACAAACCCGCCACAAACGGGTATTGCGTGCCTGAAGAGAATTACACATGTACCTTAAAAAGAAGTTTCCCGCCGTCCGGAGTCGTTTCCCGCCATCCGGAGCCGATTCCCGCCATCAGACGCCATCTTGGACCGTTTCCCGCCATCTTCATCCGTCTTTCCCATCCTGGCAGAGCGGACGCCATTATGTGTGCACCAAAAGACAGCCGGAAGCCACCTCCCATCGTGGGCCAGATCCCAGAATGGCGCCAAAGAAGGGGCCCGCCCCCACCAGCCATGAATGCAGCAGTGGAGATGTCTATCAACATGGGGGGGCTGCCCCTGAAAGTGATTGTCACCAAGTTGCCCCGGGGCCGCCCCCAATGGGGGTGGGAAGAGAAGAAAACTGCGGGGCAGGGGGTGGTCTGGATCAGTCCAGACAGACCGCACCCGGGAATGGACGCCCTGAGCCGCACCAGTCTCCTGGCCCGAAGCCTGCTGCAGGCCGAACCGCTCTGCAGCCTAGCGGAAGTCCTGGCGCAGCTCCCCAGAGATCCGGAGCGTGCGCAAGCTGCACTGGAGGACCTGGAGCGGAGGATGGTCCGGGCGCAGCAAGATGCACTCACAGAGTGGAGAAAGGAACTGGCCCGGCAGGCCGAGACCCATCAGCGACAGACTTCAGCCGCACCCCGCGGTTTGCCTGCCTCGGAGGACGGCGCAAGAGGAGAGAGGACCGGAGGCGACACCGCGGAGGGAGCCGCGAGGACTGAGGCAAGTGAAGGGGACGTCACCACCCCAAGCCCAGCAACCGCAAGCCTGCCCCAGCCCCCAGTCGCGACACCCGAAGCCCCACTCACCGTGCCTGTTGCCGCGCCGCCACTACTTCCAGCTAGGCCTCAAGCGGTGAGCGCCGCGGCCACGCCCCGCTCGTCGCCACGCCCCCTGACCCCGGGCGCCGTAAAACGAGAAGCGTCATCGGTCCAGTCGCAAGGCCTGGATGACCCGGGCGCCATCGCTGAGCCTGCGCCCCTGTCCCGGACGGGACTACCACCTAGCGCGACCGAGAGACCCCTGGCCTGGTCGCAAGGCCGAGTGCCCCCGGGCGCTGCCCCCAGATCAAGTCCCTCTACCATACCACGACTGGGTGTGGACTTGATTGCCCATCATATCGGTCCGGATGGACTGCCCCTGGAGTGGCCGGCCGAAGTCATCAGCAATCAGCCATGGAAGACCCAGCCCCCGCGCGAGCCTCTGTTACCGGCTCCAGAACCCGCGGAGGTCCCCCTACCCCCACTGGAGGACATCCAATTTGCGTGGGACCCCACCGGCGAGATCTTGATGGGGTTCTCCCAAGAGACTCGGGCAGACGCGGTCCGTCGTCTGGAGGCCTGTCATCAGCAACTGGCGACCTTTGAGCGGGAGCGACGAGAGAGGCGCGTCAGGGAGGAACGGCTCCAAGCCCAGAGTGCTGAACAAAAGCGCAAGGCCCGCCAAGACCCCCAAGCAGCCCGTGGTCCCCGAATCACCGGGACCATAGTCAAGTTCCACATGGAGAACGGCTGGGGCTTCATCAGGGGCCCAGAAACCGCAGGCGACGTCTTTGTGACCCGCAGGGACGTCGAAAGTCATCTACCTGAGGGGCATCGTGGCCGTGACCTGTACCCTGGTGATGTGGTCACCTTCACCCGCCACGTAGGTGCAAAAGGACCATACGCCCTACATGTCCATCGGCTCACCGAGGAGGAGCTACAATACCGCTGTCACGCTGTCTCTGTATACTGGAGGTAGGGGGCCTAAGCTGACCCTAAGCTGGGGCCCTGGCTAATCCCTCAACCTGGAGGTACTGTTAAAGGTGCAGAGGTCCAGGCCGCCAGCGTAACCCCTACCTCCTGAGGATCCCTGCACCTAAGTAATCTAGTCCTGAGAAGGACCCCGATCACAACAAAAGGGGACAAGTAATAATATGCCCACACACAGTACTTAGACGAACGAGACAGTACAAGGGAAAAACCAAAACCACCTTGCATATAAAAACTACTCAACTACAACAGAGGGAACACCAACGGGAAAGGAGATAAATGATAAAGCGAGGAAGGGAAAAAACTCTCCGAATACACTTATCTCTGAAACTCCAAATACCACGATCCGCTCTGTTAGTCTGCATGAAATGCTTTCACCGACACTTCCCTAACAGACCAGCAGGCATTTGAAGGAGTCTCACTACAGCAGCATTGATTGCAGCTGGGCGAGGCTGGACCTCGTCTAGCACAGAGAGAGAGAGAATTAACTCCCTCACTGCCGAAAAACACAAAGCACCAAAAAGTCAGCTGCGAGAAGTCAGGCTGTGTAATCGTGACGATCTTCGTGGCGACACACCCTTGACAGTACCCCCCCTTCTACGAGGGGCCTCCGGACCCTCAGGGCCAGGTTTATCCGGGTGAGTCGTGTGGAAGGCCCGAACTAATCGGTCTGCGTTAATATCCGACGCAGGAACCCACATCCTCTCCTCAGGACCATACCCTTTCCAATGAACCAGGTACTGAAGGGACCAGCGATTAAAGCGTGAATCGATGACCCTCGATTCCTGGAACTCCAAGTTACCCTTGACCACCACTGGAGGGGGAGGTAAAGGTGACGGTACCACCGGCGCCACATACCTCTTAAGCAACGATCTGTGGAACACGTTGTGAATTTTAAACGTAGGGGGGAGGTCAAGACGGAATGCCACCGGATTAATAATAGAACTGATTCTGTACGGCCCGATGAACCTGGGACCCAGTTTCCAGGAGGGAACCTTAAGTTTTATATTCCTGGTAGACAACCATACCCGATCGTTCACACTTAGGTCCGGACCAGACACTCTCCTCCTATCAGCCATACGTTTGTATCGGTTCCCCATAGTATTCAGATTCTTCAGCACCCCTCTCCATACTGAAGCGAGTGATGAGGAAAAACGTTCCTCCACAGGAACCCCCGAAGAGCCCCCCCTACTAAAAGTACAAAACTGGGGGTGAAAACCATATGCCCCAAAAAACGGGGACTTAACAGTGGACTCGCTCCGCCTATTATTAAGAGCAAACTCTGCCAGAGGTAAGAAAGAAGCCCAGTCCTCCTGGTTCTCTGACACAAAACACCGGAGATATGTCTCCAAGCTCTGGTTCATACGTTCCGTCTGACCATTGGTCTGAGGATGAAAAGCCGATGGGAACGACAAATGCATACCCCGCCGTGCACAAAACGCCTTCCAGAACTTGGACACAAACTGAGACCCCCGATCAGACACCACCTCGGAGGGTATCCCGTGAAGCCTCACAATCTCCCCAATGAACACCTGCGCAAGAGTTTTGGCATTAGGGAGAGCCGGAAGAGCGATAAAATGTGCCATCTTGCTGAACCTGTCCACTACAACGAGTATGACCGTTTTACCCGAAGACGGAGGGAGGTCCGTAATAAAGTCCATAGACAGATGAGTCCAAGGACGCTCCGGGATCTTCAAAGGTAAGAGGGCCCCAGACGGACGGGTATGTGAGGTCTTAGAGCGCGCACAAACCACACAGGACGCGACAAAAGTTACCACCTCCTTATGTAAGTTAGGCCACCAAAACCGACGCGAGAGGAGATCCACAGTTGCTCTACTCCCCGGGTGTCCTGCAAAAACTGAGTTATGGTGTGCCTCGATCACCTTTTGTCGCAACTGATCTGGAACAAACAGTCTCCCCGGAGGTCCAACAGGGGCGTCCCCCTGAGCCTCCAATACCGCCTCATCCAGCTCAGAGCATACTGCCGAAACCACCACCCCCTCCTGAAGGATAGGAATCGGGTCGTCTGTATTCCCGGCCCCAGGGAAACTACGAGATAAGGCATCCGCCTTTACATTTTTTGACCCAGGACGATATGTAACGACAAAATTAAACCTGGTAAAAAACAATGACCACCTAGCTTGTCTGGGATTCAGACGTTTCGCGGACTCCAGATATAGCAGGTTCTTGTGATCGGTGATGACGGTGACCGGATGGACTGCCCCCTCCAAAAAATGGCGCCACTCCTCAAAAGCTAACTTAATGGCCAAGAGTTCCCTATTGCCGACATCGTAATTCCTCTCAGCGGATGACAATTTTTTAGAGAAAAAGGCGCACGGATGCCACTTACCAGGGGACGAACCTTGTGACAATACTGCTCCCACCCCTACCTCGGAAGCGTCTACCTCTACAATGAATGGCTGTGACGCATCCGGTTGAATGAGTATGGGTGCCGAGGCAAAACATTTTTTCAAGGAGGAGAATGCTTGACAAGCCTTGTCAGACCACCTAGAAAAATCCGTCCCCTTTTTAGTCATGTCTGTGAGAGGCTTAACCATGGACGAGAAATTACGAATGAACTTCCGGTAATAATTACCAAACCCCAGGAAACGTTGTAGTGCCTTAAGATTCTCTGGCCGATCCCACTCAAGAACTGCCCGCACTTTCCCAGGGTCCATACGAAAACCGGACGCTGAAACCAGGAAGCCTAAAAACTGGAGTTCCTGTACGGCGAACACACACTTTTCCCATTTGGCATACAGTTTATTATCCCGCAAGATCTGTAACACCTGCCTAACGTGCTCCTGATGAGACACCAGATCCGGCGAGTAAATTAAGATATCATCCAGATATATGACAACAAACTGTCCCACCAGGCGGCGAAAAATGTCATGAACAAAGTGTTGGAACACCGCCGGGGCATTAGTCAGACCGAATGGCATGACAAGGTTCTCATAATGCCCCTCCGGAGTGTTAAACGCCGTCTTCCACTCATCCCCCTCCTTCATCCTAATCAGATTGTACGCCCCCCTGAGATCCAACTTAGAGAACCATTTGGCGCCCACGATCTGATTAAAGAGATCGGGAATAAGTGGGAGCGGATACGGATCTCGGACCGTAATCCGATTAAGTTCACGGAAATCCAGGCAAGGGCGTAGGCCTCCATCTTTCTTCTTAACAAAGAAGAACCCTGCAGCCACCGGTGAAGATGAAGGTCTAATATGCCCCTTAGCCAGACTTTCTGAAATATAATCCTTCATGGCCTGCCTCTCAGGACCAGAAAGGTTATACAACCTAGCTTTAGGTAACTTGGCCTCAGGGAGCAGTTTTACAGAACAGTCATACTCGCGATGAGGAGGTAGTTCCTGACACCCTTTCTCCGAGAATACATCCTCAAAGTCCGCCAGAAATGGAGGTAAGACCCAAGGAGTAACCGCACTGATGACCGTGTTCATGCAGTTTTTATTACAGAATTTACTCCATTGGCTTATCTCTCTGGTTTGCCAATTAATAACCGGGTTATGCTTAGTTAACCAAGGAAGGCCCAACACTATAGGAGTGGGAAGACCCTCCAACACGTAGCAAGACAACAGTTCTTTATGTATCGCCCCCACTTGAAGTTTTACGTCATGCACAGCTTGCAAAAAACTTCCCTGACCGAGAGGCCTGGCATCGATCGAGAATATGGGGATGGGTTTAGCCAACTCACTCAATCGCATACCCTGAACCCGGGCAAACCGAGCATCAACCAGATTAGCCCCGGCCCCACTATCCAGAAGAACAGATATCCTCTCAGTTCTCGTACCCACCACCACCTCCGCCGGTACGAGAAACTGAGACGAACCTAGGGACGAAATACCTACTCCCAGATTGCCGTCCACCGCACAACCTGGGATCAACAGTTTTCCGACGACTCTTCACCCTGCAAGGGACGGGATGGACACCCCCCAATAAAATGTCCCTTTCTCCCGCAGAAGAAACACCTTCCTGTCTTATGGCGCACCACCGGTCCCCTCCCCCGAAATGATGTCCCTCCTAATTGCATAGGCTCCTCTGGACTGACCAGGGGAACCACCATATGAGGGGACCTTGTAGGAGGTGGAGTCATCACAGGGGGTAGAGTTATCCCGCACCTCTCCCGAAGCCGTCTGTCAACGCGAATAGCAAGGGCCATAACGGCTTCCAGTGACGCGGGAGAGTCATACTGTGCCAACACATCCTGTAATTTGTCGGATAAACCTTGACAAAACTGGCTCCTAAGAGCCGGGTCATTCCACTGGGTGTCCGTGGCCCACCTACGGAACTCCGAACAGAATTCCTCCGCCGGACGATCTCCCTGCTGGATCCTACGTAACTTAGACTCAGCAAGGGAGTTCCGATCTGGGTCATCATATACGAGTCCCAGAGCAGCGAAAAACCTATCCACTGACTGGAGAGCCGGGGAGCCCGGGGGAAGAGAGAACGCCCAAGATTGTGGGTCCCCTTGTAGAAGCGAGATGACAATTCCCACCCTTTGTTCTTCACTCCCCGATGACCGAGGCCGCAGCCGAAAGTACAACTTGCATGCCTCCCGGAAAGCAAAAAACTTGTCCCTCCCCCCAGTGAACCTGTCAGGGAGAGTTACTTTAGGTTCTGGTCCGGCTTGCTCCTGAGGATACAAAACCTTGGACCTAACGTCCGCCAGCTCCATGGACAAACTCTGCAACTGCCGAGCTAGACCGGCTACTGGATCCATGGTAGCTGGAGAAAAACTAAGTGGTCGGTGAAAATGTCACGCTGTCTCTGTATACTGGAGGTAGGGGGCCTAAGCTGACCCTAAGCTGGGACCCTGGCTAATCCCTCAACCTGGAGGTACTGTTAAAGGTACAGAGGTCCAGGCCGCCAGCGTAACTCCTACCTCCTGAGGATCCCTGCACCTAAGTAATCTAGTCCTGAGAAGGACCCCGATCACAACAAAAGGGGACAAGTAATAATATGCCCACACACAGTACTTAGACGAACGAGACAGTACAAGGGAAAAACCAAAACCACCTTGCATACAAAAACTACACAACTACAACAGAGGGAACACCAACGGGAAAGGAGATAAATGATAAAGCGAGGAAGGGAAAAAACTCTCCGAATACACTTATCTCTGAAACTCCAAATACCACGATCCGCTCTGTTAGTCTGCATGAAATGCTTTCACCGACACTTCCCTAACAGACCAGCAGGCATTTGAAGGAGTCTCACTACAGCAGCATTGATTGCAGCTGGGCGAGGCTGGACCTCGTCTAGCACAGAGAGAGAGAGAATTAACTCCCTCACTGCCGAAAAACACAAAGCACCAAAAAGTCAGCTGCGAGAAGTCAGGCTGTGTAATCGTGACGATCTTCGTGGCGACACACCCGTGACAACCGCGGCTATGAGGAGAACCAAGAGGACCCGGATGGGTCTGAAGAGCCATATGAGGAGGAAGAAGGAGCCTATGGAGGACACCGCTACTAGTAAGTAGCAAAGTACCTGTGTACATAGTTACCCGTCAGGACATCCGAATCGTTTTTGGGACTGTTCCCGTCTTGAAAGTGTGGTCCCCGTTGGGACAAATATTGAACTGTTACCTGTGTGTCCCTCATCCCCTACCAGGCTGAGGACTGTGAGCAGCCATTCCCTTCCCAAAACTGGCCGAGGACTGAGAGCGGTCAACCCCTTGTATATAGTTGCGCTTCCTAAAGCGCCCCCTACTGGTTTTATACAAAAACCGCAACGTCTACCTCAAGATTTACTGGACTGTTGCACCTTTACCTGGTCGCAAGTTGCACCGCGGCCATGATCCAAGAATCCAAGAATGTGCTTTACTTAAAAAGGTGTTACATGAGATAGTTTTATATGCTGCTAGAAAATGTTTTACATAATTTTGAGACCGTTTTATATGATAAGTGACAAAAGAGTTCCAGAGGCATTAGCAAAGTGTTTTGTGGTAGTGGCAAGAGAAGAGGAGTGTATCCCATAAAGGGAATTGAACCATGTTACCTGTTTTCTGATGTGAAAAGTTATTGAAAAAGTTTTGCATGTCCTGTAATCAACTGTTTTTGCTCTTTTCCAGCCCGAGGACGTGCTGTGCTTTACCAGGGGGGAATGTAGCGCCCCGAGGGTTCGGCCGCTACAGGGGTATTGCACCTCAGACCAGAGGTGTGATATTCCACTCCCAGGTAAGGATGGAGAATGGACCAGGGCTCAGTTAGCTGCATGCAGCACACACACCCCATTTCCGAGGGACAGCTCAACGGTGCTCCCACTAGACAGAAGTGCAGGCACGACCGACCATGTCCCTGCTGGAGTGGGGAGGGAGGGGTGGAACACCCAATGCTGTAGGGGCAGATAGGGGTTGGTTCCTGAGTGTAGGAAGGAGCCCATTGGTTGCTGGTCACCTGGGCTCATGGTTAGAAGGAGGTATAAAAGGTGGGCACCATCTTAGATCTAGGTTCAGTCTGTGAGGAGAGGAGAGCTGACAGGGAGCAGCAGCTCAGGCTGAGTGCTGCTCCAGAGGCAGGCCTAGGGAAGAGGCCGGGGCCTGAGAGGAGAAGGAGAAGTGGGCCTAGAGAAGAGGCCGAGGAGGAGGTGAAGGGGATCTGAGATTCTAGCTCATCTCAGCTCCAAGAGAAAGGAACAGGAGCAGAAAGGAACTGCAAAGAAGGAGACACAGAGAAACAGAAGGGCTCAGGAACAAGAAGGTGGAAGGGACCCTAAGAACCCACGAGAATCCAGGGTGCAGGGTCAGGCAGATTAAGGGTACCGGATCCCAAGTTGGTGGAGGAGAAACAACCCTCAGCCAAAGACCGGTCGTCGTGATCATATATTGGTGCGACACCTCATCAAACCTGCTAGGAAGGCACCATATAGGACAGCGGAGGACGGGGCCCACGTTTAACCGCACAGGTCCGCGGCAGCTGGACAAAAGTGGGTCACTGGTGAGGCAGGCCAGAGAAAGGATAAAAGGGGGTCCTGTGCCATGCTCCTGAACTGCCTGGGAGTTGACCGAGACCCACACCTGGTGGACGCAGCACGGCTCGGGCAGTCATTGCCAGCTGAAGTGACTTGGATATTAACCGTGAGTAAAGACGCTGGACTGCAGTACGTTGTCTGTGTGCTTTTTCGCTCCTCCGGCACTACCGGTACTGGGACTCTCACTACCACCACTCCCAGCATCCACTACACTGCCCTGGGGCTGCGCTCTTCCCGTGGGGAGTCACATCACCTCAGCTGCACCCATCATCAGCCCCAGCGGACTGCCTTGCAGCAGCGGGTCCTAATAACCGCAATCCATGGGTGGCGTAGTCGGACATTATCTAAAGCACGTAGCAGACTACCATTAGCCTGACCACCCTGAGCCGCGGGACCGGGCCGCCACCACTACTACCCCCAATGTCTCCCTATCGCCCGGTTCCGCGTGCCCCACGGCCCAGGGGGCGAGTCAATATACAGTCCCCTGCAGACTGGTTATCTGCTGGGGGATGTGGAATCCTCCCAGCCTCAGACACCAAAGTCTGGTAGATTAAGTCCTCTATCTGCCAAGACAGGCTCACTTCGCCTCTTGTCTCTGGCTTGTGGCTCTCCTCCTGCCACACTTCCTCTTAGGTGCAATACAACTTTCTGTCCCTGCTCTGCTCCGGGACAAGTCTCAGTCCTGAGACAGGTCGTCCAGTTCTCCCTAACCCTGCCCCCAGCACCAGCTTTTATAGGGGCAGCCTGCTCCCCCTACTGGCCTGAGACAGGAGGCATTGCATGCTAATGTTCCCCTGACTAGAGAACCTCCCCCTTGCTCTCAGACACAGCTTTATTACATTTTGTGGCATCCAGGCCAGGGTGACACATATGTATATACACATACAGTATAATGATGTATAGCTATTCTGCTTTGTTGCATTGCTGTGTGTCATAATTCATTATACTGTTATTTTTTACTGCTACCCATAACACAGTGCCTACATATGTATATGTATAGATGTTTGTGTTATCCAAAAAAATAGTTGTTTGTTAAGTACCACTGTCTCTTCATTGTCTGCACTGATGCATCCCCGTACCTGTCAACACTGGCATACAATATGAATTTTCTCTTTTCATTCTTCTTGCTGCCAGAACGTTTTTGACAAGCACCCAAATATCAGGAGCAGTTCCTGCACAGCACCCAAATGCAGTACAACATCTCTGACAAGATACAACTAGTGTGAAACCCTTTGAACAGTATCCAAGGCAACAGCCCAGCATGGAATGAAAGATTTTCTAAAAGCTTCTCGAGTGATTACCATATTTTGATCTATTCATCCAAAAGGAAATAGCAGATCAAAGAAGCTGTCTCTCAGAGGTCTGGCTCACACTGGCACCATCCCTAAGATAGACCTTTCTCTCTCAACAGGTGCCATGAAATTTCATGACATACACAGGATGCTGACAAATTGGAGACAAATTAAGTTATTTTGGGACATATCATATTGCACGGTTTTTAATTGTTTCACTTAGGGAACAGGAAGGACACATCTGTACATAGTTTGGGGAAAATGTTATACAATATAGATGGAAAACAAGTAGGTGAGAAGTTGTCCTGCAATGTTCAGCCGAGCACCTCATTGGCATATTGGAATAAAATAAAAATTCTGGTAATAAAGACATTTTTGAGGGCAGACTCCTTTTAACTATGTTTGCATTAATTCTAAAAGTACTGTCAGGATTCGGCTCTACTTGCCTTTTTTGGAAAGTCATCACATGCCTGTAATTATGCAATTTGCAAGCTTGCAGTCATGTGCTGAGTTTTTCATCCTTATTCAAGCTGGATACTTATGGTCAAGTGATGACCCTTCAAAATATCAAGTAGAGCTGTGTATACAATTCACAGTTTTAGAATTTGGCAAGCAAGAGTGCTTGACGAAAATTTGTGAATCTTTTCAGCATACTTCTCTTTGTAGGTTCCAATCTTTGTTCTCACTTGCAAATACTAATACAAAATACTTACAAAAATATTGATGAGTGAATAATGTGACGCCTCAATTCTCGAAGTAGCCCTTTTAGTTTTGAGTTTACCCTTGGTGTTGGGGGACTCGGTGTCAGGCCCTGTGACGAAGAGATGGGATGTAGCCGTGGCCCGGACCCGACCCGTGCTCAGGGCCGTCACATGAAAAGGAAGATGTTGTGGGCTTGTCCGGGTTTGAGTGGCTAATTTAACGACTATGCCACCTGTGGTGCCTGGTGAAGGGTCACCAGCGCCGCTACAGTCCGCCGTGGCCGGGTGTCGTGGCGGCCAAGGTTCTCACTGCTCCCCACAGGCAGAGCAAGGCCTCGGGGCAGGCAGGCAGGATGGAGGGGGAGTAGTAGTGCGGGGAGTACGGGCACCGCATCGCATGGTATGGCGTGTAATGAACAGTCCGGAGGCCATAGGGGTGAACTTCCAAGGCTTTACTCACTTAGAGATGACAGCGGGAAGGCGACTCCCTGCTCCCGGCGGAGTCCTGCGGCCACCAGGGAAGGGGGTCCGACTACCTCCGAGAAAGTCCAGTGTTCGATAGCGACCCTACACCAGAGTGTTCCTGCACTACAGACTTCACCCATTCCCGTCTGTGCGTGTGTAGATAGGCCAGGTCTCCCTCTGAGCTCCTCTCAGGACTAGGGCACGGGTGGCAATTCCTCTCCATCCGATGCCCGGTGGGATACTCAGGGCCTAACTGGGCTTTCCCGTCCAGGACATGAAGTACCAGGTTGGGTGTCGGGGGCCGGTACCCCTCTTGCAGCCGGAATCCCTCTGAATAGATCAGGTAGGCGAGGACAGGTGGCATGCTCTGCTCCATCTGCATCCTCCCCGGGACCAATTTGCTGGGGAGCCACACTCTAAAGCTCCCGGGCATTCTTGATCCTGGTCCTCGGCCGGGTTGAGACATTCCTTGTCTGCAACCTACCTCTTGTCCCAAGGCCAGGGTACGAGGGCTGTGTTCCTTACCGGCGCAGGCCCACACAGGATCTGTGCTCCCGGAGGGAGGTCACATTACACACAGTATTTTGACAGCACAGAGACAGCCGACAGACTAGCAAAGGCTAGACAAAGGACCAGAGAAGAACCAAGATCAAAGATGGCATACTATAAAATATGAATTCTAAAGTGCAACTAACTTGTAAGTCCTCCACCCTCACCCACTAACTGGTTCCTACCACTTTGTGTTCCCCAGTCTCCCTGTAACCAGGGGAGCAGCACCTAGTGCATATTAGCTCCCTCTGGTGGAGAAGTGTGGTGTTGGATGCAAGGCTGGGTCACGACTATCACACTGGCCTTACCTCAGAGGAGGAACACTACACTCCATTAGAGAAATACAGCATTCCTGTGGCGGTCGAACCCTCAGGGGCGCCACATTCCCCCCTGGTAAAACACAGCACGTCCGCGGGCTGCAAAAGAAGTAACACCCAGGAAATTTTCTTTTTATAAAACAAAACTATCTTCCCTTTATGGGAGGCACATTTCTTAAACGTTGCATAACAGGTATAAAAATACAAAAGTATAAAATTATAAAATTATTAAAGTGCTAGCATTTTTCCAGAGACATTAGTGCAAACAGACAGGTTAAGGTGCAAAGACACAGAGTCAGTTGAGGTAGAAATGTCCGCGGTTTTTGTATAAAACCAATATGGAGCACCTAAAAAGATGCAAACTATATACAAGGGGAAAGAGTCTGTCTGCTAGTCCGCAGGGACACGTGTCTCTAGAAACCGGGTAGAAATCAAACAATAATAGAAGAAAGTCAACAGATTAAACTTGCAAACAAACGGTAACAGCCGGAGGCTGCTTTAAACCTCGGGCTGTCTTCTTGGAAAGGGCTCGTTCCTCCCGACAGAGGCTAGCTGGTCCCCTGAGGCTGAGCGCGGGGTGGCGTCGCTCCCGGACACTTTGTGTACGTCCAGGGCGTACCACCCACGCTCCCCCTGGTGGCGAGAGAAAGTCACTGTGTCGCCAGGGAAGAGGTTCCGACCCGGGTGTCCCTTCTTGAGGCACGGCTCAACGTCTCGCCGGCTGACGAACACATTGTCCTGGAATTGGGGACACCGGATGAACCCCCACCCCGCCTCATGATGAAAACGGACGACTTGGCCTTCGTACCGGGGACTGGGACAGGTGGCCTCCTCCTGACGCGCCTGAGTTTTAGCAGCTTTGGTCCTGACCTCGAGGCGCTCGCAGCGCTGCTTCCGCCAACGCTGCTCCCGCTGACGCTGCTCCCATGCGAGCTGGAATATCTGGTCACTGCACCACTGGCTCCTCTTCCGCGCTTCAGCCCGGGTCTCCCGTGGGAAGCCCATTTGGCCACCCCCCTGGTTTTCCCAGGCCCACTCCTCAGCCTCGGGCCAGGTTACTGCTGGTGCGGGTAGCGGGGTTAGAACGGGTTGCTGCGAGTCCTCTGTAGACGCGGACCAGTCCGGGTAGGAGCCGGTAGTTTCCTCCCCAGCTTCAGGCACCTCCGTATCAGGGTTTGGGCGGCATCGCAGGTCCCCACCCACAGCTGCCGATTGCAGCTCTGGAGCCAACGCCTGCTCCCAGGTGACCGCATGGGGAATTAGGTACTCCGTCATGAGGTCCAGGATAGTCACGGTAGGCTCTGCAGCCGGGGCAGGGGTTGCACACTCACCCGCCGCTGGGCCGCTCTCGACCTCTGTCACCGAGTTGACTTGTCCTGGGACCTCTACTCCTTGGCGGCGGTCCCGGATACGCAGCAGCATCTCCTCCCGCCACGCAGCCGTCGCCGCCTCCTGGGCCTCTCTCTGCCTTCTTAGGAGTTCCGAGCTTCCTGCTGGAGAAATGTAATATCTCCCGGGGTCAACATGCTGACGCCTTGCTCTCTGCCGGGTGAAGGGCCTGAACCGGGTTCAGTAGACGCGTGGTCTTGTTCCCCAGAGGCATCCATGTTTGCCTCTGTTGACTGCCAAGCTCCAACTGCAATGGCCACACCTTGTTGCTTTTCTTCTTCCTCCTCTTTTGGGGCGGTTCCTGGGCGGAATGCTGACAGGCCCGCCTTCGTTCAACCCATCCAATTTGACGGGCATTACCCCGCGGACAGTCTCTGATGGAAGGGGCAGTCCACATTTTTGGTGCCAAGCGGGAGCCCAGCCCACGATGGGAGGCGTTTAAAGACAGTCTTTTTTTTACAGCATTATGGCGTCTGTTCTTCTTGGGCGGGCGCCATTTTAAGTGTAAAACCACAGTTCAAGGTGTAAGGCACACAGTACCCGATAACAATGGGCACTTCTTCCTTTGCTGCGGGCACGCGATCCTGCCGACTATGCCAGGTTGTGACGCCTCAATTCTCGAAGGAGCCCTTTTAGTTTTGAGTTTACCCTGGGTGTTTGGGGACTCGGTGTCGGGCCCTGTGACGAAGAGATGGGATGTAGCCGGGGCCCGTACCCGACCCCTGCTCAGGGCCTTCACATGAAAAGGAAGATGTTGTGGGCTCGTCCGGGTTTGAGTGGCTAATTTAATGACTACGCCACCTGTGGTGCCTGGTGAATGGTCACCAGCGCCGCTACAGTCCGCCGAGGCCCGGTGTCGTGGCGGCCAAGGTTCTCACTGCTCCCCACAGGCGGAGCAAGGCCTCGGGGCAGGCAGGCAGGATGGAGGGGGAGTAGTAGTGCGGGGAGTACGGCACCGCATCGCATGGTATGGCGCATAATGAACAGTCCTGCACTACAGACTTCACCCTTTCCCGTCTGTGCGTGTGTAGATAGGCCAGGTCTCCCTCTGAGCTCCTCTCAGGACTAGTGCACGGGTGGCAATTCCTCTCCATCCGATGCCCGGTGGGATCCTCAGGGCTTAACCGGGCTTTCCCGTCCAGGACATGAAGTACCAGGTCGGGTGTCGACGGCCGGTACCCCTCTTGCAGCCGGAATCCCTCTGAATAGATCAGGTAGGCGAGGACAGGTGGCGTGCTCCGCTCTGTCTGCATCCTCCCCGGGACCCATTTGCTGGGGAGCCACACTCTAAAGCTCCCGAGCCTTCTTGATCCTGGTCCTCGGCCGGGTTGAGACATTCCTTGTCTGCAACCTACCTCTCGTCCCAAGGCCAGGGTACGAGGGTCCCTTACCGGCGCAGGCCCACACAGGATCTGCGCTCCCGGAGGGAGGTCACATTACACACAGTATTTTGACAGCACAGAGACAGCCGATAGACTAGCAAAGGCTAGACAAAGGACCAGAGAAGAACCAAAGATGGCATACTATTAAATATGAATTCTAAAGTGCAACTAACTTGTAAGTCCTCCACCCTCACCCACTAACTGGTTCCTACCACTTTGTGTTCCCCAGTCTCCCTGTAACCAGGGGAGCAGCACCTAGTGCATATTAGCTCCCTCTGGTGGAGAAGTGTGGTGTTGGATGCAAGGCTGGGTCACGACTCTCACACTGGCCTTACCTCAGAGGAGGAACACTACACTCCATTAGAGAAGTGCAGCATTCCTGTGGCGGTCGAACCCTCAGGGGCGCCACAAATAAGGCTTAAGACCTGTAAGAGCAGTGACAAATAACCGGCCAGCCTATTATAAAAAAAATCCTCAAAAACTACATTGACCCCACTGTTTTGTTCAAGTCATATCCTTTATTCGTTGCTATAGTTACCATAGTTATCACTTTTGCGATGGAAATATCTCCCAGTTACCTAAGTTTTATTACTTTTAAGCAAATGTCATAAAAATGCTATTGTAATGCTATGTGAGGTAATGTAATTCTCTATGTGCTTTACAACACCAGTAAAAGTAATGCTGCTAGGTGGTATTATGCCTTTACAGTCAGGAATATTACAGCCATACGCAGTTTACCCATGATTTTACAGTCCTACAGAGTTTATGCCTGATTTAATTTTTTTTATTATGCAACAAAGCTATTTTGATGTGTAATAGTTAGAGATGATTGAACCTTTTAAAATTTGAATTTGCCAGCTTTGAATAATTTTTCCCAAAAATATGAATTGTGCCAAATCAATTCTCGGAAAATCTCAAATGCTGCTAAAGCTACAATTGCCCAAAAGAAATGTGTAACACTCTGAGGTCTCCTAGGATTATATTGAACCTGTTTCTATTTCTTTAATGCTAATAAAACCTTAGATATGTCAAAATGACCTCATCCTATAAAGCTAGAGGAAAATGGATGGTAAACTGGAGTCACCAACAGCCTATTTAACAACACATTGGACTAAACATATTTTACACTACTTAAATTGTAAAAAAGATTCATTAATGATCTTTTTTTGGAGGCCTCTGGTGTTTATAAACAGGCAACGCAAATGGAAGAAGCCGTGGCTTTCTCACAAAGGGTGGTGAAAAAATTATACCACTTTGGGGAGTATCAAGAGCTGTATTCTTTACTAAATTAAGAAGTGATAGCTTTTTCACAAGCTGTCCAAAAATTATCCCTTTATTTAAGATTTAAGGAACAGGACCAGGCTTTTTTTTTTAATTGAAGAATCAATCTCTTGTCAACAAGCTTATGAAAATCAAATTCCTATTTTAGGAGCTGTGTCATGCTTATTTACGCTTAAGACAGTACACATACCAGAAGCAGTACAGTCATGGCCAAAAGTATTGAGAATGAGACAAATAGTAATTTTTCCAAAGTTTACTGCTTCATTTTTTGTAATGGCAATTTGCATATACTCCTGAATGTCAAAGAGTGATCAGCTTAACAGCAATTACTGTACTTGCAAAGTCAATATTTGCCCAGAAAATGAACTTTAACCCCCAAAACACATTTCAACATCATTGCAATCCTGCCTTAAAAGGAGCAGCTAACATCGTTTTAGTGATTGATCCATTAACACAGGTGTGGGTGTTGATGAGGACAGGGCTGGCGATCAATCAGTCATGATTAAGTAAGAATGACATCACTGGACACTTTAAAAGGAGGCTGGTTCTTGGTATCATTGTTTCTCTTCAGTTAACCATGGTTATCTCTAAATAAACACGTGCAGCCATCATTGCACTGCACAAAAATGGCCTAACAGGGAAGAGTATCGCAGCTACAAAGATTGCACCTCAGTCAACAATCTATCGCATCATCAAGAACTTCAAGGAGAGAGCTTCCATTGTTGTCAAAAAGGTTCCAGGGCGCCCAAGAAAGACCAGCAAGCGCCAGGACCGTATCTTAAAACTGTTTCAGCTGCGGGATCGGACTACCAGCAGTGCCGAGCTTGCTCAGGAATGGCAGCAGGCTGGTGTGAGTGCTTCTGCACGCACTGTGAGGCAGAGACTCTTTGAGCAAGGGCTGGTTTCAAGGAGGGCAGCAAAGAAGCCACTTCTCTCCAGAAAAAACATCAGGGACCGACTGATATTCTGCAAAAGGTACAGGGAGTGGACTGCTGAGGACTGGGGCAAAGTCATTTTCTCTGATGAATCCCCTTTTCGATTGTTTGGGACATCTGGAAAACAGCTTATTCGGAGAAGAAGAGGTGAGCACTACCACCAGTCTTGTCTCATGCCAACTGTAAAGCATCCTGAAACCATTCATGTGTGGGGTTGCTTCTCAGCCAAGGGAATCAGCTCACTCACAGTCTTGCCTAAAAACACAGCCATGAATAAAGAATGGTACCAGAATGTCCTCCAAGAGCAACTTCTCCCAACCGTCCAAGAGCAGTTTGGCGCCCAACAATGCCTTTTCCAGCATGATGGAGCACCTTGCCATAAAGCAAAGGTGATAACTAAATGGCTCATGGAACAAAACATAGAGATTTTGGGTCCATGGCCTGGAAACTCCCCAGGTCTTAATCCCATTGAGAACTTGTGGTCAATCATCAAGAGACGGGTGGACAAACAAAAACCAACAAATTCTGGCAAAATGCAAGCATAGATTATGCAAGAATGGACTGCTATCAGTCAGGATTTGGTCCAAAAGTTGATTGAGAGCATGCCAGGGAGAATTACAGAGGTCTTGAAGAAGAAGGGGCAACACTGCAAATATTGACTTGCTGCATTAACTCATTCTAACTGTCAATATAACCTATTGGTACTCATAATATGATTGCAATTATATTTCTGTATGTGATATAAACATCAAACAAACACTAATAAAAACCAGAGGCCAGCAGATCATGTGAAAATATAATTTTGGTGTCATTCTCAAAACTTTTGGCCATGACTGTACTTTATAGCTATAAAACACACTATACAAAGGCAGTAGGTGTGTGTGGGCATCGAACAGCGTGACAGTGGCAGAAGATGAGGGGTATAAAAATATCTTGAGTCATGAAAATAGGTGTATGGCAGTGGGGGGCCAACAACGGCAGCCCTGGTACTAGCTGTAACCTATATATTACATGATGGACAGGGACTTGATGCCCAGCAGACTGTGGGGCATCGACAATGGTGGTAGCAGGTTTGTGTAGAAGACAGACAACAGATAGTAAGGTAGGCAGATGGTATGATCGATCTAATCATTGGCATCAGCCATAGATGAATGAAAGTCGACACTGATCATTGCCTGATTCAGTTTGACAAATGTAAGGTTTTCCACAATTCCAGAGGAGAACCTGCTCCACTTGGATGTGACAAAGCCACTGACCTCTCTGGCAGTACACTCAAGGCTGGACTTGACAGAACGCCCATACAAAAATTGGGCCATTTCTTGCCACTAGAATAATATGCTGAGCCAAATGTCATAGGTATTATTGCTCAGGGCATTTGCTGGAGAATGGACACAGTCTAGGTACGACTGAACATGGCTGTTCAGATGGTATGTCTCTGATTGTTCAAGACCGCCAGGATGGCGCAGCAACAGATAAAAAATTTGTTCCATATTGTCAAATATACTGCAGTTGTTGCTGCTGCTGCCTCCAATACTTGTCGTTGTCCTAGCACTGACACAGGCGGGAGGAGAGTTGGCTCTGCAGAGAGTGGAAAGTGTTCTCTTAGTCAGCTGTGTAGATAGCAGTTCTCTCAGAGAATGTTTCATTGAGCAGGTAACATAGCTTATCATGATAATATGCCAATTTGGACTCCCTTTTGGAAGCTAGAAAAAATTCCCCCATTTTGCTTTTATAGTGAGGATATAAAAGCATGGCTATCTAGTAGCCATCCCATTTTTTGATGGTTATGATATATCTGTCATTCCATAAGCATTCCAGCATACAGCTTACCATGCTTGCCAGTACGACCAAGGGTCCTGTTGGTTCACAATCCACACCACGTTATGATGTTTTGCTGTTATAACCAGCATTGCTGCCACTTTCAGTCTGAATCTCAGGCTTTCCCTTTTTTAACTTAGTTTTCCCTTTTACACTTACCTGCTCTTCCACCTATTACTTCTCTGCCTCCTCCAATTCCTGCTACATGTAACATGGACCTTGAGAGTCCCCAACAGTGAGTGTTTTTTCCACAATAAATATGAGTGTGGTAACATCATTGAAGCCACACTTTTCCATATTAACAATTTTTGTAGCCTGAATGGTGGATCTCAAAATAACCCATGCTGATTTATATAGTCTGTTACCACTTTACACTACTTATACAGCTGCTTCAACATGTGTAGCTTTGAATGCCAGCAGTTTCTGGCATAGCAAATCAAGCTACACTATGGAAGTGTAGGGTTGTGTTTGGGGCAATTCATGCCCTCCACCCATTCCTTGTGAAATAGGTACGCTTTCCTTTAGTAATGTGGATACCGCTATAGAATGTGCATGTACTTTGATTTAAGGTTTTATGACAATTAATGTTGTGAATGATTCAAGTGTACTTTATTGAGAATGATGTGTTCTAATATTGCATAGTTATTTTAATGCTATAATATGTGGTATGATAAATGCATAATGTCTGATGTGTCAGATATAGGGAAAGTATAGGAGATAAGATTTAGGACTAGCATTAGATATAAGCTAGGACTTCAAACAGTACAGCTAACAGTACTAACTTCCTATTTAAAATTAGTCAGAGTAGAGAGAATAAGAGTGAAGTTACTGGAAGAGGCCAGTTCAGGGCCAGTGGGTCAAGGGTCATTCGGGGAACAGACAAACCTAAAAGGAACAGGTGATAGCAGCAGAAAGCAGCATGAGGATGGCAGTGGCAACATTCAGTGGGTCATACATTTACGTCAGCGGCCTATGGCCGGACCAAGATATGGAGGAGCCTACCTTGCTTTCATCTCCGAAGGGGAGAACGGACGAGGATCTATAGAGACAAGTTGGGCAGAGTCCTGGGAAGCTGCAGTGACTGGCGAGACATCCGTGGGGAAGGAAGTGCCATTAGAGCGAGAGATAACACAGGAAACCGAAAACATAAATGCTGTGCTACACTGTGCTGTACCCATGATCAAGTCTGAAGTAAGCCTATGGAGTAAAGTTGAACTGTTGAAAACAAGTCAAGAGTCTGATGTAAACTGTGTGGCCGAGCCCGGATCTGGGACCGTAGGACAGATGGAACCTCATAGAGCAAAAGTGAGTGTTGTCCATTGCACACAAACCACAAGACAGACAGGTCATTATTTTTTATTTGTGAGGAGCCAGGGTGTGGAAGAACAGCAGCTACTTGACCACGACTTTCGCCGTGTTCTTCTTACAGAAGACTATTATGTTTTTGCAAAGCCCACTGCTTTTCGAGCCTTCATCGCTGCCATGACGCCAGGGATTTTCTCCCTGAGCAGAAGGCATCTCCTCCTCTGCGTCCATTTCTTCCTTGTTAATATCCAAAGGCCGGCAGTCATGGGGCACCCTCAAATCTCGACCGCCATGTGCCATCGTTATTTGGGGCTTTCCACTAAGCTTCTCACCTGTCGTGCGTTGAGAAGAAAATGGCGCTTATCGCTTCCTGATGATGCGGTTCATGCGCGTCTGGCTCTGCCTCTTGCTAGGCCGAATTTCTGACGTGACCGCTGCGTCACGCACCACTCTCAGCAGCTCCGCCTTTAGATGCGCCACCTTCCTGGGTGCACTGATAATCACTGGGCTGGATTTCACTCTGTGCCACGCCCTCTTTTTCACCGTACCTCCCATCCTGGGACGAATCTTCACCGCTGGGCTCATCCTTCTCTGGGCCGGAACTCGTAGGGGCTGGACATCTTTTCGTGCTCTCTGGCGCCGTCCACTTCCATGATAGGCATTTCTTCTCCTGTACGTTATCGCAATTGTCGCCATTTTGGAATCCATGCTTCTGGCCGTCATCTCGGGCCGCATGTCTTCTAAAACTTTATCTTCAGTGTTTGGGTTGGCTCTTCCCCGTTTTCTTCATGAGAGGAGCTCGCATCCTGCCGACTACACCAAACTTAAGGTGCCTCAGCGAGGTAGTCGTGGGCGAGCTGTAGCCCCTGCTCGCTCTGGCACCCTTCAGTTTTTTGTCCTCCCTCTAATCTGTGGCTGTGTATGTGGTGCTCTCCACTTACTTCAGATCATCCGATCGTTGCTGTCTCAGGGCATTTCTCTACTGGGACCAGGGCAGCAATAAATTCAGAGGACACGAGGTTCTTAACCATAACTGGGACTTTACTTGGGGAAGAGGAATATATACAGTATTAACAGTCAGATATAATGGATAAGGCCCGGCAGGTTGTCATCTCCCTCACAGGCGCTGGAAACATCTTCAGCCCTGGTTCCCTCTTTAAGTGAAGCATCTCTATGACTCTATTCTCTAGCCCAAGAGAATCTTCCTCACCAGCGACAGTATATCTGGATCCTATATCTCCCCCATGTCTTAGCCTGGAGTCCTACCTTCCTCTGCTGCCTGCAGACTGAAAGTGCCCCGGGTCCTCAATACCTCTCCAGCTGGCTAACAGGACTCTTGCTTAGGGAGATCTTCACACTGGTGATCCTACTGCCTGAGGGTTTGGAGCTCCAGTCTACCCTAGCAGCCACTATATTAGTGTCCGTAAGGTTCACTGTCCAAACTCTCACTGACTCATCACTTCCTGCTTCTGGAAACTAAGCAGAGATTTTCCTAATGTGCCCACCCTCTGTGGGCTGTCATCACACACCATTAACCCCTTCACTGTCTGCAATGCTGCTGGCAGACTCAACCTGGCATCTGCATCTGGGACAGTGGCATCTTGTGGCTGGTTACCAATACTACAGCCCACAAGAAATTATATCAGAAACAAGCTTTATACACACTCTATGCTTGATCATGGCACTAAGTTCCCCCTCTACTCTACTGGCTGGATTATCACAGCTAACCCCTTAACTGGATATAACGGCAGTTCAGAGAGATCTAACTACAGTAGGGGAACATTCTCTTTTAACTCTTTTAGTGCCAAAGGAAGGTTATATCCTTCACCACTACTACATTGGTGAAGTATCTTCCATAACCCCTGGAGTGCTGTGGGTTAGGGGACTAAAGGGTAGAACAGAAGTGGGTTTCACTGACAAAATTGAAATACCACTGTACACAATATTACGTGCTGTGACTGTGGAGGAGGTGGACTGAGCAGAAAATTGACTCAAGCTGATGGTGTCACCATTAAAGGCTATGGCATCCTACTGTGAAGGAGAAGAGCAATGTGACATATATTCCACCATGTCTTCTGCTTCCTCCCCACTGATACATTTGTCAGATGCAAAAGTGGCCAAATGTGATATGAGTTTGGTATTACTACTGGCGAAACGGTTGCTGCCAGCAGTGCCAGTGATGAGGCTGCAGCTAGCAGCTCCTACATTTTTTGCCGTGGTATGGGTTTTTTTTCTTCTCACTACCATGCCCAGTGCCACTTTTTCACTTACTTTCTTATTAGACATGAGTATAAAATTTACCAAAAGTTTTTATCACACTTAGCAACCTCTGGAAGAATATGGAATCAACCAGAAATACTAGGTAAGGTAGTACCACTTCAACTCCTTCGCAGTTCTGCTTATATTGACAGAGCTGCTTCAAAATTGCATGAAAGCACTGATAGTGACAACATACCGTATTTGTGCAACTCCACATTTGACAAGAAATGTGCGACTTTTCAAAAAAATTTACACCAGTGTTGTGGCGTAAAAGCTTGAATGAATTGTCCCCAATCTGCTTATTAATAACATCAAAAATTTTTTACCTCACCTGTTTATCCAGATCACTATATTTTTTTAGAACTGAAAAAAAATTATGTTTTAAGGATAGTACACTTATAGAGTCAATTTATTAGTGGTCTTTCAGAGCCAAATATAGTCTTGTTAATTCAGATGCTAATATTAACCCAGTAGAACCAGCACCATCAGAACCATCATCCTAAATTTATTTGCACCTCTCTCCCATGTTTGCAAATTTTGTACAGAAGGAAAGAAAATATATTGGATGATTGTGTTATGTGCTAGAACAGTAGAAAAGCCCTTTATCATTAAAATGCTTCATTAAGCTTTGATGAAATTCTAGAATTACGAGCGATAATATCATATCACATCATTTCAAGTTATATAACACCTTATATAATTAATAAAGTAATCACGAAGTGTAAAGTTTACTGTGAAATACAATAAGTATAATGTGAAGCACAATAAAGGAAAAAAATAAAGTCTCTGGATATTTTAATGAATGTCAGAGTAAAAGTTTTTTTTTTATTGTTTGCATGAATTTTATGTGGTTTGATATGTAGTTATATTTGCAAGAATTATTTTTAAAATGACATTGATTGGCAGTATAGCAATATTATCATTAATGGTATGTGGGAAAAGCTGATGTTGCCCTCTTGTGTTGAATAGAGAAATTTTTATTACAAAGATGCATTTTAATTGGTCCTTATGTATAAGGACTCTTTATAACCACTTTAGGGTATGTTCCCATGGAGTCTTCAAGATGTTACGAAACCATTGAGTTTTCGTAGGTGAAAACGCTTCAGGAGATGCAGGCGGTCATTTACTGTAGTGTATGTGTCAGTGTGGCACCCCAGGGGTCTGGTTTCCACAGTAATGTAGTGTTATGTCTGAGAGCAGGTGGGAGGTCCTTTGGTCAGGGATCCTGTGCATGCCACACCTCCTGCCCAGTCTTGGGAGGGGAAGAACTTCCCCTATAAAAACCTAGGGCTGAGGCAGGGTTAGTGAGTAGAGAAGAAGTAGAGACGAGAAACAGTCATAGGAAGAAACAGCAGAAGCTCAGTGGGAGCAATACTACTACGAGTCAGGGGCTGGCAGCTGCAGAGCTCGCCCTGACTGAGAAGCTTTCTTACCGGACCCGGCGTCCGAGGCTGTGGGGACTAACTCTTACCCAGCAGCAGAAGCCGACCGGCAGGGGATTTCAGGTCCTCAGGCCCAGAAACCCGAAGGCACGGTCACACGCGTGGGACCAGCACCGCCATCGTGGAACGGAAGCCATTAGAAGGCCCCGAGTCACCGGCCATACGGGTGAGCACCACACGGTACACTCAGGGACGTGGGCTACTTATATCCGCTTCTAGCAAGGTAGCCAGAAGAGTACAGTCAGTTTGGGAGGCCTACAACTCCGCCTGGCCAGGGGAGATCCCATCTGCTCAAGGACTGACCAGGCCCCGTTCGCTAGCAAGTACTCCGGGAGGGTCTATCGTTGTTACCAGTAAAGACCCTGAATTACACCGCACCGTCTCTGAGTGGTTCCTGCTACCCCCATCTTCCACGTCGGCTGCCCTGAGGCCATACCCCTCCCGTTGGGGGTTATACTATCACGCTGCACAATTCTACACCGGCCTCAGCGGTCTGCCCTGCAGCGGCAGCTCCATAGCTGCAAATCAACGGGTGGCGTAGTCGACACTCAAATAACATCTATCAAGAATGCCACACACTGAGTTTGACTCCCTGGGCACGGACCGGGTCCCCGCCACTCGGAGACTACAACCCTCATCTGATCCGGTTCCGGGTAAGCCCCCGTGCGCGAGACGCTGCGCGACACAGCAGGCCCAGGGGCGCGTCAACTTTGGCGTAGTCGGCAGGATTTCGTGCCCGCAACCACCGGGTACTGCGTGCCTGAAAGAGAGACTTTTAAAACTTACCATCCGTGAAGTTTTCCCGCCATCGGTGAAGATTCCCGCCATCTGGCGCCATCTTCAGCCTTCTTCCCGCCATCCGTGGAGTTTTCCCGCCGTTGGACGCCATCTTGAGGACGCCGCGCGGGAAGAAGAGGGGCGTGGACTCCGAAAAGCCCGCGAGAACTGAAGCCCCGCCTCACGTCCGGACGTTGCGTAAGGTCCTGGAAGGAGCCCAGCAGACGCCGACGTCACCGGAGCGCGACGGAAGGTCCTCAACCCTGACGATCCACTGCGGAGCCGCGGCCTACGGAAGAGGATGATCGCAAGGTAGGCCACGGTCCACTAGGGGGAAGAAGGATGTCGGATACGGAGGAGAGCTTCACCGCTTCAACCCCCGCCAGCGCCACCGCTGTCGCGGTCATGCCTTTCACCATGCCCTATATCCCGGGGGCAGCCTGGCTACCCCAGTACTCAGGGGAGTCACATACCCTGCAGGACTTTAGAGAAAGGCTGGATAGCCTCTTCCAGGTGTACCCCCTCACAGAAGAGCAAAAAGTGAGCATCCTGGTGGCCCAATTAACCGGAGCAGCCCGAAGGGAGGTAAAGTCCTGGCCACCTGGGGGGAGGACTGTCGCAGGGATACTAACCCGGCTGAGGGACACCTTTGATACCCGCACCTCAGCCGAGATCAAGCTTAGATTCTACGGGTGCAAACAGCGGGCCCATGAGAGTATAAGGGACTATGCCCTGAACCTACAAGAGGCCCTGAGAGCCGTTAAGCAGACCGACCCTGACGGCGTGGGAGACGAGGACAGGCTGTTGACTGAACAATTTATAGAGGGTTTATATTGCAATGCCCACCGAACCCAGTTGCGGGCAATGGCCCTACAGGACCCTCATCTGGGATTTGCACAGTTCAAGGACAGAGCCATCCGGGTGCTCCGAGAACCGGCACCGGATGGCGTTGTGACTCACAGGCGCCCAGCTATCACTTACCACCAGGAGGCGGCGCCCTTGTCGACAGGGCCTGTAGGGGCTGATGCGCAGGCTTTGAACAATGACCCGGCTCCAGACCTGCACCATCAGGTCCAAGAGCTAGCCAAAAGCGTTGCTGCGTTAACCCGAACTGTGCAGTCTTTACAGGCTTCCACTCCAGGGAAGATCCAGCTGGCATCCGGACCGGAGAACATCCCGTGGCGTCGACCAAGGAGGACCCCACCGGCCAGAGGAAGACCCAGTGACTGGTACAACGAGGACGGACGACCCATCTGCCGCCGCTGCAATCAACCCGGACATATGGCAAGGTACTGTCCTTTAAACTGGCACAACCTGGGGGTAGAGGGCCAACCCCCAGGAAAAAGATCACCAGGCCCATCGAACTGGCGCGACAAATATGTCGGAGGACGTCCAGTCTTGCCTGTGGTACTGGATGGCATCCCTATGAGTGCCCTACTAGACACCGGGTCACAGGTCACCACCATCCCGTACGTGCTCTTCAAGCAGTACTGGAATGACTCGGATATAACCCGCTACCCTGACGACGACTTGAGTATCATCGCCAGCAATGGTCAGCACGTGCCACAGATCGGATTTAAAGAGGCGACCATTAAAATTGGTAGAGTCGAACTAGCAGCACAGGGACTGATTATTGTAGACATTGACAAACACGAGAGTCACCCAAAGATAACGCTAGGAACTAATGTAATTGAAAATTGTCTTGCAGAGGTGATTTTCCTTTTACAACAGGTTGCCAAGAACGCCAGCTCCGGCGAGCAGCGGGTGCTCCAGAAAGAGATCCGGGCACTGATGCGACGGCAACAGGTGGAACTCTCCGGCGGTGAGATTGGTAGCGTAAGAATGTGTGACCCTTTTCCTATTGCCATGCCCCCAAAAAGTGAAATGATGATTTGGTGCCGGGCAGCTATTGGTCTGAGAGGTAGGGATTACCAGGCAATGGTAGAACCAGTTTACTCGGACAGTAGGCCCACCATTTTGACAGCACGGGGGGTGGTTGATGTACGCCATGGGAGGGTGCCCCTTCGCATAATAAATATCGGGGAGAGGGAAGTGTACCTGCCCCGGTATGCCACGCTAGCCAAATTATATACCATTAACCAAAATTCTATACAATCTGTGGAACCCTTGCCTCCATCTCACCCGGAGGAAGGTAACGGCTCTAAGAAAAACATGGAGGACTGGTGTCAGCAACTACATCTGGGTACTGACTCCACTCCCGCACACCAGAAACAAGAAGTCTATCGGGTAGTTCAAGAGTACGAGAGAGTGTTCAGTAAACACCCGTTAGACTTCGGGCGAGTCAAGGGGGTAGAACACCACATCCCCACGGGAGACCATCCTCCTATAAAAGAGAGGTATCGACCCGTACCCCCTGCCCACTACCAACACGCCAAGGGGATGCTTAGAGACATGAAGGAGGCTGGGGTGATCAGGGATAGCTGTAGCCCCTGGGCCGCTCCACTAGTCTTAGTCAGAAAAAAAGACAACACCATGAGGATGTGTGTAGATTACCGGAAAATCAACCGTATCACACACAAGGATGCGTACCCCTTACCAAGGATAGAGGAGTCATTGGCTGCTTTAAGATCTGCTAACTTCTTCTCTACCTTGGATCTCACTAGTGGGTACTGGCAGGTTCCTGTAGCAGAGGCGGACCGGGAGAAGACCGCATTCACCACCCCGATGGGACTTAGCGAGTTCACCTGCATGCCGTTCGGACTCTGCAACGCACCAGGAACCTTCCAACGACTAATGGAGTGTTGTCTGGGCCACAGAAACTTCGAGACGGTCCTGTTGTACCTGGACGATGTCATCGTATATTCCAAGACGTATGAGGACCACCTGAAACACCTGGCGGAAGTGTTCGAAGCTCTGGCGAGTTACGGCCTAAAGGTGAAACCCTCCAAGTGTCACCTCCTGAAACCAAAGGTGCAGTACCTGGGACACGTGGTGAGCGCTGATGGAGTGGCTCCCGACCCTGATAAGATCACCGCAATTAAGGAATGGCCAAGCCCCTCCAGCGTAAAAGAAGTGCGGCAGTTCCTCGGGTTGGTAGGCTACTACCGAAGGTTTATTCCCGGTTTCACCAAAAAGGCAGCACCTATGCAGGACCTCCTGATAGGCCAGTCCCGGAAGGCCAAGAACCAGAAGCCGCCCTTCAAATGGGAGGAGCTGGAAGAAGAGTCCTTCCGCCAGCTGAAGATGGCCCTCACGGGGGACGAAATCCTGGCGTACCCGGATTATAGCCAGCCCTTTATCCTCTACACCGACGCCAGTAACATCGGGCTAGGAGCCGTACTGTCCCAGATCCAGCAGGGGAAGGAACGAGTAATCGCCTACGCCAGCCGAAAACTGCGACCCACCGAAAGGAACCCCGAGAATTACAGCTCATTTAAGCTAGAGTTCCTGGCCGTAGTATGGGCAGTCACCGAGCGCTTTAAGCATTACCTCGCTTCTTCCCGGTTCACCGTGTACACGGATAACAACCCGTTGACACACCTGGACACGGCAAGACTCGGTGCCCTGGAGCAGAGGTGGATGGCCCGTCTGTCCAACTACGAGTTCACAATCAAATACCGGGCCGGACGCTCCAATACCAACGCGGACGCCCTGTCCAGGATGCCCAACCTGCCGGACGAAGGAGAAGATCCGGAGGGACTGGAAGAAGTTGAACTCCCTGCGTTCCACCGTCATGGGACTATCCAGTATTCCCACCGGGTAAGGAGTAAGCAGGCTGCTACGTTGAACCCCTTACCTCACTACAACTGGGCGGAAACGCAAGACAGCGACCCTGCCGTCCGACTGGTGAAGGAGATGCTGACTCGCCCGGAGGCTTGCCTTGAACCAGACGCTCCGGAGGAAGCCAAACAACTATGGGCAGAGAAGAGTCGACTGTTCCTTTACAAGGGGAAGTTGTGCCGCAGAATGGTTAACTCCCGGACGCATGAACTACTCTGGCAAGTAGTGGTGCCACGAAGAGACGCAGTTATGGTGATGGAGGCATACCACGACGGAGCTGGACACTTCGGGTGGAAGAAGCTGGAGTTCCTGCTGCGCGAGCGATTCCACTGGGTAGGCATGAGGGGAACCATTGAGAAGTGGTGCAGAGACTGTGGCCCGTGCAACCTGAGAAGGAAGGACCGTGCCAGCCAGAAGACTCCCCTGCAGTCCATCGTCACCCGGCAACCGTTGGAACTGGTAGCCTTGGATCATGTAAAACTGACCCCAAGCAGAAGTGGCTACGTCTACGCGTTAACCATCGTGGATCATTACTCCCGGTTCTTGGTTGTCGTCCCCGTCAAGGACTTAACGGCTCAAACAGCAGCTAGAGCCTTCCAGCAGCACTTCTGCCGTCCACACGGGTACCCGGACCAAGTGCTGACGGACCAGGGACCTGCCTTTGAAGCGGAGGTCTTCCAGGAATTCTGCAATCTGTATGGCTGCCGGAAGATAAGGACGACACCCTACCATCCGCAAACTAATGGACTTTGTGAGAAAATGAACCAGGTGGTAATGGATCTTCTAAAAACGTTGCCCCTGGAAGAACGCAGTCTGTGGCCTGAGAAGTTGCCCGATCTGGTGGACCTATACAACCACATCCCGGTAGGTTCCACCAACTGTACCCCGGCTTACCTAATGAGGGCAAGACCTGGTAAGTTACCTGTTGACCTGGAAATGGGAGTCCTGACACCCGAGGACACTTCACCAGAAGCAGACTGGGACACAGAGAGGCAGCAGCAGTACCGGAGAGTACAGGAGAGCGTGGAGCGAAGTCTCTGTCAGGCTAGGGAAAGACAAGAGAAAACTTACAACCAGTATGCTCCCGCTGTTCCCCTGGTACCCGGAGAGCAGGTCTTGAAGAGGAAGAGACGGCTCCACAAGTTGGACGACCAGTGGGAGAACGACCCGTACACCGTACTGCCCTCAAGCCACGAGAACCCGAAGGTTTGTACCATCAGTAAAGACGGAGGGGAAACCACAGCCATTGTATCCCGGGACCACCTGAAGAAGTGTCCCAAACAACTGAAGAACCCTGAAGAGGAACAAGAAGACCATCGACCCGTAGAGGAAAGGGAAGATATGGTTAGTACTGTGCTCGGGGACTTCCCTCGGTCTTGGACTCAAGTCAATGGTGCAGTTGTGGTACCCGTACTCACCTTCCTCCAACCAGCATCCCAAGCACCTACGGAGCAACAGGTAGAGCTGGAAGAACAGCCGGTCCAGGAGGTAGAAGACCCCACACCAGCAGACCAGGAGGATCAACCCTCTGCTTGCAGTGAGCCTGCCATATCCCTAGTGAGCCAAAGAGCCGGTAGACAGCTGCCCAGTTTACCCTTGACAGCTCCTACACCCTGTAGTTCAGGACTAGACAGTCAGCTCCGTAGGTCCACTAGGGCCACTAGGGGCCAGTTACCCGCACGTTGGAGGATTTGAAGTGTATAAATTGTTTTATTTATGTTTACCTGTGTATTGTTGCTTGTGTATAATTTTGTGTTTCTAGTTCTTTGTAGGAGTCCTTGGTGGATTTACCGGGAATCCTTGTACATAGTTGGAGCGTAACCCAGGACGGACTAAAGACTGTTAAGGACTCGGGGCAGGGCAAACCCCTACCTGGTTATGTCTCCCTGTTTTGGTGAAATGGACACCTTGCTTTTCTTCAAAGACTGCACCCGGTTACGGACATGCCGTAACCATCTTTATATGTTTTTCTTATTGTATTATTATTGTTTTTACCTTGTTATGTTTTTCTAAAATATGTTTAGTCCCGGAGTACTAAATTTCACTAGGGGGGAATGTGGCACCCCAGGGGTCTGGTTTCCACAGTAATGTAGTGTTATGTCTGAGAGCAGGTGGGAGGTCCTTTGGTCAGGGATCCTGTGCATGCCACACCTCCTGCCCAGTCTTGGGAGGGGAAGAACTTCCCCTATAAAAACCTAGGGCTGAGGCAGGGTTAGTGAGTAGAGAAGAAGTAGAGATGAGAAACAGTCATAGGAAGAAACAGCAGAAGCTCAGTGGGAGCAATACTACTACGAGTCAGGGGCTGGCAGCTGCAGAGCTCGCCCTGACTGAGAAGCTTTCTTACCGGACCCGGCGTCCGAGGCTGTGGGGACTAACTCTTACCCAGCAGCAGAAGCCGACCGGCAGGGGATTTCAGGTCCTCAGGCCCAGAAACCCGAAGGCACGGTCACATGCGTGGGACCAGCACCGCCATCGTGGAGCGGAAGCCATTAGAAGGCCCCGAGTCACCGGCCATACGGGTGAGCACCACACGGTACACTCAGGGACGTGGGCTACTTATATCCGCTTCTAGCAAGGTAGCCAGAAGAGTACAGTCAGTTTGGGAGGCCTACAACTCCGCCTGGCCAGGGGAGATCCCATCTGCTCAAGGACTGACCAGGCCCCGTTCGCTAGCAAGTACTCCGGGAGGGTCTATCGTTGTTACCAGTAAAGACCCTGAATTACACCGCACCGTCTCTGAGTGGTTCCTGCTACCCCCATCTTCCACGTCGGCTGCCCTGAGGCCATACCCCTCCCGTTGGGGGTTATACTATCACGCTGCACAATTCTACACCGGCCTCAGCGGTCTGCCCTGCAGCGGCAGCTCCATAGCTGCAAATCAACGGGTGGCGTAGTCGACACTCAAATAACATCTATCAAGACTGCCACACACTGAGTTTGACTCCCTGGGCACGGACCGGGTCCCCGCCACTCGGAGACTACAACCCTCATCTGATCCGGTTCCGGGTAAGCCCCCGTGCGCGAGACGCTGCGCGACACAGCAGGCCCAGGGGCGCGTCATCAGCATTTTCTCAGTTGATTTTCCGGTGGCTATGCTGCAGGTGTCTTCACTTTCAAGAATATAGAGCAGGCGGCTTCCAAGCAAAGCTAGCCGAAGTATGAACATGTTACTTAGTTTAACCATTTCAAGGCTTCCAAACTTTGAAGCTGTTAAAAGAGGTGATATAGCTAACAATATATGCATAGCAATGTCATTTTCTGTGCCAGTCTTGCAACGTTTTTTCAGCAAAAATTTGCCTGAAAATGGCGTCATGTGCACATACTCAACAGGGGCAGCCAAATTTACCACAATTCAAAAATAATATTTAGTTTTTGAGCTCCACATGTAGGCAACCATAACTTATCTGTCTGAGTCCTTGTTCTTTCTGCTCAACGTGTCTGAATGTGCCTTGACACCTATATCTACAGCCCAGTTTGGCACTAGCCACTTTTCCTTGTGCATATGTGCATAATGTAGGAAGGTAAGTTGTGTTGGCATTGTTTCGCTGTACTTATTCTGGTAACAAGTCAGCTTTAAATTAAATATTTAAATTTGCCATATATAATTATAATGAATCTGTCAGCTGATGTTTGCGATTTAATCTAAGAGCTGCATGAAGTAGGGCAGAGAGCTTGATTTCAGTGGTGTACCATTGAATGGGCTGCTTGGCATAGTTTCAATAAAATCTGTGTTTTAACAGCAGAGGCCTAATAACCTACTGCCATATAGTCATCCTGCTCTCTGTAACTTTGCCCCTAATACTGATTAGCAGCTTTCTTCCTATGTCGAGTACACAGAGAGCTGTCCATCATTAATGGGGGTAGGGTTATATAGAATTCAGCATACAGAGAACTTCTAAATTTGCAGCAGAGAAAACAGTGAATTTATCTAAACTGCAGCCAGCAGCCCAGTAAGTGAAATATCACTGGAATCTTGGTCCCTGACCCTACTTCATGCTGCTCTCAAATTAAATAGTAAAACCTATGTAATGTAGCAATATTTATTTTTCTGCTTTCTTGATCTATGACTTGGAACCTGTCACATGAATCAGAGCCTGGCTGTTTCACCTGCATCCAGGTAAACCTTTCTTTTACACGATGAGGTGTTCCTGTCTGCATTCAAACAAATGACTATCAAGATGAATTGCCAGGGACTTGACAGAGTCGAGGGAGTTAGAAAAAGCTTTACTAAAATTTCCTTGACTTGTTCAGTAGATACAGTATGAAACCAATGATGAAGTGCTCGGTCATTCCACTGTGAGCCTATGTCAAGCGCCAAAACTGAATACAGTATTCCTCAGCACAATGTCACTCTTGACATAGGATTATTAATTTACTTTCTACAAATTCTACTCAATCAGATTGGTCACATAGGAATCCAAGGATCTCAAAGAGTGAGCCAATTGAGGAGAGTTCTGGTCCATCAGAGGGTAATAGAAGATCAAGCCTTGAAGTTGTCCTGCATCAGGGAAATAATGAGCACACATGCTGAATCTCAGTACCACTGTTGACTCTGCTCCTCCACCAAAGTCTCATGTTCCTACTATGTTAACAGGAGCATGAATGCAACAGTGCACAGAATGAGAAGACAGTGTCAACTTAACCAACACTTATTTATTTGATTAACACAATCAAAGGGGTGCCACTGCCTATGGCACAACATCAATGAATATAATAAACAGTGAAAATACTTTAAATTTGGCTACACAGAATATTGACACAATTCTAACTGCACATCCCTATTGTTCTTATTACAACTAAACATTAGTATCGTCAGAGGCATCTTGGTCTTAATGTCTTAACTAGTGATGAGCGAGCACTAAAATTCTCGGGTACTCGTTGCTTTGATCGACCAAATTGGAATGCTCGAGTGCTCGGTCTGTGTATTGAGCCCAATGTAAGTCTATGGGAAACTCGAGCAGTTTTCCGGCGCCACACCTCCGGCTGTCTGCAGAGGGCCTAAAAATTACCCAAATTGATGGGAACAGTGCTCAAATGACATGGGAACAGCATGGGGAAGACTCACAATAAAACATACAAAAACGAAACCAAAATTGATTTTCCTGGGAAAAATGTTAAGGAACATCCTTTCCAGGGTAATGACTTGTATATAAGGCAAAATAAATAACCAAAAACAAAAATGCTCCTCCACATCTTGGGCTATGTTCACACATAGCGTTTTTGATGCGTTTTGGCACTTTTGCATTGCTTTCAACAGTGACAAATGCATTCACTGGGAAATGTCATTTTAACATTTTACTACATTATATGGCCATGTGGTGTGTGAAACATCATCAGACACATCCGGTTTCTTTTTTGAAGGAGGGACTCTGAAAGTTACAAACACTATTTTTACAGTCTTACTATTCTTAAGGGGCCAACAGTCGGCTATTCTTTGTTGTTCCCATTATTAAAGAGTGTGTCTCCTATACTCCTATACTGTTATTGGGTATACAGTGACTGCATGGGCTGCCAAACATTTGGATGCAACCCAATACCCCAATGAACAGACTTAGAGGAGGGTCTCAGTTAAAAAAAATTTCCCATGATAAAGGAGCAGGTCTCCTATAGTGGTAATGCCCATGCTGTGACTGCAAGGGCTGCCAAAATTTAGGAAAAACCCCACTAACAATTTAAAGACACATAGAGCTTGGCCACAGTAACAACATGTTCCCATTAGAAAGGAGAAGGTCTGCTATACAGTTAGAGGGTATGCAGTGAGTCCAACGGCTGCCAAAATTTAGGAAAAACCCTACTAACAATTTAAAGACACATAGAGCTGGGCCACAGTAACGACATTTTCCCATTAGAAAGGAGAGGGTCTGCTAAACAGTTATAGGATATGCAGTGAGTCCACTGGCTGCCAAAATTTAGGAAAAACCCCGCTAACAATTTAAAGACACATAGAACTGGGCCACAGTAACGACAAGTTGCTATTAGAAAGGAGAGGGTCTGCTATACAGTTATAGGGTATGCAGTGAGTCCAACGGCTGCAAAAATTTAGGAAAAACCCTACTAACAATTTAATGACACATAGAGCTGGGCCACAGTAGCGAGCATGACATGTTCCCATTAAAAAGGAGTGGGTCTCCCATACTGTTTGCCTATGCAGTGAATGCAACGGCTGCCAAAAATTTGGAGGCACTCCGAATGCCCCTTGCAAAAGACGTAGAGGTCGGAGGGCCTCCTTAAAACAATGTTCCCATTATTAGGAAGTGGGACTCCCATACTGTTTGCATATGCAGTGAATGCAACGGCTGCCAAAAATTTGGAGGAACTCCAATGCCCCTTGCAAGAAAAGTAGATATGGTGATATGGTAGATATGGTGGTGATATGGAGGAGGATGTGGAGGATGAGGAGAAGGAGGAGGACAAGAGCAAATAGACAAAATCTGCAAGTGTATACTCATGTCTGGGTGTGAAGACAGAGGTGCATGGGAATAGAGTTAGACCTCCAAAAAAAAACCCACTATATTTGAGTTTATGTTACGCTGCTATCATTCGGTGGTGTTGAGAAGTCTGACCCAATCCGGCCCTTGTTCATTTTTGTAAGAGTCAGCCTGTCAGCATTTTCAGTTGACAGGCGAAAGTGCATATCAGTTATAATTCCACCAGCGGCACTAAAAACCTGCTCTGACAAAACGCCGGCTGCAGGGCAGGCCAGGACCTCCAAGGCATAGAGAGCCAGTACATGCCACGTGTCCAGCTTGGATATCCAATAATTATAAGGCACAGAGGAATCATGGAGGACGTTCATATGGTCAGCAAGGTACTCCCTCACCATCTTGGGAGAGTACCCTGCGCCTCAGGGCCTGTGCGATGGGAGGGTCTGAGAAAACTGTCCCAGAACTTTGACAGTGTTCCCCTGCCTCTGCTGGATTGCATTTGTGTCTCTCTCGCCTGTGCTCCTTGGTTGTCCAACGAACTGTGACCTCTGCTGCCAGCGTTTTCAGATGTGAATTTTACGAGGAATGCTGTCCTGCCTTGTGTCTGCGGATACCACACTGCTTCTTCCTGCCTTTTGTTGTGCTACACCTAACTCCACCTATGTGCTGCTGTCCTCACTCTGTATGTCCCTCTGCCAGGTTAGCTCAGTTACAATATCATCCACTACCTTGTCTTCCACCCCATGTGGTGTGTGACACATCATCAGACACATGCATACAGTGCTGAAAAGACATGGGAACAGCATGGGGAAGACCTCTGGAAGTATCTCTGACTCCCAGGTCACTGCCTAAAAGTGTGCCCATCATAAGTGATCCTTAGCGCATGCGAAGATGCCTCCCGCCATGCACCTGTCGTTGCAGACTTGCAACAATCACCGTCCACATCCTTGTCCCAGTGCAGCATTCAGTTTTCCCAACCCATTCCTTGGAATGCAAGCACAAGTATGCAGCCAGCCAGCCACCCACCCACAGGCTGCAATACTATATTGCCAAATTTTTGACAGCTGCTTTCACTTGAAATGTGGCCTTTCAGACTCATGGAGGCAGAAGATTTTCATAACCTCATGCCAGCGGCGGCCGTGTGTCCATACTCGGTCCCCAGCCGCCACTGTTTCTCTCCACCTTCCACAAGCACGGGTCCCACAACATTACCCGTGCCCCCCCCCCAGTGCACTTACTGGGAAGGACCGCCTAACCACAAACACGTGGACAGGTGAGTGTGGCCAGGGCCATTACGGAGACAGTCCACAGCTTTCTTTACTGAGTTGTATTTCATCACAACCATACTCTTTAGCTTGGTGAAAGGACTTGGGAAACCATATCTACCTGGCTGTCATTTCTCCCAGGAAGTCCTCTAAAGCTGCTTTCACTTTAAATGTGGCCTTTTAGGCTCATGGAGGCGGAAGCGTTTCACAACCTCATGCCTCGTGTCCATACTCGGACCCCAGCCGCCATTATTTCTCCCGGTGTTGTCTCCGCCTTCTATAAGCGCAGGTCCCTGAACATTACTGCTGGTACTTTTCTGTGGGAATCTGCTTGCCTCCTACCAGCCTGGAATATTTCCAGTAAACTATGGTACGACGCTGTTACGCACACGCCCGAACTGACTGACGTGAGCGTGCTTAGTGATCCCACTGGACCATGAACCGAGGAGTGCCTGGAGAGGTGTGACTAAGTATCAACTCGGTTCGACCAAGGTCGCACGGCGGCTCAATCGACTCCGTGAACCAGGGAGGAACCGAGCAGAGGGACCAGGTGCCACTTCAGGTCAGACCCCGGTCACAGCTGTTGACCCACACTGGAGAATGCAGACTGGGACACAGGAAAAGAGCCGCAGGTGCAGCAGACAAGCAGAGTAGAGCAAAACCCGCAGGTGCAGTAGACAAGCAAAGCAGAGCAAAACCCACAGTTGCGGTAGACAAGCAGAGCAAAACCCGCAGGTGCAGTAGACAAGCAGAGCAGAGCAAAACCCGCAGGTGCGGCAGGCAAGCAGGGCAGAGCAAAACCTGCAGGTGTGGTAGACAAGCTGAGCAGAGCAAAACCCGCAGGTGCGGTAGACAAGCAGAGCAGAGCATAACCCGCAGATGTGGTAGACAAGCAGAGCAGAGTAAAACCCACAGGTGCGGTAGACAAGCAGAGCAGAGCAAAACCCACAGGTGCGGTAGACAAGCAGAGCAGATACACACAAGGTACTTACAATGAAGTAGCGAGTGGACACTAAAGTCACAAACAGAAGTACAGAGACAACGAGTTGGAGTTAGGTGCAGGTTCAGACACTGCAGAAAAAGGGAAGATACGAACATAGAGACAAGCAAGTAACGGGCTAAGACACTGTTAAGACCGGAACTGAACCAGGAACAAGATACAGGAACGAGCCAGGGAACTCAGCCCCCAGGGTGGCGGAAACAGACTAAAAGTCACAGATACAGGCAACGGACCTGGGTATACAGCCCCCAGGGTGGTGGAACAGACTAGAAGTCACAGATACAGGTAACAGGCCAGGTACTCAGCCCCCAGGGTGGCGGAAACAGACAAAATACAAGACAGGACCTGGCAACTCAGTTGCACAGAACACACTGAAAGAAATTGTTGCTCAGGCCCCTCCTACTGGGTGGAGGGGGTTTAAGTATCCAGTGACTCACAGCAATAGGCTGGGGAGGCATTAGGACTGCACACACTGTAACTATAAGAATCAGGCAGTAACCGCACCACCACCCTAAGCAATCAGACAAGAGACATGCACACAGCAGGTACTGGAGCAAAGTGTGCAGCCAGGACTGATAGGTAAGATGGCGGTCTTGCATGGTAGGAGGTGGTAAGCCATGCCAGCACGCCGCCAGAGATGTTACAGACGCCATGGTATTAGCACAGCCCCCAGTACCAGTAGCAAAGCCTTCTCCAATTTCCTTCTCAGGAATTTTATTTGGTAGACTGAGTGGCTGCCCAAATACATTAGTTTCTCACAAAGGAGCTGAAGATAGAGTGGCAGGAGGTGCAAGTTTCTCCAGCCTGTTAGATATCAGAGGGTGAACGGCAGCACATTGGATCAGTGGTTAGCACTGTAGCCTTGCTGCGCTGGGATCCTGGGTTCAAATCCCAGCAAGGACAACATCTGCAAGGATTTTGTATGTTCTCCCCGTATTTGCGTTTCCACCTCAGTAAAAAGCCATAGAGTGTCCGGGAACCTTCCCACACACTTTTCTTAGCCAGGACTTCTTCTCGGCAGGGTTGGACGGTCCCACCAGAGAATCCTCTGCTGTGCCCTGGCTTCTACATCAGGAGAGTTCATGATAGCGCTAACTTTGCAGCTGCTATAGGGCTCTTGAGCGGGGGAGAAAGGTGAGCCCTCAGAATCAAATCCTATGGTGGGCCCAATGTTTTTCAATCTGAAACAGCTTCTCAGTGGGAGTTGTATTTCACCACAGCCATATTCTTTAGCTCGGTGAAAGGACTGGCATAGAGGGAAGCAGTATCTACTCCGGCTGTCATTTTTCCATCACCAGGTTCCACCCATTGTCACACACGACCATGCCTGGCTGTATGTTCAGCGGTGAGAGCCACAGATCAAGCTGCTGTGTTACAGCTTTCAACAACTCTGCAGCGCTGGGCGGTTTGTCACCTAAGCATTAAGCATGTTATCTTCAGCAAAGCCTGTTGACGCTTGGCCAAGGCAGTGCTGCAGTGCTTTCAGCTTGTGACTGATGTGGTCATTTCGGAGATGGAGGAGGAGGTGCAGGAGCTGAACAATGTGATTACATTGAGGTTACATTCTCGACTCTGTTTTTATACTAAAGAAAGATCCTAGTGTTTTTTTTTACGTTATTTTTTAAGGCAATGCATTCACCTGGAAATGTCATTTTAACATTTTACAACCTTATCTGGCAATGTGGTGTGTGACACATCATCAGACACATCCTGTTTCATTGATGATGGAGGGACTCTGAAAGACACATAGAGCAGGGCCACAGTAATGACAAATTCCCATTAGAAAGGAGAGAGTCTGCTATACAGTTATAGGGTATGAAGTGAGTCCAACGGCAGACCAAATTTAGGAAAAACCCCACTAAGAAATTAAAGACACACAAAGCAGGGCCACAGTAATGACAAATTCCCATTAGAAAGGAGAGGGTCTGCTATACAGTTATAGGGTATGCAGTGAGTCCAACGGCTGACCAAATTTAGGAAAAACCCCACTAAGAAATTAAAGACACATAGAGCAGGGCCACAGTAACGACAAATTCCCATTAGAAAGGAGAGGGTCTGCTATACAGTTATAGGGTATGCAGTGAGTCCAACGGCTGACTAAATTTAGGAAAAACCCCACTAAGAATTTAAAGACACATAGAGCAGGGCCACAGTAACAAGTACGACATGTTCCCATTAGAAAGGAGAGGGTCTGCTATACAGTTATAGGGTATGCAGTGAGTCCAACGGTTGACCAAATTTAGGAAAAACCCCACTAACAATTTAAAGAGACATAGAGCAGGGCCACAGTAACTACAAAATCCCATTAGAAAGGAAAGAGTCTCCCATGGTGTTGGCCTATGCAGTGAATGCAAGGGCTGCCAAAAATTTGGAGTTTCTTCAATGCCTCTTGGAAGAGACGTTGAGGAGGGCCTCATAAAAAAATGTTCCCATTAGAAAGGAGCGGGCCTCCTATACTTGTAATGCCCATGCACTAAGTGTATGGGCTGACAAACATTTACCCCTGGGGGGTATACATGAACATACTGTATAAAAATATTTTTTTTACGGGCATCATTTAAAACACCCTTTAAAACAATTATGTGGGTGTTGCATTATGGACCACGGTCACCCTGGTGATATGTGGTGGGGGATGAGGGGAAGGAGGAGGACAAGAGCAAATAGCCAAAATCAGGAATCGTATACCCATGTGTTGGTGTGAAAAGGTGCATGGGAATACACCTCCCAAGAAAAGACACTGGATTTGAGTTTATGTTACGCTGCTATCATTCGGTGGTGTTGAGAAGTCTGGCCCAATCCAGCCCTTGTTCATTTTTATAAGAGTCAGCCTGTCAGCATTTTCAGTTGACAGGCTGATGCGCCTATCAGTTATAATTCCACCAGCGGCACTAAAAACCCGCTCTGATAAAACGCCGGGGGCAGGGCAGGCCAGGACCTCCAAGGCATAGAGGGCCAGTTCATTCCACATATCCAGCTTGGATGCCCAATAATTATATAATTATAAGGCACAGAGGAATCACGGAGGACGTTGGTACAGTCGGCAAGGTACTTCCTCAGCATCTTCCAAAACTTTGCACTCCTTTTGAGAGTACCCCGCACCTCAGGGCCTGTGCGATGGGAGGGTCTGAGAAAAGTCTCCCAGAACTTTGATAGTGTTCCCCTGCCTCTGTTGGATTAAAGTTGTGTCTCTCGTCTGTACTCCTTGGTTGTCCAATGAAGTGTGCCCTCTGCCGCCAGCGTTTTCAGATGGGAATATTTTTAATAGTTCTGCAACAAGGGCCTTCTGGTACAGCCCCATTTTTGTAGACCTGTCCGCCTCAGGAATAAGAGATATAAAGTTCTCCTTATAGCGTGGGTCTAGAAGTGTCACCAACCAGTAATGACTGACACCCAAAATTTTGAGAACGTGAGGGTCATGGGAAAGGCAGCATAACATAAACTCAGCGATGCGTGCCAGACTACTAATAGGCAAGACTTCCGTGTCCTCACCAAGAGGATGACTGACCATGCTCTCCTCCTCCTCCACCTCCTTCTCCTCTCTGTCCTCTGGCCATCCACGCTGAACAGACGGTATGACAGCTGTGCAAGTAGTATCATCTATAGTACATGAAATTAGCTCCTGTCCTTCCTCCTCCTCCTCTTCCTCATTTTCACCCAATCTACGTTGGGATGAGAAGAGGTTTGGTTGTGTGCAATCACCCTCTATGGTTCCTTGCTCCATCTCATCGTGCTCCGCCTGCAATGCATCCTCTTTAATTGTGAGCAGAGAGCGTTTCAGAAGACAGAGAAGCGGGATGGTGACGCTAAATATGGCGTCATCGCTGCTCACCATCTTGGTGGAGTCCTCAAAGTTTTGGAGGATGGTACATATGTCTGACATTCATGTGCACTCCTGAGGTCTTATGTGTGGTCTGAACTGAATACCGACGGCCTTGTTGATGCTGGAAGTCAACAACTGCCCTCTTCTGCTCACAAATCCTTCCCAACATCTACAGAGTAGAGTTGCAACGCCTGGGGACATCAAACACCAGTCAGTGAGACGGAAGCTGCAAACGCTGCTGAAACACGGCAAAGGCAGTGGAAGCTGTAGCTGACTTTCTAAAATGGGCACACAGGCGGCGTACTTTAACAAGCAGATCCGGTATGATTTGAGAAACCGCTGAACCACGAGGTTAAGCACATGGGCCAGGCATGGTACGTGTGTGAGCTCGCCTCGCCTCAGAGCCGCCACCAGGTTCCGACCATTGTCACACACGACCATGCCTGGCAGTAGGTTCAGCAGTGTGAGCCACAGATCTGCCTGCTCTTTCAGAGCTGTCCACAACTCTTCAGCATTGTGCGGTTTGTTACCTAAGCATATTAGCTTCAGCACAGCCTGTTGCCACTTGGCAAAGGCAGTGCTGCAGTGCTTCCAGCTTGTGACTGATGTGGTCATTTCTGAGATGGAGGCTGAAGAGGAGGAGGAGGCTGAGATGGGGATACCGTGGGGGCAACCCTGATTGACCTAGGGCCTGCAATTCTTGGCGTCGTCGGGAAGACGTGTTCCGTCCCAAGGTCCGACTTGGTCGCGGCTTTCACTATGTTAACCCAGTGTGCCGTCAGCAAGATGTACCGTCCCTGCCCACAAGCACTTGTCCACGTGTCCGTGGTTAGGTGGACTTTCCCGGTAACTGTGCTGCTGAGGGCACGGCTAATGTTTTGGGACGTATGCTTGTGTAATGCGAGGACGGCACACCGGGAGAAATAGTGGCTGCTGGGGACCGTGTACCGAGGGACGGCCGCCTCCATCAGGTTGCGGAATGCTTCCGTCTCCACGAGCCTAAAATGCAAGCAGTCGTTAAATTTGAGAATTTAGTAGTGTGGCCTGTGGGGCGTTGGCTGCATATTTGCGCTTACGTTCCAAGGACTGGGGTATGGACAACTGAACACTAAGTTGGGACAAGGACATGAACGTGCTTCCTGATGCTGCTACTTGAGAGTTCGCAACGACAGGTGCAGGTCAGGAGGCATCTTCGCATGCACCATGGACAGGGGATTGGCTTGCATGCACAACAGCGGAATAAGCAATGGTGCCACCTGCAGACACTGTTCCTGAACCCTGGGGTTCAGCTTACAAAGTCGGGTGCTTTGCTGCCATGTGCCTGATCATGCTGGTGGTGGTCAGGCTGGTCGTTTTGCCACCCCTGCTGATGCTGGCCTGGCAGGTGGTGCAAATTGCCTTTTTGGGGTTATCGGCAGAGTCTTTAAAAAACAACCAGACTTGGGAAGGCCTAACAGTTGTACTGGCAACTTCCTTACAGGGAACGGTTGCCTGCCTTCTGTCTGCGGCCACCACACTGCTTCTTCCTGCCTGTTGGGGTGCTCTGCCTCCCTCCCCCTGTGTGCTGCTGTCCTCTCTCTGCATGTTCTCCTACCAGGTTGGGTCAGTTGCTATATCATCCACCACCTCGTCTTCCACTTCCGCACCCTGGTCCTCCTCCTGACTTTCTGGCAATTGTTTCTCATCATCGTCCACCTCTTGTGACACTTTCCCACAGTCGCCTTCGTATGACTGTGGCTGCTCAAATGTTTGGGCATCGCTACACGCGATCTCCTCTTGCCCCACTTCAAGTGGACCGGGCGAGAGGCCCGAATCTATAAAAGGAAAAGTGAACAGCTCTTCAGAGTGTCCAAGTATAGGATCCATTGTCTCTGGGCACTCGGCATGGTGGGAGGAAGGAGGATCAGGGTGAGGAATATGCGGTCCAGACTCATGGCTACTGAGACTTGACTGTGTGGAAGACAGGGTGGTGGTGGTGGCTAAGTGAGTGGAAGCATTATCCACTATCCAACCAACAACCTTTTGACACTGCTCTGGTTTCAATAGTGGTATGCTGCGGTCCCCTAGGAATTGAGACAGGAAGGTCAGGCGAGAAGATGTGGGTATTTGTTGTGGCACAATTTCAGCTTGCCCATGACCTTATCCTTGGCCTCTGCATGCACCATCACCATCACGTCCAGTTCACCGTCCCTTGCCACGTGCCTTGCCCATTTTAAATAGAGGACAGTATCTTCCACGCTCACTACAAATGACTGAGTTTGGAGCGAACTTATATGTGATCCGTCTGACGGAGAAAAAAGAGTTTTAAATACCTGGCCTGTAGGTAAGTTGTTTCAATAGCAAACTAGTGTGAATTGCTTCATTGATGCACTGAAAGAAACTTTTAATGGGGGCCAGAAATTGCAGTATTTTCTGACAACTGTAATGCAGCGGCTTGCGGCATTACTGTAATGGTCTAGGGTGTGTTTTGGCCGACCATGTACCTCCCCCAGGTAACTGGTCACATGACTGTGACATCAGCACAGGTCCTGTGTGTGCACTAGAGGATATATAACCCCTGGTAGATTTGAGACAGGTGTGAAAAGCGTGAGGCCTGTTCCCCGTGTGGGACACCATTAGAGTGTGAGGCCTAGTGAGGCCTAGTGAAGCCTGGTGAAGCCTGAAAGGCAGAGGCTGGATCCTTAGGTGTAAGCAATACCAGTAGCCTTGGAGGGCCAGAGGCTTGGAAGGCAAGAGTCCTGAAAGGCAGAGGCTGGATCCTTAGGTGTAAGCGATACCAGTAGCCTTGGAGGGCCAGAGGCTTGGAAGGCAAGAGTCCAGAAAGGCAGAGGCTGGATGTTAGGTGAGAAAACATACCAGTAGCCTTTGAAGGAATGAAGGCTGGAGACCCCCATCTGGGAAGCCGTAAAGCCACAGTGGTGGCAGAATAAATCTGACTGAAGCAGCTAAAACCCGGCAAAGGTAAACCACTGCATTATATGGATGTTGATATAAGTGACTTTGCGAAAGGCTGTAACTGGAGCCAAGTGGGCCTGTCTGCCACTTGAAAGGCTCCTGGACATTATATGTGTATGTCGGCGAGCCACTGAGTTGGACTCGGTGATAAGCAGTAGTGAAGTGTAATAAACTGCTGGATTGTGAAATACTGGAAAACGTGGCTGGTGTGCTTTAATTGACCCGATGCAGCGAGTGTCCCCCAGCATGATGACTAGCGCTGCCTTACATGTGGTTGGAGAAAGCGGGCAACTGCAGCCCGGTTGCTAGGGGCAACTGCAGCCTGGTTGCTAGGGGTAATGGTACAGGATGACGTGTGTGGATACAAGCACCTTGCTGTAACTCGGCGGGGTCACGAAAATTAAAGCATCTGGCTGTAACTCGGCGGGGTTACGAAAATTGTGCTCGCACTCAAACCTGGTTTGCTGTAACTCGGCGGGGTTACGAAAATTGTCCTCGCACTCAAACCTGGTTTGCTGTGGCTCGGTGGGGCCACAAAAATTTTCCGGGATAGAGCGGTGTGTGTGAATAGTGTACTGCGATGGCTGTGAATGGAGCAACAAAAGAAAATGAAGCCACCTTGCACCTTACCCCACTCTGCTATTTTAACTTTTATATGTTTTCTATAAATTTTGAATGATGTATTTAAATAAAATTGTACTAATTGTTTGCCACAGTACTCAAGTGTCCTCCTATTTTTTACATGAATCTATCTGAGTAGGCATTACGGACGTGGTGCCTGACATTTGGTCTTGGTACCATGGTCTATTTAGAATGTAACATTTGACCAGTTTTTCTCTCATATGTGTTTGTCTGTATTTTTACAGATTTTGCTTGGCCCAATATGGACTTCCGTGCGCGAGACAATACGTGGCTCGCCCAATTAGATGACCTATCCAGCGGTGGGGGTTTGGCGGTGCCAGACTCGGATCTTAAGCTGAGGGAGAGCGTCACTGAATTTAAGGCTCTGATCAAACGCAGGACTCGGACCTGGTAGAATCGGGCCTTCCTAACTAAGTATATAGAGAAGTCCCTGATCCCCAGGGGTTTGCGGATACATTCTTTTCCCTCATATAAAATTGAGGATGAGGCATTCAAAGACAGGTGGGAAGCCTTGGCAGACACCTGCTCTTTGGGCTTCTTGAATCTTTTGAAAGAAAAAGATGAGAAGTCCCTTCTTGACCTGGAGTCAGAGATTGACACCCTACAAGGACAGCTTAAGAGGGACCTATCTAGTGATGGGATCAAGAGGCTCAATGAGGAGGTAGATGCCGAGTGCCAAAAACTTGGCAAAGAAATTCAGACTGTTAAAACTAAAAAATTTAATCGGGATACTCAAGATAGACTTACCCATAGGATGTATAGATGGAGATCCCCAATGGAAAATATGAGACCAAGATCAAGAAACAACTCACATCAGCGCTCGAGATCTGCCTCGATCGCTTCTGGGACCTCCAGTGAGAGTCAGACATTAATTACTAATGTCAATCCTCAGGGATGCTCTTCCTCACAAATAGCTGAACGTATCCAGACCAGACCCGATAATAGGAGAAAATGCAGGACTCCATATCAGGTTGGTCACCCTCAGGGGGGGCTCCGTGTCGTGAACCTAACCACACATGTTCTGACCGGGACACAGATGGAGGTCCTTGGTATGGGCCTATCATTTGCGCCTACCAATGCTTTTGATTACTTTACGGCCCTCAAGGACCTCCATCTGTTTGCCCAGAAACTTATTTTAAAAAAACTCCATTTCAGGTCGGCTGGTGAGGGGATTCCCATGTCGGCAGCGGAGAGGGAGGCTTTACATGACCTTGAAGATCTTTTGTTGGAGCAGACAACTCCCCCCACAGGTGGGTTACCACAGGTTAGGATTCACAAATCAACGAGATTCCCTCCCCTGTCCATTAGTCCGGCAGTTGAGATTTTCGTAAATTTGGTTGCAGAGGACTTTAGAAAAATCTCCACACGGAGAAAATTTGACAACTTAACCTCTGCTCAACGCCAAGCTATACGTGATTTACAATCACTCAAAGACACTGTCATTAAGCCTTCTGACAAGGGAGGGAATATCGTCCTGTGGCCACACCAGAAATACGAGAGGGAGACACTACGCCAACTCAGAGATAAGGACACCTATTCTAGGTTGTCATACAATCCTATTGCCTCCAACTCCGCAGCTCTACAGGGAATCCTGGTTCGGGCCTGCGAGCGGGGCATTATTGACAAGAGGACTGTGGAGGCTTTAACCGTACATTTCCCTAAAACGGCCACCTTCTACCTGCTTCCTAAAATTCATAAGGATGCCGCCAACCCTCCTGGACGTCCAATCTCTCAATATGTGGACAGTCATCTGAGACCAATTGTTGAGACCCTTCCGTCTTACATCAAAGACACGACCGACGTCCTCACCAGAGTTGACGGCATCTCCCTGGAACCAGGTATGATCATGGTCACGGCCGATGTGGAGAGCCTATACACCTGCATCAGTCATGATCTGGGCCTGGCTGCAGCTCGGTTGTTCCTTGGGACCTCCGACCTGGACGGCCCTTCCCGTGAGTTCATCCTCGAACTCCTCCACTTCATCCTGTATCATAATTTCTTTTTATTTAAAGATTCGGTGTACCTGCAGCTGCGTGGCACGGCCATGGGTGCGGCCTACGTGCCCTCTTATGCCAACCTCTTCCTAGGTGCATGGGAGAGGGAAATTTTGGGGGATGATGGCGTGCGAGGTGCTAACCAGGTTGTGGCGTGGCTCAGGTACATCGATGATATCTTATTTATTTGGCGAGGTGAGGTGGAGGAGCTTGACGAGTTTATGAAACAACTTAATTCTAATACGTGGGGTATTAAACTCACATATGCTCATCATACTAGACGCATGGACTTCCTGGACGTCACTCTGGAGGTGGACTCACAATCCTTCATCCAGACTGACATCTACAGGAAGCCCACAGCGGTTAACTCACTGGTACATGCCTCTTCGGCACATACTCCATCTACAATAAGGGCCGTCCCGGTCGGACAGTTCCTAAGGGCTAAACGTATCTTCTCAACTGATGCATATTTTGAGAGACAGGCATCAGATCTGACTGAGCGCTTCAAACAGAGAGGCTATAGTAACCGCTGCATCGGCCGTGTCTATGGTAGGGCATGAGGTACCCCCCGCAGTCATCTTCTATGCCCCGCTCGCTCATCCCACTCAATTTTCCCTGAGAGGACCCGCTTCATCTCCACCTACAATCATGAGTGGGGGACTATGAGGCGGGTCCTCTCACGCCACTGGAGTGTTCTCGGCACGGAGCCCTCCATGAGGGATGCGGTGGGAAATTACCCACTTATGACAGCTAGACGGGCTAGGAATCTGGGTGATCTCATCACCTCTAACCATTATGTCTCACCGGCACCCAGTCTATTTGGGTCACGCGGGCCCAGGGTGGGATCTTTTCCATGTGGCCACTGCTTGGCTTGCGCTAATGTCCTTCGTTGTTCATCATTTGTGTCATCTGATGGCTCCCGCACATTCCAAATCTCCAAATACATTTCTTGCAGCACAACACATGTGGTGTACTATGCCACATGTGGCTGCAATAAAATCTATGTAGTCTTTACTACAAGAGAGATGAGGGTTCGAGTGCGGGAGCATATACAGGATATTGGCGCAGCCAAGTCTGTTACAGATCCCCGGGAGCTCAGGACGCTACCGCGACACTTTAAAACAGCTCATGGTTGTGATCCACGCACTCTTATGGTGCGTGGCATAGATGTGGTGCATCTTGGCTCTCGGGGGGGCAACTCTAAACTCTGTCTTGCACAAAAAGAGGCCAGGTGGATTACGGTCCTCGACACCCTGGCCCCGCGTGGCCTTAATGAAAGCCTGACTTTTTCGTCCTTTCTGTGATCGGATGTCTTCTGTTCTCTGGTGCTCCCCCTCAGCTTCTTTGATCCCCTAGTCAGTGCTTCCGGGTTTTAGCTTGATTTTAATTTTTTTCTGGTTTTAATTTTCAATCCTTCTTTTACCTATTTTCCCAGACCTTGTCTTATTTCCCTGTCAAGCTCTGCATCATCCTCATGGACCATCTTTACCATAGGGACTCCCTTCAATTGGAGCAAAGAATTCCTGAAGATACTGCTGTCATCTCCCCTCATGTGATGAAAATTATTTGAGTTTTATTCATGTCTCTAAAACTGTCTATATTTAAATTATATGCATTAATAACCCTGTTATAGATGTAAGAGGTTTATTCATATCTGAGAGGGAGGGCTTCTCTATTTTCCTGCTTAGGACTGGACATATACTAGATGTCCCTTATGTATCCCTATATGCTCTTGGGATTGTTAGGAGGTATGCTTATCCTCCTTCCATTTCTTCCCCCTATGGGAGCCCCTATGGGGTGGTGCGCGTGTGCTCCGGTGCATGGCCTCCCTGCGCTCGCGCTGGGCTATCTTTCTGTCCCTGGCGTGCCTCCGGGGGCGTGTCTGCAGCGCGCTCCTGGGCGCAGGCCTGGGACTTGATGGCCTGGGCGCGCGCGGTGGGGGGGCGTGGCTCCGGATACACGCACCGCGTTAGCCCAATCAGCTTCCTCCCTTCCTTTGATCACATGACCTGAATGGGAGGTATTTCTACAGGTCCTGGATGTGTGTACGTTAGCGCTGCCTCTTGAAAAAGAACGCCGAAACGCGCGTCGGGGCGCGTCCTTACCTGTCGCACAGCTGGGGACTCTCTGTTGGGGTCGTGGGCTCCTCCTATATCGCCAGTTTGTGGTGAGTTGATATAATGATGTGCTATAGGGACCATTGGCTTGACTAATACCTCCTTATTCGGTGTTAGGATACTTCTGCATTAAGTTAAGGTCTCCCTGTATGCTATACTGCATCAACTTTGTTTTTTACTGGGCATTACTTGCTCCATGTTATATGCACTAATGATGACTCACCGCAACCTATATTAACTATATAGATTAATTGACTATTCTAAACTGCCCATTTCCCCAAGGTACTCCCCAGCTTTGGGCACCTTGCACCTTACCCCCCTCTGCTATTTTAACTTTTATATGTTTTCTATAAATTTTGAATGATGTATTTAAATAAAATTGTACTAATTGTTTGCCACAGTACTCAAGTGTCCTCCTATTTTTTTACATGAATCTATTTGAGTAGGCATTACGGACGTGGTGCCTGACATTTGGTCTTGGTACCATGATCTATTTAGCATGTAACATTTGGCCTGTTTTTCTCTCAGGATGACGAGTGTGGATACAAGCACCTTGCTGTAACTCGGCGGGGTCACGAAGATTAAAGCTTCTTGCTGTAACACGGCGGGTTTACGAAAATTGTCTTCGCACTCAAACCTGGTTTGCTGTGGCTCGGCGGGGTCACAAAAATTAAAGCATCTGGCTGTAACTCGGTGGGGTTATGAAAATTGTGCTCGCACTCAAACCTGGTTTGCTGTAACTCGGCGGGGTTACGAAAATTGTCCTCGCACTCAAACCTGGTTTGCTGTGGCTCGGTGGGGCCACGAAAATTTTCCAGGGGAGAGCGGTGTGTGTGAATAGTGTACCGCGATGGCTGTGAACGGAGCAACAAAAGAAAATGAAGCTATTGAGCGATTAAAGTGCCGGTTAAAACCGCAGCAGGTATTTGAGAAACGTCTAGAGGACATGGTGCAGGAACGGCAGAAGCTGTGGGCACCGTATAGAATGGCGGCAATGGACCATTCTGTGAAATCTCCGGGGGCACCAGTATTGTCCCAGAGTGCCCGGGAAGCTGGTAAGAGATGTTGTGAACTGAGTCCTAAGACTATTGTTGATTTTTTTTGTAAAATTCCCCCTACAGGTGTGGGTGTCCAAAAGGGGGCGGAGTCTCAAAAGGGGGCGGATTTTCAAAAGAGCATACAGTATAGAAAACCAAAATTTGTTACTGGTTGTGGGTTGGTACCGCCTAAAAACGACAATTTGACCGTTGATAATGGGGTAGCTCCAGTAGACGGGGTTGACGTCAAAGTGGGAGGTGACCTGTTAGTCCACAAAACCATGGGGAATGACACAGACCCCGTAGCTGACTGTGACACTATGAAAGTAGAAAGAGAGTTCAGTCAGGAGGGGCTAGACGAGGGGAGAGAGTCCCCCTCTATTCGCCGACGGCACAAGGGCCACAAAAAGGTTGCTCCTGTTGTCTTGGCTGCAAGTGAAAATAAAGAAAATGTAGTACTGTGTGCCTTTGTTTCAAGTGTGGATCCTCCTTTAGAGGCAGAAGAGGAAGTGACGCTGCCTGTAGCAACCTCCGGTAAAGTACTGAGACAGAAGGATCAGGATCTGACAGCCCTGAAAGAGGAGGCGGCCAGTCATGACCAAGAGCTGGAGCCTATCAGGCAGCAGTGTCAGAGTGATGTACAGCGAAACCTGGAGAATGTGTCCTCAGACCAGCGGAGCCTGGAGTCTGAACGGCAGAAAATATACCAGGTTGTGAATAACTTACAGCGAGACCTGGAGGGAAGCAACGAGGAAATTAACCAATGGAAGGAAATGTTCCAGGAAATTAAGGAGGACCGCCGCAAAACTAAGAAGGAGGTTTTGCAGTTGAAGCTTGAGAAGGAGGCGCTGCAGGATGAAGTTTCTGGGCGTGAACAAAACCTAAGACGACTGCGCGAACAGTTCAACCGGGAGCTGTGTGAATCCAAGAAGGAATATGGTGAACGCAGTGGGAAACTGCAACACATTAAGAGAGACTATGAGGATCTCCTCAGGATTAAAGAAAAACTAGAGGATGATAAGGCAGATGCAGAGCACATACGCCAAGTGGTTGAGACCACTCTGCAGGACACCCGTAATGAAAATGGTGATCTCTGCAGAAAGACCTTAGGTCTGGAAGCTCAGGTGAAGGAGCTGCAGACGTTCTGTGATAATCTCCAGAGGGCAGAGACGTGCCTTAAGGAAAGGCTCAGCAAGATGGAGGCTGAGCAGAAACAGATGGAGGAGTCTATCGGAGAAGCCACAGACCAGGGCCAGGAGTTGGCCGCTGGTGATGGGAGGTATGAAGCAGATACGTCCTCGAGTGATGTGAGCTCGGATGATTCGGTGGATGTAGGAGCCGAGATCAAGGAGCTCAAGGAGTCGCTACAAACCCATTGGAAGCAGGAAGAGCTTCAGAGACGGGCCGCTGAGAGGCGAGTGGCGGAGCTAGAGGAAGAAATTTCCAGGCTCAAAAGTTGCCTGACAAAGTATCACTCAGTGAACGAGGCCTTCTTGGAGAAGGAAAAGGGCGAACACGTTGCACTCACTCCCGTATACCATGAGAATGTGGACCTGAGGCGAGCTAAGAGAGTGTTAACCACAGATAAATATGAGATGGAAGTGGTCACGAAAATTCGTGAATTTGTAGCTGTGAGTCAGCTCAGGGGAAGCATACAGGGTGAAGAAGCTGGAGGTCAGTTGTCCCTGAAACCTGAGCTGGTTGATCATCTGGAAACCACTGGTGAGACCGAAACGTCTCGGTACAACTGCCTCGTAGATGTACCCGAGGATTTGAGGGAAGAATGTGTGACACCCCAGGGGTCTGGTTGCCACAGTAATAGAGATATTATGTCTGAGAGCAAGTGGGAGGTTTCTCTGGTCAGGAGCCCTAAGCATGCAACACTGCCCGCCCAGACCTGGGAGGGGAGGAATCTGCCCTTATAAACTGGGTCTGGGACGGGATTAAGTCAGTCAGAGCCTGGAAAGGGAAAGTGACAACAGGAGCTCTGTAGGAGCAGGAGCGAGTGCCAGAGGCTGGAAGCTAGAGAGCTCGCCTTGGCTGAAGACACTAATACCGGACACGGAGTCCGAGGCTGTGGGGCATCCAGGTCCAGCAGCAGAATCCAACCGGCAGGGGATTCCATGTCCTCTGGCCTTAGAAACCCGAAGGCACGGTCACAAGCAAGGGACCAGCACCGCCATCGTGAAGCGAAGGCTAACGGAAGGCCCCAAGTCACCGGCCATACGGGTGAGCACCACACGGTATACTCAGGGACATGGGCTACTTCTACCCGCATAGAGCAAGGTAGCCAGGAAAGAGTGCAGATATTCGGGGAGGCCTACAACTCCACCTGGCCAGGGGAGATCCTGCTTGCTCACAGACTGACCAGGCCCCTACTGCTAACCAGTACTCCCGGGAGGGTCTGCTTTATACCATCAGTAAAGACCCTGAACTGCACCACACGTCTCTGTGATTCCTTGCCGCATCAGCACCATTACTACTGGGACGCTCACACCATCACTCCCATCATCCACATTAGCTGCCCTGAGGCAATACTTCTCCCGTGGGGAGTTATCCCATACTCGGCTGCGCAAACAACATCATCCTCAGCGGTCGGCAGCGCAGCGGCGGTCCCCACTGACCGCAATCCACGGGTGGCGTAGTCGGACAATTACAATACCAATAGACTGCCACTGGTTTGACCGCCCTGGGCACGGACCGGGTCACCGCCACGGAGAACTACAACCCCCAGCGATCCAGCTCCGGGTATCCCCCTGCACTGCACAGGCCCAGGGGGTGCGTCAACTTTGGCGTAGTCGGTAGGATTTCGTGCCCGCAACCACCGGGTACTGCGTGCCTAAAAAAAAGACTTTTATACTTACCTGTGGTGAAGTTTCCCGCCGTCCGGAGTCGTTTCCCGCCATCGGACGCCATCTTGGACCATTTCCCGCCGTCTTCTGCCATCTTCCCGCCATCCGCAGCTGCTTCCCGCCTTCGGACGCCATCTTCGGGGTGCCGCGCGGGAAGAAAAGGGGCGTGGACGCCGAAAGCGCGCGAGATCCGAAGCTCCACCCCACGCTCCGACGCTGCGTAAGGTCCTGGAAGGAAGGAAGAGCAACGCTGACGTCATCGGAGCGCGACGCCAGGTCCTCAGCCCCGACGATCGACTGCGGAGCCGCGGCCTACGGAAGAAGAGCATCGCAAGGTAGGCCACGGTCCACTAGGGGGGAAGGAGGATGTCGGACACCGAGGGGAGCTCCACTGCCACAGCCACCGCCAGCGCAACCGCTGCAGCAGTCATGCCATTCACCATGCCCTATATCCCGGGGGCAACCTGGCTACCCCAGTACTCAGGAGAGTCACATACCCTGAGTGACTTTAGAGAAAGACTTGATAGCCTCTTCCAGGTATACCCCCTCACAGAAGAGCAAAAAGTGAGCATTCTGGTGGCCCAGTTAATCGGGGCAGCCCAAAGGGAGGTAAAGTCCTGGTCACCTGGGAAGAAGAGGACTGTCAGAGAGATACTAGCCCGGCTGAAAGACATGTTTGACACCCGCACCTCAGCCGAGATAAAACTAAGATTTTATGGGTGCAAACAATGGGCACATGAAAGTATAAGCGACTATGCCCTAAACCTACAAGAGGCCTTGAGAGCCATTAAGCAGGCAGACCCTGACAGCGTGGGAAATGAAGACAAGCTGTTGACTGAACAATTTATTGAGGGTCTACTGTGCAATGCCCACCGAACCCAGTTGAGGGCAATGGCCTTACAGGACCCTGACCTGGACTTTGCACAGTTCAAGGACAGAGCCATCCGGGTGCTCCGAGAACCGGCACCAGGTGGCGCTGTGACCCACACGCGCCCTGCTATCACTTACCACCAGGAGACGGCGTCCTTGTCTGCAGGTCCTGTGGGAGCTGATGCGCAGGCTTTGAACAATGACCCTGCAACAGACCTGCACCACCAGGTCCAAGAGCTGACTAAGAGTGTTGCCGCGCTAACCAGAACTGTGCAGTCTTTACAGGTCTCTTCTCCAGAAAAGATCCAGCTGGCATTCGGACCGGAGGACGTCCCGTGGCGCCGACTGAGGAGGACCCCACCGGCCAGAGGAAGACCCAGCGACAGATACAACGAGGACGGACGACCCATCTGCCGCCGCTGCAATCAACCCGGACATATGGCAAGGTACTGTCATTTAAACGGGCACAACCTGGGGTAGAGGGCCAACCCCCAGGCATAAGATCATCAGGCCCATCAAACTGGCGTGACAATTACGTAGGGGGACGTCCGGTCTAGCCTGTGGTACTGGATGGCATTCCTATGAGTACCCTACTAGACACCGGGTCACAGGTCACCAAAATCCCGTACGTGCTCTTCAAGCAGTACTGGAATGACTCGGACATAACCTGCTACCCAGATGACGACCTGAGCATTATCGCCAGCAATGGTCAGCCCGTGCCACAGATAGGATTTAAGGAAATGACCATCAAGGTCGGTAAAGTTGAACTGCCGGCACAAGGACTTATCATTGTGGACATTGACCGTCGCGAGAGTCACCCAAAATTCACCCTAGGTACTAACGTAATTGAAAACTGTCTTGCAGAGGTGATTCTTATTTTGCAACAGGTTGCCAAGAACGCCAGTTCCAGCCAGCAGCGTGTGCTCCAGAAAGAGATCCGGGCACTGATGAAGCGGCAACAAGTGGAACTATCTGGTGGTGAGATAGGTAGCGTGAGAATGTGTGACCCGTTCCCTATTGCCATGCCCCCGAAAAGTGAGATGATGATTTGGTGCCGGGCAGCTATTGGTCTAAGAGGTAGAGACTACCAAGCAATGGTAGAACCCGTCTACTCAGACAGTAGGCCCACCATTTTGACAGCACGGGGGGTGGTCGATGTACGCCATGGGAGGGTGCCCGTCCGCATCATCAATATCGGGGAAAGAGAAGTATACCTGCCCCGGTATGCCACGCTAGCCAAATTGTTCACCATCAACCAGAACTCTGTACAGGCCGTGGAACCCTTGCCTCCATCTCAACCAGAGGAAGGTAACGGCTCTAAGAAACCAATGGAGGACTGGAGTCAGCAACTGCATTTGGGTACTGACTCCACTCCCTCACACCAAAAACAGGGAGTCTATCGGGTGGTTCAAGAGTACGAGAGAGTGTTTAGCAAACACCCGTTAGACTTTGGGCGAGTAAAGGGGGTAGAACATCACATCCCAACGGGAGACCATCCTCCCATAAAGGAGAGATATCGACCCGTACCCCCTGCACACTATCAACACGCCAAGGGGATGCTAAAAGACATGAAGGAGGCTGGGGTAATTAGGGACCGCTGTAGCCCCTGGGCAGCTCCACTAGTCTTAGTGAGAAAGAAAGACAACACCATGAGAATGTGTGTAGACTACAGGAAGGTCAACCGTATCACACACAAAGATGTGTACCCGTTACCAAGGATAGAAGAGTCCTTAGCTGCATTAAAATCTGCTAACTTCTTCTCTACTTTGGATCTCACTAGCGGGTACTGGCAGGTTCCTGTAGCAGAGGCGGACCGGGAGAAGACCGCATTCACCACCCCGATGGGACTCAACGAATTTAACTGTATGCCGTTCGGGCTCTGCAACGCACCAGGAACCTTCCAACGGTTGATGGAATGCTGTCTGGGACACCGGAACTTCGGGACGGTCCTATTATACCTGGACGACATCATAGTCTATTCCAAGACCTATGAGGACCATCTGGAACACCTGGCAGAAGTGTTTGAAGCCCTGGCGAACTATGGCCTAAAGGTAAAACCCTCAAAGTGTCATCTACTGAAGCCAAAGGTACAATACCTGGGACACGTGGTGAGTGCTGACGGAGTGGCTCCCGACCCTGACAAGATCACCGTGATCAAGGACTGGCCAAGACCATCCAGCATAAAGGAAGTGCGGCAGTTCCTCGGGTTGGTAGGCTACTACTGAAGATTCATTCCCGGTTTTACCAAGAAGGCAGCTCCTATGCAGGACCTCCTGATAGGCCAGTCCAGGAAGGCCAAAAACCAGAAGCCACCCTTCAAATGGGAAAAGCTGGAAGAGGAGTCCTTCCGCCAGCTGAAGATGGCCCTCACGGGGGATGAAATCCTGGCGTACCCTGATTACAGCCAGCCCTTTATCCTCTACACGGACGCAAGCAACATCGGGCTAGGAGCCATACTGTCCCAGATCCAGCAGGGGAGAAAACGGGTAATTGCTTACGCCAGCCGAAAACTGTGACCCATGGAAAGAAACCCTGAGAATTACAGCTCGTTCAAGCTCGAGTTCCTGGCAGTGGTGTGGGCAGTAACCGAACGTTTCAAGCATTACCTTGCCTCTTCCAGGTTCACCGTGTACATGGACAACAACCCGTTGACACACCTGAACACTGCAAGATTGGGTGCCCTGGAGCAGAGATGGATGGCCCACCTGTCCAATTTTGAGTTCTCAATCAAATACCGGGCAGGACGCTCCAATACCAACGTGGACGCCCTGTCCAGAATGCCAAACCTACCGGATGAAGGGGAGGATCCAGAAGAATTGGAAGAGATCGAACTCCCTGCGTTTCACCGTCATGGGATTACCCAGTATTCCCACCGTGTGAGGGGCCAGCGATCCGCTACGTTCAACCCCTTACCCCACTACAACTGGGCGGAGACGCAAGACAGTGACCCCGCAGTCCGTCTGGTGAAGAAGATGCTGACCCAGGCTGACGCCCGCCTAGACCCAGACGCTCCGGAAGAGACCAAGCAACTGTGGACGGAGAAGAGCAGACTGTTCCTCTACAAGGAGAAGTTGTGCCGCAGAATGGTCAATTCACAGACACATGAGCTGATCTGGCAGGTGGTGGTACCGAGACGGGTTGCGGCTATGGCACTGGAGGCCTACCACAATGGAGCCGGGCACTTCGGATGGAAGAAGCTGGAGTTCCTGCTGCGTGAACGGTTTTACTGGATAGACATGAGAGGAGCCATTGAGAGGTGGTGTAGAGACTGTGGCCCATGCAATCTAAGAAGAAGGGACCGTGCCAGCCAGAGGACTCCCCTGCAGCCCATCATCACCAGGCAGCCGCTGGAACTGGTCGCTCTGGACCATGTTAAACTGGCTCCAAGCAGAAGCGGGTATGTCTACGCCCTAACCATCGTGGATCACTACTCCCGATTCCTAGTGGTGGTCCCCGTCAAAGACTTAACAGCACAAACAGCAGCTAGAGCCTTCCAGCTGCACTTCTGCCGCCCACATGGGTACCCGGACCAAGTGCTGACGGACCAAGGACCAGCCTTCGAAGCAGAGGTCTTCCAGGAGTTCTGCAACCTGTATGGCTGCAAGAAGATAAGAACAACGCCCTATCACCCCCAAACCAATGGACTCTGCGAGAAGATGAACCAGGTGGTGATAGATCTGCTAAAAACATTGCCCCTGGAAGAACGCAGTCTGTGGCCTGAGAAACTGCCCGATCTGGTGGACCTGTATAACCACATCCCGGTAGGTTCCACCAACTGTACCCCGGCTTACCTAATGCGAGCAAGACCTGGTAAGCTGCCTGTTGACCAGGATACGGGAGTCCTGATACCCGAGGACACCTCACCAGAGACAGACTGGGATACAGAACGGCAGCAGCAGTACCGGAAAGTACAAGAGAGCGTCGAGCGAAGTCTCTGTCAATCAAGAGAAAGGCAGGAGAGAACTTATAACCAACATGCTCCCGCTGTTCCCCTGGTACCTGGAGAGCAGGTCTTGAAAAGAAAAAGGCGGCTCCATAAGTTGGACGACCAGTGGGAGAAGGACCCGTACACTGTACTGCCCTCAAGCCACAATAATCCAAAGGTGTACATCATCAGCAAGGATGGAGGAGAGACCACAGCCACTGTCTCCAGAGACCACCTGAAAAAGTGCCCCGAGAAGTTGCAAAGCACGGATGAAGATCAGGAAGACCCTCAACCCGTAGAGGAAAAGGAGGAAATGATCAGCACCGTACTCGGAGACTTTCCCCGGTCCTGGACACAAGTAAACAACGCCATCGTGGTGCCCGTCCTCACCTTTCTCCAGCCAGCCCCTCAAGTGCCTACAGAAGACCAGGTAGAGCTGGAAGAGCAGCCGGCCCAAGAGGCAGAAGAGTCCACACCAGCAGCACAGGAGAATCAACCCTCTGCTAGTAGTGAGCCTGCCGTGCCCCTAGTGAGCCAAAGAGTGCGCAGACAGCTGCCCAGCTTACCCATAACACCTCCTACACCCTGTAGTGCAGGACCAGTTAGTGAGCTCCGTAGGTCCACTAGAGCCACTAGAGGTCAAATGCCCGCTCGCTGGAGAATCTAAACTAATGCACTGTGAATTTATCTGTTTAACTGTTTATGGTTTATGTTTGTTGCCTGTTATTAATTATGTTTCTCCAGTTACCCTGCAGATTTATTTGGACTAACAGGTTATGGACACTGGATAACCGGAACAGTCTTGTAGATAGTTGCACCTTGGTGCCTCTTGCGAAGACGGCCGCGGAAGAGAAAACCTGTCTGGTGTGGCCTACTTGCGACCCAAAGTAGCTAGCTCCAGCCTTGCAGCCACGCCCAAGGACAACGCAAGGGGTTTGCTTTGGACAGGTCCCCTACTTCGCTTAAAGCTTCACCTTGGGTGATATGGACATCCGGTTGCGGACACGCCGTGACCTTTAAAGAACTAAAGCTTCTTGTAAATATGTTATTGTGTTATTGTTATACCCTGTATTTATGTTTCTTTAAAAAAAAAATGTGTTTAGTCCCGGAGTACTAAAATTTACTAGGGGGGAATGTGACACCCCAGGGGTCTGGTTGCCACAGTAATAGAGATATTATGTCTGAGAGCAAGTGGGAGGTTTCTCTGGTCAGGAGCCCTAAGCATGCAACACTGCCCGCCCAGACCTGGGAGGGGAGGAATCTGCCCTTATAGACTGAGTCTGGGACGGGATTAAGTCAGTCAGAGCCTGGAAAGGGAAAGTGACAACAGGAGCTCTGTAGGAGCAGGAGCGAGTGCCAGAGGCTGGAAGCTAGAGAGCTCACCTTGGCTGAAGACACTAATACCGGACACGGAGTCCGAGGCTGTGGGGACATCCAGGTCCAGCAGCAGAATCCAACCGGCAGGGGATTCCATGTCCTCTGGCCTTAGAAACCCGAAGGCACGGTCACAAGCAAGGGACCAGCACCGCCATCGTGAAGCGAAGGCTAACGGAAGGCCCCAAGTCACCGGCCATACGGGTGAGCACCACACGGTATACTCAGGGACGTGGGCTACTTCTACCCGCATAGAGCAAGGTAGCCAGGAAAGAGTGCAGATAGTCGGGGAGGCCTACAACTCCACCTGGCCAGGGGAGATCCTGCTTGCTCACAGACTGACCAGGCCCCTACTGCTAACCAGTACTCCCGGGAGGGTCTGCTTTATACCATCAGTAAAGACCCTGAACTGCACCACACGTCTCTGTGATTCCTTGCCGCATCAGCACCATTACTACTGGGACGCTCACACCATCACTCCCATCATCCACATTAGCTACCCTGAGGCAATACTTCTCCCGTGGGGAGTTATCCCATACTCGGCTGCGCAAACAACATCAGCCTCAGCGGTCGGCAGCGCAGCGGCGGTCACCACTGACCACAATTCACGGGTGGCGTAGTCGGACAATTACAATACCAATAGACTGCCACTGGTTTGACCGCCCTGGGCACGGACCGGGTCACCGCCATGGAGAACTACAACCCCCAGCGATCCGGCTCCGGGTATCCCCCTGCACCGCACAGGCCCAGGGGGCGCGTCAAATGCACCAGTGAGTCCGTGCATGAGGAGTTTAAGAAGGCCGTGGGAGCCTGTAAGGTGTACTTGACCTCAGAAGCTAAGCAGCTGGTGGTCCTGTCCATGACCGAAGTCACAGTGAAGAGGGTGGCGATCCTAAGTGACATGCACTGGCGATGTATTCGCATGAAGCGGTTTCTCCGGTTGAAGACGGAACAAGTCGTTAGACAACTGGAGTTGATGAGGAAAGCTCACAGTATGCGTGAAGAGGTCATCCGGGTACCTCATGTTCTGGTGAGGAAGCTCGTTGGGAGAAATGGTCGAGCCATGCTGATGATGGTAAAGAAGTCTGGTGTGGTGAAAGTAAGCAGTCCACGTGATCGTCAGGACTGAATACCAAACGAAGACGGCATGGTATCATTCTCCGCTGTAGGAACAGAAGAAAGCCTGGGATATATTTGCATGCTGTTGGAGTACCAAGTGACCTACCTGCGAAAGGTGGAACAGTTAAATCTTGCTAGACTGCGAGTGGATAAACAGCATCATCTGAGTATCAGAAGATGGCAGCCGTCTAGAAATTATGAGACCAGACAGAGAATGGGCCCCCTAAATAACAGAACAGCTATAGCTGGAGTTAGGGACCTTTCAAGATGTCCTGAGAGTAGTGGGCGTGGGTTTAGAGGTAGTGAGACCTTCAGTAACTCAGGTTTGAGCAGCCCATACAAACGACACAATAGAGGACGGGACAGTACGGAGTCGAACCGGACCGTAGATACCAGGGCATGTGAGTCACACCGCTGTATGACTGACCGCTGGGAGCGGGGGAAAGCGGACAAGGTTACGACTGACCGCTGGGAGCGGGGGAGACCTGACAAGGTTACGACTGACCGCTGGGAGCGGGGGAGACCTGACAAGGCTACGACCCGGAAAGGTGGCCTGACGAAGTCAGTGACAGTGACAAATGGTAGGTCCCTAAGGAATGGGCTAATGTCATTGACTAATATTCCAGGGGCTGAACAGCGCAATTGACAAGTACATGGTCTCTGTATGAGCTGTGGGATATGAGGTGATTGTGTTTATTATGTGTTCAACCCCACAAGTTTGAACAGGGGGGGGGGGATATGTAATGCAGTGACTTGCTGGCATTACGGTAATGGTCCAGGATGTGTTTTACCTGACCATGTACCTTCCCCCTCAGGTGACTGGTCACATGACTGTGACATAGCACAGGTCCTGCGCGCACAGAATGTCTGTCTGATCACATGACTGTGACATCAGCAAGGTCCTGTCTGTGTGTGGGTGTGTGTGTGTGTGTGTGTGTGCACAGGATGGATATATAAACCCTGCTTGATGGGAGACAGGTGTGTTCGGTGTGTTGGGCGTGAGGCCTGTTCCCCGTGTGTGTGGGACACCGTGACACCGTGAAGCCTGGCAGCCTGAAAGGTCGAGGCTGGATCTTGTGTAAATGCCAGTGGCCTTGGAAGGCAGCGGCTTGGTGAAGAGTCCGGAAAGGCGCAGACTGGATGTGTGTGAGTGAAACATTCCAGTAGCCTTAGACGGTACGACGGCTAGAGACCCCCACCTGGGAAAGCCTTAAAGCCACAGTGGTGGCGGATTAAATGGACTGCAGCAACTAAACCCGGCAAAGGTAATACACTTTGTTATATGGACACTTATATAGACATTGCTATAGTATTACCTTGCTGAAGGCTGTAACTTGGGACAATTGGGCCCGTCTGCTACTTGAGAGACTCCCGGATGTTAAGTGTGTGTACACATGCCGGTGATAAACTAAGAAGGACTGTGTGATATGATAATATAATAAACTGCTGTATTGAGAAAATACCGGAAGGACATTGTACGTGTGCTTAATTTACCCGGTGCAGTGAGTATCCCCCAGGATGATGACTAGCGCTGCCTTACAATATACATAGGGTGGTCCAAAAGTAGGTGGCCAGAAAATAATAACATTTATTTTGATTTATATATGAAATTATATTTACTAACACAAGTATAACATTGACAATCAAATTTTATTCTGAACAATAATACGAAAGCCCTTAAATTTTATCAACACAGGTGCTCAAACTGTTTTCCATTACAATTTGCATAGCTTTGAAGTCTGCCTCTTACGCTTCGACAAACTTTTTTGCACAAGTCTCTTTGGGTATTAATTTCTTGAAGTGCATCTCTTATGTAATTTTTCAAATCATTGACACTTTTCGGTTTTCGACTATAAACTTTGTCCTTGAGTACTCCCCAAAAGAAAAAATCCATTAGGGTCAAGTCTGGTGAACGTGCCGGCCAATCAAGTGGGTCTCTTCGGCCAATCCATTTATTAGGAAATATTTCATCAAGATACTCGCGGACTACTCTTGAATAATGTGGAGGGGCCCCATCTTGTTGGAAATAAAGGTCATTTGAATTAGGCTGTTGCTGTAACTGGGGAACAACTTGATTCATTAGAATTTTGAGGTACTTATCTCCTGTGACTGTTCCATCAAAAAAATATTGATCCTAAAACACCAAAACCTGAAATACCACCCCAAACATTGACACCAGGCTCATTTAGTTGTTGCTCTAATGTTAAATGCATGTTCTCATTATACCAGTATATACAATTATGTCTATTAATATGGCCGGATAATTTGAAAGAAGCTTCATCACTCCACATAATGTTATCTAAAATTACTGGATTTTCTTCAATTTCGTTAAGCATAACCTTATTACACTTTCTGTCCACCTACTTTTGGACCACCCAGTATATATATGTTGTGGAATACCTATACTAACTGTAAACAAGAAAATCTCTCTCTGACTCAGCAGCACCTCTCCCCACTTTGCCTGATTCCGGGGTAGACTGTGACGAGCATAGCGGCGCCAGGTCCTATATAGACCTGATGACACTGTGCGGTCAGCCAATCACTGTAATGCCACAACTAACATGGCTACGGCATTACAGTGCGTGGCAGGCAATCCCTGCATATTCATTGGCTCTCTAAAGAGCGCCAAACATGCAGGGAGGGGACCCAAGTTCCCGTCCAAGCAACTCGGAAATACTCGCTGAGCTTGTCGAGCACTGAGATGCTCGGGCGAGTACCAAGCAGTGGCAAGCATGTTCGCTCTTCGCTATTCTTAACCCTAAGTGCTTCACCGTCTCTACAGGGCCTGTAACCGCCGTCACTCTCTAAGCAATATGAAACGTGATACAGGCCCTAATGGGAGTCTATGATATTCCGTAGTTAGGCTGAAAGTTCCAGGGTCACATTGCATGCCCCCTTACGCTGACCGCCTCCTTCCCCTGAAGCACGGAGCGGATCTCTTGTTCATGTACCATACATCTACACTGGAGATTGCTGCACACGCAGATATCCCACTTCTGCAACCTGGTAGTTTCCCTTTCTGCCCCGACTCTGCTCCCTCAGCTTGGAGCTCCCAGCTCCAAGCTCTAATCTCTGCTTCTCATCACTCAGATATGGTCTCTTGGTTCCTCCACTCACATATGGTCTCTCGTAATGGCGTCTGTAAACCAGCTCCACGGCCTCACATGTCTGTCCTGCAACAAGTCCAGGTGTCGACCCCTCCTCCTTACCGCCCTCCTGAGCCTTTAATAATTATTAACTGCACCACAGCGAACACCTGACCTCAGCTCCAATCTCGAAGAAACTCATATTGGGTTTGTAGTGCAGAAGTTCTCTCAAGGCCTACTTCAGGTAGGTATCTCTTAGGCCTGCTACCAGCTGGCCTTTTATTGCTCCATCCAGGGGACCTAGTCCCCTATATTCACCTTCAGTTTTCTTACTGATGTGGGCCATTACTTCTTGCAGAGAGTTCAGGTATTGGGCCACCATCTCTCCCTCTCTCTGAACCCGATGGAAGAGGCAAATACGCAGATTACCTAAATTGATTGTGTTGCTGTGCATGTCCTCTAAAATCTTGATCACCTTATCTACAGTATCATGGTCTAAACATGACCATCTCACGGGTCTCTCAATCCAAGGTCAGCAAGGCTACTTCTGCCTGTAAGGCGGGCATCATATGGTGCATTTATAACATACTCTTTAGACCTTCAACCCAGTCCCACATCAGTAAGTTATCACCCGTAATTTTTGGTATGTTACTGAGCACAGCTCGGAGGGGGAGGCTTCTCGCTGTGACTTCAATTACCGACTGGTCCGCCATTTCTATTCTCTAATGTCACATTCTGTCAAGTACGCCAAATGATAACAGTAGCATGGATGCAACAGCGCAGAGAATGAGGAGGCAATGGCAACTTAACCAACACTTATTTATTTGATTAACACATTCAAAGGGATGCCTTCGGCACAAAATCAATGAATATAATTGTCACGGGTGTGTCAGGTGTGACAGAAAGTCACTCTGGAACCGGTTGTAGAAGGTCACTGCTCTTGGCATAGCAGATGCCTTCTTGAGCCTCTCATCTCTGTGGTGTAGTTATATCCTTCTTCCTTTAGGACCCATCAGCGACCTCCACCTTCTTCTGCTGATTAACTACCAAGCAAGGGTGTGTCAAAAACTCTCAGTTTCTCCAGAGAGTTGCCGGTGACAGTTCTACGTACCTCTGTGCAGTACTGGCAGACATCTAATCTCATCTTTGGTGCCCAGTTGACGTTATCTTTCTGATGTCTGCTTAAGCTTTGTTTACCTTGTTCTCTATAGTTTGTAGTGGGCCTGACTAGTGCTCACCCCGTCCCCTCCCTATCCAGGGCCTAGCTCTAGGGACATTCAGGGTTTAGATTCCTGCTCGGCAATAGGTGCAGAACCTATATAGGGACGATAGGGTAGGCAGGATGATATTAGATCTGCCTAGGGGTCTCAACTCCCCCTTTCCCTTGTTGTTGGGCTCCCTTCCCCCTCTTCCCGTCATTGTGCACTTAGTCTTTCACTCACCTTGCGTAACAATAATAAACTGTGAAAATACAGTAAATTTGGCTACATGGTCTATTTACACAATTCTAACTGCACCTTCCTATTCTTATTATTACAACTAAACATTAGCATCGTCAAAGGCATCTCGGTCTTAATGTCTTAACCCTAAGTGCGTCATTGTCTCTATCTGGCCCGTAATCATTGTCACTCTCTGTTACTGTCTAAGCAATTTGAAACATGATACAGGCCCTAATGGGAGTCTGTGATACTCCGCTGTTAGGCTGTAAGTCCCGGATCTCTGAGTTACTTTACACACCCCCTCAAGCTGGCTGTCTCTGTCCCCTGAAACACGGTCCCGATCTCTTGTTTTTGTGCTGTACGTCTACACTGGAGGTTGCAGCTCACAGAGACGTCCCTCTTCTGTGACCCTGTAGTCTCCCTTTTGGCCCTGACTTTGCTCACCAGGCTTGGAGCTTCCAGGTTGTCTTGTTCTGCTAACTGGGATCTGGTCTTTCGGTTCCTCCACTTGGATCTGGCCTCTTGGTTTCTTCACTTGGATCTGATCTCTCGGTTCCTTCACTTGGATCTGGTCTCTCGGATCCTTCACTTGGATCTGGTCTCTCGGATCCTTTACTTGGATTTGGTCTCTCGGATCCCTGACTTGGATCTGGTCTCTGGGATCCTTCACTTGGATCAGGTCTCTCGGATCCTTCACTTGGATCTGGTCTCTCGGATCCTTCACTTGGATCTGATCTCTCGGATCCTTCACTTGGATCTGATCTCTCGGATCCTTCACTTGGATCTGGTCTCTCGGTTCCTTCACTTGGATCTGGTCTCTTGGGTTCTTCACTCAGATCTGGTCTCTCCTAATGGTGGCTACAACCAACTCATGGCCTCACACGTCTGTCCTGCTACAGGTCCAGGTGTCGACTCCTCCTCTTTACCTTCTTCCTGAGCCTTTTATAATTATTTACTGCGCCACAGCTACCACTTGATCCGGTGTCTCCTTCAACCTATTCCCCTCAGGAGCCACGTATGTCATATTAAAGTTCGGTATCCAGCATCCTTCTTCTCTGCTGCTCACTGACATCACTGGAATTCTGTTTAGCTGGCTCCTTCTATGCATTCGGTGTGACCTGGAACTCTCTTTTACAATGAAAGCCTATGGAGCATGTCACAGGGTCACTGGCAATGTCAGTGAGGGAATATACAATGGGGAAAAAAGTATTTGGTCATCCACCAATTGTGCAAGTTCTCCCACTTAAAAAGATGAGAGAGGCCTGCAATTGATATCATAGGTAGACCTCAACTATGAGAGACAAAATGAGAAAACAAATCCTGAAAATCACATTGTCTGATTTGGAAAGAAATATTTTTTCTAATTTTGGTGGAATTAAGTATTTGGTCAATTACAAAAGTTCATCTCAATACATTGTTATATATCCTTTGTTGGCAGTGACAGAGGTCAAACGTTTTCTGTAAGTCTTCACAAGGTTGGCACACACTGTTGCTGGTATGTTGGCCCATTTCTCCATGCAGATCTCCTCTAGAGCAGTGATGTTTTGGGGCTGTAGCTGGGCAACACGGGCTTTCAACTGCCTCCAGATCTGGAGACTGTCTAGGCCACTCCAGGACCTTGAAATGCTTCTTACGAAGCTACTCCTTCGTTGCCCTGGTAGTGTGCTTGGGATCATTGTCACGCTGAAAGACCCAGCCACGTTTCATCTTCAATGCCCTTGCTGATGGAAGGAGGTTTGCACTCAAAATCTCACGATACATGGCCCCATTCATTCTTTCATGTACACAGATCAGTCGTCCTGATCACTTGGCAGAGAAACAGCCCCAAAGCATGATGTTGCCATCCCCTTGCTTCACAGTAGGTATGGTGTTCTTTGGATGCAACTCAGCATTCTTTCTCCTCCAAACATGACGAGTTGTGTTTCTACTAAACAGTTCTACTTTGGTTTCATCTGACCATATGACATTCTCCCAATACTCTTCTGGATCATCCAAATGCTCTCTAGAAAACTTCAGACGGGCCCGGACATGTAATGGCTTAAGCAGGGGGACATGTCTGGCACTGGCGGTGTAGTTTGTTACTGATGGTAGCCTGTGTAACGTTAGTCCCAGCTCTCTGCAGGTCATTCACTAGGTCACCACATGTGGTTCTGGTATTTTTGCTCACCGTTCTTGAGATCATTTTGACCCCACGGGGTGAGATCTTGTGCGGAGCCCCAGATCGAGGGAGATTATCAGTGGACTTGTATGTCTTCCATTTTCTAATTATTGCTCCCACAGTAGATTTCTTCACACCAAGCTGCTTGCCTATTGCAGATTCAGTCTTCTCAGCCTGGTGCAGGGCTACAATTTTCTTTCTTCGGTCCTTCGTCAGCTCTTTGGTCTTCACCATAGTGGAGTTTGGAGTGTGACTGTTTGAGGTTGTGGACAGGTGTCTTTTATACTGATAACAAGTAAAAACAGGTACCAGTATTACAGGACAGAGGATCCTCTTAAAGAAGAAGTTACAGGTCTGTGAGAGCCAGAAATCTTGCTTGTTTATAATTGACCAAATACTAATTTTCCACAAAATTTAAAAAAAATTTCTTTCCAAATCAGACAACGTGATTTTCAGGATTTGTTTTCTCATTATGCCTCTCATAGTTGAGGTCTATGTATGATGTCAACTACAGGCCTGTTTTTCTCCAGCATGTTATTTGCTGAGAGGGGTTAATCGGCCATGACAGGGTTGGGTTTTTTGTGAGTGGCTATAAGAGATGGGAAGGATGGTCACTCACCATATCTCCACCCCAGGGGTGTGGTTCGGCAAGAGAGCTTCAGAGAAGTATTTATTTGCAACTGTGCTGGACTCTGTTTGATTGTACCCTGAGGAAAAAAACATCAAAGTAAAGCCTTACCAACACCAGGTCAAATTGCCAATGCACTGCAAGTTGTAGCAAGCCTCCATGATAAAGGCGGGGGAGGCACATGTGCAGGATACTGATGCAGACAGCCACTCACTAACCTACCAATTCATGGAGGGGGTGGCTGTGTAGTATTATACATGCACACCAATGGAATTTGCTTAGGGCGCCAGTCACACAGATATGTGTGATGCACAGTATCTGGCTTGCAGCCTATTGAAGACACCCATACTATTAGATCAGGCGGGTTGCCCAGCACTATATACGTGAACCCCCACAGGACAGACGCTCAAATTCACCCAGCCAACAGTAAAGAGGCCTGGCCGCATCCTGCATAAAAATGTGCAACAAAGAAATGTGCAAAAAAGATGAAAAATAGTGTATAAGATAAATACAACACATGAGGTATTGGTCGATATTTTGGCCAAAACTCGCAAGCTCGCAACCCAACGGCAAGGGTCCTTATATTTGCGAGTCCTAACACTAAACATTGAAGATGGCTAACATTGGACAGTATTTAAAAAAAACATGACAGTAAAAGATAATGCCTTACCAACACCAGGTCAGATTGCCAATGCACTGCAGGTTGCAGCAAGCCTTCATGATAGAGGCGGGGGCAGCACATGTGCAGGATACTGATGCAGACAGCCACTCACTAACCTACCAATTCATGGAGGGAGAGGCTGTGTAGTATTATACATGCACACCAATGGAATTTGCTTAGGGCGCCAGTCACACAGATATGTGTGATTCACAGTGTCTGGCTCGCAGCCTATTGATGACGCCCATAATATTAGATCAGGCGGGTTGCCCAGCACTATATACGTGCACCCCCACAGGAAAGACGCCCCAATTCACCCAGCCAACAGTAAAGAGGCCTGGCCACATCCTGCATAACAATGTGCAACAAAGAAATATGCAATAAAGATGAAAAATAGTGTATAAGATATATACACCACATGAGGTATTGGTCGATATTTTGGCCAAAATACGCAAGCTCGCAACCCAACGTCAAGGGTCCTCATATTTGCGAGTCCTAACACTAAACATTAAATATAGATGGCTAACATTGGACATTATTTAAAAAAAACATCACATCCTTTACTGTGATGTTTTTTTGAAATAATGTCCAATGTTAGCCACTATTGTATCCTGAGGAGGCAGATTCCCACAGGCATATGGACTGTGCTATGCATTATCTTTTTGCTTCACGGTTTTGCCAGAAAGGCCATATTTATTTTGTTGAACCCTGCACTGGTTTATGCCAGGGTTTAAATAAATCAGCAGAAGAAATGTTCCTGTGTCAAGCTCTGGGAGCAGCTGAGTGAGTCGCATTATCACAGTTGATGGAGAACGCAGGCAAGATCCCCAGGAAGCAAGTGTGACAACTGTGGAGAAATTGCATGTCCTGGGTGAAGGCGGCTAGAGGGATGGAACAGTAGTCAGACAAAATGGAGGAGCTGACAAAGCTCCTGATCCTAAGCCAGTAACAGTAGCACCGAGAGCAGCAACACCAGCAGCAGCATTGAGAACAGCAGCAAGTACAGCAGGAGAAAAATAAACTCCTGATGCAGTAGATCCAACAGCAGCAATGGCAGATAGAACTCCTGGCAGGGGAGGTCCGCAGCAGAGAAATCGCCCTTCACCCAAGACCAAGTGACTACTCACACGTCCAAAAGGCGGTAAAATGGGCCATGCAAAAGATGACCTCAGGGGATGATGTGGAAGCCTTTCTCATGGTTTTCGAGAGAGTGGCTGATCAGGAGAGACTTCTCCCAGAGCCGTGGGCAGAGGTGCTGGCGCCATATTTGATAGGTGAAACCCAAAAGGCATATTATGTCTTAGCACTGCAGGATGCGAAGGAATACGCCAAGTTAAAAACTGAAATCTTGGCACACCTGGGAGTAACTATGTCGGTTACAGCCCAACAAGTCCACCACTTGGCATATGCCGGCGACAAATCCCCTCGCTCGCAGATGTTTGACTTGCTACATCTAGTCCATAAGTGGTTGCAGCCAGAGTTTTCCATTCCTGCCCAGATGGTCAAGCGTGTGGTGATGGACAGATTCATCCACTCCTTTCCCAGGCTGGTGAAGACCTGACTTGCCCAAGGTGACCCTCGAAACGCGAATGACCTGGTGGGCCTAGTGGAGAAATCCCTAGGGAAACAGGACATCATCACTTCCCCATATTGGAATACCCAAAAGGGGGCGGGCTCACCAGGGAGGGGGTCTAGAGCCACAAACAGGCAAACAGGGGGCATCCAAATTCCACTGAGGGTCCGCCAAAGACTTTTTTTAAGGGTGTGATCTTTTGGCGATGTCACAATCCTGGACACATAGCAGCCCGGTGTCACATGTCCCCTGAACTGATGGACTGCAACATAGGGCAGCACTGTTCCTATTATGCCTATCCAGTCTGTAGTGTGGACTGTCTACCTGGTGAGGGGCCACAGGCGAGTACAGTGTCAGTTAATGGGGTAATGGTACTTAGTCTTTTGGACTCTGGAAGTTTGGTGACCCTGATCAGTGCAACACTTCCCCACCAGTTGATTCCGGACAAGTTCGTGGGCATTCGCTGTGTACACGGAGATGTCAAGGACTACCCTGTGGCCCAAGTAACCGTGGGAACTTACTGTGGTACTAAGTCTCATGAGGTCGGGGTAGTTACATAGTTACATCGTTTATAAGGCCGAAAAAAGACAAGCGTCCATCCAGTTCAGCCTATTTCTTGTGCACTGCAGCTATTCCGCAGCGCTGATCCAGGGGAAGGCAAAAAAACAAAAAAAACATGCGGTATAGGCCAATTTACATCATTGAGGAAAAATTCACTTCCCGACACCAATCTGGCAGTCAGATTAAATCCCTGGATTAATTAACTAAGCATAAGATGTAATTTTATTGTTCTCAAGAAAGGCGTCCAGGCCTCTCTTGAACTCATTAAATGAGTTGGACATCACCACTTCCTCTCCCAGAGAGTTCCAGAGTCTCACGGCTCTGACCATAAAGAATCCCCTTCTATGCTGGTGCAGGAACCTCCTTTCCTCCAGACGCATAGTGTGCCCCCTGGTCTTTGTCACCATCCTTGGTATAAACAGGTCATGGGAGAGATCTCTGTACTGCCCCCTGATGTATTTATACATGTTTATGAGGTCTCCCCTAAGCCTTCTCTTTTCCAACGTTAATAGGCCTAATTTTGACAACCTCTCTGGGTATTCTAGTCCCTCCATTCCCTTTATTACCTTAGTCGCCCTCCTTTGTACCCTCTCTAGCTCCAATATGTCTTTCCTGAGCACCGGAGCCCAGAACTGTGCACAATATTCTAAGTGCGGCCTTACCAGCGCTTTATACAGAGGAAGAACAATGTTCTCATCATATGCCCCTATTCCTCTTCTGATGCATGCCATGACTCTATTTGCCTTCGCAGCTGCTGCCTGACACTGGGCACTCCAATTTAATTTGCTATTAACCAAGACGCCCAGGTCCTTCTCCATGTCAGATTTCCCCAACGGTTTCCCATTTAATATGTATGGGTGACTGCTGTTTATCTTTCCCATGTGCATGACCTTACATTTATTGGCATTGAACCCCATTTGCCATTTTTTGGCCCAACTCCCCAATTTATCTAAATCCTCCTGTAGCTGTGCCCTATCCTCATCTGTATTAACTACTTTACAAAGTTTAGTATCATCTGCAAATATTGCTATTTTACTATGCAACCCTTCCACTAGATCATTAATAAATATATTAAATAATATAGGGCCCAAGACAGACCCTTGAGGCACCCCGCTAGTAACCCTGACACACCCTGAGCTTACTCCATTGATAACCACCCTCTGCTTTCTATCACTCAGCCAGCTATTTACCCACTTGCACACATTATCCCCCAGACCAAGCATTCTCATTTTATATACCAACCTTTTGTGTGGCACGGTATCAAACGCTTTGGAGAAGTCAAGGTATACAACATCCACTGACTCTCCCCGGTCCAGCTGTGAGCTCGCCTCCTCGTAGAAGGCCATCAGGTTTGTTTGGCAGGAGCGATCCCTCATGAATCCATGTTGATATGGAGTTAGACAGTTATTATCATTAAGATATTCTACAATAGCATCTCTAAGAAATCCTTCAAACAATTTACCCACAACAGACGTTAAGCTGACTGGTCTATAGTTCCCAGGGTCACTTTTAGACCCCTTTTTGAATATTGGTACCACATTTGCTTGGCGCCAGTCTAGTGGGACAGTCCCTGTCCATAAAGAGTGCTTGAATATAAGATACAGCGGTCTGTCTATCACATTACTTAATTCTTTTAGTACCCGGGGGTGTATGCCATCTGGGCCTGGTGACTTGTCTATTTTGATATTATTTAGGCGTTTCTGAACTTCCTCCTGGGTTAGGTGGGTGATATTTAGCGGAGGGTTTACTTTATCACTCTGCATTTCCTCCGATAAATTGTTTTCTTTTGTGAAAACAGTGGAGAAGAAGCTATTGAGTAGGTTTGCTTTACCCTCATCGCCCTCTATGATTTTACCCAGGTTATTTTTCAATGGGCCAACTCCATCAGTTTTAATCCTTTTACTGTTTATATAGTTAAAGAACAGTTTGGGATTCGTTTTACTTTCCTTGGCAATTAATCTCTCTGTCTCCTCTTTTGCTATTCTTATTTGTTTCTTACAGATTTTGTTTTGTTCCTTATAAGATATTAGCGCTTCCTCGCTGCCTTCTTGTTTAAGTTTACCGGAAGCCCTTTTTTTGTTTTTCATTGCCCTCTTGACTTCCTTATTTAGCCACATTGGCTTCCTCCTATTCCTAGCCCTTTTATTCCCATAAGGTATGTACCTTCTATAGTGACTATGTAGGACTGTTTTGAAAATTTCCCATTTTCTATCCGTGCTCCTATTACTAAAGATACTATCCCAGTCTATAAGGTGAAGGGCATCTCTTAGCTGATCAAACTTTGCCCTCCTGAAGTTCAGTGTTTTTGTGACTCCCTTGCTGGGCACCCTACGGAAGCACATGTGGAATTGTATAATGTTGTGGTCACTATTTCCCGGGTGCCCCCCGACCTGCACCTCAGTTATTCTGTCTGGCCAGCTAGTTAATATTAAGTCTAAAAGGGCTGTCCCTCTAGTTGGTTCCTGCACAAGTTGTGACAAATAATTGTCTTTGATAATTGACAGAAACCTGTTTCCTTTCTGAGATCTACAGCTTTCGGTTTCCCAGTCTATATCGGGGTAGTTGAAGTCCCCCATAATAATCACCTCGCTATTTTTTGCTACTTCGTCTATTTGTCTCATTAATACACTTTCCGTGGCTTCTGATATATTTGGTGGTTTATAACAGACTCCTATGATAATTTTATTATTGTTTTTTGACCCATGTATCTCCACCCATAAGGACTCGACCTCCTCATTTGCCTCCCATACATCCTCCCGTATTGTAGGCTTTAGACACGTCTTTACATATAGACAGACTCCACCCCCTTTCCGACTTATTCGATCCCTTCTAAACAGACTGTAATCCTGTAAGTTAACTGCCCAGTCATAGCTTTCATCTAACCATGTCTCGGTTATTCCCACTATGTCATAGTTACCTGTAGATATTTCTGCTTCCAGTTCATCCATCTTGTTTGTCAGGCTCCTGGCATTTGCTAGCATGCAGTTTACATGATTTTGTTTTGTTCCAATCTTCTCCCTGTGGATTGTATTAGAAATTTTCTTACCTCCTTTCCAAGTATCTTGTCTTGGAACTTCTTTGTCGCACTTCATATCTTTCATTAGTATGTTCTCTGGTTGCATGTTCGTGTCCGGCGTTTTTCTTCCCATCCTCTCTTCTTCTAGTTTAACGCCCTCCTGATGAGTGTTGCGAGTCTCCTGGCGAATGTGTGTTTCCCGGGTTTGTTGAGGTGTAGCCCGTCTCTGGCAAGGAGTCCGTCATAGAGGTAATTCACACCGTGGTCCAGGAATCCAAATCCTTGTTGTCTGCACTATCGTCTCAGCCAGTTGTTCACATCATGGATCCTGTTCCATCTCCTGACACCATGCCCGTCTACTGGAAGGATAGAAGAAAAAACTACCTGCGCATCCAGTTCTTTTACTTTCTTCCCCAATGCTTCAAAGCCCTTGCAGATTGTCGGTAGGTCCTTCTTTGCCGTGTCATTGGTGCCAACATGTATCAGAAGAAATGGGTGGACATCCTTGGAACTGATGAGCTTCGATATCCTATCGGTAACATCCTTGATCTTCGCCCCTGGGAGGCAGCATACTTCTCTTGCGGTTATGTCCGGTCTGCAGATAGCTGCTTCTGTTCCTCTCAGTAGTGAGTCTCCCACCACCACCCCTCTTCTTCCCTTCTTGGCTGTCCTTTTTCTTGTCGCTTCTGGGTGTTTCTGAGTGCTCTTTTCTTTTTTGCTTGCTGGTAGTTCCTCATCCTTAGGTGTGCCATCTTCGTCCTCCACAAGTCCTTGGAATCTGTTTCTCAGTTGTGTGGTTGGTGGTGTCTCCATGGTCTTCTTGCTTCTTTTGGTCACTTGCCTCCACTTGTCTGCCTCTGGAGGTTCTCTGACGCTTCCTTCACTTTCCGTGACCAGTAGTGACGCTTCTGTTCTGTCCAGGAAGTCTTCATTTTCCTTGATGAGTTTTAATGTCGCAATTCTTTCTTCCAGTCCCCGCACCTTTTCTTCTAAAAGAGCCAGTAATCTACACTTCTGGCAGGTGAAGTTGGTTTCAGCTTCTGGTCGATCTGTGAACATGTAGCACATGTTGCAGCTCACCATGTAGGTTGTCACATCTGCCATGCTGCTCCTTGTCCCTGCTGACTTGATGTCTGCCTTCTTTCTTGTGATACCCTAGGATAAACAAATTAAACAAATTTTTGGCGATGCTTTCCACGCAGCTGGTCCCGGCTGTACCCAACGATCTTCTAGCTGAAGGAGACTCTTCGCTTTTCCCAGAAGGCACCTGGAATATGCAAATTGTCCTCTTCAAGCTTCAATCCCTGGTAGTCAAGGACTTGATACATTCCGTCATAATGGGGCGAGACTTTTCTTTTTTTGGGGACTTATGGAAAAAGAGGGCCGTACCAAGTGCCTCGGACAAGAGCCGGACTCCTTGGGAAGAAGCCCAGTCGAAATCAAAGGTCGATGAGTTCCCCCTGTGTTTCCTTGTCTGGGAGGGGCACGAGATGGTGACCAAGGAGACCAACCTCCCTGAGTTGAGAGTGTCCAGAGAGAACTTTGTGGCTGCTCAAATTAGGGACCTTACCTTAAAGGGGGCGTTTGATAATGTTACCGTCTGTAACAGGAGTGAGGGGCAGACACCAGGTTCCCAGACTTTGCACTCAATGAGGAGTTGTTGTATCAGGTGACTAAATTAAGGGGAGGAGAAACCGTGGAGCAGCTGTTGACTCCAGGTCCCTATTTGCAGAGAGTTTTAGACATGGCCCATTCACATGTTTTGGGGGTACATCAGGGTGTAGAAAAAACTCAGGAGAGGAGAATGTGGAGGTTCTATTGGCCCGGATGCTACCAGGAGATCCTAAATTATTGTAGGCCCTGCCCCACCTGCCAGGTAACCGCTCCCTCTTCCCACTTCCGAAGTCCGCTAGTGCTATTACCTGTTATAGAGGTCCCATTTGAGAGAATTGCAATGTACCTAGTAGGTCACCTAGTTAAGTCTGCATAGAGACATCAATACATCCTGGTGGTCACTGACAATGCGACGCAATACCCAGAGGCGGTACCACTGAGGAACTCATCCACCAAGTGTATAGCATGAGAGCTTGTCCATATTTTTTCTAGGACCAGTCTGCCAAAGGAGATCTTGAGGCACCAAGGGACACCCTTCATGAGCAAAGTGAAGAAGGAGCTGTGTAGGGTCCTCCAGATTGCCTAGCTGTGAACCTCCGTCTACCATCCACAGATGGACCGCCTAGTGGAACGCTTCAATAACACCTTAACGGATATGCTAAGAAAGTCATTGAGGAGGATGGTCGAGACTGTGATTATCTTCTTCCTTCCTGGTTTTCTCTGTCAGAGAAGTGCCTCAAGCCTCCACTGGTTTCTCTCCGTTTGAGCTCCTGTAAGGTGGACATCTGCGAGGGCTCCTGGATATCACCAAAGAAACCTGGGAAGCTGAGGTCACGCCCGACCAGAGCATCATAGAGCACATCGCTCAGAAGAAGGAGAGAATGGCGAAAGTGATGCCTATCGTGAAGACGCATCTCCTCTAGGCACAAGAGGCTCAGGCAAGGGTGTATAACCGATCAGAGAGGATGAGGCAGTTCCAGCCTGGGGACCGCGTATCTCCATGGTTGAGAGCAAGCTCCTAGCCAAGTAGCAAGGCCCATACGAGGTGGTGGAAAAACGGTGCAAGGTTAATTGCAAGGTCCACCAGCCAGGATGGAAGGAGCCTCACCAAGTATACCATGTGAACTTGCTAAAGCTGTGGCAAGATCGGGAATTGCTGGAAGCCCCTTCCCTGGGAGCTTGTCCCGAAGCCAAAGTGGAGGACATCACGAACTCTATTGCAAGCCCAAAAGCAACAGTGTTAAGAACTGCTGCAGCGGAACCGTGACCTATTCTCAGAGTTTCCGGGACGTATGCAGGTGGTGGAGCATGACATTCTGACAGAGCCAAATATACAGGTGAATCTTAAGCCATATAGGATTCCTGAAGCATGCTGTGAGATAATCTTAAACGAGGTGAAGAGAATTCTAGACCTCGGCGTGATAGAGGAATCCAAAAGCGGATGGTCGAGTCCCATCGTCCTCGTCCCGAAGCCCGACAGTAAGTGGTGGTTTTGTAACGACTACCAAAAGCTGAATGAAGTGTTCAAATTTGACTCGTACTCGATGCGCCGCGTCGATGAACTCATTGAGAGGCTTGGACCTGCGAGGTGCATTACCACTTTCAACCTGACGAAGGGCTACTGGCAAATCCCCATGTCCCAGAGTGCCAAGGAGAAGACGGCCTTCTGGACACCTGATGCGTGCTTTCAATGTACCAGAATGCCTTTCGGACTACAAAGTGCCCCAACCACATTCCAGAGGGCCATGGATCAGTTCCTTGCTCCCCATAAGAAGTATGCCACAGCCTACCTCGATGACTTAGTGATCTTCAGCCCAGACTGGGGTAGTCATCTGACCTGGGAAAAGGCAGGATAAGAATCTTTCTCCCCCCCTATGAAGTAAGTTGAGCTTCAATCCTTCAACTCCCCTACTCCCCGTGTGGACCTACCATGCTCCTTGGCTGGTTCTCGTTTTTGAAAATAAAGATCCATAAATCTCAAGAGTTAGCCCCTGACAATGCTCCTTCCCAAAAATGATTTGTTCCTCCTCAGGTTCGTTTGCAAGTACTCCAGGAGTCTTATAATTCAGTCCTTACAGGTTATTTTGGGATTAATGATACTATTTGACTAATAACCAGGAATTTTTGCTGCCCTCTGTTTAAACTCCTGAACCTCTGTTTACCACTGCCAGTTATGCGTAAGACTTTATCTGGTCCATACTAGTGTTGAGCGAGCACTAAAATGCTCGGGTGCTCGAAGCTCGGGCCGAGCTCGCCGTGATACTCGGGTGCTCGACCCGAGCAACAAGCCCAATGTTAGTCTATGGGAGACTCGAGCATTTTTGCGGTGGCACCCCCGGCAGTCTTTTAAAAGCCTAACAAGTGCCCAAAAAGATAGTGACAGTGCTCAAATGACATGGGGACAGCATGGGGATCACCCCAGGAAGCATTTCTGACCCCCAGGTCACTGCTGTCAACAACGTGGTCAGAGGTATTAAGCCACTTTTACAGGCTCACAATAAAACGTTCAAAAACGAAAGTGAAACTTTTTTCCTGTGAAATATGTTAAGGAACATCCTTTCCAGGGTAAAGACTTGTGTATAAGTTAAAATAAATGACCAAAAACAAAAATACTCCTCCACACCTTCGGCTATGTTCACAAGTAGCATTTTTTATGCGTTTTTGCACTTTTGTATTGCTTTCAACTGTGACAAATGCATTCACCGTGAAATGTAATTTTAACATTTTACAACCTTATCTGGCCATGTGCTGTGTGACACAAGCATAAAGTGCTGAAAAGAAAAGGGAACAGCATGGGGAAGACCCCTGGAAGCATCTCTGACTCCCAGGTCACTGTCTAAAAGTGTGCCCATCATAAGTGATCCTTACCGCATCAGAAGATGCAGACTTGCAACTATCCCCATGCAAGTTCTAGTCCCAGGGCAGTGTTCAATTGTACCTCCCCCATTCCTTGCAATACAAGCTCAAGTATGCAGCCTGCCACCCACCCACCCCCAGGCTGCAATACCATACTGCTTGCTTGCTTGAACTTGAAATTGGGCCTTTTAGGCATGTGGAGGCGGAATCTGGCAACCACGTCATGGCTGTGTTGGCGACCTGGAATCCATACTCAGTCCCCAGCCGCCCGGCGGCCGGGTGTCCATACTCGGTCCCCAGAAGCGCCGCGGCCGGTTGTCCACACACGGTCCCCAGCCGCCTGGGGGCAGCCGGGTGTCCATAAACGGTCCCCAGCCGCCCCTATTTCTCCTTGGAACATCCCCCCACACACTTTTCTTAGCCCGGCCTGCTTTAGGCAGCATTGGACGAGCCCACCAGAGAACCAAACTCCTCCGTTGGGCCCTGACTTCTCCATCAGTGGAGTTGAGAGTGCCAAGGTGAGGAGCATGATGATGATGACAGAAGTTAGCATCTGCTATGTTTTCTTTTAATGCAAGTGTAAGTGTGCAGCCTGCCACCCACCCACCCCCAGACTGCAATTCCATACTGCTAGCTTGCACTTGAAATGGGGCCTTTTAGTTTGGAGGAAGCCGAAGCTGGCCACTACCTCATGGCTGCTTCGGCAGCGAGGTATCCATACTCAGTCCCCAGCAGCCCATATTTGTCCTGGTGTGCCTTATACATAAGATTAAGCGCGTATACCAAAACATTACCTGTGCCCTCCCCAGTGCATTTAGTGGGAAGGAGAGCCTATTCCGCTGTAGTGTGTGCATGCCAAACACCTGTTCATGGTACATGCGAAGATGCCTCCCACCTTGCACCTGTCTTTGCAGACTTGCAACTATCCCCATTCAAGTCCTAGTCCCAGGGCAGTGTTCAATTGTACCTCTCCCATTCCTTGCAATGCAAGCGCAAGTATGCAGCCTGAAACCAGGCTGCAATACCATACTGCTTGCTTCAACTTTAAATTGGGCCTTTTAGGCATGTGGAGGCGGAATCTGGCCACCACGCCATGGCTGTGTCGGCGGCCTGGTATCCATACTCAGTCCCCAGCAGCCTGGTGGACGGGTGTCCCCGCTTGCTCCCCAGCCTCCAGGGGGTGGCCGGGTGTCCATACTCGGTCCCCAGCCACCCCTATTTGTTCCGGTAACCTTTCCCACACTTTTCTTAGCCTGGCCTGCTTTAGGGCAGCATTGGACGAGCCCACCGGACTATCAGACTCCTCCGGTGGGCCCTGGCTTCTCCATCAGGGGAGTTGAGAGTGCCAAGGTGAGGAGCATGATGAGGATGATAGAAGTTAGCATCTGCTTTGTTTTGTTGTAATGCAAGCGCATGTATGTAGTAGCGGCTAGGCCTGAGGTGGTCAGCGTTTTGGCGCATATCGTACCTCCTCCGAGGATTGCTGGATGTTTTCCTGCTACTATCCAAGTTCTATGACTCCCGTTAAAACAAAGCTTCAGGTGATAAATGATGGATGAGGTAGTGGCAAAGGAGAAAGAGCAGGAGGAACAGGGACCATTCACATCAATATCAGGCCAGTCAACCAGATATGTCTTGTAGGATATGTTTCTGTAACAAAAGGAGCGGTTCGGCTACACAGTTATAGGGCATACAGTGAGTGCAATGCCTACCAAAAATTTTGAGCCACTCCAATGCCCCTTGGAAATGACATGGAGGTCAGAGGGCGTTAACTAAACCTTTTTTTCCATTTATAGCAACTGGGTGTCCCGTGCACTGTTGGCCTAAGCAGTGAATGGAAGGCTTTCCAAAAATTATGAGGAACTGCAATGCCCCTTACAAGAGCCATGTGTGGCACCCCAGGGGTCTGGTCACCACAGTAATAGAGATATTACGTCGGAGAGCAAGTGGGAGGTTTCCTGGTCAGGATCCCTTAAACATGCAACATCCTCCTGCCCCAATCCTGGGAGGGGAGAATTCTGCCCTTATAAACTGGATCTGGGGCGGGGTTGAGTGAGTCAGAGAACAGTCAGAGTCAGAGTGAGAGCAAGGGAAAGTAACAGCAAGGAGCTCTGTAGGAGCTAGGAGCTAAAGACCAGGGGCTGGAAGCTGAGCAGAGCTCGCCCTGGCAGAAGACAATAGGAACCGGACACAGGAGTCCGAAGCTGTGAAGCAGCAGAAACCAGCCAGCAGGGGATTTCAGGTCCTCTGGCCATAGAAGCCCGGAGGCTCAGTCACAAGCAAGGGACCAGCACCGCCGTCGTGGAGTGGAGGCTAACAGAAGGCCCCAAGTCACCAGCCATACGGGTGAGCACTACACGGTACACTCAGGGACGTGGGCTACTTCTACCCACTTACAGCAAGGTAGCCAGGAAGAGTGCAGACAGACGGGGAGGCCTACAACTCCACCTGGCCAGGGGAACTCCTGCTTGCTCACAGACTGACCAGGCCTCTTATGCTAGCCAGTACTCCCGGGAGGGTCTACCTTATAATCATCAGTAAAGACCCTGAACTGCATTGCAAAGACTCTGAGTCATTCCTGCTGCGCTCGTGCACCATCACCCCCATCATCCACACTCACTGCCCTGAGGCTATACTCCTCCCGAGGGGAGTTATCCCATTCTATGCTGCGCACACAACACCAGCCTCAGCGGTCTGCCTCGCAGCGGTGGTACTCCCTGACCGCAATCCACAGGTGGCGCAGTCGGACAATTAACCTCAAAACCTAAGAAAGACTGCCACTGGTTTGACCAGCCTGAGCCACGGGACCAGGTCACCGCCACGGAGACTACAGACCCCAGAGACCCGGCACCGGGTATCCCACACACGTGTACACACGGCCCAGGGGGCGCGTCACATGCAGTACAGCATATTACAAACATAAGTCCCATTATTTGGGAGTGGGTGTCCGATCGTATTTGCTTATGCTTTCCAAGCAAAAGCTGCCAAAAATTAGGACGGAGCAACTTCTTGCAATGCCCCTTACAAGAGCCATGCAGTACAGCATATTACAAACATAAGTCCCATTATTGGGGAGTGGGTGTCCCATAGTATTTGCTTATGCTTTCCCAGCAAAAGCTGACAAAAATTAGGACGGAGCAACTTGCAATGCCCCTTACAAGAGCCATGCAGTACAGCATATTACAAACATAAGTCCCATTATTGAGGAGTGGGTGTCCCATAGTATTTGCTTATGCTTTCCCAGCAAAAGCTGCCAAAAATTAGGATGGAGCAACTTGCAATGCCCCTTACAAGAGCCATGCAGTACAGCATATTACAAACATAAGTCCCATTATTGGGGAGAGGGTGTCCCATAGTATTTGCTTATGTTTTCTCAGCAAAAGCTGCCAAAAATTAGGATGGAGCAACTTGCAATGCCCCTTACAAGAGCCATGCAGTACAGCATATTACAAACATAAGTCCCATTATTGAGGAGTGGGTGTCCCATAGTATTTGCTTATGCTTTCCCAGCAAAAGCTGCCAAAAATTAGGACGGAGCAACTTGCAATGCCCCTTACAAGAGCCATGCAGTACAGCATATTACAAACATAAGTCCCATTATTGGGGAGTGGGTGTCCCATAGTATTTGCTTATGCTTTCCAAGCAAAAGCTGCCAAAAATTAGGACGGAGCAACTTGCAATGCCCCTTACAAGAGCCATGCAGTACAGCATATTACAAACATAAGTCCCATTATTGGGGAGTGGGTGTCCCATAGTATTTGCTTATGCCTTGCAAGCAAAAGCTGCTAAAAATAAGGACGGAGGAACGTGCAATGCTGGCACCCTGGTGGTATAGTGGTGGTGGAGGCTGAGAATAAGGAGAAGAAGATTAAACAGCCGAAACGAGGAAGAGTATACCCATGTGTGATTGTGAAGCGGTGCATGTGAATACACCTCCCGAAATAACACAGTGGATTTGACTTTATGTTACTCTGCTGTCATTTGGTGGTGATGAGAAGTCTGGCCCAATCCAGCCCTTGTTCATTTTGATAAGGGTCAGCTTGTCAGCATTGTCAGTTGACAGGCAAGTGCGCTTATCAGTTATAATTCCCCCAGTGGCACTAAAAACACGCTCCGATAACACGCTAGCGGCAGGGCAGGCCAGGACCTCCAAGGCGTACAGAGCGAGTTCATTCCAAGTGTCCAGCTTGGATACCCAATAATTAAAAGGCACAGAGGAATCACGGAGGACGCTGGTACGATCGGCAAGGTACTCTCTCACCATCTTTTGAAACTTTCCACTCCTTGTGAGAGTACCCCGCGCCTCAGGGCCTGTAAGCTGGGCGGGTGTCAGAAAACTGTCCCAGAACGTTGACAGTGTTCCCCTGCCTCTGCTGGATTGGAGTTGCATCTCTCTCGCCTGTACGCCTTGGTTGGGCAACGAACTGTGACCTCTGCCGCTAGTGTGTTCAGATGGGAATTTTTTTAAGAGTTCTGCAGCAAGGGCCTTCTGGTATTGCCCCATTTTTGTAGACCTCTCCACCTCAGGAATAAGAGAGTGAAAGTTCTCCTTGTAGCGGGGGTCTACAAGTGTCACCAACCAGTAATGACTGTCACCCAACATTTTGACAACGCGAGGGTCACGGTTAAGGCAGCGTAACATAAAGTCAGCCATGCGTGCCAGACTGGTAACGGGCAAGATTTCCATGTCCTCACCAAGATGACGACTGACCATGCTCTCCTCCTCCTCCTCTTCCTCCTCCCCCCTGTCCTCAGGCCACCCACGCTGAACCGATGGTATGACACTTGTACAGGTACTACCGTCTACAACGCATGATAGCAGCTCCTGTTCTTCCTCCTCCTCCTCTCCCTCATTGTCCCCCAATGCACATTGGGATGAGATGAGGCTGGGCTGTGTGTAATCGCCCGCTACGACTTCTTGATTCATCTCATCATAATCTGGCTGCAATGCCTCCTCTTTAATTCTCTGCAGAGAGCGTTGCAAAAGACAGACAAGTGGGATGCTGACACTAATGATGGCGTCATTGCCACTCACCATCTTGGTGGCCTCCTCAAAGCTTGTCAGGATGGTACATATGTCAGACATTCAGGTCCACTCCTGAGGTCTTATGTGTGGAGTCTGACCTGAATATCGACGGCCTTGTTGCAGCTGGTACTCCACAACTGCTCTCTTCTGCTCACAAATCCTTTGCAACATGTGGAGGGTAGAGTTCCAATGTGTGGGGACATCACACACCAGTCGGTGTGCCGGAAGCTGCAAACGCTGCTGCAACACAGCAAGGGCGGCGGAAGCTGTAGCTGACTTGCGAAAATGAGCTGACAGGCGGCGTACTTTCACGAGCAGATCTGGCAACTCGGGGTACGATTTAAGAAACCGCTGAACCACGAGGTTAAGCACATGAGCCAGGCATGGTACGTGTATGATCTCACCTCGCCTCAGAGCCGCCACCAGGTTACGGTCATTGTCACACACGACCATGCCGGGATGTAGGTTCAGCGGTCTCAGCCACAGATCTGCCTGCTCTTTCACAGCTGTCCACAACTCACAAGCAGTGTGAGGTTTATCACCTAAGCTTATGAGTTTCAGCACAGCCTGTTGCCGCTTGGCGCAGGCAGTACTGCAATGCTTCCAGCTTGTAACTGATGTGGTGATATCTGAGATGGAGGCTGAACATGAGGAGGAGGAGGAGGAGGATGCGCAGGAGCTGTACACTGTGGGGGCAACTCTGACTGACATAGGGCCCGCAATCCTCGGTGTGGGGATGTGTTCCGTCCCAAGGTCCGACTGGGTCCCGGCTTCCACTATGTTTACCCAGTGTGCCGTCAGAGAGATGTACCGTCCCTGGCCACAAGCACTTGTCCACGTGTCCGTTGTCAGGTGGACTCTCCCAGTAACTACGTTGTTGAGGGCACGGCAGATGCTTTGGGACACGTGCTTGTGTAGTACGGGGATGGCACACCGGGAAAAATAGTGTCGGCTGGGGACCGAGTACCGAGGGACGGCCATCGCCATAAGATTGTGGAAGGATTCCGTCTCCACCAGCCTAAAAGGCAGCATTTCCAAAGCAAGCTGTCGTGAAATGTGCGAATTTAGGACTGTGGCCTGTGGGGCGTTAGCTGCGAATTTCCGCTTTTGTTCAAAGGTCTGGGATATGGACAATTGAACGCTGCGGTGGGACGTCGACGTGGACGTTGATGCTGTTTCTTGAGAAACTGCCATAACAAGTGAAGACTGAGAGGAGGGGGCATCTTTACATGCAGTATGGACAGGGGATTGCCTTGCACACACAACAGGGGGTTCTATTGCACGCACAACAGTGGATGAAGCAGTGGTGACACCTGCTGACACTGGTCGTGGACCCTAGGTCGGGTGCTTTGCTGCCATGTGCCTGATCATGCTGGTGGTGGTCAAGCTGGTAGTTTTGTCACCCCTGCTGATGCTGGCATGGCAGGTGGAACATATGGCCTTTTTGGGGTTATCAGCAGAGTCTTTAAAAAAATTCCAGACTCTGGAAGACATACCGCTTGTACTGACAACGTCCCTCGTGTTGGTGTTACGGGGAACAGTTGCCTGCCTTCTGTCTGCGGCCACCACACTGCATCTTCCTGCCTGTTGGGGTACTCTGCCTCCCTCCCCCTGTGTGCTGCTGGCCTCACTCTGCATGTCCTCCTTCCACGTTGGGTCAGTTACTAGATCATCCACCACCTCCTCCTCTTCCACTTGCGCACCGCGATCCTCCTCCTCACTTCCTGGCAATTGTGTCTCGTCATCGTCCACCTCTTGTGACAGATTGCCAACGTCGACTTCCTGTGGCCGTGGCTGTTCAAATATTTGGGCATCGCAACATGGGATCTCCTCTTCCACCACTTCAAGCGTATCAGGCGAGGGGCCCGAATATGGAAATGGACCAGTGAACAGCTCTTCAGAGTGTCCAAGTGTGGGATCACTTGCTGTCTGACGACACTCGGCATGGTGGGAGGAAGGAGCATCAGGGTGAGGAGGAGTATGCGGTCGAGACTCACGGCTACTAAGAGTTGACCGTGTGGAAGACAGACCGGAGGTGGTGGTGCCCAGGTAACTGGAAGTATTATCCGCTATCCAATTAATAACCTGTTCACACTGATCAGTTCTCAATACTGGTGTTGTTCTGTGCTTCCCTAGTAATTAGGTCAGGAAGTGGGAGCGAGAAGATGTGGCTGTTGTTTGTGGCACATTTTCACCTTGGCCACGGCCCCGTCCTCTGCACGAACCATCACCAGAACGTCCACTTCCACGTCCCTTGCCACGCGCCTTGCCCATTGTAAATTAAGTAAAATAGCTTACACTTGCACTATCAATGGAAAAAGGGTAATAAAGAGTAGATTAGAACCGTGGAAGAGGAAAACCACAGTTATTGTTTACTGGGGTATACCACACTTTTTTAAATAGAGATATTTGCGGCTGAACAGTGAGCGACACACTCAATCTGCTTTTTTTTTAGATACCAAAGGCTCAAAACTGGATAGTACAGCGATTTGACCCGTGGAACTGCAAAACCACACTGGGATGTCAAGCCTACACAAGACTATTTTCAACAGATATATTTTTGTGTCACAACAGTCAGGAGACACTACTGTTTTTCTTTACGGAAAAAACTACCAAAAGCTGAATAATAGAGATTTTTTACCGTGGGATGGCAAAACCACAGTTATTGTTTACTGGGGTATACCACACTTTTTTAAATAGAGATATTTGCGGCTGAACAGTGAGCGACACACTCAAACTGCTTTTTTTTTTAGATACAAATGGCCCAAAATGGATAATACAGAGGTTTGAACCGTGAAAGTGCAAAACAGCACTTCTGTTTCTCTAGCCTACACCAGACTATTTTCAACAGTTATATTTGTGTCTGAAAAATCAGAGACACGCTTTTTTTTTTGGGGGGGGGGGGACACACCAAAAGGTTAATAAGACGGGTATTTGTACAGTGTGAAGGAGGAAAAAAAAAGGAGGATTTAGATGAAAAAAAAAGGATTTTTCCTGGCCCCCGACACCTGGTGCTAATTCCAGCAATTTCAGCAACAGGAGCACACTGGACTGTAATGCAGCGTTTGCTGGTATAACCACTGTGTCTCCTATACAGCCTGCCTGCCTGGTATCTGGGATGGATATTAGTCCTGAAAAGGACTGTTTGTTTGTTCTGGCAGCCTTTACAGACCCTACACTAACTATTTCGCAGTTTATATCTCTCCCTAAATCAGCAGCGCTGTCCCTACACTGTCTAATCCGGAGCGACTGTGTCCAAGATGGCGGCGCCCCGTTTTAAATACTCGAGGTGATGCTGTGCGGCCTGCCAATCACTGTAATGCCCACAACCAACATGGCTGCAGCATTACAGTGACTGGCTGGCAATCCCTGCATGTTCATTGGCTCTGTAAAGAGCGCCAAACATGCAGGGCGGAGACCCGAGCTCCCGCCCGAGTAACCCGCAAATGCTCGCCAAACATCCCGAGTAGCGTGATGCTCGGGCGAGTACCGAGCAGTGTCGAGCATGTTCACTCAACACTAGTCCATACGTCTGGGCTCTGCTTCACTAGTTCTCTTTATTCATGTTTCAGAACTCGGCTCATTTACTGATTATTTTGACTGATGATCTTGTCCATCCTCTGTCCGCCCGCTCTGCCAGCCAGGATCCACTCCAAGGATTAAACCCAGGGTCCCTATGTAAGTTCACATTTCTGTGCAGAAATTAAAGGGAGAAGGCCAGAGCTTCCCTGGTACCTGATAGCCAAAATAGCTCGTACACATCCTGGAAGCATTGAAAGCCTTACTTAAGTGATCAAGAACAGAGACATTTTACACAATTTCACTACACATTGACATGTTGCTCTGCTGACATGTGCTTGCTGGGCTAATTTTCATGTACACTTTCTCAGGTTTCTTAAAATCCTCTCCTAGATGTCCGCAACAACGACATGAGTCCAAACACATATTTGGCATCAGCCTTGGATATACCACTTCAACACTAAACAGGGACGGACTGTGACTAAAATTCAACTCTGGAATGTTACTAATATTGCCCTGCCTGCAGATAATCCAGATTTACTACAAGACCTATATTTCCAATAATGCTGCTATATAAGATTTAATAATGCTGTAATATTAATATTGCAAAATAACAGACAAATACCACCAGACCATGACATATTACCAACAAGTATGGTAGTGATAATACCACCATACTGATCATTAATTAGAACTACTGTATTAGAACTGATATTGCTGACTCACCCAGGGGGATATGGGGGACTCGGTACCCAGGCCTTTACCTTCTTGGGATGTCACGGCGGTCGGCTCCCGGGCCCGTACACTGGGGTCACTCTTAAAAAAGGAGTTTTTGCTCTAAGGGATGATAAACGTTTTTTGTCTCGTGATGCCACCTGTGGTTCCTGGTAATGGGTACCAGTGCTGCTGCAGACCTCTGGAGCAGATGTTGGGGCAACTGGGTTGGTGCAGCTCTACACAGGCAGAGCTCAGCTCCAGGGCAGTGTAGGTGCAGATGGTGATGCTGGGCGTTGTAGTGCAGGAGCGATAACGCAGCGGCAATAACTGACAGAGACACTGGAGTGCAGTCGTCCGAGTTTACTCACAGTATTAGGATCCTCAAGTGGCGCTCTTCAGGTGACAGTCTCCCACGTCGCGCTGGGTTTACCAGGCAGGGGTTCAGCACTCCCTCAAGTATCTCAAGAGCACTCAACGGGACCCCTCTCTTTATGTTCCTTTCTTAGCCGACTTCCCGCGCTGCGTCTTTCCCTCCTGCCCTGCTCCTCGCCACACAAAGTCCTGATCAGGTACCTTGAGATCCTTCTGGGCAACTTGGAGTTCCCGGACCTTACTTGGTGCCCTTTTCGGCGGCTTAGGTGCGGATGTGGCAACTGCACCTTGAAAGTGCAGAAGCCTCCGGTTTTCTAGCTAAGACTTAAAGTAACTCGGCTAGTCCAGGGACCGGTTCCCTTTTTGCGGCCTGATCCCTCCACCGCCTGGCAGATTCGGGTGTACGGGTGCCGTCCTGCACTCACCGTACCCCCTGGGATCCCTTCAGTTCCTGGAGCCTTCCTCCCTGGCTCCCACTCCTCTCTCAGTCTTGGGCATGACAGGCCAAGCCTGCCTCCCAAGCAGAGCTCCTGCAGAGCTTCTGCTCCTCTTGTCCTCACACTCTCTCTCTCCCTTCGTTCTACTCCCTAAAAGATGGCTTCCCTATATATATATATATGTATCTTCTTCAAGTGCTCCCCTGGTCTGTGTCCTCCACCCACACCCGCTACATGGTTCCCCCTCACTTTGGTTCTCCCCACTCCAGCCAGGGACAGGGCCAGCAGAAAGCAGTGCATCTTGCCCTTCCAGCCGGTCTGGACTAGTGTAGTGTTGGGTGCAGGTGTTAGGGTCCCGGGCAGTACTCCATCTTTACCTGAGAGAAGGAGATGCCACACCTCTGGGTGAGATGCAGTACCTCTGTGGCGACTGAACCCTCAGGGGCGCCACATACCCCCTTGGCAAAGCACAGCACGTCCGCGGGCTGGAACAGAGTAAAAACACGGCATATTACAGACATTCAATTTTTAGATGCATCACGTATAAAATTATAAACAAATGCTTTCTTCCCTTTATGGGAGGCACTTTTTCTTAAACGTTACTGGTTACTTTTATCAAAAAACATTATAAAACTTTCTTCTAGTATATAAAACATTTTTCATATAAGACATTCTTCTTAAAGTTACAGTGAGTCCCATAACCAGGTGTCCATCTCACTGGTGAAGGTGCAACATGAGTAGCATGAGGGTCCCATCTGAAAACCCTCAATGTAGGCCCTGGGTGTGGCTACAGGGCATAAGTGATCCAGGTGTTGGACCACATCTTCGGCCACGTCAAACGGGTTTTTGTTCAGTCGTCTCTTAATATAAAACCAATAGGGGGCACTTTAATAAATGCAACTATTTACAATGGACAGTTTTTGGCTGCTCACAGTCCTCAGCCTGCAAGTCTTTATACCCTTACGGGTAACTAAATGCACACATTATTTTCCAGTTCACATATAACTTTTTCCTTCTGTACCCTTACGGGTAACTATTTACACTGTTCAGTTCCACTTACTTTTGCTCAGTAGCTGTGTCACCGCCAGGGGGGGTACTCTTGGTTTTTGCCGACTGACCCAGCCAGGTCATCAGCCTGAGGCTGCAGGGGTATGTCCTCTTCCTCCTCGACCACACGATGTACTTGGAGGGCATACCACCCACGTTCCCCGTGGTGTCTGGTGTAAGTGACACGGTCTCCGGGATACAAGTTTCTGTTGGGGTGGCCCGGTTCAAGGTGGGGCTCGACATCTCGCCAATTGACGAAGATATCCCGTGCAAATTGTGGATCCCATATAAAGCCCCATCCGGCTTCCAGGTCGAATTTAACTATGAGCCCTTCCAGCCGGGGACTGGGCTTGACGGACTCGGCGTGGCGGACTTTAGCCTTTGCGGACTTGTTCCGGGATTCCATCTGTTCCCAGAGCACCTGCCGGGTGTGCTGCTCCTTCTCCAATTGCAGGAGTTCTTGCCTGCAGTATTCCTTCCTCTGGAGAGCTTGGGCCTGGGTCTCCTGTGGGAACCCCATGAGGTCCCCCCCCCGGTTGTCCCACCTAAATTCTTCTCCTTCCTGGCAGGCAACCTGGGGTGCTGATATTGGCGCTAGAGGGGGCCCTTGCTGGTCCTCGAATCTGGCGGACCAGTCATAGGAGGGGGTCCCGTACACCCACTCGCGTGCAGGGGCTGGTGGTTCTGGGAGGGGGCCGAGCAGCAGGTCCGCGGAGTAGGCGCCCAGAGTTAGAGGTTCCAGGCTCAGAAGCTGCTCAAGGGCGTGCGCGCCCGGGGACGGAGGGTTCTGCAGGAGTTCCAGGAGCAGGTCAAGCTTTCAGCGCTCGGGACAGGGGAACTTCTCCTACCTGCTCCTGTGCTGCACGCTGCCTCCTGGCGCTCATCAGACTCCGCCGGGGCTGGGATGCTGCATGTGACACGTAGCGCTTGCTGCCGCCGGGCTGAAATCTTCTCTCGCAGCTTCTCTTTCCACTTCACGACCGCCGCCCGCTGGGCCTCCTCCACTTTGCGGCTCAGCTCCTGCACCTCTGCTTGGAGGAACTCGGTATCCTCCAGGGACAGCTTGGATATCTCTCCCTCCAGTGTGAGGGGGGTCTCTCGTCGCTGCAGGCCAGGGGCGGAGGCTCGGTCCTGGCTTCCGTTAATGCTGGCTGCTGGGTGCGGTCTGTCTAGACTGGTTAAGACCACACCCTGTCTCCATTGCTTCTCTCCTCCTCCTCTCCCCTTTTGGGGGCAGTTCCATGGCAGCCAGTCATCGGCCACTCCTAGGGGCGGCCCCCCCTCTTTGATAGACACATCTACATACATGGTCACTGTTGCTCGGGGCGGGCCTCGCTTTTGGATCCACTCTGGGACCCGGCCCACGATGGAAGGTGATTCCTTGTTGTCTTTGAGAACGCACATATTTCTTCTGGGGCGGGCGCCACATTCAGTAAAGAAAAACAGTCTCTAGCTGGTGATAATGGGTTTGTTCAAATCCTGTTCAAGACACCAGGAAGAGTATGACTCGCCCAAGGGCATATGGGGGACTCGGTACCCGGGCCTTTACTTTCTTGGGATGTCACGGCGGTCGGCTCCTGGGCCCGTACCCTGGGGTCACTCTTAAAAAAGGAGTTGTTGCTTGAAGGGATGATAAACGGTTTTTTTCTCGTGACGCCACCTGTGGTTCCTGGTAATGGGTACCAGCGCTGCTGCAGACCTCTGGAGCAGATGTTGGGGCAGCTGGGTTGGTGCGGCTCTCCACAGGCAGAGATCAGCTCCAGGGCAGTGTAGGTGCAGATGGTGATGCTGGGCGTTGTAGTGCAGGAGCGATAACGCAGTGGCAATAACTGACAGAGACAATGGAGTGCAGTCGTCCTAGTTTACTCACGGTATTAGTTTCCTCAGGTGGCGCTCTACAGGTGACAGTCTCCCACGTCGCGCTGCGTTTACCAGGCGGGGGTTCAGCACTCCTTCAAGTATCTCAAGAGCACTCAACGGGACCCCTCTCTTTATGTTCCTTTCTTAGCCGACTTCCCGAGCTGTGTCTTTCCCTCATGCTCTGCGCCTCGCCACACAAAGTCCCAATCAGGTACCTTGAGATCCCTCTGGGCAACTTGGAGTTCCCGGACCTTACTTGGTGCCCTTTTCGGCGGCTTAGGTGCGGATGTGGCAACTGCACCTTGAAAGTGCAGAAGCCTCCGGTTTTCTAGCTGAGACTTAAAGTAACTTGGCTAGTCCAGGGACCGGTTCCCTTCATGCGGCCTGATCCCTCCACCGCCTGGCAGATTCGGGTGTACGGGTGCCGTCCTGCACTCACCGTACCCCCTGGGATCCCTTCAGTTCCTGGAGCCTTCCTCCCTGGCTCCCACTCCTCTCTCAGTCTTGGGCATGACAGGCCAAGCCTGCCTTCCGAGCAGAGCTCCTGCAGAGCCTCTGCTCCTCTCGTCCTCACACTCTCTCTCTCCCTTCGTTCTACTCCCTAAAAGATGGCTTCCCTATATGTGTCACCCTGGCCTGGATGCCACAAATGTTTAATAAAGCTGTGTCTGAGAGCAAGGGGGAGGTTCCCTAGTTAGGGACCATTAGCATGCAGCACCTCCTGTCCCAGGCCAGTAGGGGGAGCAGGCTGCCCCTATAAAAGCTGGAACTGGGGGCAGGGTTAGAGAGAGCTGGACAACCTGTCTCTGAAGTGAGAGGCATCCCAGAGAAGGGAGAGCCAGTTCAGCTGAAGCTGAGGAGGTCGTGTGACAGTAGAGGAGCCACGAGCCAGGGACGGAAGGCAAGGTGAGCCTGTCCTGGCTGAGAGAGAAACAGAACTACCGGACTTTGGTGTCTGAGGCTGTTAGGATTCCAAGTCCTACAGCAAATAACCAGACCGCAGGGGATTGTATGTCCCTTGGCCTAAGAAGCCCGGAGGTTCCGCCACAGCAGAAGGGACCAGCAGAGCTGCACCAGGCCAAGAGTAGAAAGGGACCCAAGTTGCAAGCCATACGGGCGAGAAGACACGGCAAGCTCAGGAACGTGGGCTATTACACCACGAGGAGGGAAATAGCCAGGAAGAGCGCAGAGAGCACGGTAGGCCTACACCCTCACCCTGACCAGAAGGGCTTCCCACTTGTTCTCAGACATCCAGGCCCCCTCCTAGCCGGGACTGTTTTTGGGTCATTTCACCTGTTTAAATAAAGACCCTGAACTGTTTAAGAGGCCTCCGTTTCCTGGCTATTGCGGTCGGAATCATCCCCTCCATCACCTATCTATACTGCCCTCGGGCCACACTCCTCCCGTGGGGAGTTATATTATTCAGTGCTGTACACTTACATCTGCCCCAGCGGTCTGCACTGCAGCGGCGGTTATCCCTGACCGCAATCCACGAGTGGCGCAGTCGGAACTTACCCTATATATATATCAAAAGACGGTTCCCCTTTAAGCCTGACACCCTGAGCACGGGACCGGGTCGCCACTACTACTCCCCATCTGCATCCAGAGGCCCGGCCCTGAGTACCCCACGGCCCAGGGGGCGAGTCATATATATATATATATGTATCTTCTTCAAGTGCTCCCCTGGTCTGCATCCTCCACCCACACCTGCTACATGGTTCCTCCTCACTTTGGTTCCCCCCACTTCAGCCAGGGATGGGGCCAGCAGAAAGCAGTGCATCTTGCCCTTCCAGCCGGTCTGGAGTAGTGTAGTGTTGGGTGCAGGTGTTAGGGTCCCGGGTAGTACTCCATATTTACCTGAGAGAAGGAGATGCCACACCTCTGAGTGAGATGCAGTACCTCTGTGGTGACTGAACCCTCAGGGGCGCCACATTACCAACATACAGTGTAACATACCTGGCGGCGTCCTTGCATAGTGGTCCATCTCCCTCTGTGCAAGAGCGCGCACTTGATTTCCAGTCCAGACTGCCACTCTGGTTTCTTTCCATACTGTCTGCTTTGCTCTGCTCTGGCTGCTTAGGGTGACGCCTGCTGAACTTCCTGTTTCTTGTAGCTGCTGCAGACACACCCCTAATGCGTCCTCAGCCTATTACTGTCTGTCACCTGGGATTTAAACCAGCTCCTCCTTGGAGTCCTTGCCTGAGCATCTTGTTCTGTCAGTTGGCTTCTTGTCACTGATGTGCCAGGTCCTGTCTGTGTTTCCTGCCTTGCGGTATCAGTTCCCGTGTCTGAACTGTGTCCTGTCTGTGCACACTAGTCAGCTGTCTTTCTGCCTTTCCTGGAGGCTGTAATTCCAGGCCCGTGTGAACTCGCTCTTAGCCTGTTCGTCCCGCCCTCTGGGGGCCGCATACCCAGACTCGCTCCTGTATCTCGCTTCAGTAACTGTTCTTGTCTGAACTGTCTTCTAGCTTCTTATCTGTTTTGTCTTTATGTCCATTTGCTCCCTTTTTCTGTAGAGTCTGAACCTGCACCTAAGTTCTACTCGTTGTCATTGTACTTCCGTTTATGAGTTGGAGTCCTTTCGCTACTTCTTTGCAAGTACCTTGTGTGTATCTGGTTCTGACTTTCTTTTCCAGTCTGTTCCGTGTGAACAGAGCCCTGTCCCCTTTGCTTTGTCTTTGTTTACCGCTTTGCCAATTTATCTCTGTCCTGTCTTACTTACCGCTTCGGCGGTTCCTGCCCGCTCAACCTTGTCCACCGCACTTGCGGTTTCGCTCTGCTCAGCCTTGTCTACCGCGTCTGCGGTTTCGCTCTGCTCAGCCTTGTCTACCGCGTCTGCGGTTTCGCTCTGCTCAGCCTTGTCTACCCTGTCTGCGGTTTCGCTTTGCTCTGCTTGATTACCGCATCTGCGGCTCTGAACCCGTCTCCCAGTCTGTACTGGACCCTACCCAGCCTGCGCTCTAGCCTGCCTGTTCCTGTATTCCCCAGTGTGGGTCACCAGCCGTGTCCGGGGTCTGACCTGGAGTGGCACCTGGTCCCTCTACTCGGTTCCTCCCTGGTGCACTGGCGTCGTATGACGTCGTGCGACCTTGGTCGGATCGGGCAGATACTTAGTTACGCCCCTCCAGGCACTCTCTGGTTCATGGCACAGTGGAATCACTAATCACACACACGCCAGTCAGTCCGGGCGCGTGCATTATATACAGTAACCATATAGTTGTAATATAAGTTTTATATCAGTGCTCTGCAGACCATATACGTGCATACTGTGCAGGTTCTCACCAGTGACGTTTTCACTGTTCATAGTCATTCCTTTTCACTTTTCTTTTCCATTTGGTCCAGACCATCATGACCTCTTCTTACATCCATAACTCGTACTTACAGAATGAAACACAGATGCATCTTTAGCTTATTGCATTCCAGAACCTTCCTCACATTAACCCACCTCTAAACAAAACATATAGGGCTATTAAGAGTTCCCTGGATAGTAATATTGTCCTGTGGTCACCCTTTATAATAGTTGTGCCCTCCTCTTTTGCTCCACACAATAACAATGTTCCACTGTACGCTAAAGAGTAAAAATATTCCCTCTGTACCTCCTCATAGTAACAGTGCCCCCCTGTGCTTCCATATAATAACTCATCTCTGCCTTCTTTTATAATAATTCCCCTTGACCCTTTATAATAATTATGACCCTATACCTTCTTATAATACAAACACACCCATTGTGCTTTCTTACAATAATAATAATAATAATAATAATAAACAGGGGCTTGCATAGAAATCACGTTACCCCATCCTATCATGACAGATAGGCGCAGTCACAGAATGACATACCTTTAAACTTCTTAAGAAATAGTGAGGGACATTGTTTACAGTATTTACAGTTATTTTGCCCCTCCAGAAGCTCCTTATTGTTCTCACCCACTATGATTCCCCTTACATGACCCCCACAGAGTATGCCCCAAAAAATGCCCCCATACAGAATGATGTTTCCACATTCTCCACCTACATAGTATGATGGTCCCACAAACCTGACACAGTAAGATGGCCACCACAGCCCCCCACATAGAAAGATAGCCACCACTGCCCCAAACACAGTATTTTTTTCTCTACTGCCCCCACACTATATGATTATCTCCACTGCCCCCCCCACACACACAGTATGGCTGTAACCACTGGCCCCCACACAGAATGATGATCACAACTGCCTACCGCACAGTATGATGGTCACCACAGCCGCCACACTGTATGGATGCCACCACAGCCCCTCACACAGTATGGTGGTCATTACACCCCCACACAGTATGATGGTCATCACAGTCACTCCAGGATGATGGTCACTACAGCATCCCAAGCAGTATGATGGTCTCCAAAGCCCCCCTTACAGCATGATGGTTACCGATGCCCCCACATAGTGTTATGGTCCCTTCCAGCCTTCCATGTAATATTATGGTCCCAACACAGCCTTTCATATAGTATGATGGTCTCATCACAGTCTTTCACAAAATATGATGGTCACCTCTCAACCCACCCCATACAGTATGATCATCCAACCACAAAGCATTATGGTCACCACAACCAAACACTAAAAAACTTATACTCGCTTAATCCAGTCGCTGATGCTGTCTTCTCTTCTATCCTGTATTGCAGTGAATGCAGGAGGTGTGATGCAATACCATCATCATGCCAACTGACGTCTCCTGCTTGGTGCCGGTCTCCAGCAGGCCGCAAGCAGGAAATATCATGCAATCTTCTGGAATAAGTGACAGAGGAGCTGTTAACAGTATCAGAGCCATGAGGACGCCAATACTGTTAACAGTGATGCGGACCATGGCCAGAACGGCCATCTGGCTTTGACTAGACTTGCCGGATGGCCAGTCCAGCTCTGACACCAAGCCATGTGCACTACTGAACTTGACCAGCAAATTACTCTGTGAATGAGCCTGTGTGTACATAGGCCGTCACTATTGCAACCTCTGTTATGAACATTTTGGACACACTGCTGCAAAGACATACACTCCACTGACAAGGAATGATACAATAGACATTAGACATTACTTACACTGTTGTAGTAAAGCGAAAGCTGAGCTCTAATTATTTGCTATGGGCAACATAGACAATTTTACTGTAAGATAATTTTGTTCTATGAAATTAAGTCACAAAAGGGTTAATTTTGCAGTATGCACCATGTTATATATAAAATACTTTATTAACACATTCTTAAGATTTACAAATGGTGACTCACACTTTGGCTACAGGAAGCTTCAAGGCATTACAGAAAGCATCACAGAGGAATCCAGAGATGTGACATGATATATCTGAGATAAGCATTTTCTCTGAATGCGAATTTTCAAATTTGTAAAGTGAGTAGTGATGTAATGACACATTAATATCTACATTCTATGTAGTAGCCCTATAGGCAGTGATCCATACAGCAAAGGTTTTACACAATATGTGTTATGTTGTTTATCTTTACAGTCATATTTGTTTCATTTATTTGTGCTGAACTTTATTGGTTTGGCTTCTATGTTTTTTTTTAAACAATATAAAAAAGGAATGCAACTTGTGAGCCTCTTATAAAATCTGGCAAGAAAGCATACCTCTGTAAAAAATACATTTTCTACTTTTGTGTTATTCCAGAGAAGCTCCGTTCATTCCTGGCCAAAAGCAGTCTTCCTATATGTTGTTCATACAATTAAAATAGAACTATAAAAAAATAACAAATGCATTTCCTATAACAGAGGGTATTTTTTAGTAAGCTGAAACAACAGAGAAGAAGGCTGTTTTGTAGCCACCTTAGAAGTTTATCACAGATTTTGTTTGTAGTCTGTAACCATGGAAGGAGAAAAAGACAGACCACTCAAAGAGAAAATGCTGAGGCTTCTAATGCAGAAAACTGCTAAAAAGGCTAGATAAAGGTCAAATTATGGCCAGAAAAAGTGTTATTCCTCATGTTCCCACATAGGAGATTATTCTGAAAAATCACTTGAAAGTAAAGTAGCCTTTAAACTTTAGGCATATTTATATGTCATTCATTTCTGAAATACAGCTTTGAGACCTTAGGGAAAAAACAGTAACATGAACTTTACTATATGTCTTCAAAAGAGGAACAGAAATATAATAAGGACAGTGTCAGTCACTGGCAGACACAGACATAAAAAAGGGCTCTTGTGCAAGAACAATATATGAGTCCTTTGCTGCCCAAAAGCTCCTCCAAATGCAAAATGGCACATGTTTTGGAGTTAGAAATGGGTCCCTTTGGAACCCTGCGTGGCCACACAGGTTGCACCAATGATATGGTGGCCCCTGTTGTCAGTCATATATAGTCTCATATTCATCATCTGGACATAGAGAAACATACATTCATTCACTAAAAGCAAGCAGAGATTTTACAAAGATAATGTGAGCAGAAACAAAATATGACGTTCTGTAGCTTTCTGGATTTAAAGGGGTTATCCAGGACTTCATTATTAATGGCCTATCCTCAGTGGCGTAACTAAAGTCCGATGGGTCCCGGTGCAAAATTTGGACCTGGGCCCCCACATATATCTTCATCAGATGTATGGGCACTGGTAGCATTCCAGATCCTATGAAGATATGTGTGTTTGCCCTCTCATGTAACAATGCCCCACTTCCTGCAATAATGTCCCTGATCATGGCCCCTTCCAGTAATAATGTCCCCCATCCTGGTATAATGTCTACATCCTGAGCCCCTTCCTGGTAAAATGTCCCCCATTCTGGGCCCCTTCTAGCGATATATGTCCCCCATCGTAGTATAATGTGCCCCAATCGCATTATTCTTCTAGTAGCAATGTCCTTGTTTTGCTGCTCTTCTCCAATAAATATAAAAAATAAATTATTTGATTCACCTTCCCTTGCTCCCACGATGTGCGGCATCTTCTTCTATAGCCGGCGCAGAAGCTAACAAGTGAATTCAGCGAGCAATCGATGGGCAGTGCATGACGTCACTGCCATGCGCTGGCATTGACTTCCATGCCAACGTCAGCTGTTGGCCTCCTTGCGGGTCTCTGCATGGCAATACATTTCAGCTGAATGTGCATTTATGGACACACATCCAGCTGAAATAGCTGCTGGCCACCTCCCACACTGGCCTTGCTATGGTCGCACTCTCTGCGACCACAATCGTTACGCCCCTATGTATCCTGCAATATCAGATCTGTGGGTGTCTGGCATGCAGAATCCCCACTGGTCATCTGTTACCATGTCATGCGGAAGCCGAAATGCCATAGAGCAGCACTGTGTAAGGTGCCTGAGCGAGGTAGTCGTGGACGAGCTGCTGCTTCTGCTCGCTCTGGCACCCTACAAACAAAACGTGTCCCCGTCCCGGTGGGCTGCTGTCTGTGGGGTACATCACACTTACTTTTGGCCTGCAGGCCTCCTCTGACTCCAAGCTTTCCTCTTCTGGAACCATTGCAGAAATCAATCCAGGGGACATGGAATTCGTAAAAACAATCAAGCTTTTACTTGACAACTTGCAGTCTTTACAATCAGGCATAAAGGATAAGGCCCAACGGGTCTTTCCCACAGGTACAAGGCACAACTTCAGCCCTTGTTCACGGTAAGGGTAGAGTATCCCTCTTGCTAACTTCCCTAGCACTAGGAATTCTTCTCCACCACTAGCAGTGCACCCGGATTCCATCACCCTCCGCCTCTGAGAGTATGAGTCCATCTTTCCTTACAGATTCGCAGGCTGAGTGAGCCTAAGGGCCCCGATGTCCATCTCGAGGTTCCCAGGCCAACAGACAGACTTGCACGGAATGGTTCTTTGGCAATCCACTGCTCCGAATATTTAGGCTCACATTGTCCCTAGCAACGTCCCTAGCATCCTATCACCTGTCACTACTGCTGTCACTTCTCACCATTTCTCTCAACTGACCTGTCACTTCCAGAACTTGGCACTAACTATCAGTCCTCCCCTCCCCCCCAATCTGGGCCGGCCGTTACAGTTAACCCTGTCTAGGCTAAACTGCAGTTCCAGAGGCTTCTACCTTCAGAAACATACATTCATATAAAACACATTTTACCCCTTTGAGTGTTAGGGAGCAGAACTTCACCTACACCACTCCTACAGATGTACACTGTCTAGTGGCCTCTCTTGGGTACTGCAGCTTAGCAGTATAAAAGACAATTTCAAATATTTTCCCAATGAGATAATGCAAATAACCTGAGGCACTCGCCATTCCATGCTTTTTCACATGGATGTGCAACAAAAATCAAAGGAGGAGTAGTTCTCCAACAGGCGAGTTGGACCAGTACTCCTCTCTTGATGTGTGTTCTGCATGTATGTTAATAAAGAAGCAATATAAATGGAATGGTACATGCCAGAGCTAGTTTGTATCTTTTTATTTAGAAAATATTAGTATGTTGGCCTTGCGTATCCTTGTGCTAAATAGATGTTTATAAAACCATAAAGCATTGAATGTGGATATGAATTCATTGAAGTGTTGTTAGCAACGCTTACAGTATGTGGAGCAGGTGTTGCTCAGTCCAAGATGTAGGAGCACATATTACAAGAAAATGAATTTACAAGTGACAGTTGTACTTCATTACTCAGATGCAAAGAGTTCATGGGTGGATGATTGTATCATAACTATAAAACAAATGTTGTATACAGTTATTTATAAATGATGACTAAGATTTGCTTTCCAGCAATAAATATATTCATGAGAAGCATAACTGATTTCTAAAGGTTTTCTCCAATCTTCCACTACTACCATGATGATATTTAATGTTTTTTTTGTACCTAAATTTTAGAGATGAGAAAAATGATTCTATAGTATGTGAATCGAATTTGTGTTGAACCGTGAGAATTTGTTCAATCCAGAGAATTTGAACAATTTGCAATTTGCTTCTCGTGAATTACCTAACATGGCAGCCAATATTTTACACAATGTAGAAAATTGCATCAGTTAGAGAAAAATCACACAGGATCTCAGGCACAGCCAGGTGGACTTCCCTATAATGTCTTGCAGCTACCACATCACATTGTACAACCTCTGGCAAAAATTATGGAATCATCAGGCTCGGAGGATGTTCATTAAGTTGTTTAATGTTGTTGAAAAAAAGCAGATCACAGACATGGCACAAAACTAAAGTCATTTCAAATGGCAACTTTAGGGCTTTAAGAAACACTAAAAGAAATCAAGATAAAAAATGTGGCACTCAGTAAGGGTAATTTTTTTCAGACCAAGCAGAGGTAAAAAATTATGAAATCACTCAATTTTGAGGAAAAAATTATGGAATCACCCTGTAAGTTTTCATTTCCAAAACTAACACCTGAATCAAATTAGATCTGCTCGTTAGTCTGCATCTAAAAAGGAGTGATCACACCTTGGAGAGCTGTTGCACCAAGTGGACTGACATGAATCATGGCTCCAACAAGAGAGATGTCAATTGAAACAAAGGAGAGGATTATCAAACTCTTAAAAGAAGGTAAATCATCACACAATGTTGCAAAAGATGTTGGTTGTTCACAGTCAACTATGTCTAAAATCTGGACCAAATACAAACAACATGGAAAGGTTGTTAAAGGCAAACATACTGGTAGACCAAGGAAGACATCAAAGTGTCAAGACCGGAAACTTAAACCAATATGTCTCCAAAACAGGAAATGCACAACAAAACAAATGAGGAACGAATGAGAGGAAACTGGACTCAATGTCTGTGACCGAACTGTAAGACACCGCCTAAAGGAAATGGGATTTTCATACAGAAAAGCTAAACATAAGCCATCATTAACACCTAAACAGAAAAAAGCAAGGTTACAATGGGCTAAGGAAAAGCAATCGTGGACTGTGGATGACTGGATGAAAGTCATATTCAGTTATGAATCACAAATCTGCATTTGGCAAGGTGATGATGCAGGAACTTTTATTTGGTGCCCATTCCAATGAGATTTATAAAGATGACTGCATGAAGAGAACATGCAAATTTCCACAGTCATTGATGATATGGGGCTGCATGTCAGGTAAAGGAACTGGGGATTGGGCTGTCATTAATCTTCAATAAATGCCCAAGTTTACATTAATATTATGGACAGTTTTCTTATCCCATCAATTGAAAGGATGTTTGGGGATGATGACATCATTTTTCAAGATGATAATGCATCCTGCCATAGAGCAAAAACTGTGAAAACATTCCTTGAAAGAAGACACATAAGGTCTATGTCATGGCCTGCAAATAGCCCGGATCTCAATCCAATTGAAAATCTTTGGTGGAAGTTGAAGAAAATGGTTCATGACAAGGCTCCAACCAGCAAAGCTGATCTGGCAACAGCAATCAGAGAAAGTTGGTGCAAGATTGATGAAGAGTACTGTTTGTCACTCATTAAGTCCATGCCTCAGAGACTGCAAGCTGTTATTAAAGCCAGAGGTGGTGCAACGAAATACTAGTGCTGTACTGGAATGTTCTTTTGTGTGTTTGTTTTTCATGATTCCATAATTTTTTTCCTCAGAATTGAGTGATTCCATAATTTTTTCCCTCTATTTGGTCTGAAAAAATTTACCCTTACTGAATACCACATTTTTAATCTTGATTTCTTTTAGTGTTTCTTAAAGCCCTAGAGTTGCAATTTGAAATGACTTTAGTTTTGTGCCATGTCTGTGATCTGCTTTTTTTCAACAACATTAACCCCTTTACCCCCGAGGGTGGTTTGCACGTTAATGACCAGGCCAATTTTTACAATTCTGACCACTGTCACTTTATGAGGTAATTACTCTGGAACGCTTCAACGGATCCCCCTGATTCTGAGATTGTTTTTTCGTGACATATTGTACTTCATGATTGTGGTAAAATTTCTTCGATATCATTTGCGTTTATATGTGAATAAAGTGGAAATTTGGCGAAAATGTTGAAAATTTTGCAATTTTAAAAATTTTAATTTTTATGCCCTTAAATCAGAGAGATATGTCACACAAAATACTTAATAAATAGCATTTCCCACATGTTTGCTTTACATCAGCACAATTTTGGAACCAAATTTTTTTTTTGTTAGGGAGCTATAAGGGTTAAAAGTTGACCAGTGATTTCTCATTTTTCCAACAAAATTTACAAAACCATTTTTTTTAGGGACCACATCACATTTGAAGTCACTTTGAGAGGTCTTTATGACAGAAAATACCCAAAAGTGACACCATTCTAAAAGCTGCACCCCTCAAGGTGCTCAAAACCACATTCAAGAACTTTATTAACCCTTCCGGTGCTTCACAGGAATTTTTGGAATGTGGAAGAAAAAAATGAACATTTAACTTTTTTCACAAAAATGTTATTTTAGACCCAATTTTTTTTATTTTCGCAGGGGTAACAAGAAAAAATGGACCCCAAAAATTGTTGTGCAATTTCCTCTGGGCACGCATATACCCCATATGTGGGGAAAAAACACTGTTTGGGCGCACGGCAGGGCTCGGAAGGGAAGGAGCGCCATTTGACTTTTTGATTGTAAAATTTGCTTGAATAATTAGCGGACGCCATGTTGCGTTTGGAGAGCCCCTGATGTGCCTAAACAGTGGAAACCCCCCACAAGTGACCCAATTTTGGAAACTAGACCCCCCAAGGCACCTATCTAGATGCATAGTGAAAACTTGGAACCCCTAGGTGCTTCACAAATTGATTCGTAAAAATGAAAAAGTATTTTTTTTTCCACTTTTTCATTTTTACGAATCAATTTGTGAAGCACCTGAGGGTTGCAAGTGCTCACTATGCATCTAGATAGGTGCCTTGGGGGGTCTAGTTTCCAAAATGGGGTCACTTGTGGGAGAGCTACAATGTTTAGGCACACAGGGGCTCTCCAAACGCAACATGGTGTCTGCTAACAAATTGAATGGGAAATCGTCTCAAATTGTTAGCGGACACCATGTTGCGTTTGGAGAGCCCCTGTGTGCCTAAACATTGGAGCTCCCCCACAAGTGACCCCATTTTGGAAACTAGACCACCCAAGGCACCTATCTAGATGCATAGTGAGCACTTGGAACCCCCAGGTGCTTCACAAATTGATTCATAAAAATGAAAAAGTGGAAAAAAAACCACTTTTTCATTTTTACGAATCAATTTGTGAAGCACCTGGGGGTTCCAAGTGCTCACTATGCATCTAGATAGGTGCCTTGGGTGGTCTAGTTTCCAAAATGGGGTCACTTGTGGGGGAGCTATAATGTTTAGGCACAGAGGGGCTCTCCAAACGCGACATGGTTCCAATTTGTTAGCGGATACCATGTCGCGTTTGGAGAGCCCCTGTGAAATGCCCAAGTGAAATGCTCGAGTACCCACCCGCATGTTTCACGGTTATTAGACACCCCAAAAACAACATGCGGGGATCGCTCGTGCATGGCAGGCAATCCCCGCGAGTTTTTTTTGGCCGCGAAGCATATGGGGCGGAGACTCGAGCACCCGCGATACTCAGTGCATACCCGAGCACCCGATGCAAACTCCAGTAGCGAGCACTTGGGTTCAACACTAGTTGCCATATCGTCATCTTTTTTTTTTTCTTTTTACTTTTGAAAAAAAAAACAACCCCAGCCCTAACATTAGCACAACCCCAACCCCAGCCCTAGCATTTATTTTTTACGCCGTTCCTATTGCGGTATAAGTGATTAGATGACTTTATACTTCGGGTCGGTGAGATTACAGCGATACCAGAATCATATCGGGTTTTTATGATTGACAGCTGTCACACACTAACAGACACATATTTTGTAAAATCTAGTTTTTGCATCGCCATATTTTGAGAGCTATAATTTTTCCATATTTTGGCCTACAGAGTCATGTGATGGCTTGTTTTTTGTGGGATGAGTTGACGTTTTTATTGGTGCCATTTTCAGGCACGTGACATTTTTTGATCGCTTGCTATTCCAGCTTTTGGGAAGCAGAATAAAAAAAACCCAACAATTCAGGAATTGTGTTTTTTTACATTTTTTTATTCTACTCCACGTGTGGTAAAATTAATAAGGTAGCTTTATTCTTCGGGTCAGTACGTTTACAGTGGTACCACATTTATGTCGTATTTCTATGTTTTGGCGCTTTTACACAATAAAAGCTATTTTATTCTGAGAGCTATAACTTTTTGATTTTCAGATGATGGAGCTGTATGGCAGCTTGTTTTTTGTGGGACAAGATGACGTTTTCAGCGGTACCATTTTTATTTATATTCGTCTTTTTGATCGCGTGTTATTCCATTTTTTGTTTGGCGGTATGATGATAAAGCAGTGTTTTTTGCTTCGTTTTTTACCGTGTTCACTGAAGGGGTTAACTAGTGGAACAGTTTTATAGGCCAGGTCGTTACATACGCGGCGATACCAAATATGTGTACTTTTATTGTTTGTTTGTGTTTTTTTCATAATAATATTTATTGATGGGTACATTATATTTTTATTTTTAGTGGATTATTTTTTTTATTTCTTTAATATTTTTACAATTTTTTTTACATTTTTTTTTTCACTTTCAGAGAGTTTTTATACTTTTTTACTTTGTCCCACTATGGGACTTTCACTTTTTTTATTCTGATCGCCTGCATAGCATAGGGATGGAGGCCGGAAGAGGAGGTGAGTATACAGATCACCTCCCCTTAGCCACCGCAATGCTGCGATCGACTTCGACTTCATCACCGCTCAAGCTTGGATTACTTACATCTCATCATTGAATGCCGGAACCTCCATCAACAGAGAAGGTAAGACCTGCCATCTAGGTCTCTGCACCCTCTTTCGTAGCCACCGGCTTCAACCTCGCCGCTGCCACCGCAGCTCAAGACGTGGCAATTGCTCCAACCAGAGAGGATTAACATTCCACAGAGGATTCACATCTTCCACCCGCGGACCTATCGCTGCCCAAATTACATCTGTAATGAGAAGCCTAATCGCCTATAGACTGTATCGCCGCACAAAGGCTCCCCTCTGTGCCTTGACTTATACCAGGTCCACCTCTGACATCCCCGGCGAGTGCCCCCCGTATATATCCCCAGAGTGTTTGGAGAATATGACCAATAAGACTCTAGCAGCAATAAACCACCCTCTAACACCTGTGTGTAACTATTCATCCTACCTGTGATAGGTATCTATCAGTCCCTTGCATCATCCTTTACTGACCCACCGGGATCAGTACTAGTGTTGAGCGAGCATGCTCGACACTGCTCGGTACTCACCCGAGCATCTCGCTACTCCGGATGTTCGGCGAGCACCGAGCATGTCCGGGTTACTCGGGCGGGAGCTCGGGTCTCCGCCCTGCACGTTTGATGCTCTTTACAGAGCCCGTGAGTAGGCCAGATAACTAGAACTTTGGTTTTGCAGTTCAACGGTTCAAATCTCTGTATTATCCTGCTTTTGGCATTTTTACCATAAAAAAACAAAAAGCAATGGTGTCTCCCTGACTGTTCAGACAAAAATATATCTGTTTAAAAGAGTCTGGTGTAGGCCAGATAACTAGAACTTTGGTTTTGCAGTTCCACGGTTCAAATCTCTGTATTATCCACCTTTTTGCCTTATTTACATAAAAAATAAAAAAATTGAATGTCTCGCTCAGTGTTCAGACACAAATATATCTGTTTAAAAGATTCTGGTGTAGGCCAGAGAAATAGAACTGTGGTTTTCCTCTTCCACGGTTCTAATCTCCTTTTTATTACCCTTTTTTCATTGATAGTGCGAGTGTAAGCTATTTTACTTCATTTACAAAGGGCAAGGCACGTGGCAAGGGACGTGGAACTGGACGTTCTGGTGATGGTGCGTGCAGAGGACGGGGCCGTGGCCAAGGTGAAAATGTGCCACAACCAACAGCCACATCTTCTCGCTCCCACTTCTTCACCGAATTACTAGGGAAGCACACTACAACACCAGTATTGCGAACTGATCAGTGTGAACAGGTTATTAATTGGATAGCAGATAATACTTCCAGTTACCTGGGCACCACCACCTCCGGTCTGTCTTCCACACGGTCAAGTTTTAGTAGCCGCAACTGATCCCACACTTGGACACTCTGAAGAGCTGTTCACTGGTCCATTTCCATATTTGTGCCCCTCGCCCGGCCCACTTGAAGCGGGGCAAGAGGAGATCGCGTGTAGCAATGCCAAAATATTTGAGCAGCCATGGTCACACGAAGGCGACGGTGGGAAAGTGTCACAAGAGGTGGACAATGATGAGACACAATTGCCAGAAAGTCAGGAGGAGGACCAAGGTGCGGAAGTGGAAGACGAGGTGGTGGATGATATAGTAATTGACCCAACGTGGCAGGAGGACACGCAGAGTGAGGCCAGCAGCACACAGGGGGAGGGAGGCAGAGTACCCCAACAGGCAGGAAGAAGCAGTGTGGTGGCCGCACACAGAAGGCGGGCAACAGTTCCCTGTAACACCAACACGAGGGACGTTGGCAGTAGTGTTGAGCCACCCCCGTAGTGTTCGAGTTCGGTTCGGTTCGTCGAACACCCATGTGTTCGCCGAACTGTTCGTCGAACTGTTCGTCGAACACCTTCGAACACCGTTAAAACCAATGGCAGGCAAACAAAAACACATAGAAACACATAGAAAACACCTTCAAAGGTGTCCAAAAGCTGACAAACTGCTCAGAAGACACAACTAACACATGGAAAAGTGACAAGTACATATAGTCATGCGAAAAGAAAAGAGGTGGAGGAGTAAAAGGAGGGGGAGACACAGATATAGGCATGTCATGCCCTTCTAAAATCCAAAAAGTGAGAAGCCGAGACGGCCAGTCCGCTCCTGCCCGTGCCACCTCCGTGTCGCCGGGTTTGTGCCAGAGCCGCGGTGAACCCTGACGGCCAGCCCCCCTCTCCCAATACTGGTGCCTGTCCGCTGGTGGGTCGAGAGAGCCCCCCTGTGGTGGAGGCAGCTCTAAGCTTTTTAATTTAAATTGTCCCTCTAATTTGAATGAATACACTTTAAATCCATTTACAAGGATCTATTGGAGGGCAAGTCTCATGCCAGCAGCCGCGTAATTCCAGCTCCAGTAGCGTCCACTAAAGCTGCTGCAGTTAAAAAGCTTTTATAAGGATCGAGCTCGGCTGTCCACCGCAAGGCATCCTAGTGCCAGTCCCAGCCCCTATGCCTTGGGGTGCCTCCTGATGCTCTTCACTAAGTATCCCGTGGTCCCGAAGCATTTCCTTTGAAAAAATTAAGTGTCCAAACTACAGGTGGTGTAGCTTGCTTAACAGCCGGGATAATCCGCTGACTAGCAGACACTGCTACTAGGCACAAAGTATTTCCTGGGCTAGATGCAGTTAAAAATTTGTAAGTAGATACTCTCGTTGGATGCTGAGAAAGCATTCCATAGAGTCTCCTGGCACGCCATATATGATTCTCTTAAAAAGCTTGGGGTAGGGGTCTAGGGGACCCTTTTATAGCCAAAATCACGGCCCTGTATCACAATACGTCACCTAGGCTGAAGATAAATGGAACTGTAGCACCGAGGGCTCGGTTGCTACAGACGTATTGCACCTCACCCAGAGGTGTGATATCTCACTCTCAGATAAGGATGGAGTGTGGATCAGGACCCGACACCTGCATGCATTACACCACATTGCCGTGGGGCAGGGCGACCAATATGCCCCTGAGATGGGCACGACAGTCCCTGTCCCTGGCTGGAGTGGGGGGAGGGAACACTGAGGAAGAGGAACCCTGCAGTGCAGGAGCAGGGAGGAAGCAGTTCCTGGGTGCATTGAGAAGGGAGTATAAAAGGTGGACACCATCTTAGTTCAGTGCAGAGAAGTCTGAGCAGAAGTGGCAGGGAGCAGGGGCTCTGCATGAGCTCTGCTCCGGAGGCGGGCCTAGTAACAGAGGCCCAGGCCTGCAAGAGGGAGAAGGAAGGAAGAGGAGCGGAGAAGGCTCCAGGAACGAGGAATGAAGGGATCCCAGGGGTGCGGACGGGCGAGTCGCCACCGCACGCCCGAATCCACCTGCGTGGAGGGGTCAGGCCAAAGGGGGAGACCGGTCCCCGAGCTAGTGGAGGCAGGAAACGACCCTCAGCTAGAAACCGGAGGCTCTGACATTTTATGTGGCGCAGCCCCTTGCTCCACCCGCTAGGAAGGCACCACATAGGGTCAGGGAAACTGGCGCCAAGTTTACCAAGAGGAGGCCCGAGGCAGCCGGACAGAAGTGTTGGTAAGAAAGGCCAGACAAAGGACACACAAAGGGGGTCCTGTGAAGCGCTCCAAAGTTATCTGGGAGTTGTCTGAGCCCCTCACCTGGTGAGCACAGTACGACGTGGGCAGCCGTTACCTGCAGACGTGGTCTGGATAATAAGAACTGTGAGTAAAGGCCCTGAACTGCATCACTGACTCCGTGTCGTTACTGCTGCTGCCCTGCACCATCACCCCCATCCTCCGCATACACTGCCCTGAGGCTATACTCCTCCCGTGGGGAGTTATGCTACGCTCTGCTGCACCCACAACACCAGCCTTAGCGGTCTGCCCTGTAGCGGCGGTTCACTCTGACCGCAATCCACGGGTGGCGTAGTTGGACATTTAAACATCAAAACCACATAAATAGTTCCGCCACTGGTTTGACCGCCCTGAGCCACGGAACCGGATCGCCGCCACGAAGACTACAACCACCAGCATCCACCAAAAAGGGTCCGGCTCCGGGTGTCCCAAGGCCCAGGGGGTGCGTCAGAACATTTTCATCACCTTTCACAATCACCAATGGGACAAGGCAGGGATGTCCTCTGTCCCCTCTCTTATACATCCTAGTGACGGAGCACCTGCTCTCATCAATTCGCCATAACCCCAATATTAGGTGGATTGAGGTGGGAGGCACCGAGTACAAGTGCTCTCTATTTGCTGATGATGTCCTAGTATATATCACTCAATCACATATATCCATCCCTGCTGTTATGGCTGAAATAGATCACTTTGTTACATGGTAAAATTTTAAAATCAATGCAGCGAAGTCTGAGGCCCTCGATGTCTCCCTCCCTAAATCCATATAGGATTCCATCCAGTCCAACTTTCCCTTTGCCTGGCCCTCACAGGGTATCAAATACTTAGGAATTCCTATTCATAGAGACCTCTCCCATCTATGTTATCTTAATTTTGGGCCCTTTATTGAACAATTCCATACAGACCACGGTTGGCAAGTTAGAACTGTAAGATTCACTACGTGAACCACTGGTGTTTTGTGGAAAAGCACATGTAAGATTCTGCAACAGTCTCTGCTGATACTCCTGCATGCGTGCATCCCTTTCTATGGCAGGAATAATTTCTGCAAATTTACTTTTGTACCGGGGATCTAACAGTGTGGCAACCCAGTAGTCAGGATTATTTCTAATTCTCACAATTCGAGGGTCATGTTGCAGGTAGTGCAGCAAGAAGGCACTCATGTGTGTTGCGCATCCAGGAGCACCAAGTCCCTGTTGTGTTGGTGGCGAGGTAACAATCATGCTTCCTTCCTCTGTCCTCTCCCCCCAACCTCGCACAACAGAAATGTGATCAAGGTCTCCCTCATCTGATGAGTCTTCCATCAGTTCGTCCTCCACTTCTTCCTGGGCTCCTGCACCTTCCTCACTAGTTTGGCTGCTACCATGCGCCCTGGTAAAATCATCTCCCCCACCCTCACATGCCTGCCGCCCTGGTGCTGCCGACCGTCTGGACCTTGCAGATGTTAGCCCTTCCGCATACAACTCCTCCTCCTCTACTTCCTCCACCTCCTCTTGTGCCACCACCTGACTCCGAATTCTGTTTAACATGTGCTCCAGCATGTAAATCACCGGAATAGTCATGCTGATAATGGCATCGTCAGCACTAAACATCTTCGTCGCCATTTCAAAACTGTGCAGAAGGGTGCATAGGTCCCTGATCTGAGACCACTCCTCCAGCGTGATTTGCCCCACCTCTGAATCTCGTTGGCCCAGGCTATACGTCAGAACGTATTGCACCAGGGCTTGTCGGTGCTGCCACAGTCGCTGCAACATGTGCAGAGTTGAATTCCACCGGGTAGGCACATCGCATTTTAGCCGGTGAAGTGGCAGGCCCAACGACTTCTGTAGAGATGTAAGTCGCTGAGCTGCGGGATGCGAACGGCGGAAGTGAGCACACAGCGACCGTGCCCTCTGCAGAAGGCCATCTAGTCTGGGATAGTGGGCTAAAAATTGCTGGACAACCAGGTTCAACACGTGAGCCATACAAGGCACGTGTGTGACTTTGCCCCGGCGAAGGGCCGCACCCAGGTTTGCAGCATTGTCGCACACGGCCTTCCCTGGTTTCAGGTCCAGTGGAGACAACCATTCATGAAATTGGTTCTCCAGAGCTGACCACAACTCCTCAGCTGTGTGACTCACATTTCCCAGACATTTCAATGTAAAAACCGCCTGATGACGTTGAGCCCTACTGCCAGCATAGTAAGGAGGTGTGCAGGATCCCTTCTGCGCAGTTAGAAAGCTTGTGGCATGACCAGACAGGCTTTGGGTGCAGGTGGAAGACCGAGAGGAGGTTGAGGAGGCAGAAGCAGTGGAGGAAAAATGACATAAAGAGGATTGACGCACAACTCGTGGGGACGGCAAGACTTGGACAGCAGCCACTTGTCCTGCTGTCACCATAGTTACCCAGTGCCCAGTCAGCGACATGTAACGCCCCTGTCCATGCCTACTCGTCCAAGTGTCTGTGGTGAAATGCACCCTGTCACACACAGAGTTTCTCAAAGAAGCGGTGATGTTGTGTGCGACATGCTGGTGGAGCGCAGGCACACCTTTCTTTGAGAAGTAGTGCCGACTGGGCATCTGGTACTGGGGCACTGCGACGGACATAAGGTCTCGAAAATCCTCTGTGTCCACCAGGCGGAAAGGCAGCATTTCTGTAGCCAAGAGCTTGCAGATGGTGAAATTCAACCTCTTAGCTTTCTCATGGCTAGGAGGAAATGGTCTTTTACTTGTCCACATCTGAGGGACCAAGGGCTGGCTATTGTGCTTAGACGGGGTTGATAAGGGTGTCCCCGGCAAACTGCCCGTCTGTGAGGAAGATGCAGGCGGACATGTTAGGTTGCCTTGATCCAAAGGTGGTGCTATCGATGTCGGACAGCGCTCAACACCAGCTGGTGTTACCACCTCCAAAGAAAATGATGACCTGCCAATCACGCTGGCTGTTGCGGGTAAAGAGGTGGCAGGTCTGCGCCCCAAAACAGGTGTGACTGCTGTCCCCCCAGTCACAGAGGATGAAGAGGCCGCGGATGCACAAGATATGGCAGACGGTGGTTGGCCCGGCCGGCTAGACCGCATTGTAGCACACTGAGCTTCCCACTGCAACTTATGCTTCATGTCCATGTGCCGGTTCATGCATGAAGTACTCAAACTATGTATTTTTTGGCCTCTACTTAGCTTTTGCTGACAAATGTTACAGATAACACGAGTTGGGTCATCTTTATCGATCTGAAAAAATGCCCAGGCTATGCAAGGCTTAGCACCTATGCGACCTGAAGAGCCACCACGACTTGTGGTGAGAGGCAGAGTTGTGTTTGAGGATGCAGTTGTTGACGTGCTTCCAGTACTACGTCTCTGTCCAGGAAGGCGCAACCTGACCTCGTCGTCACTAGCATCTTCCTCCACCTCCTCTGCTGACCTCATCTCTTGGCTGACTGTGGGTTGACAGTAAGTGGGATCTCCGACCTCATCATCATCACCCTGTGCGTTATCACACCCGTCGTCCTCAGAGCCAACCTGTTCCTGCCCTGACAAAAAACTAAAGTTGTCGCTCCAATCAGGTATTTGAGTCTTATCATCGTCTTCCTCATTGTCTCCACCAACAGGAGTTACAGTTTGGGAATGAGGGTCTACATTATGGTCAGAACCTTCTGCGTCTGGTCCTGGATCCGACTCATAAAGATTCTGGGCATCAGTGCAGATCATTTCCTCGTCTGGATTCACAGAAGCGCTGGAGTCGACCTCTGATTCCCAGGCTATAGTATGAGTAAACAGCTCTGCAGACTCAACCATCTGTTCTACCTCATACTCAGACGGGCAGCTGGAGATTTGGGAGCTGTGAGGAAGCAAGTGCGATTTGGGTGACACCTTTGAGGACTGGAGTATTTGTGATGTTGAAGTTGATGTGGAGGAGAGCCCACTTAAAGGAGCACTTGATATCCGTTGAAGCACCTGCTGTTTTTGTGCCTCATCTGGAATTTGTAGCGATTGGCGTGGCCGTAAGAAAGGGATCTTATCACATTGTCCGCTAAAAGAAGTAGACATTTTAGTTTGGCTGGAAGATGGTCTTTCTTCTGCACCTACCCCACGGACACAACCTTTTTTCCCCTTCCCAACACGCCTATTCCCCTTTCCACCAGCAGCAGGCCTTTTTCCACTCATTTTGGTGGTTAACTAATTCACAACTCTGGAGTTGTTTGCACAAAAAAACAATGGATGGTAACCGAGCAGAGCTGAGTGGCCAAACTGTGGTATTAGGCCAAAACTATTGGCTGGGTTAGATGCAGAAAAAAATTATTTTTAATTTGCAACCTGATGGAGGTCAGTATAGATGGACTAATAGACCAAGTCCCACACACCGCTAGAAGCCCAAATATTTTTTCAGAGCTAGATGCAGAAAATTTTTTTATTCAATTTGCAACCTGATGGAGGTCAGTATAGATGGACTAATAGACCAAGTCCCACACACTGCTAGAAGCCCAAATATTTTTTCAGAGCTAGATGCAGAAAAAAATTATTTTTAATTTGCAACCTGATGGAGGTCAGTATAGATGGACTAATAGACCAAGTCCCACACACCGCTAGAAGCCCAAATATTTTTTCAGAGCTAGATGCAGAAAAAAATTATTTTTAATTTGCAACCTGATGGAGGTCAGTATAGATGGACTAATAGACCAAGTCCCACACACCGCTAGAAGCCCAAATATTTTTTCAGAGCTAGATGCAGAAAAAAATTATATTCAATTTGCAACCTGCTGGAGGTCAGTATAGAAGGACTAATAGAACAAGTCCCACACACTGCTAGAAGCCCAAATATTTTTTCAGAGCTAAATGAAGAAAAAAATTATTTTTAATTTGCAACCTGATGGAGGTCAGTATAGATGGACTAATAGACCAAGTCCCACACACTGCTAGAAGCCCAAATATTTTTTCAGAGCTAGATGCAGAAAAAAAATATTTTTAATTTGCAACCTGATGGAGGTCAGTATAGATGGACTAATAGACCAAGTCCCACACACCGCTAGAAGCCCAAATATTTTTTCAGAGCTAGATGCAGAAAATTTTTTTATTCAATTTGCAACCTGATGGAGGTCAGTATAGATGGACTAATAGACCAAGTCCCACACACTGCTAGAAGCCCAAATATTTTTTCAGAGCTAGATGCAGAAAAAAATTATTTTTAATTTGCAACCTGCTGGAGGTCAGTATAGATGGACTAATAGACCAAGTCCCACACACTGCTAGAAGCCCAAATATTTTTTCAGAGCTAGATGCAGAAAAAAAATATTTTTAATTTGCAACCTGATGGAGGTCAGTATAGATGGACTAATAGACCAAGTCCCACACACCGCTAGAAGCCCAAATATTTTTTCAGAGCTAGATGCAGAAAAAAATGATATTCAATTTGCAACCTGCTGGAGGTCAGTATAGAAGGACTAATAGAACAAGTCCCACACTGCTAGAAGCCCAAATATTTTTTCAGAGCTAAATGAAGAAAAAAATTATTTTTAATTTGCAACCTGATGGAGGTCAGTATAGATGGACTAATAGACCAAGTCCCACACACTGCTAGAAGCCCAAATATTTTTTCAGAGCTAGATGCAGAAAAAAATTATATTCAGTTTGCAACCTGATGGAGGTCAGTATAGATGGACTAATAGAATGATGCTATGCCCAAAAGATTTTACTTCACTAGGTGCAGTAAAAAAATTGGTATTCTATACACAGGTGGTATATCTTGCAACACAGATAGGCTACTCCACTGACTAACACACTCTGCAATAGGCCAAAAAGGATTAGCTTTGCTAGATTCAGCCAAATGCTGTGAAAAAAACTTGCACAGCACTGGCACAGACCTGCCTGGCAAAAACTGATAGGAACTGATGTAACCTAGTCCTGAAAAGGACTCCAATTACAATTATTCTTTACTCCCACAATCTATCTATTTAAGAGCACAGACCTGCCTGATAAAAGTCGTAGGAAATGCTGTAACCTAGTCCTTAAAAGGACTGCAATCACAACTATTCCCTACTCCCAAGCTATCTGTATATTTGTGCGAAAATTGGCTTGAAATTAACAAGGTATAGCGCACACAGCAACAGCGGTGCCGTCTAACACGCAGCTGCAGCAGTGAGAAAATGGTGGCGACGGGGAAAATGGCTTGGTCTTATAGGGCAAGGACATGTGACATACACTGCCAATCACACATGCCCTTGCTTGTGTGAAAAAAAGCACTTCGCTCCGTGTGTGCGCTGCTGATAGGCTGACAGATTGCACCTCCCCACTGCAAATGCGGGAAAGAGAAAAAAAAATGGAGATCTTCATTGTTCCTGCAGAGATCCATCCCCTGCCCCTCCCCCCGCCCCGCTGTACACTCAAACTGCGTATTAACATTAATTTTCATCATTACTGAGAAAAAATCCAGTTATGATTTTGGTGCACGAACAGTTATCGAACATAACCTCGAACAGCCGAATTTTTCTCAAATTGTTAGTGTTCGCCGACCGGCTCGAACACCGCCCAAAACAGCTCGAATTTGAGATTGGCGAACAGTTCGAGTAGAACAACGCTCATCTCTAGTTGGCAGTACAACTGGTAGGTCTTCCAGAGTCTGAAATTTTTTTAAAGACTCTGCTGATAACCCCAAAAAGGCCATTTGTACCACCAGCCATGCCAGCATCAGCAGGGGTGACAAAACTACCAGCCTGACCACCACCAGCATGATCAGGCACATGGCAGCAAAGCACCCGACTTTGTGGGGCGAACCCCAGGGTCCATGACCAGTGTCAGTGGGTGTCAACACTGCTTCTTACGCTGTTGTGCTTGTAAGAGAACCCCCTGTTGCGCGTGCAAGGCAATCCCCTGTCCATACTGCATGCAAAGATGCCCCCTCCTCTCAGTCTTCACTTGTTATGGCAGTTTCTCAGGAAACAGCATCAACGTTCACGTCCACGTCCCACCGCAGCGTTCAATTGTCCATATCCCAGAGCTTTGAACGAAAGCACAAATTCGCAGCTAACGCCCCACAGGCCACAGTCCTAAATTCGCACATTTCACGACTGCTTGCGTTGGAAATTCTGCCTTTTAGGCTGGAGGAGACGGAATCCTTCAGCAACCTTATGGCGGTGGACATCCCTCGGTACTTGGTCCCCAGCCGACACTATTTTGCCCGGTGTGCCATCCTCGCACTACTCAAGCATGTGTCCCAAAACATCTGCCATGCCCTCAACAACGCTGTTGCTGGGAGAGTCCACCTGACAACGGACACGTGGACAGGTGCTTGTGGCCAGGGACGGTACATCTCCCTGATGGCACACTGGCCACCTGGGAGGAGGACTGTCGCAGAGATACTAACCCAGCTAACCGAGGAGGAGCTGCAGTACTACCAATACGAGGAAAGCCAAGAGGACCCGGACGGGTCTGAGGACTACCCTCAGGAGGGAGCACAAAGAGGACATAGCTACTGAAGGGAAGTAGCGTGAATAAAGAGCTGTAAATAGTTACCCGTAAGGGTACAAGGACTGCTGCTAATTAAAATATGGTCCCCGTTGGGATTAGTGAATTGTTCCCCATGTGCCCCTATCTTAAACCAGGCTGAGGACTGTGAGCAGCCATTCCTTATCCCCACTGGCCGAGGACTGAGAGCGGCCATATCCTGTAAATAATTATGTGTTTCTAGTAATTTATGGGAGTCTTTGGTGGATTTACCGGGAATCCTTTGTGTATAGTTGGAGCGTAACCCAGGACGGACTAAAGACTGTTAAGAACTCGGGGCAGGACAGACCCCTACCTGGTTACGTCTCCCTGTTTTGGTGAAATGGACACCTTGCTTTTCTTCAAAGACTGCGCCCGGTTGCGGACACGCCGTAACCATCTTTATGTGTTTTTCTTATTGTATTATTATTGTTATTATCTTGTTATGTTTTTCTAAAAATATGTTTAGTCCCGGAGTACTAAATTTCACTAGGGGGGAATGTGGCACCCCAGGGGTCTGGTTTCCACAGTAACAGCAATGTTATGTCTGAGAGCAGGTGGGAGGTCTCTTGGTCAGGAATCCTATGCATGCCACACCTCCTGCCCAGTCCTGGGAGGGGAAGAACTTCCCCTGTATAAACCTGGGGCTGAGGCAGGGTTAGAGAGTTCAGAGGGAGAGTGCAGCCAGGAGGGCTGACAGGGAGCTGTGGCTCCGGCTGGGCCCAGCTCCTGGGCCATGCCAGAAGTAGAGAAGAGAAGCAGCATAGGAAGAAACAACAGGAGCTCTGTGGGAGCAGTGTTACAAAGAGTCAGGGGCTGGCAGCTGCAGAGCTCGCCCTGACTGAGAAGATTTCTTACCGGACCCGGAGTCCGAGGCTGTGGGGACTAACTCCTATCCAGCAGCAGAAACTGACCGGCAGGGGATTGCAGGTCCTCTGGCCCAGAAACCCGAAGGCACGGTCACACGCATGGGACCAGCACCGCCGTCGTGGAGCGGAAGCTACTAGAAGGCCCCGAGTCATCGGCCATACGGGTGAGCACTACACGGTACACTCAGGGACGTGGGCTACTTATACTCGCTTCTAGCAAGGTAGCCAGAAGAGTATCGTTAGTTTGGGAGGCCTACAACTCCGCCTGGCCAGGGGAGATCCCATCTGCTCAAGGACTGACCAGGCCCCAACCGCTAGCCAGTACTCCGGGAGGGTCTATCTTTGTCACCAGTAAAGACCCTGAACTACACCGCATCGTCTCTGAGTGGTTCCTGCTACCCCCATCATCCACGTCGGCTGCCCTGAGGCCATACCCCTCCCGTTGGGGGTTATACCATCCACGCTGCACCATCCTTCCACCGGCCTCAGCGGTCTGCCCTGCAGCGGCAGCTCCATAGCTGCATTCAACGGGTGGCATAGTCGTCCATCATCTACCGCTGATACAGCGCCACTTTGTCTGACTCCCTGGGCACGGACCGGATCACCGCCACGAGACTACAACCCTCAAGAGATCCGGCTCCGGGTAAGCTCCCGCGTGCGCAACGCAGCGCGACACAGGCCCAGGGGCGCGTCATAAACATAGTGGAAGCCGGGACCCAGTCGGACATTAGGACGGAACACATCCTCCCCACACCGAGGATTGCGGGCCCTATGTCAGTCAGAGTTGCCCCCACAGTGTACAGCTCCTGCACCTCATCTTCCTCCTCCTCCTCATGTTCAGCCTCCATCTCAGATATCACCACATCAGTTACAAGCTGGAAGCACTGCAGTACTGCCTCAGCCAAGCGGCAACAGGCTGTGCTGAAACTCATAAGCTTAGGTGATAAACCTCACACTGCTTGTGAGTTGTGGACAGCTGTGAAAGAGCAGGCAGATCTGTGGCTGAGACCGCTGAACCTACATCCAGGCATGGTCCTGTGTGACAATGGTCGTAACCTGATGGCGGCTCTGAGACGAGGCGAGATCACACATGTATCATGCCTGGCTCATGTGCTTAACCTCGTGGTTCAGCGGTTTCTTAAATCGTACCCTGAGTTGCCAGATCTGCTCATCAAAGTACGCCGCCTGTTAGCTAATTTTCGCAAGTCGGATACAGCTTCCACCACCCTTGCTGTGTTGCAGCAGCGTTTGCAGCTTCCGGCACACCGACTGGTGTGTGATGTCCCCACACGTTGGAACTCTACCCTCCACATGTTGCTAAGGATTTGTGAGCAGAAGAGAGCAGTTGTGGAGTACCAGTTGCAACAAGGCCGTCGATATTCAGGTCAGACTCCACACATAAGACCTGAGGAGTGGACCTGGATGTCTGACATATGTACCATGCTGACAAACTTTGAGGAGTCCACCAAGAAGGTGAGTGGCGATGACACCATCATTAGCGTCAGCATCCCACTTGTCTGTCTTTTGCAATGCTCTCTGCAGAGAATTAAAGAGGAGGCATTGCAGCCAGAGTATGATGAGATGGATCAAGAAGCCGTAGCGGGCGATTACACACAGCCCAGCCTCATCTCATGCCAACGTGCATTGGGGAACAATGAGGGAGAGGAGGAGGAGGAGGAAGTACAGGAGCTGGTATCATGCGCTGTAGACGGTAGTACCTGTACAACTGTCATACCATCGGTTCAGCGTGGGTGGCCTTAGGACAGGGGGGAGGAGGAGGAGGAGAGCATGGGCAGTCGTCATCTTGGTGAGGACACGGAAGTCTTGCTGGTTACCACTCTGGCACGCATGGCTGACTTTATGTTACGCTGCCTTAACCGTGACCCTCGCGTTGTCAAAATGTTGGGTGACAGTCATTACTGGTTTGTGACACTTTTAGACCCCCGCTACAAGGAGAACTTTCACTCTCTTATTCCTGAGGTGGAGAGGTCTACAAAAATGGGGCAGTACCAGAAGGCCCTTGCTGCAGAACTGTTAAAAAATTCCTATCTGAACACGCTAGCGGCAGATGTCACAGTTCGTTGACCAACCAAGGCGTACAGGCGAGAGAAACGCAACTCCAATCCAGCTGAGGCAGGGGAACACTGTCAACATTCTGGGACAGTTTTCTGAGACCCGCACAGCTTACAGGCCCTGAGGCGCGGGGTACTCTCACAAGGAGTGGAAAGTTTCAAAAGATGTTGAGGGAGTATCTTGCCGACTGTACCAGAGTCCTCCTTGATTCCTCTATGCCTTTTAATTATTGGGTATCCAAGCTGGACACTTGGAATGAACTCACTCTGTATGCCTTGGAGGTCCTGGCCTGCCCTGCCACTAGTGTGTTATCGGAGCGTGTTTTTAGTGCCGCTGGGGGAATTATAACTGATAAGCGCACTCGCCTGTCAATTGACAATGCTGACAAGCTGAACCTTATCAAAATGAACAAGGGCTGGATTGGGCCAGACTTCTCATCACCACCAAATGACAGCAGAGTAAAATAAAGTCAAATCCACTGTGTTATTTCGGGAGGTGTATTCCCATGCACCGCTTCACACCCACACATGGGTATATGCTTCCTCATTTCGGCTGTTTTTTGCTCTTCTCCTTATCCTCAGCCTCCCCCACAACTATACCACCAGGGTGACCGTGGTCCGTGTTGCCAGCATTGCTAGTTCCTCCATCCTAATTTTTGGCAGCTTTTGCTTGGAAGGCATAGGAAAAGAGTATGGGAGACCCACTCACCAATAATGGGAATAATGTTTTTAATATGCTGTACTGCATGGCTCTTGTAAGGGGCATTAAAACCGTCTTGTTAAGCTACTGTGACCTCCACCACTCTTCCAAGGTGCATTAAAACTGTCTTATTAAGCTACTGTGACCTCCATGTCTCTTCCAAGGCGCATTAAAACTGTCTTGTTAAGCTACTGTAACCTCCACCACTCCTCCAAGGGGCATTAAAACTGTTTTGTTAAGCTACTGTGACCTCCACTACTCTTCCAAGGGGCATTAAACCGTCTTGTTAAGCTACTGTGACCTCCACCACTCTTCCAAGGGGCATTTAAACCATCTTGTTAAGCTACTGTGACCACCACCACTCTTCCAAGGGGCATTAAAACTGTCTTGTTAAGCTACTGTGTCATCCACGTCTCTTCCAAGGGGCATTAAAACCATCTTGTTAAGATACTGTGACCTCCACGTCTCTTCCAAGGGGCATTAAAACTGTCTGGTAAAGCTACTGTGACCTCCACCACTCTTCCAAGGGGCATTAAAACCGTCTTGTTAAACCACTCTGACCTCCACATCTCTTCCAAGGGGCATTAAAACTATCTTGTTAAGCTACTCTGATCTCCACAGCTCTTCCAAGGGGCATTGAAACCGTCTTGTTAAGCTACTGCGACCTCCACTGCTCTTCTAAGGGGCATTAAAACCATCTTGTTAAGCTACTGCGACCTCCACCACTTTTCCAAGGAGCATTAAAACCGTCTTGTTAAACCACTCTGACCTCCATGTCTCTTCCAAGGGGCATTAAAACTGTCTTGTTAAGCTACTGCGACCTCCACCACTTTTCCAAGGGGCATTAAAACCATCTTGTTAAGCTACTCTGATCTCCACAGCTCTACCAAGGGGCATTGAAACCGTCTTGTTAAGCTACTGCGACCTCCACTGCCCTTCTAAGGGGCATTAAAACAATCTTGTTAAGCTACTGCGACCTCCACCACTTTTCCAAGGAGCATTAAAACCGTCTTGTTAAACCATATGACCTCCATGTCTCTTCCAAGGGGCATTAAAACTGTCTTGTTAAGCTACTGCGACCTCCACCACTTTTCCAAGGGGCATTAAAACCGTCTTGTTAAGCTACTGCGACCTCCACCACTCTTCCAAGGGTCATTGATATTGTCTTTTTATTCCACTGCGACCACTGCCACTCTTCCAAGGGGCATTGATATTGTCTTTTTATTGCACTGTGACCTCCATGTCTCTTCCAAGGGGCATTTAAACCGTCTTGTTAAGCTACTGTCACCTCCAGCACTCTTCCAAGGGGTATTAAAACCGTCTTGTTAAGCTACTGCGACCTCCACGTCTCTTTCAAGGGGCATTAAAACCATCTTGTTAAGCTACTGCGACCTCCACCAACCTTCCAATGGGCATTAAAACCATCTTGTTAAGCTACTGCGACCTCCACCGCTCTTCCAAGGGGCATTAAAACCATTTTGTTAAGATACTGCGACCACCACTTTTCGAAGGAGTATTAAAACCGTCTTGTTGAGCTACTACGACCTCCACCACTCTTCCATTGGGCATTGATATTGTCTTTTTATTCCACTACGACCTCCACCACTCTTCCAAGGGCATTAAAACCGTCTTGTTAAGCTACTGTGACCGCCACGTCTCTTCCAAGGGGCATTAAAACCGTCTTGTTAAGCTACTGCCACCTCCACCACTCTTCCAAGGGGCATTGAAACCGTCTTGTTAAGCTTCTGCGACCTCCACCACTCTTCCAAGGGGCATTGATATTGTCTTTTTATTCCACTGCGACCTCCACCATTCTTCCAAGGGGCTTTAAAACCATCTTGTTAAGCTACTGCGACCTCCACCCCTCTTCCAAGGGGCATTAAAACCGTCTTGTTATGCTACTGTGACATCCACGTCTCTTCCACGGGGCATTGATATTGTCTTTTTATTCCACTGTAACCTCCACCATTCTTCCAAGGGGCATTAAAACCGTCTTATTAAACCACTCTGACCTCCACGTCTCTTCCAAGGGACATTAAAACCGTCTTGTTAAGCTACTGCGATGTCTACCACTTCTCCAAGGGGCATTAAAACCGTCTTGTTAAGCTACTGCGACCTCCACCACTTTCCCAAGGGATATTAAAACCGTCTTCTTAAGCTACTGCGACCTCCACCACTTTTCCAAGGGGCATTAAAACCATCTTGTTAAGCTACTCTGATCTCCACAGCTCTACCAAGGGGCATTGAAACCGTCTTGTTAAGCTACTGCGACCTCCACTGCCCTTCTAAGGGGCATTAAAACCATCTTGTTAAGCTACTGCGACCTCCACCACTTTTCCAAGGAGCATTAAAACCGTCTTGTTAAACCATATGACCTCCATGTCTCTTCCAAGGGGCATTAAAACTGTCTTGTTAAGCTACTGCGACCTCCACCACTTTTCCAAGGGGCATTAAAACCGTCTTGTTAAGCTACTGCGACCTCCACCACTCTTCCAAGGGTCATTGATATTGTCTTTTTTTTCCACTGCGACCACTGCCACTCTTCCAAGGGGCATTGATATTGTCTTTTTATTGCACTGTGACCTCCATGTCTCTTCCAAGGGGCATTTAAACCGTCTTGTTAAGCTACTGTCACCTCCAGCACTCTTCCAAGGGGCGTTAAAACCGTCTTGTTAAGCTACTACGACCTCCACGTCTCTTTCAAGGGGCATTAAAACCGTCTTGTTAAGCTACTGCGACCTCCACCAACCTTCCAATGGGCATTAAAACCGTCTTGTTAAGCTACTGCGACCTCCACCGCTCTTCCAAGGGGCATTAAAACCATTTTGTTAAGATACTGCGACCTCCACCACTTTTCGAAGGGGCATTAAAACCGTCTTGTTGAGCTACTACGACCTCCACCACTCTTCCATTGGGCATTGATATTGTCTTTTTATTCCACTACGACCTCCACCACTCTTCCAAGGGCATTAAAACCGTCTTGTTAAGCTACTGTGACCGCCACGTCTCTTCCAAGGGGCATTAAAACCGTCTTGTTAAGCTACTGCCACCTCCACCACTCTTCCAAGGGGCATTGAAACCGTCTTGTTAAGCTTCTGCGACCTCCACCACTCTTCCAAGGGGCATTGATATTGTCTTTTTATTCCACTGCGACCTCCACCATTCTTCCAAGGGGCATTAAAACCATCTTGTTAAGCTACTGCGACCTCCACCCCTCTTCCAAGGGGCATTAAAACCGTCTTGTTAAGCTACTGTGACATCCACGTCTCTTCCACGGGGCATTGATATTGTCTTTTTATTCCACTGTAACCTCCACCATTCTTCCAAGGGGCATTAAAACCGTCTTATTAAACCACTCTGACCTCCACGTCTCTTCCAAGGGGCATTAAAACCGTCTTGTTAAGCTACTGCGATGTCTACCACTTCTCCAAGGGGCATTAAAACTGTCTTGTTAAGCTACTGCGACCTCCACCACTTTCCCAAGGGATATTAAAACCGTCTTCTTAAGCTACTGCGACCTCCACCACTCTTCCAAGGGTCATTGATATTGTCTTTTTATTCCACTGTAACCTCCACGTCTCTTCCAAAGGGCATTAAAATCGTCTTGTTAAACCACTCTGAACGCCACAGATCTTCCAAGGGGCATTGAAATGTTGTTTTTAATTACCTCTAACCTCCACGACTCTTCCAACGGGCATTTCATTTCCTCCTAATTTTATTCAGCTTTTGCTTTTCAATGCATAGGCGAACACTAAGGGAGACACACTCCCCAATAATGGGTAGAAGGTTTTTAGTAAGCTGTAATCCACATCTGTTTCAAGGGGCATTGCAGTTCCTCATAATTTTTGGAAAGCCTTCCATTCACTGATTAGGCCAACAGTGTACAGGAGACCCAGTTGCTATAAATGGAAAAAACAGTTTAGTTAAGGCCCTCTGACCTCCATGTCACTTCCAAGGGGCATTGGAGTGCCTCGAAATTTTTGGTAGGCATTGCACTCACTGTATGCCCTATAACTGTGTAGCCGAACGGCTTCTTTTGGTACAGAAACATATCCTACAAGACATGTGTGGTTGACTGGCCTGATATTGATGTGAATGGTCCCTGTTCCTCCTGCTCTTTCTCCTTTGCCACCACCTCATCCATCATTCATCACCTGAAGCTTTGTTTTAATGGGAGTCATAGAACTGGGATAGTAGCAGGAAAACATTCAGCAATCCTCGGAGGAAGTAGGATATGCGCCAAAACACTGACCACCTCAGGCCTAGCCGGTACTACATACATGCGCTTGCATTCCAATGAACAGAAAGCTAAGGAGATAGATGGTCTTATGATCATGAATAATTTACTCCTTGTGTAGGAGGCCGACCACTGCTGCTGTCTACCTTCTGAACTTTGTGTTGAAGCCTGATTGACCCAGGACCCGCAATCCTCTATGTCTGGAGGACGTTTTGCATTCCAGTGTCCAACTGTGTCCCGGCTTCCACAATATTAACCCAGTGTGAAGGCGTCAGTCAGATAGACCATTCCTGGCCACATTCACTTGTCCACATGTTTGTGGTTAGGCTGTCCTTCAAATAGGGGCGGCTGGGGACCGTTTATGGACACCCGGCCGCCCCCTGGCGGCTGGGCACCGAGCGTGGACACCCGGCCGCCTGGGGACTGAGTATAGATACCAGGCCGCTGACGCAGCCATGACATGGTGGCCGATGTCTGCCTCCACATGCCTATAAGGCCCAATTTCAAGTGCAAGCAAGCTAGCAGTATGGTATTGCAGCCTGGGGGTGGGTGGGTGGTTGGTTGCACACTTACGCTTGCATTCCAAGAAAACAAAGCAGATGCTAACTTCTATCATCATCATCATGCTCCTCACCTTGGCACTCTCAACTCCCCTGATGAAGAAGCCAGGGCCCACCGGAGGAGTCTTTTTCTCTGGTGGGCTCGTCCAATGCTGCCCTAAAGCAGGCCAGGCTAAGAAAAGTGTGGGGGAAGTTCCCAGGAGAAATAAGGGAGGCTGGTGACAGTTTATGGACACCCGGCCGCCCCCAGGCGGCTGGGGACCGTGTGTGGGCACCCGGCCGCGGGGCGGCTGGGGACCGAGTGTGGACACCAGGCTGCCCCCTGGCGGTTGGGGACCGAGCGTGGACACCCGGCCGCCGGGCAGCTGGGGACTGAGTATGGATACCAGGCCGCCGAAGCAGCCATGACATGGTGGCCGTCGTCTGCCTCCACATGCCTAAAAGGCCCAATTTCAAGTGCAAGAAAGCTAGCAGTATGGTATTGCAGCCTGGGGGTGGGCGGGTGGCAGGCTGCATACTTGCGCTTGCATTGCAAGGAATGCGGGAGGTACAATTGAACACTGCCCTGGGACAAGGACTTGCACGGGGATAGTTGCAAGTCTGCATCTTCTGATGCGACAAGGATCACTTCTGATGGGCACACTTTTAGGCAGTGACCTGGGTGTCAGAGATGCTTCCAGGGGTCTTCCTCATGCTGTTCCCATGTCTTTTCAGCACTATATGCATGTGTCACACAGCACATGGCCAGATAAGATTGTAAAATGTTAAAATGACATTTCCCGGTTAATGCATTTGTCACGGTTGAAAGCAATACAAAAGTGCAAAAACGCATAAAAAATGCTACTTGTGAACATAGAAATTGGGAGAACAGCTGAGTAGAATGGCATAGAAAAACTTTATTGTATAAATATTAAAAGACAGTACATCACTTTAGTAACAATAACATATAGATAGGTCAAAACAGAAAGTTCACCCCGAGGGTCAGGACATAGTGCTAAAATTAAGACAGGGAGAGGAACATGTAGTTGAAATAATTAGGAATCACTCCCATGTGGGTTGTATACTCCCAAAATCCCAAAAATCATGTTGCACCAGACTCATCTGGATAGAGAGGGACCCCAGACCTGCAAAAGGTGGTGCAGGGATAGGACGCAGGGTTATAAAAAACCTTGACGCGCATTTCGCCAGTGTTAGGACCTGGCTTTCTCAAGAGGCATCCATTTAGTGCTTCCAGGATCTTTAAATACACCCCTTTGTGTGTCACATGACACATCATGTGACAATCCAATATGGCCACTGAATGATAGATGACGTGCGGTGCATGCGCAATGGCGTCACCCACACTGCGAACGCGCCCCATCCGTCATGACGTCGGCGCACGGCCGGAAAAGCACGTGAGCGCTATTCCCGGCAGCGCGCCGAAGGCATAGTGACAGCTGAGCATGGCACGGGGCAGGGGAGACCGAGCGCATGCGCTCTGCATCTATAAAGAGACGCAGCTTAATTTAAATAATCGCTCTATTAGGCTGACTTATACATATCACCATAAACGGATTGACTTCTTGGACATCAGTCTGGAGGTGAGTGATGACCACACTATTCAGACTGATGTCTTTAGAAAACCTACTTCGGTCAATTCCCTAGTACATGCTACCTCTGCACATGATCCTTCTACAATTCATGCCGTCCCAGTTGGACAGTTCCTAAGGATGAGGCGGATCTGCTCTACTGATCACAAGTTTGAAAGACAGGCTTCAGATCTGGCAGAACGGTTTAGGCAGCGGGGCTATAGTAACCGCTCCATCGGCCATGGCTATGCAAGAGCACGGAATACACTCCGTGATCATTTAATTTACCTCTCAAGTTTACCAAAACAGGGGACTACGGAAAGAATCCGCTACATCTCCACATACAATCATGAGTGGGGGAGTATGCGGCGGATTCTTTCACGTCATTGGGGTGTTCTCAGTGCGGAGCCCTCCCTACGGGAGGTATTAGGAAGCTGTCCACAAATGACCCCTTGGCGGGCCAATAACCTGGGTGACTTGCTTGTGTCTAGCCATTATATCCACCCCTTGACAAATCCATTTGGGTCCCGTGGACCCACGGTTGGTTGCTTCCCTTGTGGCCACTGTGCGGCCTGCGCCAATGTCCTGCGCAGTAATTCGTTCACGTCCTCTGATGGCTCTCATGAGTTTAAAATCCGCAATTACATTTCGTGCAGCACAACCCATGTGATATATTACGCCACGTGTGGCTGCCAACTAATTTATGTAGGACTCACCACAAGAGAGCTAAGGATCAGAATTCTCGAACACGTGCGGGACAATTGTGATCCGCGGACACTGAGGTTCCGCGGCATTGATGTTTTACATCTGGGCTCCCGGGGTGGAAATGGCAAGCAACTTCTGGCCCAAAAAGAGGCCAGATGGATTGTAACCCTCAATACCGTGGCTCCGCGGGGCCCTAATGAGAATTTGGGGCTCTCGTCCTTCCTTTGAGACATAATATTCAATTATATTTGATCATGTTTGATTTTGTCTGCTCTCCTGCAGACCATGCTTTGTCCATCATGGACTACAGGGTTATGTTTTTATTTTATCCTTCTAATATTTTTATTTTATTTTTTATTTTCTAGTACTCATCCTTTTCTTCATAGTGACTGTGCTCTGGGATCTGTATTTCTGATGAGCGTCTGTCATGGAAGACTTCTACTTTGGATCTCTTCCACCTTCTGACAGCAATGAAGATCCTGATATATATGCTGTTACTGTACCTATGATGTCATCAGTTTTCCCCATTTTACACCACTCGCCGAGTGATATATATTTTCCTCTCCTGTGGATTTTCTCCCATTATTGGGAATTAAGATTGATCTGAAATATGTTATGATATTTATATATTTTTGTATTATTTCTCTTAAGTGTGAAGGCTGTGATCTACTCTGATGGATCTAACATCATAGAGACTTTGATGCAAGGTGTCACCCCTTCCATTGTACCTGGATATTGGGCTTAATTCACATGGCCAGTATTATAATTTATTTCCTATAAGGCATTTGTGATACCAAATAATTTTGCTATGATGCAGTTTGATTTGCATGGGTATTATGGTGTGATTGGTATGGGGGAGGAAGAGAGGAAAAAAAAAAAATGTCCTCGCATTTATTGGAGCCTTCCCTACTATATGCATACCTGTTTCTTGATCCATCCTCTTTATAGATGCAGAGCGCATGTGCTCGGTCTCCCCTGCCCCGTGCCGCGCTCAGCTGTCACTATGCCTTCGGCGCGCTGCCGGGAATAGCGCTCACGTGCTTTTCTGGACACGCGCCGACGTCATGACGGATGGGGCGCGTGCGCAGTGTGGGTGACGCCGTTGCACATGCGCCGCACGTCATCTATCAATCGATGGCCATATTGGATTGTCACATGATGTGTCATGTGACACACAAAGGGGTGTATTTTAAAGGTCCTGGAAGCACTATAATGGATGCCTCTTGAGAAAGCCAGGTCCTAACACCGGCGAAACGTGCGTCGAGGTTTTTTTATAACCCTGCGTCCTATCCCTGCACCACCTTTTGCAGGTCTGGGGTCCCTCTCTATCCGGGTGAGTCTGGTGCAACATGATTTTTGGGACTTTTGGGAGTATACAACCCATATGGGAGTGATTCCTAATTATTTCAACTACATGTCCCGCTCCCTATCTTAATTTTAGCACCATGTCCTGACCCTTGGGGTGAACCTTCTGTTTTGACCTATTTATATGCAATATGAAGGATTATATGTCCGCTTGTCCTATCTATATGTCATTGTTACTAAAGTGATGTACTGTCTTTTAATATTTATACAATAAAGTTTTTCTATGCCATTCTACTCAGCTGTTCTCCCAATTTCTATGTATTGTTTTGAGTAGGCTATGTGGTAACGGGGTCGTAAGCTGTTTATTTACTTGTGAACATAGCCCAAGGTGTGGAGGAGTATTTTTGTTTTTGGTTATTTATTTTACCTTATACACAAGTCTTTACCCTGGAAAGGAAGTACCTTAAGATATTTCACAGGAAAACCGTTTCAGTTTAGTTTTTGAACGTTTTATTGTGAGCCCGTAAAAGTGGCTTAATACCTCTGACCACGTTGTTGACAGCAGTGACCTAGGGGTCAGAAATGCTTCCTGGGGCGATGCCCATGCTGTCCCTATGTCTTTTTAGCACTGTCACTATTGTTTTGTGCACTTTTTAGGCTTTCTACAGACTGCCGGGGGTGCCGCAGTAAAAATGCTCGGGTCTCCCATAGACCAACATTGGGCTCGTTGATCGGTTCGAGCACCCGAGTATCACTGTGAGCTCGGCCTGAGCTTTGAGCACCCGAGCATTTTAGTGCTCGCTCAACACTAATCAGTACAAATTAATAAAATCAACATTTTTAATAAATCTACCTTTCCCTCTTGTATCCTCTATAAAGGTGCATTTTATCTGACTAAACCCTCTAGCGCGTTCAAAAGAGGATACAGACCAACCATATCTACCAATTCAGGTAACTATAATTCCTAGCAACAATAATACAGCTCTCTTAGCTCTATTAACTATTTCACTTCTCCCTTGCAGCCAGCACGCATTTCTACAATTTAACCCATCACAGGCCCCTGCCATGTGATCATCTCTTCTCTTATCCTACACAAGGTAATCCACCAAAAGTCTCCACATTTACACCTTGTAACCCCCTTAGCTAGCCATATCCACTAATATCTCTTTTCTCCTCCTCTAGGGTACGCTCATTCTCCTAGCCTAAACCACCTAACTTCGGAGACTTCACTCACCAATGGGACCTTCATCATCCTAATATGGATTGACATTTTTACAATATTTTAATAATTATTTCCAGCATTGTATTAATAAACAAAAACTGATTTTACTTGTCCCTGTTCTTAAAATCATTTACATCTATCCAGCATACCAGCGCGAATGCATTACAATATATTTAAAATCAACTTTTGTTTGCGGGAAAACCCCTTTAACTTTGTGACTGTGTGAGTCAGAAACTACTGATATTTTTGTATAATCATTTTAATAGTCTGATTTTACATAGGTACACACAATACCAATGCTGTAGCCTGTTGCCGATGTCAATTTTTTAATGTTAACCTAGCATTACTTGGCCTTTTTGGAAAAAGGGCATTTCTGTTGAACAGTACAAAGAGAAGTAAAAAAAAATAGAGACATATAACTAATGTGACTGTTTTCCTCACCAAGTATGCATGTCACAAACTACTGACTTTTTGCAGTACCATTTTATTTGTCAAATTTCACACTAATACTGCGGCCTGTTGGCGCTGAGGTTTTTTTGAAGCATTTCTTAGTCAGTCATTTTTGAGAAAGAGGAATTGGGATTGAAAACACAAAAGTTAATTCAAGTGTTTTAAGTTAAGTATAAAAATGTGCAATAGCAATAGAGAGGGTAATACAAGAGAAAGAGAATCCATATCACAGTATCTGGCAATAAGGATGTGCGAGCCGCAAGTAACAGCAGCAACATTACTGGCACTTGTGGTCTGGGCAATAGTACTAGTGGCTTCCACCAATTTTCAGAAAAACCATAGCATGCACTCATCAATGCTTAGAGCAGAAACTATGGACAGCGACAGTACATGTCTTTCATGGCCCACAGGGTCAATGTTTTGCATGGCAGTGATGCACCACTGCAACCAGAACAGCTAGTAAAACCACCACAGTTGGCGACTTATTCAAATCTGGTGAAAAAATAATATGGAGAACACTTCATAAGGCATACACCTAATTGAAAGTGGAGGGATAATATTACATATTCTACATCATAAGAAGATGTACACTGCATTTATAATGAGTATATGAAGCTTACAAATATATATTTTTAATCATAAATTCTGTGCAGTTTTCTTTCATTTTGAAGGTACACGCCTTTTCTTCTCCCTGGACTTACATTGCTACTTTCACTCGGCTTATTGTCGATGATGGAGGGGAACATAAGTTTGATGGAAAGGGATGTGGCTTCAGAAAGAAATAAAATAGTACAGAACTTCTGAAGACTATAAATTTTTAAACTGACAAACTGACTATAACCCCATGAGCTACTTTCCTGAAATAATCATGTATATGGTTCCAATTGCCTTTCTAAGGGATTGCCCAGGAGTAAAATATTGATGACTTATCCATTGAAAAAGTCATGAATATCAGATTGGTGGGAGTCTGACACCTGGCTACACCATCAATTTCCTTTCATCTGCTTTGGCAAAAGCCTAATGTAAATAAATTGAATAGCAGCCGGTTTTCAGTACGGAAGAGTTTTCACTAAAAGGTGTATGGAGCCGTGGTGTTCTGAGTCCGTATATACTTGCATCTAGCTGCAGCATCTGATTGGTGAGTGCTCTGATCTTATATTGATGACCTATCGTATTTATAAATCACCCATATATTAGTCCTATACAAGACCTTTAAGTAACAATTGAACCCTTAGACAGCATTTTATTTTTTAAATCAACTATATATATAGGTGTTCAAAATTGAGTGCTAATTTCGCGATATACCTTTAAAATGGTCAAAGCTCAATTTTCTTATAGAGCTTCGTCTAAGTAAACAGCTAGAAATATTTGTAGCCAGATAAACTCTTATACTGCATTATTAACAGAAACAGTGTTTGATCATTGGGATTCTGATCACTAGAACTAATGTCTAGAATGAAGGAGGTACAGCCCTTGTGGATTTTTTCCTAAACAGAGCAAATACTGATAGTTTTGTTATCAGAAATAGCAAAGTAGTCCCATTTATATTAACCGGTTCCCGACCGCCCACTGTAGATAAACGTCGGCGCTTGCTGGGCTCTGTGCAGCGCCGACGTTTAAAAACGGTGGGTGGTCTCTCAGTGCTCAGGACCCCCAGGGTCCTGCAAGCGCTGCGATTCCGGTGCAGAGCGTTAGCGCTGACAGGGGACATCATCGGGACCAGATTGGATCAGGTCCCAGTGAAGTTAACCCTTTGCTATGTTCTATATGCCGCGATATATAGTGATCGCGGCATATAGAAGATAGACAGAGGAGAGGGGGTCGTCTTACTTACCTCTCCGACGACCTCTGATACCTTCCAGGACCTGGGGTTGCTATGGCAGCTGGAGGTCACATGACAGCCTCCAGATCTGCCATATATGGTGTCCTGCCTGGCTCAGCCTGCAGCTGAAGCCAGGCAGGAGACTCTGACTGTGAAACAGTCAGCGAAGATCTCATGTAATGTAATACATGTCTATTACATTACATGAGATCAGTGATCAGAAAAATAAAAATTAATGTCCCATACAGGGACTAAGTAAAAATGTAAAAAAAAAGTAAAAAAAAATGTTTTTAAACTGTTAAAAAAAAATCACAAAATAAATAAAAATAAATAAATAAAATATTAAACCAATAAATCCATATATTTTTACAAAACCAAAAAAAGTACACATATTTGGTATCGCCGCATCCGAAACAACCCGAGCTATAAAACTGTCACACTAATTAACTCCTTCTGTGCACACCGTAATAAAAATAAATAAAAAACGGAGCAAAAAAATATGCTTTTTCATCATATCGCCAAACAAAAAGTGGAAAAAAATGCGATCAAAAAGGAAAATAGAAATAAAAATGGTACTGCTGAAAACGTCATCTTGTTCCGCAAAAAAAAAGCCACCATACAGCTCCATCAGCCGAAAAATAAAAAAGTTATAGCGCTCAGTATAAAGCAATGCAAAAAAATATTTTTTTCTATAAAATAGATTTATTGTGTAAAAGCGCCAAAACATAAAAAAAAATACATTAAGTGTAGTATCGCTGTAAACGTACTGACCCGAAGAATAACGCTGCCTGATCACTTTTACCACACGCAGAACGGCATTAAAAAAAAACTCAAAAAACAATTCCTGAATTGTTGGTTTTTGTTAATTTTACCTTCCAAAAAACGGAATAGAAAGCGATCAAAAAATGTCACGTACCCAAAAATGGAACCAATAAAAATGTCAACTCGTCCCACAAAAAACAAGCCATCACATGACTCTGTCGGCCGAAATATGGAAAAATTATAGCTCTCAAAATATGGTGATGCAAAAACTAGATTTTGCAAAAAAAAGCGTCTTTTAGTGTGTGACAGCTGTCAGTCATAAAAACCCGATATAAATCTGGTATCTCTGTAATCGCACCGACCCGAAGAATAAAGTAATCTCATCACTTATACTGCACGAGGAACGGCGTAAAAAATAAATAAAACCAATTCTTCACCTGCTACTGATTTGTTTATTATGTCTCCCAAAGATCGCAGTAAGGCTCTGCTCACATTTATCCTGCGCGCTGCGCTAAGCGCTTACACAAGAGTTTCTGTGTAAATCTCTGAAATATGTGATTCAGCCAGAACCCATGACGGAAGATTCCCTGTAATGAGGCAGATATAGGCCACTGTGGATGCCGTCTAGCCTGGGATCCCACGGTGTCATTTGTTTTAGGCGTGCATAAAAGTGCGGTTGGCCACAGTTTTGTGGACTTCTGAAAAAAAGGACACCACTAAACAAAGGCCAGACGGAGTCCAGAGTAACTCTGCTGCCTCATTACAGTGAATGGATCCCGCAGGGGTTTCATCTGAATTACATCACTTGGAAATTTAGATGGAAACCCCGATGTAAGTGCTCAGCCTAGAGCGCCGGATAAATGTTACGTAAAATGTTCCCAATAAAAGCTTCAACTCAGTCCTCAAATAAAGCTAGTCCCCACTCAGGTCCGTCATCTGTTAAAAATATAAGGGACTTCCAAGTTACTGGTAGCAGAAAGGCTCTGGAAAAGCGAAATGGCCCTTGCCCCCCAAAAGAAATTCAGAAAATTTTGTGCTCCCAAATCCAAATGCCTATTCTACAATAATTTGTTCTCCAATTGTCAAATAGCACTCCGTCCCCCCCCAGATTTCGCCGTATGGCTGAGCGGTACGATACAGCCACATATGGGGTATTGCCACTTTTAGAAGAAATTGTGTGACACATTGAAAATGTAAAATCTGAGGGTAAAACATTTTTTTGTGGTAAAAATATAATTATGCTTTTTTCACTGCCCAATGGTATAAATTTAAAGATTAAAAAATACTCACTACTTCCCTAGATGATTTCCTTGAGAGGTGTAGTTTACAAAATAGGGTCACTTGTGGGGTTTTCTGCTGTTTCGGCATGTCAGCGACTCTTCAAATGTGACATGGTGTCTGCTACCTATCCCAGCCAACATAGCGCTCCTTTCTCTTCCGAACCCTGCCGTACACCAAAGCAGTGGTTTTCCCCCACATATGGGGTATCGGCGTACTCAGGAGAAATTGCACAACAAATTTCATGGTGCAATTTATCCTGTTACCCTTATGGTAATGCAAAATTAGGGAATGAACAACATTTTTTGTGGGAAAAATGTCAAAATTTTATTTTTACGGCTCAATATTATAAACTTCTGTGAAGCAGCTGGGGGTGCAAGGTGCTCACCACACATCTAGATAAGTTTCCTAAGGGATCTAGTTTCCAAAATGGTGGCACTTGTGGGGGGTTTCCACTGTTTAGGCACATTAGGGGCTCCCCAAATGCGACATGGCGTCTGCTAATTATTCAAACAAATTTTACATTCAAAAAGTCAAATGGCGCTCCTTCCCTTTCAAACCCTGCCATGTGCCCAAACAGTAATTTGCCTCCACATATGGGGTATCGGCGTGTTCAAGAGAAATTGCACAACAAATTTCATGGTGCAATTTTTCCTATTACCCTTATGATAATGCAAAATTAAGGGATGAAAAACATTTTTGTGGGAAAAATGTGAAAATTTTATTTTTACAGCTCAATATTATAAACTTCTGTGAAGCACCTTGGGGTTCAAGGTGCTCACCACACATCTAGATAAGTTCCATAAGGGGTCTAGTTTCCAAAATGGTGTCACTTGTGGGGGGTTTCCACTGTTTAGGCACATCAGGGGCTCCCCAAATGCAACATGGCGTCCGCTAATTATTCAAACAAATTTTACATTCAAAAAGTCAAATGGCGCTCCTTCCATTTCAAACCCTGCCGTGCGCCCAAACAGTGGTTTGCCTCCACATATGGGGTATCAGCGTGTTCAGGAGAAATTGCACAACAAATTTCATGGTGCAATTTTTCCTATTACCCTTATGATAATGCAAAATTAAGGGATGAAAAAACGTTTTTGTGGGAAAAATGTGAAAAGTTTATTTTTAAAGCTCAATATTATAAACTTCTGTGAAGCACCTTGGGGTTCAAGGTGCTCACCACACATCTAAATAAGTTCCCTAAGGGGTCTAGTTTCCAAAATGGTGTCACTTGTGGAGGGTTTCCACTGTTTAGGCACATCAGGAGCTCTCCAAACTCAACATGGCGTCTGCTACTTATTCAGACAAATTTTACATTCAAAAAGTCTAATGGCGCTCTTTCCCTTCCAAACCCTGCAGTGTGCCCAAACAGTGGTTTTCCCTCACATATGGGGTATCAGCACGCTCAAGTGAAATTGCACAAAAAAATTTGGGATCCATTTTTTCCTGTTACCCCTGTGAAAATAAAAAAAATTGGGTCTAAAGTAACATTTTTGTGAAAAAAGTTAAATGTTAATTTTTTTCTTCCACATTCCAAAAATTCCTGTGAAGCACCTGAAGGGTTAATAAAGTTCTTGAATGTGGTTTTTAGCACCTTGAGGGGTGCAGTTTTTAGAATGGTGTCACTTTTGGGTATTTTCTGTCATAAAGACCACTCAAAGTGACTTCAAATATGATGTGGTCCCTAAAAAAATGTTTTTGTAAATTTTGTTGGAAAAATGAGAAATCGCTGGTCAACTTTTAACCCTTATAGCTCCCTAACAAAAAAAATTTTGGTTCCAAAATTGTGCTGATGTAAAGTAGACATGTGGGAAATGTTATTTATTAACTATTTTGTGTGACATATCTCTCTGATTTAAGGGCATGAAAATTCAAAGTTTGAAAATTGCAAAATTTTCAACATTTTCGCCAAATTTCCGATTTTTTCACAAATAAACGCAAGTTATATCGAAGAAATTTTACCACTATCATGAAGTACAATATGTCATGAAAAAACAGTCTCAGAATCAGGGGAATACATTGAAGCGTTCCAGAGTAATTACTTCATAAAGTGACAGTGATCAGAATTGAAAAAATTGGCCCGGTCTCGAAGGCAAAAACAGGCTCTGGTGCGAAGTGGTTAAAAGGGCTAATTGCAATTCTAATAGTGTTAGGCCGTGCATTCCAACTATGAAAAAAACTTTTAGGCCGCCTTCCCACGATGAGCTTTTGTTGAGTTGTTGATGTTGCAGATTTTCTGCACCATTTCTGCACCCAATAAGTAAAATAGATTAGTTGATATTTTTTGAAAATGTACAGTGTAAAAAGTCACCAAAAACTCATTGTGGGAACACAGCCTTAAAGGTAATCCAAAAGACTCACCCACAGTTCTATGTACAATTTTTGATACATTATAGAAGTGACATCATTATGCTGAAAACCTATAATAATATAATCCAGTCAAAGTATACAAATTATTTTTCTCAAGAATCAGCATAATTTGTCCAACAACTATAAGAACTGTTTAGAATCAGCCATATGTACTTTTCCTAATTATGTCAATCAGTCAGGTAGACATGTAGAACTTACACTGGATCTCTGATGGCTGGCTTTAATTTACTATTTATTCACATCAAGTACTGGTTAAAACACTCAACAACTATCCATATTTGTGAGCTCTGGAGATTTGATACTTGAGATTTTGAAGTATGTCTGGATTCATGGCAGCTTAGCTATTTATTCATTTCTCCTTTACTTTTTGTTGCAAATACCACTCATTATGTATTTCGTGTAATTTATTTAAGAGTAATTTAACTACTAGCAATTTAAATATGGAATTAACATGGAGTTTGAGCTTTGTGTCATAATTTCTATATTTAAATCCATATCAAACAGTCCTTAAAGTGCTACATTCATTACACATTTTTCATGGACTCATTGACCTACATTTACTAATAAACTCAAAAACTCAATTTAAACTCACTTACTAATTTAAACTCAAAAAGATTTTGGTTTAAATTACCATTAAACAAAAAAAAATAATGGCTGAAGGATATGTAACAATTTTGTGGCTCAGCTGTACTCAACTTTCTCTGGAAATCCCATTTTAACGTCTTTCAAAAGAGTAGGCTCAAAAAGATTATCTCAGACAGACATGGCTTCTTTGCCCTTTAGCCCCTGGTTCTGGGATCTGATGGTACAACAGGGTCCACTAGATTGCTTCCACTGAAGGAGCAAACAGAGGCACGCTGGGTCAGAACCAGGAGGGTAATCAAGTTACAATATCAGAGGACAATGGAATGCTCAGGAGACAGGCTGTGGTCAGACAACAGGAATTAAAAAAGCTAGCAGGAGAAATTAGAACAAGACTAAACTAAAGAAGAGAAACTTTACCTAGGAGTGAAAGTCAGAGTTTTGGGGTTTAAATCGATGACAGACCCATCCAGGGCTCACAGAAAGGAGCCAGGAATTAACCTCATAGCTCTTTGGCTCCTTGGCTTTGCAGCATCAACAAATCCAGGAATTAAACAGGATCGATGGGCCATTCCCTGTTGCCATCAACAAAGGCACGCTACCTTATAGCAACTGAGGTTAAAACAGTGGGGACAGACACTGGCCAGGATGTTAAATTTATAGAGAATGAATGGAGTGGAGGTGCACATGCTGGGTTGACTATGCATTTTATAAATGAAACACACAGGAGACAGGACTTGATTACGACCATCCATTCTAGTATTGCTATCTGTCTTATCAACTTTGCAAGTTGCTCCTTGTATCTATCAAGAATAATGTAGAGTCAGAGTTTTATACCTGGTTCAATCTCCCTCTCTACCTATGTGGGTTAGCAATGAAGAATAATGCTAAAACAGTCTTTTACATTTCCTGTTGTGAAGACCCAGGGTCTTCCGTGGGTGTAAAGTTACTCAGACAACATCAAAGTGAGGGGAAAACAGCATGACAATACTACAGAGCGGAAAATAAACACACAGAACAGTCCCAGCAAATACCCAAGATGGTACAACATTACACAGTTCTCACCCTTCCTTCTCCGCCCGCCTGGGATAGAACAGCTGCGACATTCAGGGCCAACTACCTCAACTAGTGGCTTCCTGCTTCTGGCAGGCCCCCACAGATAGGAGGTAGCGGCAAGCTTAAGAAGCTAGCAGTCCATTGAGGTGCAAGGCAAGGAGACCCGGGGGTCCCAACCTGGCCTCTCGAAGAATTTCCATGGAGCCAGATGACCGGCGGGTCCCAATATGGCTTCTCCGAATGTCTCCGTGGGTTGCAAGCAACCGGTGGGTCCCTCCTGGCAACCCCAAACAACATAGCCATGGGGCTAGGTGACTTCTCCGTCCCAACCTGGTTTCCCCAAAATGTATCCATGGTCTCTCTGATGGTCAATGGAGCAGATAAAAATCTTTCCAGTCAAGGCCGGTACCCTTAGGCTAGAATCATGTAGAATACAAATCTGTGTCTCTTTGGGTAATGCCATGCAATCCATCTGCTGTCCTGAAGGATGTCTCTCATTCTCCTTGTAAAGTCTTTCAGATGCTCCTTGATTCTGCTTTCAGCACTACAGACATCCCTGTTTAAAGTCTCTCTGCTACAGAAGCACATGTCCTTTTTAAGTACACAGCCACAGGTCAAGGGTCATTAGTCACAGGTAAGAGGTAAAGGTGTAGGGCTCTCCTATCATTGTTTGAGCTAATCTATTTACATAGTTGGTATCACAGGGGCTGTTGTAAATAAACCTCTAGTTGGCTTTTAGTACAATTGGTCATTAGCATAGTAAACATGATTGTTTTTAAAGGAATAAAATTCAACATTCAGGGTTATACAATTACCGGTCTGGTCTTATTGACCAGACACTAATACACAAAGATAATAGAGTATTTCTATTGGATTAACAAATCTAATTGTCTGGCTTATTAAGATTTTAGGCTGTATCGTAACATTGCTCCCCCAATCTTAATTAGCCAGACATGGCAGGATCCCAATCATTCTTCTCCACTTATTGGAGACAGTCAATCAGCATGTCTTTAAGCACAGACATGAATGAAAGAGGTCTCACCTTCATGAGAACAAAACTTTGCATCATCCAGTTTCCTCAGAGCATATTCCATGTCTTCCTTGCAAATAAACTCCACACGTAATTGAATAAAACAGACTGGTATCCATTGTGTTCACACATGCCGTCCTCTGCATCCTGTGGCTCCTGAATTAAATTTGATGAGTGTCGGTGGCCCGGTATTCAATCTGTTGAAGCTGGCACAGCTCCTGTAGTTGCCGTTTCTTGTTGTTGCTGTATATCTTCTCCGGTCCTCCTCCTAAGGCTGGGCTGGTGGGGTTGGACATGGTAGCATCTGAAACCCGCTGTGTATGCCTCACCTATGGTAGGCTGCATCTGTCTACATACCTCCCTGGTTGTGGAGCCCTTTGGACGGTGTGTGCTAACACCAGTCCTCTGCAGCTCCCCCACATCTACTGGGCTGAGTAGTATCCCACTGCTGCCACCAATAATGTGAAGACCCGGGGTCTTGCGTGGGCATAACACTACTCAAACAACATAGGGCGAGGGTAAAACAGCATGGCAATACTTTATTGAACCACTAAGCGGACAATAAACACACAGAACAGTCCTAGCACATATCCAAGATGGTACAACATTACACAGTTTCACCCTTCCTTCTCTGCCCGCCTGGGATTAAACAGCTGCAAGTTTGGAGATTTCCATGGCTGACTACCTATACCAGTGGCCCCCCACTTCTGGCTGGCTCCCACAGAGAGAAGGTAGCAGCAAGCTTAGGAAGCCAGCAGACCATCGAAGTACAAGGCCAGGAGACCAGAGGGTCCCAAACTGGCCTCTTTGAGAGTTTCCATGGGGCCAGATGACCGGTGAGTCCCAATATGGCTTCTCCAAATGTCTCTGTGGGTTGCAGGAGATCATTTGGTCCCTCCTGGCAACCCCAAACAACATATCCATGAGGCCAGGAGACTTCTTCGTCCCAATCTGGTCTTCTCAAAATGTATCCATGTCTCTCTGATGGTTAAAGGAGCAGATCCGAATCTTCCCAGTCAGGGCCGATACCCTTAGACTAGAATCATTTAGAATACAAATCTGTGTCTCTTTGGGTAATGCCATGCAATCCATCTGCTGTCCTGAAGGATGTCTCTCATTCTCCGTGTAAAGTCTTTTAAATGCTCCTTGATTTTCCTTGCAGCACTACAGACATCCCTGTTTAAAAGTCTCTCTGCTACAGAAGTACATGTCCTTTATAAGTATACATCCACAGGTCAAGGGTTATTGGTCACAGGAAAGAGGTAAAGGTGCAGGGTTCACCTATCATTGTTTGAGCTAATCTATTTACATAGTTGGTATCATAGGGGATGTTGTAAATACACCTCTAGCTGGCTTTTAGTACAATTGGTCATTAGCATAGTGAACATGATTGTTTTCCAAAGGAATATAATTTAACATTCAGGGTTATACAATTACTAGTCTGTTCTTATTGACCAAACACAAATACACAAAGATAATAGAGTATGTCTCTTGGATTAACAAATCTAATCGTCTGGCATATTAAGATATTAGGCTGTATCGTCACACCTGTCCTAAGTAAAACCCAGTCATAGGGACCTGCCAGGACAATTCACACCAAAATTTTGCAATTGGCAGTATAATCCACATGGTACAGCAACAATTTTGATGAACTGGACATGTGGGAGTTGAGTTTCCACACAAATAGACAACTGAACAATTGACGTTTCCTGGTCACACATATGGCTAACTGATGACGTAATGGAGGAAAAGGGGACCAGGTACTACTTTAGGATACAGTGTAGCTACCAGAAATATGATCACAAGGAGAAGGAGAAACACAGCTTTAGCCTTACTCAATTTCAACAATCTAAAAGATTAAGGATTAAGATCAAAGCTTTCGCGGTAACCTCAGTACTTTACTGCATAGGGGTTGGGCTCCTAGCAGTCTATAATGTTCCTCATGGTGACCAAGCTTTCTGTCATGATGTGCCTCCTTCCTTCCCCAATTACACACACACAAAGTTGCATATTTAAAAAGAAAAGGGATATAACAGTGGGAGATAGTTTGTCGCTGTGACAGATGCATATCAGATCACTTGGGATGGGCTCCTGGACATAGGGCTGATGGTGAATCCTAAATCAGCTCACATCAGAACAGGTAATGTGGAAAATGATAATTTCCACAGTAGCTGCGTCTTTAAATGATAATGGTGATGGTGGTTTGTGCAACTAATCCCCAATCATGAAGAAGCAGTGTTAAGTTGAAAAGAAAGAACAGTCTCTTTACTAATGATAATGGGACAAGTAATTACAGTGGGGACGGAAAGTATTAAGACCCCTTTAAATTTTTCACTCTTTGTTTCATTGAAGCCATTTGGTAAATTCTAAAAAGTTCTTTTTTTTTTAAAGTACACTCTGCATACAGAATACTTATGACTATGGCATATTTCAGTTTTTCTTTTTTAATAGATTTGCAAAAATTTCTACATTTCTGCTTTTTTCAGTCAAGATGGGGTGCAGAGTGTACTTTAATGAGAAAAAAATGAACTTTTTAGAATTTACCAAATGGCTGCAATGAAACAAAGAGTGAAAAATGTAAAAGGGTCTGAATACTTTCCTTACCCACTGTATATACAAACAGTAGGTGATTGTTGGTCAAGTTTACAATCACAGTTGAAGATTGACTCATACATGCAAACAGGCAGATCGCTGAGGGACACTTGTTTCATCAAATTAGTGTATTTCTTCCTTAGGACTGAGCTATGTTTCTGCTCTTAGACAGCATTTTCTCCTAGGGATGCAATAGGAATCTTCCCAATCTTTCCTTCTTTTGTTGGCCCCTTCTAAACCCAACAGTCAGGGGGAGAAAATGCCTCCTGCAATCTGCCTTCCTCTTCTCACTCCTCTCTCATAATGGGTGAGCCCTTACAGAGGACTGTAAGAGAGTTAGCTCCTCCCACTCTCATGTGACTCTTACAGATGCAGTCATTGGATGACTGCCCAGAGGAAGTTTGTTCCAGCTCTTTCCAGAAGCTACTGCATACCAAGCAGAGTTGGGTCACATGAACAAGTCTCTGTGGGGAAGATTAACCCTTTAGTGCTGCCTCTCAGCAGGGCTCACAATATGTTACATCATACAGTTTACACAGAAATAACTGTATTTGCATGGAACACACTATACATCCGGTATCCCATGGACATGGCCACTTTGTGGGATACCACATTTTTACAGCAGAAAAGTGGGGTGAAAGCTATGAAAAGTTGCAGAATTTTTGTGCCATTTCATGCAATTTTTGCCCAGTTTATAAAAATGGGAGAAACTGGAGGTGTGACCTGGCATGGCAACCCCCACTCAAATTTATGACAAATGGTGGCATTTTCTATGTCACAAATCTTACCCCAATCCCTCACTGCAGTAAGACTTGGGGCAAAGTGCACACGAATGCACACCCTACACTTGCCTCTTCATCAATCAGGCACTCCACACTAATTTTGTTGCTGGAGGAAAAGGAGGCCAATTATGACCTACATTTGGTAGTACTACTGTCTGGACTGCTCATGCCATCGGTGGTGCTGCTGCTATATCACCCTAACAATAGCTCCATCTTAGTACATTTTATTCTACTTTACCTCATGTCTTGAAAATCTTGAAAACGGGAACATAGTGTATTGATTCTAAACAATGATTTTGAATTCAAAATGTGTTTTGGAATAAGCGATAAAAATTTGAGTGATGTATCGATTTGGGAATAATAATGGAGAAATATATTTGAATTGAATCATGTAAATAAGGTCTTCTTTTAAAGAATTTTCCTGGCCTGTAGATTACTAAAGCTGCACATAGTGAACACGAATCTCCAATTTGATGTCATGGTGTTTTAAGCCCTACAACTTGGGCAAAACCATAATATTAAATGGTTGTTCCATGAGTAAAAAACCAAATACCAGCAAAATATGTATAAAAACATATTAGTGGTCTTTTGAACACCCTGCTACTTCTGTGCCAGTAATCCTTAGGCCCTTTGTCAGTCTTTGTTGATGACATGGTCTTCAGTCAGCCAGTGATAACATGCAGTATTAACATATGATTACTGCAACCAACTAGTAACATCAGTGTTACTTCATTACTACTAGCATGTAAATAAAGACCTGTGGGAATCACAAGAACATTGATTTACCAGATCTATTCATATTTTAACTAGTTATATATTCTGCTGGCAGTTGTTTTGCTTTTTTGGAACACCTCTATATTTTTAAATGTTGTCTTTCTGCCACAAACACTATGTGGAGCTTTGGAAAATCATTTATGGAGCTTTTATTTTAAAATCACCATATAAACAGTTTATTCTAAGGTCTTGCGTATCCATTAGTGGTGGCTGTTAGCTGTCAGAATATTATCAATTAACTTATATCAAATATTTTAGAAAACTGGAGCTTCAACCTCTAAAACTAACTGATTAGCGGCTACAAAGAGCATCTCATGATCTAAAGGAAATGAATAACCCATTGATTTAAATAGCCACTTTGTAATGCTTTATTTTCTTTATGGTATTTCAGGAAAATTGAACACTTTCTGTCCGGTTTCCCTGCAGATAACAATCAGTAGGGGAGCAGCAGGGGACACTTTGGGATTCACTTTTCATTAATAGAGATAAGCGAACCTGAACTGTAAAGTTCAGGGTTCGTATTGGACAACCCCTAACACGGACTTCTCCTAGAAGTCCATTTTACAGTTGGGGAGTTCACAGGAGGAGAGAGAGAGTGTTCAAGTCCAAAGTTCAAGTCCCTATTGATTTTTAAGCGGGTTCGGGTTCATGTTCAAGTTCGAGTACAGTTCTGGTATCCAAACCGAATTTTGGACTAAAGTTCGTTCGAACTCAACAAACTCGAACTTCCATGAGTCCGTTCATCCCTATTTATTAACTGACCCTTCAAACTATTAAGAACCAACCAAGTTACGCAATCTCATTAACCAATGGCATGCCTACCATAGAAGAAGGGAATCTGACTCCTCTGAGGTCTGTTTTTCCTTCTTGTCTATTGCACTAATTTAATGGCTTTCTGTAGCTGCTACAAGGGTAGGTTCTCCACATTCACCAGATATTGAAATACATAGCTCCTACTGAGTTCATTACTAGCTTTAAAATCCATCTGAATGCAACCAGAATTTCAAAAATGTGCCTTAAAACAGTACTATACATCAGATGTATCCTGAAATTAATTACTGTGAACCTAAAAACAGAGTGGTGGTCATTACCTTTATAATGAACTTGTTACTTGCTAAACAAAAATAGTTAAATACCTTGTAAAGGAAAAAAAAACACTCCCTGAGGTTTGCTGATTCTGCTGCTGTTTTCTGTCTTGCGCTACATCACTCCATTGAAGAGATATTCACATTTGTTGCTTTAGGGGCGCTGTATGTGAAATCTCTTGTTTGCAGTCCATCTTAGCATATCTTCAGTGTCTTCTTTGGGGATGTGCGCTTTCACCCCTACCTACCAGATGTTGCCAATCACAACTTGCCAGAATTTAAGACTGCTAGACTTCTTGATCAGCTGCCAAGCAGTGATTGGTAGCGTATGAGAGGAAGGGGTGAAGTTGAACACCATCAGAGAAGACTAAAAAAACACCCAGTTGGTCTGCAAGCAAATATTTCACATACTCTGCTCCTAAAACAACAAATGTGAATATCTCTGCAAAGGACTAAGGCAGCACACAACAGAAAAGAGTGTCAGAATCTGAGGAGCCAAGGGATTTCTACAAGTAGTCTAACTAAACTATTTTGAGTAAGTGATAGATCCTCATTAATAAAGGCAGAGTACATTTGGTGGAGATAACATAGAGGCCCATTCTAAACTCTGCTATGAGGGCATATAACTTATTTGTACACTCTGTATATAGCACAAAAATAGATACAGTCAAAGAACTCAACAGGAAAGCAAAAAATGGCTAAAATAAAAAAATCCAAAAATATGTACTCTTCATGTAACACGTATTAATTTTAATTACATTATTTGCCACTAATTTTCCATTCTACTTGTTTAAATATAGAGATATCAAGCAAGAAACCCCTATACATACTTTATTTCATAGATATACAGTTCAGTTTATTATTAAATTAGGCATATTAACAGTAAATTGCTCTTATGTCATCACAATAAACATCTTAGATTCTCTCCTCTTGCTTCAACACCGTGACAGTTTTGCTCATAGCTGCCCTGAGTTAAATACTATCAGTAGAGGCATTATAAATAAGTAAACAGATGTACAGGTTTCTAGCTATAGAGGGCAGCGCACTCATTATCAAAGTATAAATTCTTAGTATAATTGTAGCATATATAATTATAGGACAACATGTTCTTTATTAGTCCATAGATAATCAGTGTGTAGAAACACTGCCATTAACTGACTGGCATTCACTGTAAAATTATAGATAGATATTTCTAAGCTGACAATAAATACTGCTGCAATATCAGATACATTCACAAAGAGAATAGAATGACTTTTTCAGCATCTTTAAACCATATCACAAAGCATCTAAAGATCACTTTAGCATAATGCGAGGGATAAAAATGAAACATTCTGGTGAGCAGAATGCTATGTCTTAAAATGAATGTTCAATTAACAGAAAATCACTTTAAGCCATCAGCTGGATTGGTAGATGGAAATGCGCTTCTGCATATTTAGAAGATACTTTGGGTCATTTCAAATGGACATAGAATAAATCTGTGTATAAGCTGTTATTTCTTGCCACAGCACTTCTTAAAGAGTTTTCTGGGAAATACAATAACCTCGGTATGGTCGAAAATCGTAAATTAAGTAAGTGATGACCTATGGCCATTCCATAAGGAATTGAGCCTTCAATATATTATATAACTAGAGATGAGCAAACCCGAACTTAAAAGTTCGGGGTTCGTACCGGACAGTTAGTGTCCAGTGCTAAACTCTGAACACGGATTTCTCCTGGAAGTCTGTTGCAATGTTTGGAGTTCCAGGGGAAGAGGAAGAGAGGGAGATATTTTTTTTTCAGAGCCAAAATTTGGGTCTCCATTATTTTCAATGGGGTTTCAGTTCTGGTTCAAGTTCGGGTGCAGTTCTGGTACCCAAACCAAACTTTGGCTAAAGTTTGGGTTGGATCCCAGAATCTGAACTTCCACGGGTCCCTATACATAAAATGTCACAACTTATAACTAACAATCCTTCTTGAGATTATTCCAGATAAAAGCAATTCAATCTGTTCACAAGACTACTTCAATTTTCTCAGCCACTTACCGCCACTTTTGAGGCACTGACCAGATCTTAGGTGTCATGCAAGTTCTCTCATCCTATGCCACCACAATCTTATTGGCTCCCCCCAACATCCAAAACCAACTTCAAAGTTGTTGTTACAAAACGTCTCCTCCTACTGGGTAAATTCAATACATTTCACAATTAAACCACATGCACAATTATTAATAGGGAGGATATGCTGAAACATGTGTTCATGTATATGTGGCACCCCAGGGGTCTGGTTGCCACAGTGGTAGAAATACTATGTCTGAGAGCGAGCATGGGTTTTCCTTGCCAGGAGCACTATTGCATGCAATGCCTCCTGCCCAGTCCAGGGAGGGGAGGAACCTGCCCTTTATAAACTGGATCTGGGGCGGGGTTAGTTAGTTCCAGAGGAAGGGACAGAGGAGCAGCAAGGAGCTCTGTAGGAGACAGGAGCTGAAGGCCAGGGACTTGAGCTAGCAGAGATCGTCCTGGCCGAAGATGCAGAGAACCGGACACAGGAGTCCGAAGCTGTGAGGATATCCACATCCAGCAGCAGAAACCACCTGGCAGGGGATTTCAGGTCCTCTGGCCATAGAAAGCCCGGAGGCTCAGTCACACGCAAGGGACCAGCACCGCCATCGAGGAGCGGAAGGTACCAAAGGCCGCAAGTCACCAGCCATACGGGTGAGCACCACACGGTACACTCAGGGATGTGGGCTACTACACGACTACAGCAAGGTAGCCAGGAAGAGTGCAGTTAGACAGGAAGGCTTACACCTCCACCTGGCCAGGGGGACTCTTGTTCGCTCACAGACTGACCAGGCCTCTAATGTTAGCCAGTACTCCCGGCAGGGCCTTCTTCATTACCAACAGTAAAGACCCTGAACTGCACTGCACGGACTCTGAGTCATTTCGGCTGCGCCCATGCACCACAACCCTCACCATCCACACACGCTGCCCTGAGGCTATACTCCTCCCATGGGGAGTTATACTACTCTCTCCGCAGCGGCGGTTCTCAGTGACCGCAATCTAAGGGTGGCATAGTCGGACATTTAAACATTAAAAACCAAATAAACAGATCTGCCACTGGTTTGACCACCCTGAGTCACAGGACCGGGTCGCCGCCACGGAGACTACAAACCCCCAGCATTACACAGAGACCCGGCTCCGGGTATTCCCTCACACACGGCCCAGGGGGTGCGTCAACTTTGGCGTTGTCGGCAGGATTTCGTGCCCGCAACCACCGTGCCTGAAGAAAGACTGCGTGCCTGAAGAAAGACTGTGATACTTAACGTGGTGACGTTTCCCGCCATCCGCAGCCATTTTCCCACCATTGGGCGCCATTTTGGGGAAGCCGCACGGGAAGAAGAGGGGCGTGGACGCCAAAAGCGCGCGAGAGCTGAAGCCCTGCCTCACGTACTGATGCTGCGCAAGGTCCTGGAAGAAGCCCAGCGGACGCCGACGTCACCAGTGCGCGACGCAAGGTCCTCGACCCCGACGATCGCCTGAGGAGCCGCGGAGAAGAAGCAACGGAAGGTAGGCCACGGTTAACTAGGGGGGAGGAAGACACCAGGAATGGAGGGAGCTCCCACCGCCAGCGTGGCTGCTGCCGCAGTGATGCCGTTCATCCCCGTATATCCCCGGAGCAGCATGGTTACCCCAGTACTCAGGGGAGTCGCATACCCTGAGCGACTTTAAAGAAAGACTGTATAGCCTATTCAAAGTATACCCCCCGTCCGAGGAACAAAAAGTGAGCATCCTGATAGGCCAGTTAATCGGAGCAGCCCAAAGAGAAGTGAAGTCCTGGTCAGCCAGGGAAAAGGGGACTGTAAAGGAAATACTGGCCCGTCTAAAGGACACTTTGATACCCGCACCTCAGCAGAGATCAAGCTAAAATTTTATGGATGCAAACAGCGGGCTTAAGACAGTATACGGGACTATGCTTTGAATTTGCAGGAGGCCATGAGAGCCATTAAGCAGGCAGACCCTGACAGCGTGCGGAATGAGGATAAGCTGTTGACTGAACAGTTCATTGAGGGTCTACAGTCCAGCGCCCACCGAAGCCAGTTGTGTGTAATGGCCTTGCAGAACCCTGATTTGGACTTTGCGCAGTTTAAAGACAGAGCCATCCGGGTGCTCCGAGAACCGGCACCAGGTGGCGCTGTAACCCACAGGCGCCCTGCTATCTCCTATCAACAGGAGGCAGCGCCCTTGTCTGCAGAGCCTGTGGGAGCTGATGCACAGGCTTTGGACAAAGCCCCGGCTGCAGACCTGCACCATCAGGTCCAAGAGCTGACCAAAAGCGTTGCCGCGCTAACCAGAACTGTACAGTCTTTACAGGTGTCCCCTCCAGGAAAGATCCAGCTGGCTTCCAGTCCGGAGGATGTCCCTTGGCGCGGACAGAGGAGGATCCCATCGTCCAGAGGAAGGCCCAGCGACTGCTACGACCAGGACGGACAACCCATCTGCCGCCGCTGCAACCAACCAGGACATATGGCAAGGTACTGTCTTTTAAACGGGCCCAACCTGGGGCAGAGGGCCCACCCCCAGGCATAAGACCATCAGGCCCATCGAGCTGGAGTGATAAGTACGTAGGGGGACGACCGGTCTTGCCTGTGGTGCTGGATGGCATTCCTATGAGTGCACTACTGGACACCGGGTCACAGGTAACCACCATCCCCTATGTGCTTTTTAAGCGGTACTGGAATGACTCAGATATTACCTGCTACCCAGATGACAATTTGAGCATCATCGCAAGCAATGGTCAGCCCGTGCCGCAGGTGGGATTCAAGGAGGTGACCATAAAAATTGGTAAAGTTGAACTACCAGCGCAAGGACTGATTATTGTGGACATTGACAGTCGTGAAAGCCACCCTAAGATAACCTTGGGTACTAATGTTATTGAAAATTGTCTTGCAGAGATAATTGTTATATTACAGCAGGTTGCGATGAACGCCAGCTCCAGCCAGCAGCATGTCCTACAAAAAGAGATCAGAGCCCTGATGGAAAGGCAACAGGTAGAACTGTCTGGTGGTGAGATTGGTAGTGTTAGGATGAGTGACCCGTTCCCTATCGCCATGCCCCCAAAAAGTGAGATGATGATCTGGTGCCAGACTAGAATCGGGTTAAGAGGAAGGGACTACCAAGCCATGGTAGAACCCATCTACTCAGACAGTAGGCCCATCATTTTGACAGCACGGGGGGTGGTCGATGTACGCCATGGGAGGGTACCCGTTTGCATCCTAAACATTGGGGAATGAGAAGTATACTTGCCCCGGTATGCCACTCTAGCCAAATTGTTCACCGTTAACCAAAACTCTGTAAAGGCCGTGGAACCCTTGCCTCCATCTCAACCAGACGAGGGTAACGACTCCAAGAAACAAATGGAGGACTGGTGTCAGAAGCTGCATGTGGGCACCGACTCTACTCCCTCACACCAAAAACAGGGAGTCTACCGGGTGGTGCAGGAGTACGAAAGAGCCTTTAGTAAACACCCGCTAGACTTTGGGCAAGTAAAGGGGGTAGAACACCACATCCCCACGGGAGACCATCCACCCATAAAGGAAAGATACCGACCTGTACCCCCTGCACACTATCAGAATGCCAAGGGAATGTTGCGAGAAATGAAGGAGGCTGGGGTAATCAGGGACAGCTGTAGCCCCTGGGCAGCTCCACTAGTTCTTGTGAAAAAGAAAGATGGCACCATGAGAATGTGTGTAGATTACAGAAAGGTCAACCGTATCACACACAAAGATGCGTACCCGTTACCTAGGATAGAGGAATCTTTACCTGCATTAAAGTCTGCTAACTTCTTCTCCACTTTGGATCTTACTAGTGGGTACTGGCAGGTTCCTGTAGCAGAGGCAGACAAGGAGAAGACCGCGTTCACCACCCCGATGGGTCTCAGCGAATTCAACTGTATGCCGTTCGGGCTCTGCAACGCACCAGGAACCTTCCAGCGGTTGATGGAGTGCTGCCTGGGGCACAGGAATTTCGAGACGGTCCTGCTATACCTGGACGATGTCATCGCGTATTCCAAAACATATGAGGACCATCTGAAACACCTGGCAGAGGTGTTTGACGCCCTGGCAGGCTACGGCCTAAAGGTGAAACCCTCCAAGTGTCATCTACTGAAACCAAAAGTACAGTACCTGGGACACGTGGTGAGTGCTGACGGAGTAGCTCCAGACCCTGTTAAGATCACAGTGATTAAGGACTGGCCAAGACCCTCCAGCATAAAGGAAGTGTGGCGGTTCCTCGGGTTGGTAGGCTACTACCGAAGATTCATCTCTGGGTTCACCAAAATGGCAGCCCCTATGCAAGACCTCCCGTTAGGTCAGTCAAAGACCAAGAATCAGAAGCCGCCCTTCAGGTGGGACAAGCTGGAAGAGGAGTCTTTCCGCCAGCTGAAGATGGCTATCACGGGGGATGAGATCCTGGCTTACCCTGAATACGGCCAGCCTTTCATCCTCCACACAGACGCCAGTAACGTGGGGCTGGGAGCCATACTATCCCAGATCCAGCAGGGCAGAGAGCAGGTAATTGCTTATGCCAGCCGAAAACTATGACCCACAGACAGAAACCCTGAGAATTATAACTCCTTCAAGCTAGAGCTCCTGGCAGTGGTGTGGGCAGTGACGGAATGTTTCAAACATTACCTTGCCTCTGCCAAGTTCACTGTGTACACAGACAACAACCCGTTGACACACCTGGACACTGCAAGACTTGGTACCCTGGAGCAAAGATGGATGGCCCGGCTGTCCAACTATGAGTTCACCATCAAATACCGGGCGGGACGCACAAATGCCAACGCAGACGCCCTGTCCAGGATGCCGAACTTGCCGGACGGAGGGGAAGATCCAGAAGAACTGGAAGAGATTGAACTCCCTGCGTTCCACTGTCATGGGATTACCCAGTGTTCCCACTATGTAAGGGACAAGCACTCTGCCACGTTCAATCCCTTACCCCACTACAGCTGGGCGGAGATGCAAGACAGTGACCCAGCTGTCCGCCTGGTAAAAGAGATGCTGACACAGGCTGATGCCCGCCTTGACCCAGACGCTCCGGAAGAGACCAAACAGCTGTGGAAGGAGAAGAGTAAACTGTTTCTGTACAAGGGGAAGCTGTGCCGGAGAATTGTTAACTCCCGGACACATGAGCTGACCTGGCAGGTAGTGGTCCCGAGACGAGACGCGGCTATGGTCCTGGAGGCATACCACGACGGAGCAGGGCACTTTGGATGGAAGAAGTTGGAGTTCCTGTTGCGTGAACGGTTCTTCTGGGTAGGCATGAGAGGGGCCATTAAGAGATGGTGCAGAGACTGCGGCCCGTTCAACCTGAGAAGAAAGGACCGTGCCAGCCAGAAGACTCCCCTGCAGCCCATCATCACCAAGCAGCCTCTAGAACTGGTAGCCCTGGACCATGTGAAGCTGGCTCCAAGTAGGTCCGGGTATGTCTACGCCCTCACCATCGTAGACCACTACTCCCGGTTCCTGGTGGTGGTCCCTGTCAAGGACTTAACAGCTCAGACAGCAGCTAGAGCCTTCCAGCAGCACTTCTGCCGTCCACACGGGTATCCGGAGCAAGTGTTGACTGACCAAGGGACAGCCTTCGAAATGGAGGTCTTCCAGGAGTTCTGCAATCTGTATGGCTGCAAGAAGATAAGGAAAACATCCTATCACCTACAAACTAACGGATTGTGTGAGAAGATGAACCAGGTGGTGATAGACTTGCTGAAAATGTTGCCCCTGGAAGAACGCAGTCTGTGGCCTGAAAAACTGCCTGATCTGGTGGACTTGTATAACCACATCCCAGTAAATTCCACCAACTGCACCCCGGCTTACCTAATGAGAGCAAGACCCGGTAAGCAGCCTATTGACCTGGATATGGGAGTCCTGACACCCGAGGACACCTTGCCAGTGGCAGACTGGGATACAGAACGGCAGCAGCAGTACCGGAAAGTGCAGGAGAGTGTTGAGAGAAGTCTGTCTTAAGCAAGAGAAAGGCAAGAGAGGACTTACAACCAGCATGCTCCCGCTGTTCCCCTGGCACCTGGAGAGCAGGTCTTGAAGAGGAAGAGGCGGCTCCATTAGTAGGATGACCAGTGGGAGAAAGACCCGTACACAGTACTGCCCTCAAGCCATGAAAATCCGAAGGTATGCATTATCAGTAAGGATGGAGGAGAGACCACAGCCACTGTCTTCAGAGACCACCTGAAGAAGTGTCCCGAGCAGCTGCAAAGCACTGATGAAGACCAAGATAGCCCTCAACCCGCAGAGGAAAGGGAAGAAATGGTCAGTACAGTACTCGGAGAATTTCCCCGGTCCTGGACACAAATTAACAGCGCTATTGTGGTACCCATCCTTACCTTTCTCCAGCCAGCCCCTCAAGGGCCTACAGAAGAGCCAGTAGTGTTGGAAGAGCAACCGGCCCCGGAGGCAGAAGATTCCATACCAGCAGCCCAGGAGAATCAACCCTCTGCTAATAGTGAGCCTGCCGTGCCCGTGGTAAGCCAAAGAGTACGCAGAAAGCTGCCCAACCTACCCGTAACATCTCCAAACACCTGTAGTGCAGACACTAGCGAGCCCACTGCACAAGGGGTGGAAACAGGGGACCCAGAAAGAACACCACCAGATAGTGTGTTACGTAGGTCCACCAGGAGCACTAGAGGTCAGATGCCCGCTCGCTGGAGAATCTAAAAAAAAAAATTATAATATACCTATGTATTGCAAATGTTGAAATGTTTTATGTTTGTTGTATGAATAATAATTATGTTTCTCAAGTTACCTGACAGGGTTTATGGACTGACAGATTATGGACAATGAATAACCGGAACTGTACCTTGTAAATAGTTGCACCTGTTAAGTGCCCCTTTTGTGCCAGACTACAGAACAAAAACCCGTGGAGGTGGTTGAAGACGTGGTCCAACGCCGGATCATCGATGCCCTGCAGCCACCCCAGGGCCTACGTGGAGGGTTTGGGACGGGTCCCTCAAAATACATCTTGGGTGACATGGACACCTGGTTACGGAAGCGCCGTGACCTATAAAGACTGAACTCCTTGTACATATGTTGATGTGTTATTGCTTATACCCTGTTATGTATGTTTTCATAAAATGTGTTTAGTCCCGGAGTACTAAAATTTACCAGGGGGGAATGTGGCACCCCAGGGGTCTGGTTGCCACAGTGGTAGAAATACCATGTCTGAGAGCGAGCATGGGTTTTCCTGGCCAGGAGCACTATTGCATGCAATGCCTCCTGCCCCAGTCCAGGAACCTGCCCTTTATAAACTGGATCTGGGACGGGGTTAGTTAGTTCCAGAGGAAGGGACAGAGGAGCAGCAAGGAGCTCTGTAGGAGACAGGAGCTGAAGGCCAGGGACTTGAGCTAGCAGAGCTCGTCCTGGCCGAAGACGCAGAGAACCGGACACAGGAGTCCGAGGCTGTGAGGATATCCACATCCAGAAGCAGAAACCACCTGGCAGGGGATTTCAGGTCCTCTGGCCATAGAAAGCCCGGAGGCTCAGTCACACGCAAAGGACCAGCACTGCCATCGAGGAGCGGAAGGTACCAAAGGCCCCAAGTCACCAGCCATACGGGTGAGCACCACACGGTACACTCAGGGACGTGGGCTACTACACGACTACAGCAAGGTACCAGGAAGAGTGCAGTCAGACGGGAAGGCCTACACCTCCACCTGGCCAGGGGGACTCTTGTTCGCTCACAGACTGACCAGGCCTCTAATGTTAGCCAGTACTCCCGGCAGGGCCTTCTTCATTACCAACAGGAAAGACCCTGAACTGCACTGCACGGACTCTGAGTCATTTCTGCTGCGCCCATGCACCACAACCCTCACCATCCACACACGCTGCCCTGAGGCTATACTCCTCCCGTGGGGAGTTATACTACCCTCTGCTGCGCACACAACATCAGCCTCAGCGGTCTGCTCCGCAGCGGCGGTTCTCAGTGACCGCAATCCACGGGTGGCGTAGTCGGACATTTAAACATTAAAAACCAAATAAACAGATCTGCCACTGGTTTGACCACCCTGAGCCACGGGACCAGGTCGCCGCCACGGAGACTACAAACCCCCAGCATTACACAGAGACCCGGCTCCTGGTATTCCCCCACACAGGGCCCAGGGGGCGCGTCATATACGGGTAGGTCAGGGGAGAAAACTGCTCGTCAAAAGAGTTATCTAGGTATGGGTCCCTTTAGACAGGCTAACATATATTTCTATGTCTCATGTGTAGATATCAATACATACCTAAATGTTGCAGAATTTTTTATTAATCCAGATGTTTTTTTTCACATTTCAAATTTGACAAATTAAGGAAAAAGTTGGAAAATATGTGCAAACTTGCAATTTACTACAAAAACTGGCATAAACACATAAAATAAAAACTATTTCTGAATGACTGTTTTTAGTTTATTATGGCCTCCAAAAATTGGAATAGAAAGCAAACCAAAAAGGTTATGTGCGTACCACCAAAATGGTACCAATAAAAACAAGCAGAAACACATTGGAGCACATGCCAGTCTTAACCTGATTCATTAGGCAGCCTGCACCGCTTAGTAGAAGAGGCGTGGGCTGGTGTACATTTCTGGAATAAATTACACCACTTTAATGGAATAACTTATAAATAGTGTTGAGCATTCCGATACTGAAATATCGGGTATCGACCGATATTCGCGGTATCGGAGTTCCGATACTGAGTTCCGATACTTTAAGAATATTGAATACCGGAATCGGAAGTTCCCATAATGCCTGCGCTCTGCAGTGTCTCTGAAGGATGACAAGCTGGATGGCAGCGCTCAGCTTACTATACTTGTCATTTAGTGTTAAAGGATTTATTAAAAAAAATAATAGTGTTTTCATGCACCGTCTCTTTAAAAAAGCCGACCGGCAATTCAGCATCGGTACCCGACAATTTAGAATAGAAAGAATAGAGCATCACACATAGATTAGATACATTGAAACATGTCAGTCACATATATAAGAAGTACAGTGATAGTGTTGATTACTGTACTTGTCATTTAGTGTTAAAATAAAGGATTTACACTGTGTTCCAAATTATTATGCAAATAATATTTTCTCAGATTTTCCCAAATTACCTATATGAATTGCAGTCATTGTAATTTTCCAGTCAAATAACTATTAGAGTACAATTGAAAGGTTTTTGTACAAACAGCCTATAATAAGTTTGTCCCCTTTTATGCCCATAGCAGCCAGAGATGCAGATGTGTTATGTGCAGCATGAGACGGGGCATTATCATGCATGAAATTATCTCGATGGTCCAGATGGATGGAGTGGAGGATGGCTGGTTGATGGACACCCCATGCAAACATGGCTACGGCGTTAACAAGGAGGAGGTGGAGTAATGTTTTGGGCTGGAATCATGGGGAGAGAGATTGTCGGCCCTTTTAGGATCCCTGAAGGGGTAAAGATGAACTCCATAATGTATGTTGAGTTTCTGAAACATCACTTCCTTCCATGGATCAAGAAGAAGAACCGTGCATTCCGCAGCAAGATCATTTTCATGCATGATAATGCCCCGTCTCATGCTGCACATAACACATCTGCATCTCTGGCTGCTATGGGCATAAAAGGGGACAAACTTATGGTGTGGCACCCATGCTCCCCTGACCTCAACCCCATTGAGAACCTCTGGAGCATCATCAAAAGGAGTGTCTATGATGGCGGGAGGCAGTTCACATCTAAGCCACAGCTATGGGAGGGTATTCTGTCCTCATGCAAAACAATTGAAGCAGAAATCATCCAAAACCTGACAAATTCAATGGACGAGAGAGTTCAGAAGCTCCTTTGAACAAGGGGTCCTATGTGCAAATGTAACATCACCTAGAATAAAGTTTTGAGTTGAAAACTGTTTGATTTCAGTTTGTAATAACCTGCTAATGCTTATAATTTCAAAAATGACGATTTTTTTGTTCTTTATTAAAATGAAAAGGTTGAAAGCTCTTCTGTGCATAATAATTTGGAACATGCATTTTGAGTGCAGTTTGAGTTTTTTATTTTTTTTAAAATATACTGTTATCATAGGCAGTTTGTACAAAAACCTTTCAATTGTACTCTAATAGTTATTTGACTGGAAAATTACAATGACTGCAATTCATATAGGTAATTTGGGAAAATCTGAGAAAATATTATTTGCATAATAATTTGGAACACAGTGTATTAAAAAAAAAATTGGCGTGGGGTTCCCCGTAATTTTAGTCTCTAGCGGAGGTTAAGCAGACGGCTGGGGCAGATGTTTGAAGCCTGGGAAGGGGGTAATACCCACGGAGCTTCCCAGGCTACTAATATCAGCCCCCAGCTGAATACCTAGCCTTTACTAGCTATTAAAATGGGGGACCCCCAAAAAAATGATGTGGGGTCCCCCCTATTTTAATAGCTAGCAAAGGCTAGGCAGACAGCTGGGGGCTGATATTAATAGCCCAGGAAGGGTGCCATGAATATTGGCCCCCTCCCAGGCTAGAAACACCAGCTGTCAGCCGCCCCAGAAATGGCGCATCCTTGCGGCATGGCAAGCTGGATGGCAGCTTTCAGCTGCGATCCAGCCTGTCATGTGAATGTAGCAGAGCTGGAGCCATCATGGGAACCATGGAAAGGTAAGGATGAGGTTGCTTTATTATTTTACTTTTATTGCAGAAGACATTGGCTTTAGCTGGAATGGGCGTGACAGTAAGTATGGTTTAATTTAGAACATTAAAGAATTGTGTGTTTATTTCAATTAAAGGACTTTAATATGGGTGTTTGAGGTTTTTTTTTAACTTTGACTATGGGGTTAGTGATGGGGGTGTCTTAGAGAGGCCTCTCCATTACTAACCTGGGCTTGATGTCAGCTGGCATTATAAGCTGACATCAACCCCAGCCCTATTACCCCACTGCCACTACTACAGGGCAGTGGGAAGAGCGAGGCTAAGTGCCAGAATTGGCTCATCCTATGGATGCGCCATTTCTGGGGCAGCTGACGGCTGGTGTTTCTAGCCTGGAAGGGGGCCAATATTCATGGCACCCTTCCTGGGCTATTAATATCAGCCCCCAGCTGTCAGCCTAGCCTTTGCTAGCTATTAAAACAGGGGGGACCCCACGTCATTTTTTTCCGGGTCCCCCATTTTAATAGCTAGTAAAGGCTAGGTATTCAGCTGGGGGCTGATATTAGTAGCCTGGGAAGCTCCGTGGGTATTACCCCCATCCCAGGCTTCAAACATCTGCCCCAGCCATCTGCTTAACCTCCGCTAGAGACTAAAATTACGGGGAACCCCACGCCAATTTTTTTTTAAGAAATCCTTTATTTTAACACTAAATGACAAGTACAGTAATCAACACTATCACTGTACTTCTTATATATGTGACTGACATGTTTCTATGTATCTAATCTATGTGTGATGCTCTATTCTTTCTATTCTAAATTGTTGGGTACCGATGCTGAATTGCCGGCCGGCTTTTTTAAAGAGACGGTGCATGAAAACACTATTATTTTTTTTAATAAATCCTTTAACACTAAATGACAAGTACAGTAAGCAACACTGTCACTGTACTTCTTATATATGTGACTGACATGTTTCTATCTATCTAATCTATGTGTGATGCTCTATTCTTTCTGTTCTAAATTGTCGGGTACCGGTGTATGCCGCTGCTGAATTGCCGGCTTTTCATGTAATCATTCTACATTATTCTTAGTTGTTTTCCTTCATGTAGAATTAACCTACAAGGAAAGAAAGGGTTTATTTTCATTCCGATATTTGTGCCCATTGACTTGCATTGGTTTCCGGTATCGGAATCGGCGATATACAATATTTTTTGGGTATCGGTCCGATCCAATCTGATCCGATATTTCCCGATATCCGAAGGTATCGCTCAACACTACTTATAATGAATTTGACAGGTGGGGCGACCATGCCCTGTCCTGCCCATGTCCAGCCTATGCTATGCCCATATTTTTATTGCCAAGCTACACAAAAATACTGTGACTAGTGATAAGCGAGCATCCTCGCTACTGCTCGGTGCTCGCCCGAGCATCTCACTGCTCGAGATGCTCGGTGCTCGCCGAGTATTTCCGGGGTTGCTCGGCGGGAGCTTGGGTCCCCTCCCTGCATATTTGGCGCTCTTTAGAATGCCAATCAACATACAGGGATTGCCTGCCATTCACTGTAATGCCGTAACCATGTTGGTTGCGGAATTACAGTGATTGGCTGGCCGCACAGCGTCATCAGATCTATATCAGACCTGGTGCCGCCATGTTCGTCACAGTCACTCCGGAATCAGACAGTGTAGGGAGAGGTGCTGCTGTGTCAGGGAGAGATTTGCTTGTGTATTAGGTAGTGTAGGGAGAAAAAACTTACATTACACATATCCATCTTAACAAACAGTCCTTTTGAGGACTAACTAATCCATCTGCAGAGATATCAGGCAGGCAGGGTACATAGCAGACTGCAGTACATATAGCACAAGAGGCTCCATTACAGTTCTGCCTTCTGCTGCTGTTAGATATTTCTATACAAAGGCCCAGGTCTCAGGGGCCAGGAATACTTTTCTTTGGATCTTAATCCTCATTATTTGCTTAAAAAGCAATCCAGAGAACACCGTTTTTCTGCACCATTTGCTTGTTGGCACTGCAGAATACAGCCAAGTCCTTTCCATATTACAGCGCTAGAAATCCAGCTATTTAAAACTGTGTTTTCTCCGTCAAACGGATCACATATACGTTGTCAGAAAATACTGCCATTTCTGGCCTCCATTAAAAATTTCCTTTAGTGTGTCAGTGAAGCAATTCACAGCAGTTTGCTGTTCAAACTACTTACCTACAGGCTAGGTACTTAAAACTCTATTTTCTCCGTCACACGGATCACATATACTTTGTCAGAAAATACTGTCATTTCTGGCCTCCATTAAAAATTTCCTTTTGTGTGTCAGTGAAGCAATTCTCAGCAGTTTGCTGTTCAAACTACTTACCTACAGACCAGGTATTTAAAACTGTTTTCTCCGTCACACGGATCACATATAAGTTCGCTCCAAACTCAGTCATTTGTAGTGAGCATGTCCTGTCCTCCATTTAAAATGGGCAAGGGACGGGGAAAGGACGTGATGGTAATGGTGCATGCAGATGCCGAGGACAAGGCCGTGGGCAAGCTGAAATTGTGCCACAACAAACACCCACATCTTCTCACCTGACCTTCCTGTCCCAATTTCTAGGGGACCCCAGCACACCACTATTGAAACCCAGAGCAGTGTCAAAAGGTTGTTGGTTGGATAGCGGATAATGCTTCCAGTCACTTAGCCACCACCACCACCACCACCCTGTCTTCCACACGGTCAAGTCTCAGTAACCATGAGTCTGGACAGCATATTCCTCACCCTGATCGTCCTTCCTCCCACCATGCCGAGCGCCCAAAAACAACTGATCCCACACTTGGACACTCTGAAGAGCCGTTCAATTTTCCATTTATAGATTCGGGCCTCTCGCCCGGTCCACATGAAGCGGGGCAAGAGGAGATCGCGTGTAGCGATGCCAAAATATTTGAGCAGCCATGGTCACACGAAGGCGACGGTGGGAAAGTGTCACAAGAGGTGGACAATGATGTGAGACACAATTGTCAGAAAGTCAGGAGGAGGACCAAGGTGCGGAAGTGGAAGACGAGGTGGTGGATGATATAGTAACTGACCCAACCTGGCAGGAGGACATGTAGAGTGAGAACAGCAGCACACAGGGGGAGGGAGGCAGAGCACCCCAGCAGGCAAGAAGAAGCAGTGTGGTGGCCGCAGACAGTAGGCAGGCAACAGTTCCCCGTAACACCAATAAGAAGGAAGTTGCCAGTACAACTGTTAGGTCTTCCTGAGCCTGGTTGTTTTTTAAAGACTCTGCCGATAACCCCAAAAAGGCCATTTGCACCACCTGCCAGGCCAGCTTCAGCAGGGGTGGCAAAATGACCAGCCTGACCACCTCCAGCATGATCATGCAAATGGCAGCAAAGCACCCAACTTTGTGGGCCGAACCCCAGGGTCCAGGAACAGTGTATGCAGGTGGCACCATTGCTTCTTCTGCTGCTGTGCATGCAAGCCAGTCCCCTGTCCATGGTGCATGCGAAGATGCCTCCTGCTCTGCACCTGTCATTGCGCACTCTCAAGTAGCAGCATCAGGAAGCACGTCCATGTCCTTGTCCCAGCGCAGCGTTCAGTTGTCCATACCGCCGTCCTTGGAACGCAAGTGCAAATATGCAGCCAACGCCCCACAGGCCACACTACTAAATTCTCACATTTCACGACTGCTTGTGCTCAAAATGTTGCCTTTTAGGCTCATGGAGACAGAAGGATTCCACAACCTGATGGCGGCAGCCGTCCCTCGGTACTTGGTCCCCAGCCACCACTATTTCTCCCGGTGTGCCGTCCCCGCATTACACAAGCACATGTCCCAAAACATTAGCCGTGCCCTCAACAACACAGTTACTGGGAAAGTCCACCTAACTACGGACAAGTGGACAAGTGCTTGTGGGCAGGGACGGTACATCTCGCTGACGGCACACTGGGTTAACATAGTGGAAGCTGGGACCCAGTCGGACCTTGAGACGGAACACGTCCTCCTGACACCAAGGATTGCGGACCCTAGGTCAATCAGGATTGCCCCCATGGTCTACAGCTCCTGCACCTCATCCTCCTCAGCCTCCATCTCCGAAATGACCACATCAGTCAAAAGCTGGAAGCACTGCATCACTGCCTCTGCCAATCGGCAACAGGCTGTGCTGAAGCTAATATGCTTAGGTGACAAACCGCACAATGCTGACGAGTTGTGGACAGCTCTGAAAGAGCAGGCAGATCTCTGGCTCACACCGCTGAACCTACAGCCAGGCATGGTCATGTGTGACAATGGCCAGAACCTGGTGATGGCTCTGAGGTGAGACCAGCTCACACACGTACCATGCCTGGCCCATGTGCTTAACCTCGTGGTTAAGTGGTTTCTCAAATCCTACCCGGAGCTGCCGGATCTGCTTGTTAAAGTACGCCGCCTGTGTTCCCATTTTAGAAAGTCAGCTACAGCTTTCGCCAAGTGAACATGGGTGTCAGACATATGTCCCATCCTCCAAAACTTTGAGGACTCCACCAAGATGGTGAGCGGCGATGATGCCATAATTAGCATCACCAACCCGCTTCTCTGTCTTCTGAAACGCTCTCTGCTCACAATCAAAGAGAATGCATTGCAGGTGGAGCACGATGAGATGGAGCAAGGAACCATACAGGGTTATTACATACAGCTAAGCCTCATCTCATCCCAACATGGATTGGGTGACAATGAGGAAGAGGAGGAGGAGGAGGAAGGACAGGACCTAGTTTCATGCACTATAGACGGTACTACCTGCACAGCTGTCATACCGTCTGTTCAGCGTGGATGGCCAGAGGACAGAGAGGAGGAGGAGAAGGAGGAGGAGAGCATGGTCAGTCATCCTCTTGGTGAGGACACGGAAGTCTTGCCTGTTAGTAGTCTGGCACGCATGGCTGAGTTTATGTTGCGCTGCCTTTCCCATAACCCTCGCGTTCTCAAAATTTTGGGTGACAGTCATTACTGGTTGGTGACACTTCTAGACCCACGCTACAAGGAGAACTTTATATCTCTTATTCCTGAGGTGGACAGGTCTACAAAAATGGGGCTGTACCAGAAGGCCCTTTTGCGGAACCATTAAAAAAATTCCCATCTGAAAACGCTGGCGGCAGAGGGCACACTTCATTGGACAACCAAGGAGTACAGGCGAGAGAGACACAACTTCAATCCAGCAGAGGAAGGGGAACACTGTCAAAGTTATGGGAGAGTTTTCTCAGACCCTCCCATCACACAGGCCCTGAGGCATGGGGTACTCTCACAAGGAGTGCAAAGTTTTGGAAGATGCTTAGGGAGTACCTTGCCGACCGTACCAATGTCCTCCGTGATTCCTCTGCGCCTTATAATTATTGGGTATCCAAGCTGAATTCCTGGAATGAACTGGCTCTCTACTCCTTGGAGGTCCTGGCCTGCCCTGCCCCCAGCGTTTTATCAGAGCGGGTTTTTAGTGCCGCTGGTGGAATTATAACTGAAAAGCGCATCCGCCTGTCAACTGAAAATGCTGACAGGCCGGCTCTTATAAAAATGAACAAGGGATGGATTGGGCCAGACTTCTCAACACCACCGAATGATAGCAGCGTAACATAAACTCAAATCCAGTGTCTTTTCTTGGGAGGTTTATTCCCATGCACCTTTTCACACCCAGACATGGGTATACGCTTCCTGATTCTGGCTATTTGCTCTTGTCCTCCTCCTTCTCCTCATCCCCCACCACCATATCACCAGGGTGACCGTGGTCCATGATGCAACACCCACATCATTTTTTAAAGGGTGTTTATGATGCCCGGAAAAAAAAAAAATTATACAGTATGTTCATGTATACCCCCCAGGGGTAAATGTTTGTCAGCCCATACACTTAGTGCATGGGCATTACAAGTATAGGAGGCCCGCTCCTTTCTAATGGGAACATTTTTTTATGAGACCCTCCTCCACGTCTCTTCCAAGGGGCATTGAAGTGCCTCCAAATTTTTGGCAGCCCTTGCATTCACTGCATAGGCCAACACTATGGGAGACTCTCTCCTTTCTAATGGGAATTTGTCATTACTGTGGCCCTGCTCTACGTGTCTTTAAATTCTTAGTGGGGTTTTTCCTAAAATTGGTCAGCCGTTGGACTCACTGCATACCCTATAACTCTATAGCAAACCCTCTCCTTCCTAATGGGAACATGTCGTACTTGTTACTGTGGCCCTGCTCTATGTGTCTTTAAATTCTTAGTGGGGTTTTTCCTAAAATTGGTCAGCCGTTGGACTCACTGCATACCCTATAACTGTATAGCAAACCCGCTCCTTTCTAATGGGAACATTTTTTTATGAGACCCTCCTCCACGTCTCTTCCAAGGGGCATTGAAGTGCCTCCAAATTTTTGGCAGCCCTTACATTCACTGCATAGGCCAACACTATGGGAGACTCTCTCCTTTCTAATGGGAATTTGTCATTACTGTGGCCCTACTCTATGTGTCTTTAAATTCTTGGGGTTTTTCCTAAAATTTGTCAGCCGTTGGACTCACTGCATACCCTATAACTGTATAGCAGACCCTCTCCTTTCTAATGGGAACATGTCGTACTTGTTACTGTGGCCCTGCTCTGTGTGTCTTTAAATTCTTAGTGGGGTTTTTCCCAAATTTTGGCAGCCCTTGAAGTCACAGCATGGGCATTACCACTATAGGAGACCCGCTCCTTTATAATCGGAACATTTTTTTTACTGAGACCCTCCTCTATGTCTCTTCAAAGGGGTATTGGGTTGCGTCCAAATTTTTCCAGCCCTTACAGTCACTGGATACGCAATAACAGTATAGGAGACCCACCTGTTAATAATGGGAACAACAAAGCATAGCCGGCTGACGGCTCTCTAACTATAGCGAGGACCGACTGCTGGCCTTTTAAGAATAGTAAGGACCGTCTGATGTCCCTATAAAAATAGGCTTTATGACTTTCAGAGTCCCTCCATCATAAATAAAACAGGATGTATCTGATGATGTGTCACATACCACCTTGCCAGATAAGGTTGTAAAATGTTAAAATGACATTTCCCTGTGAATGCATTTGTCTAAAAAAAATAACGTGAAAAAACCAAAACAATAGGATCTTTCTTTAGTATAAAAAACAGCATCACCAATTTCACCTCAATGTAATCACATTGTTCAGCTCCTTCACCTCCTCCTCCTCCATCTCCGAAATGACCACATCAGTCACAAGCTGACAGCACTGCAGCACTGCCTTGGCCAAGCGGCAACAGGCTGTGCTGAAGATAACATGCTTAATGCTTAATTGACAAACTGCCCAGCACTGCAGAGTTGTTGAAAGCTGTAACACAGCAGCCTGATCTGTGGCTCTCACTGCTGAACATACAGCCAGGCATGGTCGTGTGTGAAAATGGGCGGAACCTGGTGACGGAGAAATGACAGCTGGAGTAGATACGGTTTCCCTCTATGCCAGTCCTTTCACCGAGCTAAATACAACTCTCAGCAAAAAAAGCTGTGCACTGGCTCTGTACTGTCCCTGGCCACATTCACCTGTCCACGTGTTTGTGGGTAGGCGGTCCTTCCCAGTGTTATGTTCTGCTACCAAAGCTAAGGAAAGAGAGGAGATCTGTCCCTACTATAGGACTCAGCTGAATCCCTACGATGTAACAGGGAACCTGATCCTGCGATCAGACCTGCTAAAGTCCTAATCTAGTCTGTACGGAGACCTATAGATGTGGGGAGGGAATCCCTACAAGTACTAAGGACTGGGAGGAATATGGGACACCTCCTAACAGAAATAGTAGCAGACAGACGAACAAACAAAATAGATAGAACATAGAGGTCCGTAGACCAAGCAAACTAACAGAGCTAGATACAGAGCACAGGCTAGCTAGAAAGTAGATATACAATGAAGTCCAGCAAAGCCAGAAGGGCGGAGCAGGATTAAATAGGCCAACAAGGTCATGTGACCAGCAAAGGAAAAAAAACCTAACAGCAAGGTTCTAACAGTACCCCCCCTTCTAAGAGGATCCTCCGGATCCCCTAGGACCAGGTTTATCAGGAAATCTCCTGTGAAACGCTCTGATAAGTCTGGACGCGGAAACATCATCTGACCTCACCCAAGAGTTATCCTCGGGTCCGAAACCTTTCCAGGCCACAAGATACTGCAAACTACCTCTATACCGTCTAGAGTCAAGGATACGAGAAATTTCATATTCCCCGTCCTCCACCACCGGAGGAACAGAGGCAGAGGCGTCACCATCCGACACAACAGCTTTTTTTAACAGAGAGACATGAAAGACCGGATTAATTCTCCAGGAGGTAGGAACCTCCAACCTAACAGCAAATTGGTTGACAACCTGAAGCACCTTAAAGGGCCCTACAAACTTGGGACCCAATTTCTTAGAAGGAATCCTCAACCGCAGATTCCTAGAGGACAACCAAACCATGTCACCAACAGCGAACAAAACCTCCTGTCGTTTCCTATCAAAGTAGTCTTTAGATTTTCTGTTGGCCTCCTGAAGATTACCACGCACATCCGTCCAAACTCTTTCCAAATCACCGGAAAAATTCTCCTCCTCAGGCACGGCAGATCCCAACTTGGAGAACGACCCAAACGACGGATGTCTCCCAGAACAACAAAAAAAAGGCGAACAACCAGCAGAAGAAGATGTATGATTGTTCAGAGCAAATTCGGCAAGTGGCAGAAACTCAGACCACCCCTCTTGGTTGTCTGCCACAAAACAACGCAAGAACTGCTCAACATCCTGGTTTTTCCTTTCTGTCTGGCCATTAGATTCAGGATGATATCCGGACGAAAACGACAAATGAATTCCCAACCTGTCACAAAAGGCACGCCAAAAACGAGCCACGAACTGAGGACCCCTATCAGAAACAATGTCAGTAGGAACGCCATGAAGTCTGACAATTTCCTTGACAAAGGCCTTAGCAAGAGTTTTAGCGCAGGGCAGTTTGACGAAGGGAACCAAGTGACACATCTTGCTAAAACGGTCCACGACCACCCAGATGACAGTAAAACCCTCAGAGGGGGGAAGGTCAGTTATAAAGTCCATAGCCAAATGTGTCCAAGGAGCACTGGGGACCTCCAAAGGACAAAGTAACCCCGCAGCAGGAGTATGTGAGGACTTAGATCTAGCACATATAGTACATTGGCGCACCCACTTAATGACTTCCTTCTGCCATCCAGGCCACCAAAAACTGCGACCCACCAGTCTCTTGGTCTCAGAGATTCCGGGATGACCTGCCAACCGAGATTCGTGACACTCAACAAACAAATCTCTCCTAAAGGTCCCAGGCACAAACAACCTCCCATGAGGAGTGTTAGATGGGGCATTCTCCTGAGCTTTAAGAATCTCATCTTCCAAAACGGAGTCTAAAGCAGCTATCACAACACCTTCTTGTAAAATGTTTTCCTCTTTCTCAGCACCGACTATGGGAGAAAAACTGCGAGACAAGGCATCCGCCTTAATATTCTTAGTACCAGGGATGTAAGTAACGGAGAAATTAAACCGCGAGAAAAACAGTGCCCACCTAGCCTGACGGGCATTCAGGCGCTTGGCAGCATCAAGATATATCAGATTTTTATGATCCGTAAGAACCTGAACGGGAAATTCCGCACCTTCCAAGAAGTGGCGCCAGTGTTCAAATGCGAGTTTAATAGCCAATAATTCCCGATTACCAATATCGTAATTCAATTCAGTCTCCGAAAAATTTTTTGAAAAAAAGGCACAGGGATGTAATCCATCCCCGTTATCCTGAGACAATACTGCGCCAACCCCCACAGAGGAAGCATCAACCTCAACCAAAAACGGCCTAGTAACATCAGGCTGCATAAGGATGGGAGCAGAGGTGAACCTCTCCTTGAGATACACAAAAGCTTCAATGGCCTCAGAAGACCACTGAACCGCATCAGCACCTTTCCTGGTGAGATCAGTCAGAGGTTTGACAATACTAGAAATTTTTTTTATGAATTTTCTATAGTAATTGGCGAAACCCAAAAACCTCTGTATCGATTTCAAACCAATAGGCCTAGGCCATTCCTGCACAGCCTGAACCTTAACCGGATCCATCTCAAAACCTTTGCTGGAGATAATGTAGCCCAAAAAACTAATTCTCTGTACAGCGAACTCACATTTCTCCAGCTTAGCAAAAAGCGAATTGTCCATTAATAACTGTAATACCTCACGCACGCTCCGCCAATGAGACTCCAGATCTGGCGAATAAATCAAAATGTCATCCAAATACACAACCACATTTTTACCGATCAAAGGTCTAAGGATGTCATTAATCAGATTCTGAAAAAATGCAGGAGCATTAGTAAGACCAAAAGGCATAACCAGATTCTCAAAATGACCCACAGGAGTGTTAAAAGCAGTCTTCCATTCATCACCCTCCTTCATGCGCAACAGATTGTATGCCCCCTTATGGTCAATTTTAGAGAACCACTTGGCCCCCAATAACTGGTTAAACAGATCAGGAATCAATGGCAGTGGGTAAGGATTGCGTACCGTAATTTTGTTAATCTCACGAAAATCCAGACAAGGACGTAAACCGCCGTCCTTTTTTTTTACAAAAAAAAATCCAACCGCCACAGGAGACTTAGAGGGCCTAATGTGACCGGCGGCCAAACTTGTCTGTATGTATTCCTCCAAAGCCTTCCTCTCAGGAATAGTAAGGTTAAATAAACGACTTTTAGGAAGAATCGCTCCAGGGACAAATTCAATAGAACAATCATAGTCTCTATGGGGAGGCAAAACCTGCGATTCTTTCTCAGAAAAAACTCTCCAAAAATCCTGAATAGGAACAGGCAATTCTCCCCTATCCAAAACTGCAATACGCCCGTTACAACACTTGTCATAACATTTATGGCTCCAGGATTTAATTTCACTGGTAGACCAATCCAGTACAGGATTGTGAAATTTTAACCAGGGCAAACCCAATATTACTGGAGAAGGCAAGTTATTCAACACTACCAAATCCAATTTCTCATGGTGAACACCATTAATAGTGAGAGGAAATTCACTGACCTTGAGAGTAATATTCTTCAAAGGGGAGCCATCCACAGAAACCACAGCAATGGGGGATGATAAAGGTTCAGGTTTTAAATTGAGTTTTTCCACGAATCCCCCATCAATTACATTCAGTGTAGACCCGCAATCAACAAACACCCGAAATTCCATTAATTTTTCCTGAGCAATCGTGGAAGCAGCTAAAAATATACCCTTGGAATTTAAACAGGCAATACGGGCGTGACTGACCATTTTTTTTTCTTTCTTCATACGAAGCTCACAGCCTTTAATCAAATGACCAGATTTTCCACAATAGAAACACAAGCCTTCCGAAAAACGACGGTCTTTTTCTTGAGAGCGAGGTGCCACCGATCCAATCTCCATCGGTTCACCACTGTTAGTACACACATTATCATAACCAGAAACTGACATAGCAGAGGATTTGCTCTCATTAACCCTAGCACGCAGTCTTCTATCCACCCGTATAGCTAATTGCATAGCCTGTTGCAAATCCTCAGGTGTAGGATAAGCAATTAGCAGGTCTTTAACCCTTTCACTGAGCCCAGCAAGAAATAGACTTTTCAGAGCAGAATCGTTCCACCCTGTTTGAGTGGACCAACGACGAAAATGAGTACAATATTTTTCCACATTACCTGATCCTTGTTTTAAACGTCTCAACTCAGTCTCAGCTGATGCCACACGGTCAGGATCATCATATAATAATCCTAAAGCAGAAAAAAAACTATCCACTGATCTGAAGCATGTATCACTAGGTTGCAAAGAAAAGGCCCACTCCTGAGGCTCTTTGCGCAAAAGTGACATTATGAACCCTACGCGCTGGGATTCATCCCCAGAGGACTTGGGTCTCAAACGAAAATACAATAAGCAAGCATTTTTAAATGAAAAAAATTCTCGATGTTCACCAAAACATAAATCCGGCAAACATACCTTAGGCTCCAAGAAATATGCTCCAGGACAGTTACTCACGTGCTGACGGAGCTCGGCCACTTCCAGAGAGAGTCCCTGCAGGTGTTTAGCCAAATCCTGAACCGACACCATGATGGAACAAAAAAAAAAAAAAAAAATCTTTCCTTAGAGAATTTGCAGGCTGGACTTACTGTTATGTTCTGCTACCAAAGCTAAGGAAAGAGAGGAGATCTGTCCCTACTATAGGACTCAGCTGAATCCCTACGATGTAACAGGGAACCTGATCCTGCGATCAGACCTGCTAAAGTCCTAATCTAGTCTGTACGGAGACCTATAGATGTGGGGAGGGAATCCCTACAAGTACTAAGGACTGGGAGGAATATGGGACACCTCCTAACAGAAATAGTAGCAGACAGACGAACAAACAAAATAGATAGAACATAGAGGTCCGTAGACCAAGCAAACTAACAGAGCTAGATACAGAGCACAGGCTAGCTAGAAAGTAGATATACAATGAAGTCCAGCAAAGCCAGAAGGGCGGAGCAGGATTAAATAGGCCAACAAGGTCATGTGACCAGCAAAGGAAAAAAAAACTAACAGCAAGGTTCTAACACCCAGTAAGTGCACTGGGGAGGGCACGGGTAATGTTGTGGCAGCTACCCAGAAATATAGCAGTTTAGTGTTGCGGCCTGTGGGTGGGTGGCTGGCTGCATACTTGCGCTGGCATTCCAAGTAACAGAAAACTAAGCAGATGGTGGCCTCTTTCATCATCATGGCCTCACCTTGGCACTATGAACTCTCCTGAAGGAGAAGCCAGGGCCCACCGGAGGAGTCTCCGGTTCTCTGGTGGGCCCTTCCAACCCTGCCGAGAAGCAGCCCTGGCTAAGAAAAGTGTGGGGGAATGTTCCCGGACACTCTATGGCTGAATTTTTTAATGTGGATCGGACATGCTTATGCATGTTATTTCTTAAACCGCATTGCAGATCAGGCCATTGTCCAACTCTGTATTCATGAAATTAAACACGCAAAGAAAGATGTTTGTGTGTCAAAGCACCACCAACAAGTGCAAGTTGATGTTGGATGGGCTGCCATTGCTTCTGCAACAAGCTGCATAAGAGGACTTCCTGGGAGAAATGACACCCAGGGTAGATACGGTTTCCCTCTATGCCAGTCCTTTCACTGAGCTAAATACAACTCTCAGCAAAAAAAGCTGTGGAGTGGCTCCAGACTGTCCCTGGCCACATTCACCTGTCCACGTGTTTGTGGTTAGGTGGTCCTTCCCAGTAAGTGCACTGGGGAGGGCACGGGTAATGTTGTGGGACCCATGCTTGTGGAAGGCGGAGACGATACCGGAAGAAATAGTGGCGGCTGGCGACCGAGTATGGACATTCGGCCGCCGCCGGCATTTTGTTGTGAAAAGCTTCCGCCTCCACGAGCCTAAAAGGCCATATTTCAAGTGCAAGCAGCTGCCCAGAAATCTGGCAGTTTAGTGTTGCGGCCTGTGGGTGGGTGGATGGCTGCATACTTGCGCTTGCATTCCAAGTAACAGAAAACTAAGCAGATGGTGGCCTCGATCATCATCATTGGCTCACCTCGGCACTATGAACTCTCCTGAAGGAGAAGCCAGTGCCCACCGGAGGAGATTCCGGTTCTCTGGTGGGCCCTTCAAACCCTGCTGAGAAGCAGCCCTGGCTAAGAAAAGTGTGGGAGAAGGTTCCCGGACACTCTATGGCTGCTTTTTTAATGTGGATCGGACATGCTTATGCATGTTATTTCTTAAACCGCATTGCAGATCAGGCCATTGTCCAAGTCTGTATTCATGAAATTAAATGCGCAAAGAAAGATGTTTGTGTGTCAAAGCACCACTGACAAGTGCAAGTTGATGTTGGACACCCAGGGTAGATACAGTTTCTCTCTATGCCAGTCCTTTCACCGAGCTAAATACAACTCTAAGCAAAAAAAGCTGTGGACCGGCTCCGTACCGTCCCTGGCCATATTCACCTGTCCACGTGTTTGTGGTTAGGCGGTCCTTCCCAGTAAGTGCATTGGGGAGGGCACGGGTAATGTTGTGGGACCCGTGCTTGTGGAAGGCGGAGACGATACCGGGAAAAATAGTGGCGGCTGGGGACCAAGTATGGACACCCGGTCGCTGCCGGCATGAGGTTATGAAAAGCTTCCGCCTCCACGAGCCTAAAAGGCCACATTTCAAGTGCAAGCAGCTGTCAAAAATTTGGCAGTATAGTATTGCAGCCTGTGGGTGGGTGGGTGGCTGGCTGCATACTTACGCTTGCATTCCCAGGAATGGGGTAGGGAAAACTGAACGCTGCACTGGGACAAGGACGTGGACGGTGATTGTTGCAAGTCTGCAACAACAGGTGCATGGCAGGAGGCATCTTCGCATGCGCCAAGGATCACTTATGATGGGCACACTTTTAGGCAGTGACCTGGGAGTCAGAAATGTTTCCAGAGGTCTTCCCCATGCTGTTCCCATGTCTTTTCAGCACTGTATGCATGTGTCTGATGATGTGTCACACCACATGGCCAGATAAGGTTTCTAAAATGTTAAAATGACATTGCCCAGTGAATGCATTTGTCTTTGCTGAAAGCAATGCAAAAGTGCAAAAACGCATCAAAAACGCTACGTGTGAACATAGCCCAAGGTGTGAAGGAGTATTTTTGGTTTTGGTTATTTATTTTGCCTTATATACAAGTCATTACCCTGGAAAGGATGTTCCTTAACATATTTCCCAGGAAAATCCATTTTGGTTTTGATTTTGTATGTTTTATTGTGAACCCGTAAAAGTGGCGTAATACTCTGACAACGTTGTTGACAGCAGTGACCTGTGAGTCAGAAATGCTTCCAGGGGTCTTCCCCATGCTGTTCCCATGTCATTTCAGCACTGTTCCCATTGATTTGGGCAATTTTTAGGCCCTCTGCAGACCGCCAGGGGGAGCCGCCTGAAAAATGCTTGAGTTTCCCATAGACTTACATTGGGCTCGTTGCTTGGGTCGAGCACCCGAGTATTCCAATTGCTTCTCTAATTCGTGTAATTAACAGCACCTGTAACTTACCTGTGGCACCTAACAGGTGTTGGCAATAACTAAATCACACTTGCAGCCAGTTAACATGGATTAAAGTTGACTCAACCTCTGTCCTGTGTCCTTGTGTGTACCACATTGAGCATGGAGAAAAGAAAGAAGACCAAAGAACTGTCTGAGGACTTGAGAAACCACATTGTGAGGAAGCATGAGCAATCTCAAGGCTACAAGTCCATCTCCAAAGACCTGAATGTTCCTGTGTCTTCTGTGCGCAGTGTCATCAAGAAGTTTAAAGCCATGGCACTGTGGCTAACCTCCCTAGATGTGGACGGAAAAGAAAAATTGACGAGAGATTTCAACGCAAGATTGTGCGGATGGTGGATAAAGAACCTCGACTAACATCCAAACAAGTTCAAGCAGCCCTGCAGTCCGAGGGTTCAACAGTGTCAACCCATACTATCCTTCGGCGTCTGAATGAAAAGTGACTGTATGGTAGGATACCCAGGAAGACCCCACTTCTTACCCCAAGACATAAAAAAGCCAGGCTGGAGTTTGCCAAAACTTACCTGAGAAAGCCTAAAACGTTTTGGAAGAATGTTCTCTGGTCAAATGAGACAAAAGTAGAGCTTTTTGGGAAAAAACATCAACATAGAGTGTGCAGGAAAAAAAAAGAGGCATTCAAAGAAAGAACACGGTCCCTACAGTCAAACATGGCGGAGGTTCCCTGATGTTTTGGGGTTGCTTTGCTGCCTCTGGCACTGGACTGCTTGACCGTGTGCATGGCATTATGAAGTCTGAAGACTACCAAGAAATTTTGCAGCATAATGTAGGGCACAGTGTGAGAAAGCTGGGTCTCCCTCAAAGGTCATGGGTCTTCTAGCAGGACAATGACCCAAAACACACTTCCGAGTAAATAATACCAAAAAATTTGTGATTGCAATCATTTTCAGGAAGAAACTGAGTATTATCTGACAGAATTGCAGGGGTGCCAATACTTTTGGCCACCACTGTATACACAGAGAAAGATAATGATCACTATACAATGAGGGGTATGTAATGAACTTCGGGGCCTACAGTCCATTATTATCTTAGCAAGGAGGTATAGTGTTAATTACTATACTTGACAGGGGCAGTCTCTAGAAGCCCCAGCGACTATCCAGACGCGTCAGAAACTGCTGCTCTGTCTTCCTGAGAAAGTCTATCAACTCTTGCTGTGCCTTCCCTCTGCTGCGCCTGGTATTGTGTGTCTCTGTCAGAAGTGATGACTCGTCCCACATGTCTCCTCCCCTCACTAACCCAGTTACGGATCCCTCACCAGATATTGGAACTCCAGAGACACCTGACCGCTGAATTGCGTCTCCTGGGTCTGTATCGACGGGAGCTGGTCCCTGGCTGCTGACCGGCCTCGTCTGGGCAGGGAACCTTGACCGGCATCATTCGGATCTTGGGTGCTTGACCGTCATCGTTTGAGCTCCATGGGTACTGACGGCTGCAGCGTCACTGTCTGTCTCTTCTCTTGGCGACAAAAACACTTCATCCTTGACACGTCGGCTTTTTATCTCTAGGGCTGGCTTCATTGTTGTCACCTGACCCAGGGCACTGACTGAATCCGTCCCTCCTGCAACTGCTCTCCTCTGGAACAGTTTCACAGGGTTTTGTTCTGGTCTGGAAACCACACGGTTTTGCATTGTCTTATCTTTTGTGTTCTGTTCTCCTACATAAGTGTACAGGGTACAGCACAGGATAAATGTGATCTTAGCCTTAAAAGTGATCCAAACTATTATGTACCACAAAATAGTACCAATAAAAGCTTCAACCCAATGTACAAAATCATGCCGTCACTCAGATCCGTCAACTCTTAATGGAAATATAGGGGGTTTCCACATTTCTGAAAGCATAAAGGCTCTTGAAAAGTGATATGATGCCCCCCCCCAAAAAAAAAATTCTGTGAAAACTGCGGTCCCAAAACCAAATGCTCCCATCTCTGCTTAGCTTTCAGTGTCCCAAAACTAGTTAGAGTCCACATTTTTTGCATTCAAGTAGCAGGGAGAGCCCTCTTAACAATTTATGGTTTGCATATGTAACGTGGCGCGGGACGGTAGACATGGGCAAGGTACTCGTACTTCACGCTTCGGCACGTTACATGAAAATGATGGTCCTGGCTGGGTGTATGGATTTTAGTTGTGATGGCGATATGGGAGTGTGGGCAACATCTCCACTTTCTTACATTTCCCCTTTCTTTAATGATGGCCATCCTCAGCCATCCAAAATCTGCAAAACACCTAGGTAAATTCACCACCACACCAGATGTAAGGCATTTTAACTATAAACAATTGTGGATCATCTTCTTATTGTAAAGATAATAGATATTAGGTAATAGATATAACATATGGCAGTTGGACAGGGCAGGAGACAGGTAAGACATGCAAGACAATTAAACAAACTTGCTTCCAGGTCATCTGTTTTGCAAACAGTATTCACCATTTGTATTTGTGCCATTTACGTTATGGCTGCTACAATTATCCACATTCACCATTCTCCCACAAATTCTGCACACTTCATCCATATTAACCCCTCTCTCCTCTCTTCTCCTATGTACAGCTGTCATGCTCTTTTCACAATGTTATACCACACAGATCCATTCATTCCCACCTTACAACACAGCAAATGCTCTCACAAAACACTCAACCATCTGCTCACTCTCTGTATCTTCCTTCTCTTAGTCGCAGGTGATATTTCTCCTAATCCAGGTCCCTCCAGTAATAATAACACTTACCCTTTCCCTGTTACATTCAGAAACTTTGCTAATCTCATTAATATTCCCTGCATATCTTCTGTCTCATTTAACTGTGCCCTTTGGAATGCAAACTCAGCATGTAATAAACTGTCTTATATCCATGACTTTTTCCTCTCTAATTCCCTCAACCTTCTGGCTCTCATCGAAACCTGGATCCAGCAGTCGGACACCACCACCGCGGCAGCTCTATTATATGGTGGCATACACTTCTGTCATACCCCGAGACTTGACAACAAATCAGGTGGAGGTGTTGGTCTGCTTCTTTCAACAAAATGTACTTTTCAGGTTATCTCCCCAGTACCCTCCCTTATCTTCCCTTCTTTTGAGGCCCACACGGTCAGACTCTACCGGCCCTTCTCCCTGCAAGTGGCGGTTGTCTATCGCCCTCCAGGTCCCTCCTGTCAGTTCCTGGATCACTTTTCTGCCTGGCTTCCAAATTTTCTACCCTGCGACATCCCCACTCTAATCATGGGAGATTTTAACATCGCAATTGGCGATTCTCTTTCCCCATCTGCTGCTCATCTTTTATCGCTAACCTCCTCCTTCGGCCTTTCACAGCTTGTTAATTGTCCTATACATGAAGACGGGAACACATTGGACCAGATCTTCTCCCGGCTTTGCTCAGTACATGACTTTACTAACTCTCCCCTTCCACTCTCTGACCATAATCTTCTTTCATTCTTTGTCAAGAACTGTGACTCTACTCAAAAAACCCCCACTTTCCACACTTATAGAAATATACGCGCCATTAACACCCAGAAATTTATGAAAAAGTTGCAATCATCATTGACCCCAATCTCCTCCCTTTCATGTCCTGACTCTGCATTGAAGCATTATAACGAAATATTGCTATGCGCCCTGGATGAAGCCGCACCTCCTACACAAAAAATAATTCGGCATAGACGGCGACAACCCTGGCACACGCCTCAAACACGTTTTCTCCAGCGGTGCTCCAGGTGCGCTGAACAGCTGTGGAGAAAATCTAATCTGCCCGAAGATTTCCTCCATTATAAATTTATGCTAAAAACATATAGCTCTGCCCTTCACCTCTCAAAACAAACCTACTTTAACAACCTCATCATCTCACTTTCCAATAATCCTAAACGCCTCTTTGACATGTTTCACACGTTTTTTTCAAAGAAAAAATTGACCATATCCAACATACTGGCTGGCAACCAGTCCATGTATTATTATTTATCCTATTTAGTATATCAAGGGTGCATTATACAATATATGTATATTTTACCTTTTGTGTCTCCCCCATTTCCTCATAGACTGTAAGCTTGCGAGCAGGGCCCTCACTCCTTTCAATATGAGATATGCTTATTCTGTATTGTCTGTATAAGTCCCCCCTAAAATTGTAAAGTGCTGCGGAATATGTTGGCGCTATAAAAATAAATTTTTTTATTATTATTATTGTAAAGCATAGTCGACCTAGTCCATCTTGGTAAGGACCCTAACATACCGAGTCCTTTGATCCGGAACCTGTCCATCTAGTTTATCTGGCCCTTCTTGTAAGGGCCCTGGAACAAAAACAACATCACAGCTGATTCACTTAATGGCTTTCCATAGGATGAAAGCACAATCCGTTAGCCCATCAACAGTACTTAGGACAGGGGCTCAGTCCATAAAGTACAGTATTAGTCCTGGACATGGCTCAGTCCATAACTGAGGGTGCAGGACTCTCCAGCCACTTTAACACTTTTTAATCCAGCAGGAAAAAGTGCAACATGTGCAGCAAAAAAATTAAATGCTCCTTGACTATCAGAGTAAAAGCACTCCATTCAGGATTCAAAGACAAGGGGAACAAGGGGGAACTGTAACTCCCATTTTGGAGGACTCCTCTGTCCTCAGCGGAGATTTTTCCTCCTGAAGCTTTTCCTCTCTGTCGGACTCCATCTTCACTTGAGAAATGGCCACAGCATAGCATCCCTTAGGGCCATGTATCATGTTATAGATCAGTGAGAGCCGAGCAGATTAATATATAGTTCTATGAGAAAAGATTCAACATAACTTGGGTTTTATTAATTTAAACCTCTGCTCTGTCTGGGATTTTTGGTCCAGTGGGCGGTTCTATCAGTGACTGACAACTTTCTTTGTATAAATGTGCATACATAAACAGCTGTTAGTCACTGATAGGACCACCCACTGGACCAAATATCCCAGACAGAGCAGAGGATTAAATTATTAAAGCGCGGGTTATACTGAATCTTTTCTCACAAACTACATAACAGTCTGCTCTGCTGCTCCTGCTCTATAACATGATGCCTGCAGATTGGATGGCATTTTCATGGTGACAGGGTCCCTTTAAATGGGTAAAATTGCAAAATGCTTGTAAAAACAAGCAACTTTGCCATTTACCTCTAATTAAAAATCCTCTCCTGAGAAGTAAGAAGCCAGGAGGCAGAGACAAAAGAGGTTTAGACAACCATTTTAAAACCACATGTAAAAAAATAATAAAACGCTTTGCTTGCCAAGTGATTTCTTCTGTCATTTCTTCAAGGCTTTTTCTGGTGAATTTTTCGTATCATTTCATAAATTTTTGAAGTTATATTATGTAGTCCATCACGTTCCATAACGGTTGTCATTGCACTGATTAGAATAATAGAGATGCATTATTGCATTCTGTCTTTCCTTTTGGTCAAATCTATTGAGTCTGCAGAAAAAAACTCTGATGGATGAAGACACCTCTGATGGCTGAAAACATATCTGAAGGTAGAAGGAGCAGAGGTTACATTTTCAAGACATTAAGTGACAAGAAACAGAACAATTAAAATTTGAGAAATGAAAAGAAGTTTTTTTATCAATAAAAAGAGTTATCTGGTACTTTGACATCTGATTGACATATTAATCTTACTGGAGTGGGACGATTAATAAAAATGCTAATAATTGATTGCTGGGCAAAAAAAGACTAATATAATTTTAGCTACTAGTATCACAGATATCTATACAAATAGTGCTTGGTACCTCCAGGTACAGTGAACTGTTACCATAGATGTACATATGACCCCTGCATAGCATGCTTTAACCCTACACAGTTAACTTATCATGGCAGCAGTGCACATTGCAGACTCCATAGTGGAAAGTGAAGTTACCAACTGGCATGCAGTCAGTGTAGTGGGTGTGAAAGTTAGCAACATCTGGTGGTGAAAATAAATGCTATAGATTCAGACACAGCAGCCTGGAACGAAGCCCAAGTGCAATTCCTGCATATGATACTGATATTTCATATTTTTACAGTTTCTTTTTTGCAAAATGTTTTTCTTTTTTACAAGACTAGTAATAACTAGTGATAAGCGAGCATACTCGCAAGTACTCGGTACTCGCCCGAGCATCTCAGTACTCGAGGTGCTCGGAGCTCACCAAGTACATGCGAGATGCTCGGGCGGATGCTCGGGTCCCCTCCCTGTATGTTTGGCGCTCTTTACAGAGCCAATGAACATGCAGGGACTGCCTATATCAGACCTGGCGCTGCGTGCTCGTCAGTCTACTCCGCTATCATACAGTGTAGGGAGAGATGCTGCTGAGCTAGGGAGAGATTCGCTTGTTTATTAGGTAGTGTAGGTAGAACAGAAGTATATTACACATATCCATCTCAACAAACAGTCCTTCTGAGGACTAATCCATCTGCAGAGATATCAGGCAGGCAGTGTATATAGCAGACTGCAGTGCATATGACGCGCCGCCTGGGCCATGTTGTTAGGGATACCCGGAGCCGGATCAGATGGGGGTTGTAGTCTCCGAGTGGCTGTGACCCGGTCCGTGCCCAGGGTGTCAAACTCAGTGTGCGGCAGTCCTTGTAGATGTTTTAAGTGTCGACTACGCCACCCGTTGATTTGCGGTCAAAAGGCCGCCGCTGCAGGATGGTCCGCTGAGGCTGGTGGTGTATGTGCAGCTGTGGTAGTATAACCCCCAACGGGAGGGGTATAGCCTCAGGGGTCAGACGTGGAGGATGGTGGTTGTGAAGGTGCAGCAAGGAGACTCAGAGGCATGAAATGCAGTTCAGGGTTTTTACTCACTGGTGTTGCTCGGGTCACTCTGTACAGCAGTGACCACCCAAGCCGTGCTGCGTCCACCAGGTCCTGGACTCGGCCAACTCCCGGGCAATTCCTGAGTATGGTCCTGAGCTCCTTTCTGACTCTCCCTTCTTCTGGCCGTTCCCACCAGGGATCCACCTGTGTCCGGCTCCCTCGGGTCTCTTGGTGGTTGAACCTTCTCTGGCTTCCCTGACCCTATGCTCGGTGTGCCATTCTGGTGGATTTGGTGAGGGTCGTGGCAGATCCTGCCCACGACCTCCGGTTCCTGGCTAAGGTGTGCTTTGGCCTCTGCCAGCTTGGGATCCGGTACCCTTTTGCCGACCCTTCACCCTTATCAGTTCTCATACGGGCTCTTAGGGTCCCCTCTCGTCCTGCGCCTCTGGGTCCCTCTTCCTTCTCCTCTCCTGGAGTACTGCTGACTCGCAGACTCACTAACTGACTGACTGACTCTGTCCTAAGATGGTGCCCACCTTATATACTCCCTCTATGTGTGAGCTCAGGCGACCAGCACCCAATGAGCTCCTACATTTACCCAGACTACTCCCCCTATCTGCCCCTACACTACTGGGATGTTCCACCCCCCTCCCACTCCAGCCAGGGACAGACGCTGTCGTACCTGCACATATACTGGTGGGAGTACCGTTGTTCTGTCCCCCGGAAATGGGATGTATGTAGTGCATGCAGCCTACTAAGCTCAGTTCCACACTCCATCCTTACCCGGGAGTGGAATACCACACCTCTGGGTCGAGGTGCAATACCCCTGTAGCAGCCGAATCCTCAGGGTGCTACATTCCCCCCTGGTAAATCACAGCATGTCCTCGGGCTGTAAAAGAATAAACATCCAAAAACATACAATTTTTTTTTTTTTCAAAACATAAACATATAGAACATATAAACATTATATATATCATCAGCAGCAATAAACTCTTCATATAAAAACTTTTCATTATTAACATTCTTGTTCCTCCGGCCACGATGCAAATTGTGACCAGGTAAGTGCCACAGTCTCTGGTAGAAAAAAACAACAGTTTCCTATAAAACCGGTAGGGGGCGCCTTAAGGGGCGCAACTATATACAAAGGGAGGTATGGCCGCTCTCAGTCCTCGGCCAGTGGGGAAAAGGGATGGCTGTTCACAGTCCTCAGCCTGTTAGGGGATAGGGACACACGGGTATTCACTTGCTGGTCCCGACGGGGACTACACTTTGGTAGCAGCAGTTTTTGTACCCACATGGGTAACTATTTACATATTCTATTTACAGTTCATCAGTGGCGGTGTGCTCTTGGCTGAGGGTAATCTTTAGACCCGTCCGGGTCCTCTTGATCCTCCTCACCCCGTAGCTCCTCCTCAGTCAGTCTATGCACATGCAGGGCATACGGGCCCTTGGCGCACTGATGCCGGGTGAAGGTGACCTCATCACCCAGGTATAGGTCACGACCTCTGTGCCCCTCCGGCAGATGACTTTCAACGTCTCTGCGGGTGACAAAGACGTCGCCGGGGGTCTTGTGGTCCCGGATGAAACCCCACCCGTGCTCCAACTGGAATTTTATTACAGTCCCGCTGGCACGGGGACAGTGGGCAGCACGGGGGTTTCTGCGGGCTCGGCTCTTCTGCTCGGCGCTCTTCACTTGGAGCCGCTCCTCGCGGACCCGCCTCTCTCGTCGCTCCTTAGCAAAAACCTCCAACTGTTGCCGGCAGCACTCCGCACGCTGGGCTGCGGCTGCCCGGGTCTCCTCGGTGAATCCCATCAGGTCCTCACCGGTAAAGTCCCACTCGAACTGGGCTTCCTCCAACGAGAGTGGGGTGATCTTGGCGGGCGCCGGAGCCGGGATCAGGGGCTCATCCAGGGGTCTTTCTTTCCGGAGTCGGGGATGGTGGTACTCCGGTGGCCACACAGGGGGCTGCCCATCCGGGCAAGTCTGCTGGGCAAACAGGTCTTCACCCAGGTGTGGCGCTGTGGACGTTGAGGGCGCGGTGGTGGTAGCGGCGCCCGGGTTCACCAGGCCTTGCGATCAGGCCTGGGGCACCCTGAAGGTGAAGGGCACCGTGAAGACGGCGGCGCCCGGGGTTACTTGGCCCAGCGACCAGGCCGGTGGCTCGGCTGTGGTATAGGGCGCTGTTGGTACTGCTGCGCCCGGGGGTACTCGGCCCTGCGACCAGGCCGGTGGCGCTTCCTGCTTGGCCGCGCTCAGGGTTGAGGCGCGTGACGTTACAGGGGGCGTGGCCGCGGCTCCGGCCGCTTGAGGCCTAGCTTGGAGCGATGACGCAGCGGCTACGGGAATGGTGAATGGGGCTTCGGGCTCTGCGACGGGGAGCTGGGGCAGGTTTACGGCTTCTGGGCACGGGATGTTGTCGTCCCCATTACCTGCCTTCATCTCTTCGGCTCCCTCCGCGGCGTCGTCTCCGGCCGTCGTCCATCCTCCGCCGTCCTCAGAGGTGGATTTACTCGTCGCTGCGGGTGGCATGCTTCGCTGGCGGGCTCCGGCCTGCCGGGCCATCTCTCGGGTCCACTCCGCCAGTGTTTCCTGCTGCACCCGGGCCATCCTTCGTGCTAGGCCCTCCAGCGCGGTCTGTGCACGCTCCCGATCTCCGGGGAGCTGCGCCAGGATCTCCAGCAGGCCTTCTGGAGTGGCGACCTGCAACAGGCTCCTGACCACTGGGTCGGTGCTGCCTGGCTCTCCCTCCATCTCCGGGTGTGTTCTCTCTGGACTCTCCTCCAGACTCCTCCAAGCTGCTCCCATCTTCTTTCTTTTGTTCTGTCTACGCCCATACTGAGGGCGGTCCCGGGGCAACTTTGTGATTGCCAGTTCCAGGGGCAGTTCTCTCACGCTGATGGACATATCAATCATCACAGTCTCTGCTGGTGGGGGCGGTTTCCACTTTTGGTGCCATTTTCGGTCCTGGCCCACGATGGGAGGTGGCCTCTTGCCATCCTTTGGCACGCCCATAATGGCGTCCGCTCTGCCAAGGCGGGAAATCTTCTCAGATGGCGGGAACCGCTTCCCAATGGCGGGAAACTCTGTGGATGGCGGGAAAAGACTGCAGATGACGGGCAAATGGCGGGAACTGATCCGAAATGGCGTCCGATGGCGGGGACCCTCTGGAATTGGCGGGAGACTTCTTTTTACGGTAAATATGAACTTTTCTTCAGGCACGCAGTACCCGGTGGTTGCGGGCACGTTATCCTGCCGAATACGCCAAAGTTTACGCGCCCCCTGGGCCATGTTGTTAGGGATACCCGGAGCCGGATCAGATGGGGGTTGTAGTCTCCGAGTGGCTGTGACCCGGTCCGTGCCCAGGGTGTCAAACTCAGTGTGCGGCAGTCCTTGTAGATGTTTTTAGTGTCGACTACGCCACCCGTTGATTTGCGGTCAAAAGGCCGCCGCTGCAGGATGGTCCGCTGAGGCTGGTGGTGTATGTGCAGCTGTGGTAGTATAACCCCCAACGGGAGGGGTATAGCCTCAGGGGGTCAGACGTGGAGGATGGTGGTTGTGAAGGTGCAGCAAGGAGACTCAGAGGCATGAAATGCAGTTCAGGGTTTTTACTCACTGGTGTTGCTCGGGTCACTCTGTACAGCAGTGACCACCCAAGCCGTGCTGCGTCCACCAGGTCCTGGACTCGGCCAACTCCCGGGCAATTCCTGAGTATGGTCCTGAGCTCCTTTCTGACTCTCCCATCTTCTGGCCGTTCCCACCAGGGATCCACCTGTGTCCGGCTCCCTCGGGTCTCTTGGTGGTTGAACCTTCTCTGGCTTCCCTGACCCTATGCTCGGTGTGCCATTCTGGTGGATTTGGTGAGGGTCGTGGCAGATCCTGCCCACGACCTCCGGTTCCTGGCTAAGGTGTGCTTTGGCCTCTGCCAGCTTGGGATCCGGTACCCTTTTGCCGACCCTTCACCCTTATCAGTTCTCATACGGGCTCTTAGGGTCCCCTCTCGTCCTGCGCCTCTGGGTCCCTCTTCCTTCTCCTCTCCTGGAGTACTGCTGACTCGCAGACTCACTAACTGACTGACTGACTCTGTCCTAAGATGGTGCCCACCTTATATACTCCCTCTATGTGTGAGCTCAGGCGACCAGCACCCAATGAGCTCCTACATTTACCCAGACTACTCCCCCTATCTGCCCCTACACTACTGGGATGTTCCACCCCCCTCCCACTCCAGCCAGGGACAGACGCTGTCGTACCTGCACATATACTGGTGGGAGTACCGTTGTTCTGTCCCCCGGAAATGGGATGTATGTAGTGCATGCAGCCTACTAAGCTCAGTTCCACACTCCATCCTTACCCGGGAGTGGAATACCACACCTCTGGGTCGAGGTGCAATACCCCTGTAGCAGCTGAATCCTCAGGGTGCTACATTCCCCCCTGGTAAATCACAGCATGTCCTCGGGCTGTAAAAGAATAAACATCCAAAAACATACAATTTTTTTTTTTTTCAAAACATAAACATATAGAACATATAAACATTATATATATCATCAGCAGCAATAAACTCTTCATATAAAAACTTTTCATTATTAACATTCTTGTTCCTCCGGCCACGATGCAAATTGTGACCAGGTAAGTGCCACAGTCTCTGGTAGAAAAAAACAACAGTTTCCTATAAAACCGGTAGGGGGCGCCTTAAGGGGCGCAACTATATACAAAGGGAGGTATGGCCGCTCTCAGTCCTCGGCCAGTGGGGAAAAGGGATGGCTGTTCACAGTCCTCAGCCTGTTAGGGGATAGGGACACACGGGTATTCACTTGCTGGTCCCGACGGGGACTACACTTTGGTAGCAGCAGTTTTTGTACCCACATGGGTAACTATTTACATATTCTATTTACAGTTCATCAGTGGCGGTGTGCTCTTGGCTGAGGGTAATCTTTAGACCCGTCCGGGTCCTCTTGATCCTCCTCACCCCGTAGCTCCTCCTCAGTCAGTCTATGCACATGCAGGGCATACGGGCCCTTGGCGCACTGATGCCGGGTGAAGGTGACCTCATCACCCAGGTATAGGTCACGACCTCTGTGCCCCTCCGGCAGATGACTTTCAACGTCTCTGCGGGTGACAAAGACGTCGCCGGGGGTCTTGTGGTCCCGGATGAAACCCCACCCGTGCTCCAACTGGAATTTTATTACAGTCCCGCTGGCACGGGGACAGTGGGCAGCACGGGGGTTTCTGCGGGCTCGGCTCTTCTGCTCGGCGCTCTTCACTTGGAGCCGCTCCTCGCGGACCCGCCTCTCTCGTCGCTCCTTAGCAAAAACCTCCAACTGTTGCCGGCAGCACTCCGCACGCTGGGCTGCGGCTGCCCGGGTCTCCTCGGTGAATCCCATCAGGTCCTCACCGGTAAAGTCCCACTCGAACTGGGCTTCCTCCAACGAGAGTGGGGTGATCTTGGCGGGCGCCGGAGCCGGGATCAGGGGCTCATCCAGGGGTCTTTCTTTCCGGAGTCGGGGATGGTGGTACTCCGGTGGCCACACAGGGGGCTGCCCATCCGGGCAAGTCTGCTGGGCAAACAGGTCTTCACCCAGGTGTGGCGCTGTGGACGTTGAGGGCGCGGTGGTGGTAGCGGCGCCCGGGTTCACCAGGCCTTGCGACCAGGCCTGGGGCACCCTGAAGGTGAAGGGCACCGTGAAGACGGCGGCGCCCGGGGTTACTTGGCCCAGCGACCAGGCCGGTGGCTCGGCTGTGGTATAGGGCGCTGTTGGTACTGCTGCGCCCGGGGGTACTCGGCCCTGCGACCAGGCCGGTGGCGCTTCCTGCTTGGCCGCGCTCAGGGTTGAGGCGCGTGACGTTACAGGGGGCGTGGCCGCGGCTCCGGCCGCTTGAGGCCTAGCTTGGAGCGATGACGCAGCGGCTACGGGAATGGTGAATGGGGCTTCGGGCTCTGCGACGGGGAGCTGGGGCAGGTTTACGGCTTCTGGGCACGGGATGTTGTCGTCCCCATTACCTGCCTTCATCTCTTCGGCTCCCTCCGCGGCGTCGTCTCCGGCCGTCGTCCATCCTCCGCCGTCCTCAGAGGTGGATTTGCTCGTCGCTGCGGGTGGCATGCTTCGCTGGCGGGCTCCGGCCTGCCGGGCCATCTCTCGGGTCCACTCCGCCAGTGTTTCCTGCTGCACCCGGGCCATCCTTCGTGCTAGGCCCTCCAGCGCGGTCTGTGCACGCTCCCGATCTCCGGGGAGCTGCGCCAGGATCTCCAGCAGGCCTTCTGGAGTGGCGACCTGCAACAGGCTCCTGACCACTGGGTCGGTGCTGCCTGGCTCTCCCTCCATCTCCGGGTGTGTTCTCTCTGGACTCTCCTCCAGACTCCTCCAAGCTGCTCCCATCTTCTTTCTTTTGTTCTGTCTACGCCCATACTGAGGGCGGTCCCGGGGCAACTTTGTGATTGCCAGTTCCAGGGGCAGTTCTCTCACGCTGATGGACATATCAATCATCACAGTCTCTGCTGGTGGGGGCGGTTTCCACTTTTGGTGCCATTTTCGGTCCTGGCCCACGATGGGAGGTGGCCTCTTGCCATCCTTTGGCACGCCCATAATGGCGTCCGCTCTGCCAAGGCGGGAAATCTTCTCAGATGGCGGGAACCGCTTCCCAATGGCGGGAAACTCTGTGGATGGCGGGAAAAGACTGCAGATGACGGGCAAATGGCGGGAACTGATCCGAAATGGCGTCCGATGGCGGGGACCCTCTGGAATTGGCGGGAGACTTCTTTTTACGGTAAATATGAACTTTTCTTCAGGCACGCAGTACCCGGTGGTTGCGGGCACGTTATCCTGCCGAATACGCCAAAGTTTACGCGCCCCCTGGGCCATGTTGTTAGGGATACCCGGAGCCGGATCAGATGGGGGTTGTAGTCTCCGAGTGGCTGTGACCCGGTCCGTGCCCAGGGTGTCAAACTCAGTGTGCGGCAGTCCTTGTAGATGTTTTTAGTGTCGACTACGCCACCCGTTGATTTGCGGTCAAAAGGCCGCCGCTGCAGGATGGTCCGCTGAGGCTGGTGGTGTATGTGCAGCTGTGGTAGTATAACCCCCAACGGGAGGGGTATAGCCTCAGGGGGTCAGACGTGGAGGATGGTGGTTGTGAAGGTGCAGCAAGGAGACTCAGAGGCATGAAATGCAGTTCAGGGTTTTTACTCACTGGTGTTGCTCGGGTCACTCTGTACAGCAGTGACCACCCAAGCCGTGCTGCGTCCACCAGGTCCTGGACTCGGCCAACTCCCGGGCAATTCCTGAGTATGGTCCTGAGCTCCTTTCTGACTCTCCCATCTTCTGGCCGTTCCCACCAGGGATCCACCTGTGTCCGGCTCCCTCGGGTCTCTTGGTGGTTGAACCTTCTCTGGCTTCCCTGACCCTATGCTCGGTGTGCCATTCTGGTGGATTTGGTGAGGGTCGTGGCAGATCCTGCCCACGACCTCCGGTTCCTGGCTAAGGTGTGCTTTGGCCTCTGCCAGCTTGGGATCCGGTACCCTTTTGCCGACCCTTCACCCTTATCAGTTCTCATACGGGCTCTTAGGGTCCCCTCTCGTCCTGCGCCTCTGGGTCCCTCTTCCTTCTCCTCTCCTGGAGTACTGCTGACTCGCAGACTCACTAACTGACTGACTGACTCTGTCCTAAGATGGTGCCCACCTTATATACTCCCTCTATGTGTGAGCTCAGGCGACCAGCACCCAATGAGCTCCTACATTTACCCAGACTACTCCCCCTATCTGCCCCTACACTACTGGGATGTTCCACCCCCCTCCCACTCCAGCCAGGGACAGACGCTGTCGTACCTGCACATATACTGGTGGGAGTACCGTTGTTCTGTCCCCCGGAAATGGGATGTATGTAGTGCATGCAGCCTACTAAGCTCAGTTCCACACTCCATCCTTACCCGGGAGTGGAATACCACACCTCTGGGTCGAGGTGCAATACCCCTGTAGCAGCCGAATCCTCAGGGTGCTACACATATAGCACAAGAGGCTCCATTCCAGTTCTGTCTGCTGTTGCCCCTGTTAGATATTTCTAGAAATAGGTCCAGGTCTCAGGGGCCAGGAATAATTTTTTTTGGATCTTAATCCTCATGATTTGCTTAAAAAGTAATTAAGAGAACACCGTTTTTCTGCACCATTTGCTTGTTGGCACTGCAGAATACAGTCAGGTCCTTTCCATATTACAGCACTAAAAATCCAGCTATTTAAAACTGTGGTTTCTCCGCCACACAGATCACATATACGTTTTCAGAAAATACTGCCATTTGTGGCCTCCATTAAAAATTTGTTTCAGTGTGTCAGCGAAGTTTTTGACACCGGTTTGCTGTTCAAAATAGTTAACCACAGGCCAGGTATTTAAAACTGTGGTTTCTCCGTCACACGGATCACATATAAGTTCGCTCCAAATTCAGCCATTTGTAGTGAGCGTGGAAGATATTGTCCTATATTTAAAATGGGCAAGGCGTGTGGCATGGGATGGGGAACTGGGCGTGATGGTGATGGTGCATGCCGAGGCCGAGACCGAGGCCATGGGCAAGCTGAAATGGTGCCACAACAAACATCCACATCTTTTCGCCCGACCTTCCTGTCCCAATTCCTAGGGAACCGCAGCAGACCACTATTGAACCCAGAGCAGTGTCAAAAGGCTGTTGGTTGAATAGCGGATAATGCTTCCAGTCACTTTGCCACCACCACCACCACCCTGTCTTTCACACAGTCAAGTCTCAGTAACCATGAGTCAACTGATCCCACATTTGGACACTCCGAAGAGCTGTTCACTTTTCCATTTATAGATTCGGGCCTCTCGCCTGGTCCACTTGAAGCGGGGCAAGAGGAGATCGCTTGCAGCGATGCCCAAATATTTGAGCAGCCACGGTCACTCGAAGTCGGCAGTGGGAAAGTGTCACAAAAGGTGGATGATGATGAGACACAATTGCCAGAAAGTCAGGAGGAGGACCAGGATGCGGAAGTGGAAGACGAGGTGGTGGATGATATAGTAACTGAACCAACCTGGCAGGAGGACATGCAGAGCGAGGACAGCAGCATACAGGGGGAGGGAGGCAGAGCACCCCAACAAGCAGGAAGAAGCAGTGTAATGGCCGCAGACAGAAGGCAGGCAACCGTTCCCCATAACACTAACAAGAAGGAAGTTGCCAGTACAACTGTTAGGTCTTCCCGAGTCTGGTTGCTTTTTAAAGACTCTGCTGATAACCCCAAAAAGGCCATTTGCACCACCTGCACACCAGCAACAGCAGGGATGTCAAAACTACCAGCCTGACCACCACCAGCATGATCAGGTACATGGCAGCAAAGCTCCCGACTTTGTGGGCCGAATCCCAGGGTCCAGAAACAGTGTCTGCACGTGGCACCACTGCTTCTTCCCCTGTTGTGCAATCAAGCCAATCCCCTTTCCATGGTGCATGCGAAGATGCCTCCTGCCTGGCACCTGTCGTTGCACATTCTCAAGTAGCAATATCAGGAAGCACGTCCACGTTCTTGTCCCAGTGCAGCATTCAGTTGTCCATACCCCAGTCCTTGGAACACAAGCGCAAATACGCAGCCAACGCACCACGGGCCACGCTGCTAAAATCCCACATTTCGTGACTGCTTGCGCTCGAAATGTTGCCTTTTAGGCTCATGGAGACAGAAACATTCCGCAACCTGATGGCAGTGGCCATCCCTCAGTACTCGGTCCCCAGCCGCCACTATTTCTCCAGGTGTGCCGTCCCCGCATTACACAAGAACATGTCCCAAAACATTTCCCGAGCCCTCAACAACGCAGTTACTGGGAAAGTCCACCTAACCACGGACTCGTGGACAAGTGCTTGTGTGCAGGGACGGTACATCTCACTGACCGCACACTGGGTCAACATAGTGAAAGCCGGGACCCAGTCGGACCTTGGGTCGGAACAGGTTCTCCTGACGCCAAGGAATGTGGGCACTAGGTCAATCAGGGTTGCCCCCACAGTCTACAGCTCCTGCACCTCATCCTCCTCAGCCTCAATCTCCGAAATGACCACATCAGTCACAAGCTGGAAGCACTGCAGCACTGCCTCGGCCAAGTGGCAACAGGCTGTGCTGAAGCTAATACACTTAGGTGACAAACCACACAATGCTGAAGAGTTGTGGACAGCTCTGAAAAAGCAAGCAGATCTGTGGCTCACACCGCTAAACCTACAGCCAGGCATGGTCGTGTGTGACAATGGCTGGAACCTGGTGGCGGCTCTGAGGCGAGGCGAGCTCACACACATACCATGCCTGGCCCATGTGCTTAACCTCGTGGTTCAGCGGTTTCTTAATTCCTACCCGGAGCTGCATGATCTGCTTGTTAAAGTGCGTCGCCTGTGTGCCCATTTTAGAAAGTCACCTACAGCTTCCGCCGCCCTTGCCGTGTTTCAGCAGTGTTTGCAGCTTCCGGCTCACAGACTGGTATGTGATGTCCCAATGCATTGGAACTCTACACTGCAGATGTTGGGAAGGATTTGTGAGCAGAAGAGGGCTGTTGTTGAGTACCAGCATCAACAAGGCTATCGGTATTCTGTTAAGACTCCACAAAAAGACCTCAGGAGTGGACATGGATGTCAGACATATGTACCATCCTCCAAAACTTTGAGGACTTCACCAAGATGGTGTGTGGCGATGACACCATAATTAGCATCACCATCCCACTTCTCTGTCTTCTGACACGCTCTCTGCTCACAATCAAAAAGGATGCATTGCAGGCGGAGAACGATGAGATGGAGCAAGGAACCATACAGGGTGATTACACACAGCCGAGCCTCATCTCATTCCAATGTGGATTGAGTGACAATGAGGAAGAAGAGGAGGAAGAACAGGAGCTAGTTTCATGCGCTATAGACGGTACTACCTGCACAACTGTCATATTGTCTGTTCAGCGTGGATGGCCTGAGGACAGAAAGGAGGAGGAGATCATGGTCAGTCATCCTCTTGGTGAGGACACGGAAGTCTTGCCTGTTAGCAGTTTGGCACGCATGGCTGAGTTTGTTACGCTGCCTTTCCCATGACCATCGCGTTCTCAAAATTTTGGGTGACAGTCATTACTGGTGGGTGACACTTCTAGACCCACGCTACAAGGAGAACATTATGTCTCTTATTCCTGAGGCGGACAGGTCTACAAAAATGAGGCAGTACCATAAGGCCCTTGCTGCGGAACTATTAAAAAATTCCCATCTGAAAACGCTGGCGGCAGAGGTCACAGGTCGTTGGAAAACCAAGGACTACAGGCGAGAGAGACACAACTCCAATCCAGTAGAGGCAGGGGAACACTGTCAAAGTTCTGGTAAAATATTCTGAGCCCCTCCCATCGCACAGGCCCTGAGGCACGGGGTATTCTCACAAGGAGTGCAAAGTTTGGGAAGATGCCGAGGGAGTACCTTGCCGACCGTACAAATGTCCTCCGTGATTCCTCTGTGCCTGTGGAAAGAACTGGCTCTCTACACCTTGGAGGTCCTGGTCTGCCCAGTCGCTAGCGTTTTATCAGAGCGGGTTTTTAGTGCCGCTGGTGGAATTATAAATGATAAGCGCATCCGCCTGTCAACTGAAAATGCTGACAGGCGGACTCTTATAAAAATGAACAAGGGATGGATTGGGCCAGACTTCTCAACACCACCGAATGATAGCAGCGTAACATAAACTCAAATCCAGTGTCTTTTCTTGGGAGGTGTATTCCCATGCACCTTTTCACACCCACACATGGGTATACGCTTCCTGATTTTGGCTATTTGCTCTTGTCCTCCTCCTTCTCCTCATCCTCATCCTCCACCACCATATCACCAGGGTGACCGTGGTCTGTGATGCAACACCCACATAATTTTTTTAAAGGGTGTTTATGATGGCAGTAAAAAAAATTTTTTATACAGTATGTTCATGTATACCCCCAGGGCTAAATGTTTGTCAGCCCATATAATTAGTGCATGGGCATTACAAGTATAGGAGACCTGCTCCTTTTTAATGGGAATATTTATTTTGAGGCCTTCCTCCACGTCTCTTCCAAGGGGCATTGGAGTGCCTCACAATTTTTGGCAGCCCTTGCATTCACTGCATAGGCCAACACTATCGGAGACCCACTTCCTAATAATGGGAACATTTTTTTATGAGGCCCTCTACATCTCTTCCAAGGGGTATTGGTGTGCGTCCCAATTTTTGGCAACCCTTGAATTCACTACTACTACCCCCATCATCCAGTGCCTCCTGTCACTGTACACAAGTGCCGCTGTTGGGAAGAGTTAGCTGTCATCAGAACACTTGCGCAGTGAAGTTGAAAGTAAAAAAAAAAGTTTAAATAAATAATCATTTAAATAAAAATAATAAACACATTATACTCACCTACCACTTACCTACATTTTGTCCCCGATGTTCTCCTCCCCTGGAAGAAATAAAAAAACACCATTTACTCACCTTACAGCTAATCTCCGAAGCCATTGTTCCCTGTAATAAAGGTAAAATAATAAACCAACCTCATCCTCACCTGTCCGCCGTAGTCCATATAGTGAGTGTCCCACGACGATCTCACTGATAGCACATCCAGAGATGTGACAGTGCTACCAGGCAGCTAGCGATACACTGACAGGAGCACGTTCGCTCCCGCAGTATATCGCGATGAGCTGCCGGCACTGAGGTCACCGGAGTTCTATCAGCTTAAGATCAGCTGAGAGTTCGGGACCTCACTTACGGCACCAGTGTTGTGTGGGAATTTTCCCACGCAACACTGATGCCATAAGTGAGATTACAGGAGCGCTCAGCTGATCTTCAGCTGTTTTAACTCAAGTGACCTCACTCCTGCAGCGCAGCACTATACACTGACAGGAGTGATTACACTCCTCTCAGTGTATACAGTGCTGTCTTCTACAGCAGTGACATCAGTGATTGCTGGTGTGACTGCTGTAGAAGTGACCTGGATCGCCGTGGGACACTGGGATTACGTCATGACGGCGGAGAGGTGAGAGATATGGTTGTTTTTTATTTTTGGTTTCTTACAGGAGACGAGGGATTCGGGGACTAGGCGTTAGGTGAGTATACAGCATTATTTATTTTTAAATTAATTATTAAAACCGTGTGGAATTTTATTTAAATAAAGACTTAATTCTGGCCGTGTCTTTATTGAAAAAATGTCAAAAACCTTACTACGGGGTTAGTAATGGGGGTGTCTTATAGATGCCCTCCATTACTAACCTGGGTTTCATGTCAGCCGCCAATACAAGGCTGACATGAACCCCACCCTATTATCCCAGTCGCCACCGCTACACAGCAGTGGGGAGAGCGGAGGCTAAGCACTAGTGTTGAGCCACCCCCGTAGTGTTCGAGTTCGGTTCGGTTCGTCGAACACCCGTGTGTTCGCCAACTGTTCGTCGAACTGTTCGTCGAACACCTTCGAACACCGTTAAAACCAATGGCAGGCAAACAAAAACACATAGAAACACATAGAAAACACCTTCAAAGGTGTCCAAAAGCTGACAAACTGCTCAGAAGACACAACTAACACATGGAAAAGTGACAAGTACATATAGTCATGCGAAAAGAAAAGAGGTGGAGGAGTAAAAGGAGGGGGAGACACAGATATAGGCATGTCATGCCCTTCTAAAATCCAAAAAGTGAGAAGCCGAGACGGCCAGTCCGCTCCTGCCCGTGCCACCTCCGTGTCGCCGGGTTTGTGCCAGAGCCGCGGTGAACCCTGACGGCCAGCCCCCCTCTCCCAATACTGGTGCCTGTCCGCTGGTGGGTCGAGAGAGCCCCCCTGTGGTGGAGGCAGCTCTAAGCTTTTTAATTTAAATTGTCCCTCTAATTTGAATGAATACACTTTAAATCCATTTACAAGGATCTATTGGAGGGCAAGTCTCATGCCAGCAGCCGCGTAATTCCAGCTCCAGTAGCGTCCACTAAAGCTGCTGCAGTTAAAAAGCTTTTATAAGGATCGAGCTCGGCTGTCCACCGCAAGGCATCCTAGTGCCAGTCCCAGCCCCTATGCCTTGGGGTGCCTCCTGATGCTCTTCACTGAGTATCCCGTGGTCCCGAAGCATTTCCTTTGAAAAAATTAAGTGTCCAAACTACAGGTGGTGTAGCTTGCTTAACAGCCGGGATAATCCGCTGACTAGCAGACACTGCTACTAGGCACAAAGTATTTCCTGGGCTAGATGCAGTTAAAAATTTGTAAGTAGATACTCTCGTTGGATGCTGAGAAAGCATTCCATAGAGTCTCCTGGCACGCCATATATGATTCTCTTAAAAAGCTTGGGGTAGGGGTCTAGGGGACCCTTTTATAGCCAAAATCACAGCCCTGTATCACAATACGTCACCTAGGCTAAAGATAAATGGAACTGTAGCACCGAGGGCTCGGTTGCTACAGACGTATTGCACCTCACCCAGAGGTGTGATATCTCACTCTCAGATAAGGATGGAGTGTGGATCAGGACCCGACACCTGCATGCATTACACCACATTGCCGTGGGGCAGGGCGACCAATATGCCCCTGAGATGGGCACGACAGTCCCTGTCCCTGGCTGGAGTGGGGGGAGGGAACACTGAGGAAGGGGAACCCTGCAGTGCAGGAGCAGGGAGGAAGCAGTTCCTGGGTGCATTGAGAAGGGAGTATAAAAGGTGGGCACCATCTTAGTTCAGTGCAGAGAAGTCTGAGCAGAAGTGGCAGGGAGCAGGGGCTCTGCATGAGCTCTGCTCCGGAGGCGGGCCTAGTAACAGAGGCCCAGGCCTGCAAGAGGGAGAAGGAAGGAAGAGGAGTGGAGAAGGCTCCAGGAACGAGGAATGAAGGGATCCCAGGGGTGCGGACGGGCGAGTCGCCACCGCACGCCCGAATCCACCTGCGTGGAGGGGTCAGGCCAAAGGGGGAGACCGGTCCCCGAACTAGTGGAGGCAGGAAACGACCCTCAGCTAGAAACCGGAGGCTCTGACATTTTATGTGGCGCAGCCCCTTGCTCCACCCGCTAGGAAGGCACCACATAGGGTCAGGGAAACTGGCGCCAAGTTTACCAAGAGGAGGCCCGAGGCAGCCGGACAGAAGTGTTGGTAAGAAAGGCCAGACAAAGGACACACAAAGGGGGTCCTGTGAAGCGCTCCAAAGTTATCTGGGAGTTGTCTGAGCCCCTCACCTGGTGAGCACAGTACGACGTGGGCAGCCGTTACCTGCAGACGTGGTCTGGATAATAAGAACTGTGAGTAAAGGCCCTGAACTGCATCACTGACTCCGTGTCGTTACTGCTGCTGCCCTGCACCATCACCCCCATCCTCCGCATACACTGCCCTGAGGCTATACTCCTCCCGTGGGGAGTTATGCTACGCTCTGCTGCACCCACAACACCAGCCTTAGCGGTCTGCCCTGTAGCGGCGGTTCACTCTGACCGCAATCCACGGGTGGCGTAGTCGGACATTTAAACATCAAAACCACATAAATAGTTCCGCCACTGGTTTGACCGCCCTGAGCCACGGAACCGGATCGCCGCCACGAAGACTACAACCACCAGCATCCACCAAAAAGGGTCCGGCTCCGGGTGTCCCAAGGCCCAGGAGGTGCGTCAGAACATTTTCATCACCTTTCACAATCACCAATGGGACAAGGCAGGGATGTCCTCTGTCCCCTCTCTTATACAACCTAGTGACGGAGCACCTGCTCTCATCAATTCGCCATAACCCCAATATTAGGTGGATTGAGGTGGGAGGCACCGAGTACAAGTGCTCTCTATTTGCTGATGATGTCCTAGTATATATCACTCAATCACATATATCCATCCCTGCTGTCATGGCTGAAATAGATCACTTTGTTACATGGTAAAATTTTAAAATCAATGCAGCGAAGTCTGAGGCCCTCGATGTCTCCCTCCCTAAATCCATATAGGATTCCATCCAGTCCAACTTTCCCTTTGCCTGGCCCTCACAGGGTATCAAATACTTAGGAATTCCTATTCATAGAGACCTCTCCCATCTATGTTATCTTAATTTTGGGCCCTTTATTGAACAATTCCATACAGACCACGGTTGGCAAGTTAGAACTGTAAGATTCACTACGTGAACCACTGGTGTTTTGTGGAAAAGCACATGTACACCGCGTTCCAAATTATTATGCAAAAAGTGTTTAGGAGTGATAAGGGAAGAATTTGTTTGTTTGTCAGTTAAACTCATTGATGGTGATGTGTGTCAGGGCTCTTTATATCACTGTAAGCAATTGCAGACACCTGTGCTAATTAGTTTGGCAGGTGTGTCCAATGAAAGGCAAGACTACTTAAGAAGGCTCTCTCACATTAGTAAGCAGCCTACATTTTCTGCCAAAATGGGAAAGAAAAAGGATGTGTCGGCTGCTGAGAAGCAACAAATTGTGGAGTGTTTAGGTCAAGGCATGACTACAATCAACATTGTGCGATGATCAGGATGAAGTGTCTTGGCAATCAAGAAGTATGTAGCTGATTCACAGTACACACGTGTGCGTGCTGATAAGGGCAAATTGAGGACTCTTTCCTACAGGCAATTACGTCAGGTTGAAAGAGCAGCGGCAAAAAAGCCTTGTCATAGCAGCAGACAAGTTTTTGAAGCTGCTTGTGCCTCCAACGTCCCCCGAACAACAAGATGCAGGGTCCTTCAGAGGTTTGCAGCTGTGCATACGCCATCCTGTCGACCTCCTCTATCCACTTCACACAAGCAGAAACGGCTCCAGTGGGCCAAACATTACATGAAGACTGATTTCAAAACTGTTTTGTTCACGGATGAGTGCCGTGCAGCGCTCGATGGTCCAGATGAATGGAGTGGAGGATGGCTGGTTGATGGACACCCCACGCAAACATGGCTACAGTGCCAACAAGGAGGAGGTGGAGTAATGTTTTGGGCTGGAATCATGGGGAGAGAGATTGTCGGCCCCTTTAGGATCCCTGAAGGCGCTAAAGATGAACTCCATAATGTATGTGGATTTTCTCAAACAGCACTTCCTGCCATGGTTCAAGAAGAAGAACCGTGTATTTCACAGCAAGATCATTTTTCTGCATGATAATGCACCATCTCATGCTGCACATAAAACATCTGCATCTCTGGCTGATATGGGCATAAAAGGGGACAAACTTATGGTGTGACCCCCATGCTCCCCTGACCTCTACCCCATTCAGAACCTTTGGAGCATCATTAAAAGGAGTGTCTATGATGGCGGGAGGCAGTTCACATCTAAGCAACAGCTCTGGGAGGGTATTCTGTCCTCATGCAAAACAATTAAAGCAGAAACCATCCAAAACCTGACAAATTCAATGGACGAGAGAGTTCAGAAGCTCCTTTCGAGCAAGGGGTCCTATGTGAAAATGTAACATCACCTAGAATAAAGTTTTGAGTTGAAAACTGTTTGATTTCAGTTTCTAACAACCTGCTAATGCTTATAATTTCAAAAATGACCATTTTTTTGGTCTTTATTAAAATGAAAAGGTTGATCGAAAAGTTTGGGGGATCTAAGAGTGTGGCAACCCAGTAGTCATGATTACTTCGAATTCTGACAATATGAGGGTCATGCTGCAGGTAGTGCAGCACGAAGGCACTTATGTGTCTTGCGCATCTCGGAGCCCCAAAATTATTTTCCGGGCTAGATGCAGCTAAAAATTATTTTTAATTTTAAATCTGGTGAAGCTTATTATAGATGGCCTAATAGGATCAGTGCTGCACACTGCTACAAAGCCCAAATTATTTTCCAGTCAAGATACAGATAAACATGATTAGTAATTTGAAAGCTTAAAACGGTTGGTAGGGTGATTTTAACCAATCATCAAGCTTTTACTCTCCCCAGGATGACACAGGGGTAGAAAAGTCATTTCGGATCCATGATTTGTTCATCTTTATGAACGTGAGTCTGTCTACATTATCAGTGGAGAGCCGCGTGCGCTTATCTGTCAGCACACCACCAGCAGCGCTGAACACACGTTCAGACAGAACGCTGGCTGCGGGCATGACAAGATCTCCAAGGCGTAAGTGGCTAGCTCCGGCCATTTATCCAGATTGGAAGCCCAAAAAGAGCAAGGGTCCAGTGACACAGTCGTGGCTTCAATGTTTACTTGGAGATACTCCTGTACCATCGTCTCTAGGCGTTGACTATGTGTCAGACTTCTTGTCTCCTGTGGCCTTGCAAAGGATGGGCTAAAAAAGTGGTGAAATGATTCCGCAAAATTGATGTTACCAGCAGATACTGTGGTTCTGTTACGGTTTGAGTGCTGAACACTTGACGGTCCCACGGTTGGCAAGTTGGAACTGTGAGATTCACTACGTGCACCACTGGTATTTTGTGGAAAAGCACATGTAAGATTCTGCAACAGTCTCTGCTGATACTCCTGCATGCGTGCATCCCTTTCTATGGAGGAATAATTTCTGCAAATTTACTTTTGTACCGGGGATCTAACAGTGTGGCAACCCAGTAGTCAGGATTATTTCTAATTCTCACAATTCGAGGGTCATGTTGCAGGTAGTGCAGCAAGAAGGCACTCATGTGTGTTGCGCATCCAGGAGCACCAAGTCCCTGTTGTGTTGGTGGCGAGGAAACAATCATGCTTCCTTCCTCTGTCCTCTCCCCCCAACCTCGCACAACAGAAATGTGATCAAGGTCTCCCTCATCTGATGAGTCTTCCATCAGTTCGTCCTCCACTTCTTCCTGGGCTCCTGCACCTTCCTCACTAGTTTGGCTGCTACCATGCGCCCTGGAAAAATCATCTCCCCCACCCTCACATGCCTGCCGCCTTGGTGCTGCCGACTGTCTGGACCTTGCAGATGTTAGCCCTTCCGCATACAACTCCTCCTCCTCTACTTCCTCCACCTCCTCTTGTGCCACCACCTGACTCCGAATTCTGTTTAACATGTGCTCCAGCATGTAAATCACCGGAATAGTCATGCTGATAATGGCATCGTCAGCACTAAACATCTTCGTCGCCATTTCAAAACTGTGCAGAAGGGTGCATAGGTCCCTGATCTGAGACCACTCCTCCAGCGTGATTTGCCCCACCTCTGAATCTCGTTGGCCCAGGCTATACGTCAGAACGTATTGCACCAGGGCTTGTCGGTGCTGCCACAGTCGCTGCAACATGTGCAGAGTTGAATTCCACCGGGTAGGCACATCGCATTTTAGCCGGTGAAGTGGCAGGCCCAACGACTTCTGTAGAGATGTAAGTCGCTGAGCTGCGGGATGCGAACGGCGGAAGTGAGCACACAGCGACCGTGCCTTCTGCAGAAGGCCATCTAGTCTGGGATAGTGGGCTAAAAATTGCTGGACAACCAGGTTCAACACGTGAGCCATACAAGGCACGTGTGTGACATTGCCCCGGCGAAGGGCCGCACCCAGGTTTGCAGCATTGTCGCACACGGCCTTCCCTGGTTTCAGGTCCAGTGGAGACAACCATTCATGAAATTGGTTCTCCAGAGCTGACCACAACTCCTCAGCTGTGTGACTCACATTTCCCAGACATTTCAATGTAAAAACCGCCTGATGACGTTGAGCCCTACTGCCAGCATAGTAAGGAGGTGTGCAGGATCCCTTCTGCGCAGTTAGAAAGCTTGTGGCATGACCAGACAGGCTTTGGGTGCAGGTGGAAGACCGAGAGGAGGTTGAGGAGGCAGAAGCAGTGGAGGAACTTTGACATAAAGAGGATTGACGCACAACTCGTGGGGACGGCAAGACTTGGACAGCAGCCCCTTGTCCTGCTGTCACCATAGTTACCCAGTGCCCAGTCAGCGACATGTAACGCCCCTGTCCATGCCTACTCGTCCAAGTGTCTGTGGTGAAATGCACCCTATCACACACAGAGTTTCTCAAAGAAGCGGTGATGTTGTGTGCGACATGCTGGTGGAGCGCAGGCACACCTTTCTTTGAGAAGTAGTGCCGACTGGGCATCTGGTACTGGGGCACTGCGACGGACATAAGGTCTCGAAAATCCTCTGTGTCCACCAGGCGGAAAGGCAGCATTTCTGTAGCCAAGAGCTTGCAGATGGTGAAATTCAACCTCTTAGCTTTCTCATGGCTAGGAGGAAATGGTCGTTTACTTGTCCACATCTGAGGGACCGAGGGCTGGCTATTGTGCTTAGACGGGGTTGATAAGGGTGTCCCCGGCAAACTGCCGGTCTGTGAGGAAGATGCAGGCGGACATGTTAGGTTGCCTTGATCCAAAGGTGGTGCTATCGATGTCGGACAGCGCTCAAGACCAGCTGGTGTTACCACCTCCAAAGAAAATGATGACCTGCCAATCACGCTGGCTGTTGCGGGTAAAGAGGTGGCAGGTCTGCGCCCCAAAACAGGTGTGACTGCTGTCCCCCCAGTCACAGAGGATGAAGAGGCCGCGGATGCACAAGATATGGCAGACGGTGGTTGGCCCGGCCGGCTAGGCCGCATTGTAGCACACTGAGCTTCCCACTGCAACTTATGCTTCAAGTCCATGTGCCGGTTCATGCATGAAGTACTCAAACTATGTATTTTTTGGCCTCTACTTAGCTTTTGCTGACAAATGTTACAGATAACACGAGTTGGGTCATCTTTATCGATCTGAAAAAATGCCCAGGCTATGCAAGGCTTAGCACCCATGCGACCTGAAGAGCCACCACGACTTGTGGTGAGAGGCAGAGTTGTGTTTGAGGATGCAGTTGTTGACGTGCTTCCAGTACTACGTCTCTGTCCAGGAAGGCGCAACCTGACCTCGTCGTCACTAGCATTTTCCTCCACCTCCTCTGCTGACCTCATCTCTTGGCTGACTGTGGGTTGACAGTAAGTGGGATCTCCGACCTCATCATCATCACCCTGTGCGTTATCACACCCGTCGTCCTCAGAGCCAACCTGTTCCTGCCCTGACAAAAAACTAAAGTTGTCGCTCCAATCAGGTATTTGAGTCTTATCATCGTCTTCCTCATTGTCTCCACCAACAGGAGTTACAGTTTGGGAATGAGGGTCTACATTATGGTCAGAACCTTCTGCGTCTGGTCCTGGATCCGACTCATAAAGATTCTGGGCATCAGTGCAGATCATTTCCTCGTCTGGATTCACAGAAGCGCTGGAGTCGACCTCTGATTCCCAGGCTATAGTATGAGTAAACAGCTCTGCAGACTCAACCATCTGTTCTACCTCATACTCAGACGGGCAGCTGGAGATTTGGGAGCTGTGAGGAAGCAAGTGCGATTTGGGTGACACCTTTGAGGACTGGAGTATTTGTGATGTTGAAGTTGATGTGGAGGAGAGCCCACTTAAAGGAGCACTTGATATCCGTTGAAGCACCTGCTGTTTTTGTGCCTCATCTGGAATTTGTAGCGATTGGCGTGGCCGTAAGAAAGGGATCTTATCACATTGTCCGCTAAAAGAAGTAGACATTTTAGTTTGGCTGGAAGATGGTCTTTCTTCTGCACCTACCCCACGGACACAACCTTTTTTCCCCTTCCCAACACGCCTATTCCCCTTTCCACCAGCAGCAGGCCTTTTTCCACTCATTTTGGTGGTTAACTAATTCACAACTCTGGAGTTGTTTGCACAAAAAAACAATGGATGGTAACCGAGCAGAGCTGAGTGGCCAAACTGTGGTATTAGGCCAAAACTATTGGCTGGGTTAGATGCAGAAAAAAATTATTTTTAATTTGCAACCTGATGGAGGTCAGTATAGATGGACTAATAGAACAAGTCCCACACGCTGCTAGAAGCCCAAATATTTTTTCAGAGATAAATGAAGAAAAAAATTATTTTTAATTTGCAACCTGATGGAGGTCAGTATAGATGGACTAATAGACCAAGTCCCACACACTGCTAGAAGCCCAAATATTTTTTCAGAGCTAGATGCAGAAAAAAATTATTTTTAATTTGCAACCTGATGGAGGTCAGTATAGATGGACTAATAGAACAAGTCCCACACGCTGCTAGAAGCCCAAATATTTTTTCAGAGATAAATGAAGAAAAAAATTATTTTTAATTTGCAACCTGATGGAGGTCAGTATAGATGGACTAATAGACCAAGTCCCACACACTGCTAGAAGCCCAAATATTTTTTCAGAGCTAGATGCAGAAAAAAATTATTTTTAATTTGCAACCTGATGGAGGTCAGTATAGATGGACTAATAGACCAAGTCCCACACACCGCTAGAAGCCCAAATATTTTTTCAGAGCTAGATGCAGAAAAAAATTATATTCAATTTGCAACCTGCTGGAGGTCAGTATAGAAGGACTAATAGAACAAGTCCCACACACTGCTAGAAGCCCAAATATTTTTTCAGAGCTAAATGAAGAAAAAAATTATTTTTAATTTGCAACCTGATGGAGGTCAGTATAGATGGACTAATAGACCAAGTCCCACACACTGCTAGAAGCCCAAATATTTTTTCAGAGCTAGATGCAGAAAAAAATTATTTTTAATTTGCAACCTGATGGAGGTCAGTATAGATGGACTAATAGACCAAGTCCCACACACCGCTAGAAGCCCAAATATTTTTTCAGAGCTAGATGAAGAAAATTTTTTTATTCAATTTGCAACCTGATGGAGGTCAGTATAGATGGACTAATAGACCAAGTCCCACACACTGCTAGAAGCCCAAATATTTTTTCAGAGCTAGATGCAGAAAAAAATTATTTTTAATTTGCAACCTGATGGAGGTCAGTATAGATGGACTAATAGACCAAGTCCCACACACTGCTAGAAGCCCAAATATTTTTTCAGAGCTAGATGCAGAAAAAAATTATTTTTAATTTGCAACCTGATGGAGGTCAGTATAGATGGACTAATAGAACAAGTCCCACACGCTGCTAGAAGCCCAAATATTTTTTCAGAGATAAATGAAGAAAAATATTATTTTTAATTTGCAACCTGATGGAGGTCAGTATAGATGGACTAATAGACCAAGTCCCACACACTGCTAGAAGCCCAAATATTTTTTCAGAGCTAGATGCAGAAAAAAATTATTTTTAATTTGCAACCTGATGGAGGTCAGTATAGATGGACTAATAGAATGATGCTATGCCCAAAAGATTTTACTTCATTAGGTGCAGTAAAAAAATTGGTATTCTATACACAGGTGGTATATCTTGCAACACAGATAGGCTACTCCACTGACTAACACACTCTGCAATAGGCCAAAAAGGATTAGCTTTGCTAGATTCAGCCAAATGCTGTGAAAAAAACTTGCACAGCACTGGCACAGACCTGCCTGGCAAAAACTGATAGGAACTGATGTAACCTAGTCCTGAAAAGGACTCCAATTACAATTAGTCTTTACTCCCACAATCTATCTATTTAAGAGCACAGACCTGCTTGATAAAAGTCGTAGGAAATGCTGTAACCTAGTCCTTAAAAGGACTGCAATCACAACTATTCCCTACTCCCAAGCTATCTGTATATTTGTGCGAAAATTGGCTTGAAATTAACAAGGTATAGCGCACACAGCAACAGCGGTGCCGTCTAACACGCAGCTGCAGCAGTGAGAAAATGGTGGCGACGGTGAAAATGGCTTGGTCTTATAGGGCAAGGACATGTGACATACACTGCCAATCACACATGCCCTTGCTTGTGTGAAAAAAAGCACTTCGCTCCGTGTGTGCGCTGCTGATAGGCTGACAGATTGCACCTCCCCACTGCAAATGCGGGAAAGAGAAAAAAAAATGGAGATCTTCATTGTTCCTGCAGAGATCCATCCCCTGCCCCTCCCCCCGCCCCGCTGTACACTCAAACTGCGTATTAACATTAATTTTCATCATTACTGAGAAAAAATCCAGTTATGATTTTGGTGCACGAACAGTTATCGAACATAACCTCGAACAGCCGAATTTTTCTCAAATTGTTCGTGTTCGCCGACCGGCTCGAACACCGCCCAAAACAGCTCGAATTTGAGATTGGCGAACAGTTCGAGTAGAACAACGCTCATCTCTACTAAGCACCAGAATTATGGATGTGCCATTTCTGGGACTGCTGAGGGGTGATATTATTAGCTTCGGAGGGGGCCAGGATCCAAGGCCCCTTCCCTGGCTATTAATATCAGATCACAGCTGTCTGTTTAGCCTTTGCTGGTTAGATTTTATAAGGGGAACCTATGTAATTTTTTTTCTGGGGCCCCCTGTAATCTAGCCAGTAAAGGTAAGCAAATAGCTGTGAGCTGTTATTAATAGTCAGGTAACAATTTTGGCAAATAGTCCCCTCCCAGGCTAGTAATATTAGCTTCCAGCGATCGGCTTTCCCTCTGCAGGTTACAAAAATGACGCGGGAGCCCGTGCCATTTTTTTTATTGAATTCTTCATTTTATTTCATTTATAAGAAATCCCATGCCCACTGTGCTTGTTTTTGATGCTGCGTAAACTCACCCGCAGCATGTCAATTTACAGATTTTGACTGATTGAAATGTCATTGCATGCGGTGGATCTGCATGTACTGACAAAACAAGTGCGGCATTAGAATGCAGCATTTTGGACACAGCGAAAATACTCACCCCTGGTCTGACAGTAATCCAAGGGTTAGGGTATGTGCACATGATCCGGACAAGCAGCGCTTTGGACGCAGTATACTTTATGCTGTGTCCAAAGCGCTGCGTTCTATTGAAAAACGCTGAAAGTAGTGACATGTTCACACATTGCATTTTTCAGTGGTTTTTTTATGCTTTTTTATGCTAATTTTCTGCTGCGTCTTACAGTACCAGCAAAGTCTATGAGATTTCAGAAATCTCATGCACACATCTTGGTTTTTTTTATCAGGATTTTGAGCTTTGCATGTTTTTTTTGCAGAATAGAGCATGTCACTTCTTTCAGCACGTTTTTCTCCCATTGGATATAATGGGTAATGAAAAAACGCTGCAAAAAATGCACCAAAAATGCAGGTGTCAGTTTTTTCTGCATTTTTTGTGCCAAAACCTGATGAGATTTTTTTTTTCCACTGAACTTCATGTACAAGCATAAAGAGACAAAAGGAGAGTGAAAGAAACGCAGCAAAAAACGCACCAAAAATGCAACAAAAAAACAAGCAAAAAAGCAAGAAAAATCCTGGACAAAGCTTTCAGTATTGAAAGCAAGAATGGCAAGACATCAGTATTTGCTGCAGAAAAAAAACTCAGCAAAAAAAGCTGAAAAAACGTAATTTATGAACATAGTCTTATTGCCTGTGTTTTTGCTGCGATTTTATTGAGATTTAGATGCATTTTATTGCCTGTGGTTTTGCCTCATTTTTTGTCACTATTTTGCCTGTGTTTTTTCAGTGCATTCAATGCACAGAGAATTGACATGGTGAAGATTATTTTCTATTTTCACTTTTGGTGTTTTTGCATTTTTTCAGTGCATTCAATGGGTGAAAAACGCAGGCGAAAAACACGGCAAAAATGCATAGAGAATTGACATGCTGATGATTATTTTCCACACCCAATCTGACAGTCAAAAAATACTCAACGTGTGCATGACACTTCACGTTTCTCATTCACCTTGCTTCAGAGTTTTTAAAGTGTTTTTGCATGCGTTTTTTGCATGTGTTTTTGTACAGCAATGAATGTTTTTTGGAGCTAAATAAAGATATTTGAAAAAAGAAACGTGGGACATCGCTTTAAGGCTATGTGAACACGATCAGGTGCCGCTGCGTGTTTGACGCTGCGTGCTTATGCAACATCAAAGCCGCAGCACCAGATGTTACAACATAGTGCATGGGATTTGTAGAAATCCCTTGTCCACTATATGTTCATCAGTGCCTGCGTATCACCCGCAGACATGGACATGCGGCGCGTCTTTCAAGACAACAGCATGTCAATTTCTCTTGTGAGTCGCTAGTTTTCGCAAGAGAAATCTGAGCAGTGCAATGTATTGAATGCGGTGAATCCGCATGGTTCAATGAAAATATGCGGATTCACCTGCATTCAATAGAACGCAGCAGTTTGGACAGAGCATAATGTATACTGCATCCAAAGTGCTGCTTGTCCTGAGTGTGTGCACATACCCTAACCCTTGGATTACCGTCGGACTAGGGGTGAGTATTTTTGCTGTGTACAAAATGCTGCATTCTAATACCGCACTTGTTTTGTCAGTACATGTGGATCCACAGCATGTAATGACATTTCAATCGGTCAAAATCTACAGCGGTGACTGCAGCGGATACAGAAATTGACATGCTGCTGGTGAGTTTACGCAGCATCAAAAACAAGCAAAGTGGGCATGGGATTTCTTATAAATGAAATAAAATGAAGAATTGAATAAAAAAAATGGCATGGGCTCCCACGTCATTTTCGTAACCATCAGAGGGAAAGTCGACCACTGGGGGCTGATATTACCAGCCGGGGAGGGCGCCAGTAGCTAAAAATGTTCCCTGGCTATTAATAACAGCTCACAGCTATTTGCTTAGCCTTTACTGGCTAGATTACAGGGGGACCCCAGGAAAAATTTACATAAGGTCCCCCTATAAAATCTAACCAGTAAAGGCTAAACAGACAGCTGTGAGTTGATATTAATAGCCAGGGAAGGGGCCATGGATCCTGGCGCCCTCCAAGGCTAATAATATCAGTCCTCAGCCGCCCCAGAAACCGCCGTGTCGCGGTGGCGAGTCGGTTAATAGGGTGGGGTTCATGTCAGCCTTGTGTTGACGGCAGACATGAAGCCCAGGCTAGTAATTACTAACCCCTAGTAAGGTTTTAGACGTTTTTTCAACAAAGACACGGCCAGAATTAAGTCTTTTATTTAAATAAATTATTAAAACCGTGTGGAATTTTATTTAAAAATAAAAAACACTGTATACTCACCTAACGCCGAGTCCCCGAATCCCTCATATCCTGTAAGAAACCAAAAATAAAAAACAACCATATCCCTCACTTGTCCGCCGTCATGACGTAATCCCGGGTCACTTCTACAGCACGGACATCAGCACTCACTGATGTCACTGCTGTAGAAGACAGCACTGTATACACTGTAATCACTCCTGTCAGTGTATAGTGCTGCGCTGCTGGGGCTGCGGTCACTTGAGTTCAAACAGCTGAAGATCAGTTCATCAGCTCCGAGACCTCACTTAAGGCATCAGCGTTGCGTGGGAAAATTCTTACACAGCATCGATGCCATAAGTCAGGTCCCGGAGCTCTCATCTGTTTGAACTCCAGTGACTCAGTGCCGGCAGCTCATCGTAATACACTGCGAGAGTGCTCCTGTCAGTGTATCGCCGGCTGTCTGATAGTACAGCCACATCCGGAGAGGTGACCGTGCTATCAGGGACACTTGGTACATGGACAGCGGTGGACAGGTGAGGATGAGTTTGGTTTATTATTTTACCTTTATTGCAGGGGACAATGGCTTCGGGAATTAGCTGTAAGGTGAGTATATGGTGTTTTTTTATTTTTTATTTTTTATAGGGGACGAGAACATCCGGGTCAAGGTGTAGGTAAGTGGTAGGTGAGAATAATGTGTTTATTATTTTTATTTAAATAATTATTTATTTATTTTACTTTTTTTTTCACTTTCACTGCCAAGCGCAGCACCTGTGCAGCTTGTGTACAGTGACAACTGGCACTGGATGATGGGGGTAGTAGTCCATCAGCCGGCGCCTGTTACCCTTGGTAAGCTTTTATCGTGGGTCATAGTCACAGCTACGGGATTATGCTGACACCTATCAGCATGATCCCGCAGCACTGTGACCGGCGGTATCGATCTTCCCGCTTATCACAGCCCTTGATTCCCACGCTGTCACGCAGATGACAGCGCAGGAAACCAGATATGTTTGAGGCCTTCTTCGGGTTTGGGTTTGTGATCGGGTGCCTGAACACGAACATTTTTTTGAGGTTTGGGTTTATTCGCCAAACCCAAACATCAAAACATTCGCTCATATCTAGTCGCCTCAAGCCACCACTCACGTTGATGAAAAAATGTAATATTGCATACGTGCGGTCACATGACCACCAGCTCCCAGTGCCGACACTAGAGAATCTTGACAGTGCACAGTGCACGATGTGAGAATTCAGAAGACTGCAGTCACATAGAGTCACATATAGTGACTGCACAATTGTTTTCCAAACCTGGGAAACACTTTTAAATGACTTTGGACCACGGAAGCCACACTGCCAACAGACAGATGGTAATGTGCCACATCAAATTCAGTTTAATACAGGATGGACCAAATGGGTTCTGTGAATAGACACTTGTGTCCAAGTGGACAGACAGTCACTCTTCATTGAATTGAATAAATGGTGTATTAAAGGATTAAATGAGTTTTGGTCACAAATATCACACTGCAGTCATTCAAAGAAGGATGCAAAGTATCAAATTCAATTCACTGTAGGCCTACATGGGTATTAGACATAAAAGCTGGCACCAAAGTGGGCAAATGGCTACTTTTCAATTATATGAATAAGCAACTGGTATTTTAAAAAGGTGAAATGGCTTTGGTCCACTAAACTGATGCTGCCAGGGCACACAGAGGGGTGCCTCTTACCTTGTTATACGGTAACATGTCAACTCAAGCTCACCTAAATAAGTTCAGTCAATAAAAACTAGCATGAAAGTGGGCAGTCTGTCAGCTTTATTAATTGGACTGAGATTGGCAGAGTTTACATCACACATTTACATTATATGTGGTGTCAGATAAACGAAAAAATTAAATAATGACAGTGTTGGAATCATCACTTGGCAACTACCAATGGCACCTAAAAGACCTTATTGACTATAATGAAGTCCATTAAACACATCAAACACCAGTTGTTTATTCAGTTCCATAAAAATTGCCAGCCCACATTGATGCCAGTTTTTATGCCCAGAAACCATTTAAGCCATCCTGCAGTAAACTGAATTTGATGCCAAGCATTCCTTTCTTTGTGTTTTCATTTGTCCTATCAACTAAAGGGGTTGTCCACTATTTTGATATTACTTGAGCTCAAAATCATTTAACCCTTTAAAATACCAGTTAATTATTCAAATCAAGGAAAAGTTGGAGTCTGCGCACTTGGATGCCAGCATTTATGTCCAGAACCTGTTTAGACCAGCCTGGGGTGAACTGAATTTGATGGGAATTGGATGTTTCGCCCTCAGCAGTTCGCCCCCAGCAATTCGCCCCCAGGTACATTTCGCCACCGCACATTTCGTCCCCAACATTTGGCCCCCAGGATGTTTTGACCCCCGCACATATCGCCCCCAGTTCGAAACGTCTGGCGGTGAAACGTGCGGGGGCGAATCTTCCTGTGGGCGAAATGATAGGGGCGAAATGTGCGGGGGCGAAATGTACCGGGGGGCGAACAGATGGGGGCGAACTGCTGGGGGCAAGTTGCTGGGGGTGTACTGCTGGGGGCGAAACTTCCTATAACTGCATTTGATGTAGGGCATCACTATCTGTGTGTTGGCATCATGAATTTAGTGGCTTAATGTCATTTAACCATTTAAATACACCAGTTGCTTATTCATATCAGTAGAAAGTAGATTTTATGACCAGAACCCATTTAGGACAGCTGTTTAACCCTTTAATATACCATTTATTATTCATTTTTTATTCTAATTTTATGGCCTGAACCATATGGGCTAACTTGCTGAGAACTGTTATGTTGAGCATCCTTAACTGTGTATTGTCAGTATGAGCTCAGTGGCCAAAACTCATTTAACTCTTTTAATATATCAAATACTTACTTAAATCAGAATCCGAAAAACAGTGGAAGCAAAAACAACAATCTTTCTTAAGGGTATTGCAGCATGATAAAATAGGAGTTAAAACGGGAAGCTGTATGACACAGAGACCCCACCTATCCAGGGTGCCAGTATATAGAGGTTAAAAAAACTCTCCCAACAGAATTGTAATACTCTTAATATATTGCAATCATCATATTATACAGCACTGTGTACTTACAATTGCACATTTTGCCTTTCTACCCAGTTAATTCTCCTCTTTTCCTTTAGGTCTATAACATGACATGATTAAAAACTGACTATTTAAACCTCGCCAGACCACACCCTGGGGTGGGGATATGGAGAACAACCTCCCGCTTGCTCTATGTTTTTTTTCATAAAAACACAACCTTTACAAATGGTGACTTAACCCCTCCTTGCACATAACATGCTGGAGGAAACTTAACGGTTTTAATTCACTGAGGCAAATAGCCTCAGGGAATCATATCTTCACTCCAGGACTTTACCAGTGACTTTGTCACAGTAGGAAAACCACTGTTTGGGCGCACAGTAGGTCTCAGAAGGGAAGGAGCGCCATTTGACTTTTTGAATGCAAAAATTGCTGGAATAATTAGCGGACGACGTGTCATGTTTGGAGAGCCCCTGATGTGCTTAAATAGTGGAAACCCCATTTTGGATACTAGAACCCGCATGGAACTTACCTAGATGTGTGGTGAGCACTTTGAACCCCCAAGTGATTCACAGAAGTTAATAACAGAGAGCTGTGAAAATAAAAAATCTATTTTTTTCAAGAAAAATGTTTTTATTAGCTCCAAATTTTTTGTTTTCACAAAGATAACAGGACAAAAAATGGACATCAAAATATGTTGTGCAATTTCTCCTGAGTACGCTTATATCCCATATGTGGGAGAAAACTACTGTTTGCGTGCATGTCCAGGCTTGGAAGGGAAGGAGTTACGTCTTTGAATGCAGACTTTGATGGAATGGTCTGCAGGCGTCATGTCGCGATTGCAGAGCCCCTGATGTGCCTAAACAGTGGAAATCCCCCACAAGTGACCCCATTTTGAAAACTAGACCCCTCAAGGAACTTATCTAGATGTGTGGTGAGAACTTTGAACCTCTAAGTGCTTTACAGAAAATTGGAACGTTGAGTTGTGAAAATAAAAAGAATCCAATTTTTTCCACAAAAATGTTTTTTTAGCCCCAATTTTTTTTTTTTTTTCACAAGGGTAACAGGAGAAAATGGATGTGAAAATGTGTTGTGCAATTCCTCCTGAGTAAGCTGATACCCCATATGTGGCAGAAGACTACTGTTTGGGTGCACGTCGGGGCTCGAAAGGGAAGGAGTGACGTTTTGGAATGCAGACTTTGATGGAATGGTCTTCGGGGGACATGTCACTTTTGCAGAGCCCCTGATGTGCCTAAACAGTGGTATCACCCCCATAAGTGACCCTATTTTGGAACTGATCTAGTGTTTTCCTGATATGTGAATTTTATAATGTGGTGGCAGATACGTAAATTGTGTAGAGTGCATCAGGTTGGCATACATGAGCTGTGTAGTGTACGTCAGGTTGTCATACGTGAGTTGTGTAGTGTACGTCAGGTTGGCATATGTGAGTTGTGTAGTGTAGGTTAGGTTGGTACATGTGAGTAGTGTAAGTCAGAAATGAATTTAGTAGTCCATGGATTTGTGGTACAGTCTGAAGTATTCTTTAATACAAAGGTCAGGTTTGTCGGGGCAAATGGTGTCCTTGCGTATCCACCTTATGTAACAGGCTCAGCACCTCTCTTGCGACCTTCCTTTCTTTGCAGTTTGAGGAACCTCACCAACGAAATGTTGGCCTGGTATGATAAGAGCACCTTCAGTTCTGGAAGTACTTTGGCCCACTCATTCCTGACTGCCAAATATCAGGACCATAGCAGGTATGACATAGCTCTCTGGCCTGTACATTGTAATAGCATGAAAGTGTTGTACATTGCCATCTGTACGATGTGCACGGCCAACTTCTTGTACCACACCTTGGCCTTTCTCATGACACTGTATGGCTGGAGGACTTGATCAGAGAGATCAACTCCACCCATGTTCTTGTTGTACCCCAGTACACAGTGTGGTTTGTGGACCTGTGTAGAGGCACCTCGTATGTAGCCCAGTACACAGTGTGGTTTGTGGACCTGTGTAGAGGTACCTGGTACAGAGGTGGAGGTACAGCCATCACCATGTATGGTTGTCAAGAAAAGTACATCCTTCTTGTCCTTGAACTTGACCACCAGCTTGTTGTCGCTACATTGGGCTCTGTTCTCGCCCTTTCTGAGAGCTGGTATAAAAGTTATCTACGTAGAGATGATAACATTGATCCAGCAGTGGGTGCACCAAATCCCACACAATTGTCCCACTTACTCCCAGGACAAGGGGGCATTCAGGGGTTTCAATCCGGGAGTCCTTCCCTTCATAAACCCTAAACTCGTGGGTTTACCCTGAGGTACTCTCTCACAGTTTGTATAGCTTAATTCCGTACCTGGCCCTTTTACTGGGCAGATACTGTTGGAATGTGAGCCCCCCCTTGAAATGGATTATGGACTTAACCACGCAGATGTCCCTTCGGGGAACGTACACCTCAGCAAACAAGTTGCTGAAGTGCTCAATTACCTGCTGAACTTTGAAAAGGCAGTCAAAGTTTGGGTCATCTTGGGAAGGACACTGTGCATTATCATTGTAAAAATTTGTGGATGGCTTCAAAACGTTTACGGGTCATTGCCATGCAGAAATCTGGAATGTTATGCAAAATGTCAACACTCCAAACTTGATGAAGTTCTGGCTTCTTCACTAACCCCATGTAAAGATCCAGGACCCAAAATGTCATAATTTCTACTGCATCTACAGGGGTCCAGTTAGAAAAAGATGAAGGGTGGTTTTGTGACAAAAATTGCTGGGCGTTCATATTTGTCTAAGCCACCATGAGATTTAGAAAATCCTCAGAGAAAAAGACTTTGAAAAAGTCTAAATCTGTGAGGCCGGTGGTGTCAAATTGGATTCCTGATTGTGCCACAAAATCAGGAATCTGTGGCTCATAGTCTTCGGGGGGCAAGGTCCATACAGGGTCAGTAATGGTGGGCACTGGTTCATTTTCTGTCCTGGGGCATTTACGTGGCAGTTCGGTATCACTTGGGAAAGAGGATGAGTCGGAAAAATAAAGGTAGGTGGTATCCTCTCCCTCACGGTCAGTTTCGGAGGTGCATGCCTTCTGCGCTGAATAACGAGTTTGGAATGAGCAGGACGACATTTTTTCATGTGTGTGTGTAAAATAACCAAATTTTATTCAGGTGTGTGTGTGTGTGTATGTGTGTGAATATTTAGTGTAAACTTTTTTTTATTTGGAAGAGAAAAAAATCTAATCCTATCAACTAATCTAAATATTTTTTTTACTCTCTCTTCAATTCAGAAAAAAATACCATAGTAGACATCGATAACTACTGCATATTTTTAACCTTTACTATTTTACACTAACTAAATTCAGTAAGAAATACCATAGTAGATGACGATTATTACGGTATATTTTCACTCTTTACTATCTGACACACTCAGTTCAGTAAAAAGTACTGTAGTAGACGATTACTACAGTATATTTTTACTGTCCCTAATCTACTTCTCTCAACTAATCTAAATTATTTTTACTCTATTCTTTTTTCTCACAAGAAAAACCCAAAAACCTAAGGCCGGTCAGTGATGTTCACCACCGACCAGCACTCGGCGGCTGTAGGATGCATGCACAGATGTGGTGCAAAAAGGGGATAAAAAAAAATAGACAAGAAAAAAAAATCCTTGCCAAAAGAGAGCATGGGTGCTAATCAATGGTGCACATCTGATCAGTGGCATGGTGGCTGTAGGACGTACACACAGAATGACTGTTCTGTAGTCCCGAGTATACTCCCATTCAATGTATATGTAGCAATAGGAATACTCCATCCTAGGTAAATTACTCTACATTTATCTACAGTAAACCTCATTTGTCAAGTGTTTGCCCATTCAGTCATCTTATCCAGATCGTTTTGCAATATTTTACTGTCAAGGTCAGATTTTAATATCCTACATAGTTTGGTGTTGTCAGCAAAGACTGACACTTTATTCTCAATCCCATCCACAAGGTCATTAATAAAGAGGTTTAAAAGAATTGGTCCTGGCACAGATCCCTGAGGCACCCCACTGCTGACTATATCCCCATCTGCATATAGTTTCCCCCAAGTCCTTGTTTCTTTAGCTTTAGTATAAGGCTGTTATGTAAAAAATCTGTAAAAAGTGTCTGTTTGCCTATTTGGATGCCGGCTTTTATGCACAGAAAACATTTGGGCCGGCATGCATTGAATTGAATTTGATGCAGGGAATCAGTATCTGCATCTTAGCAGCATGATTTTAGTAGCTCAAAGTCATTTTACCCTTTAAAATACCTGCTACTTATTCAAATCTGTGTGAAAATGGCTGTATTCCCACTTGGGTGTCAGCTTTTATGTCCAGATCCCATTTTGGGCCAGCCAGGAATGATTCGAATTTGATGTGGGGCATTCCTATCTATGTGTTGGCAGTGTGAATTCACTGTCCCAAAGTAATTCAACTCCATTAAACAACAGTTACTCATTTAAATAACCGAGCATTAGTTGGTCTAATGCCAGTTCTTAATGTCCACAACCACTTTGGACCAGACTAGGCTTAACTTAATTTGATGTAGGAGATCCCCATCTATATGAATGCAGTGTGATATTTATGGCTGAAACGCCTTTAACCCTTTAAACACATCATGATTGAAATCTGTAATAAGTAGATGTTTAACCATTTAGAGTCCAGCTTTTATGCCCAAAATCCATTTGGGACCGCCTAAAGTGAATTGGATATCATGCAAGGCTTCTGATCCATATATTGGCAGTATAAATTTAGTGGCTTAAAGTATTTAACCCTTTATAATACCAGTTACCAGTTAATTCTATATTCAAATCCATGAAAAATGGCTGTCTGCCCACTTTGATGCCAGCTTTTATGCCCAGAAACCACATACGCCAACCTTCTATGAACTAAATGTTATGTGGAAAATCTTTTTTTTAAACTCATTTAACCCATTCAGTGGCTGCTTGCCCACTTGGATGCCAGCTTTTATGCATGTGATGCGCCCAGGGGAAGGGGACAACTCGGTACCTGGGCCTTTACCTGGTTTGGGGATGTCGCGGTGGTCGGCTCCCGGGCCCGTACCCTGGGGTCACTCTTGAAAAAGGGGATTGAAACTTGGATAAAAATAAATAAACAGTTCGTGACGCCACCTGTGGTACCTGGTAATGATTACTAGCGCTGCTTCAGACCTCCGGGGGTGTTGGGATGGCAGCTGAGGTGTTTCTGCTCCCCACAGGTGGAGCGGGTCCCCGGGGCAGGGATGGTGTGAAGGGATGCAGGAGAGAGGGGACCCAGCCGGGTCAGAGGAAGAACAGACACACACACGGGGCTAGTTTCAGTACCTTTACTGCAGATGGTAGGTAGGTATGGTCCGGGCTACTTGTAGGTGGTGTGCACTTCTGGGCTTGCTCCCCAGTGAGCGGGTGTAAGGCCTCCTTTCTGTATCTTCCTGTCTCTCTCCCTGGAGCTTCTGACCTGCCTGGAACAGGGTCTAGCTTCCTTGATGTTTCTCTCACCCGTATGCTTGGCGGCGAGGGCTTTCCCCTGGTTACCACTATCCCTGGACACCGGGGCCTTTGTGGTACCTAGTCCTCTAAATGTGCGGTATTCACGGATGGACCGAGGAATATGAAATCCTCCTCAGTATGCCGGATTCCCTACTGGGCATGGAGGTCCCAATAGGCTCGGGCCCGGTGCCCGGCTTGCATCAGGGGACGAACCCTCTGTGGTTCCTCTGTCTCTCGTGGCTCTTCTCCTCTCCTTGTCTTCTAGCCCACTCTAGGCTCTCCACTAGCCAGACTAGCCCGCAGCTTGGGCCTAGCCTGGCTTTCAGCCACACAGACTTCAGCTTGTCTGGTGCTGCAGCATCGTGTCACACTCACTGCTTCCCACTGACTGACTTCCTGAACTCCACCCCCCAGTATATATATACCTGACAGGGCTCCATCATGTGGACTTGGGTGGAGGTGTCTGCATGTATTGAGGCCACTGGGGAGAATCCGTCTGTGAAACACCCAGGCGTTCTGTGACAGCCTGCAGCCGCAGGGCGTCACATTCCCCCCTAGTAAAAGTCAGTACTCCCGGACTGAAACACATTTTTTAAAACAGGTTACAATGATATCAATAATAATTTTATGAACATAACTATTTTTCTTCCCTTTATGGGAGGCACTTGGCTTGAACGTTGCAATAACAGATTTAATAAACATTATTTATGCTTTACTGTAGCGAAAATATTTTCTTTCTTTTTAATATATATAAAATACTTTTATAAAAATTGAGCACATGCACATTAGCAGCAACACAACTTTACTTTCTGCAATGACCAGTTTTGATGAGATCCCTCCTCGGGTGTGTCCCTCTCATCCAGGTAAGCTGGCTTGTGGGGGACCTGCTCCAAACCCCCAACGAAGGTCCTGGGTGGGCTGCAGAACTGGTGTAGGACCACTGGTTCTGACACGCCAAGCAGGTTTTAGTGGTGGTGGTCTTGTGGAAACCACCAGGGGGCACCTCAGGAGGTGCAAACTATGTACAATGGTGGGACCACTCATAGTTCACGGACTCCAAGTTCAGGTTAACTTATACTTAACATGAGAGCTACCGGGGAACTAGTAGCTCAAGGGCGCCCCCTCCTGGGCTGCGCCTTGTTATGGGAGGTGGGTGACCCATTCTGGTCATCCTTCCGTTCAGTCACGGTGTCCAGTTCCAACAGTTCCCTCACCCTCTGAACATTTAGGGCATGCTGTAGAGCCATGGGCACCATCCGTGCCACAGCTCCTGCTGGTGCGGCGACTGCTCCTGCCCGAGCAGCACCGGATGAAGATACTCCTGCGGGGGCGTTGTCAAGGGCCGCGGCGTTCTGCTGATCATCCGCCATCGCTGCACCCCCCTAGTTAACTGCGGCCTACCTTCCTGCTTGTAGAGCCGGCTGCGGTCCCCCGGACGGGAAGAGGAGAACTGCTCGACTAGCAGTTCCCGGTGCAGGACCTGGCGTCCCCTTGCGTCTGACGGTGGGGGCGTGCGCTTCCAGGCACAGTGGTCTCCTTCCAGGACCTGAAGCTGCGTCAGTGTGTGAGGCAGGACTTGGACTTTGTGCGGTTACGCCCCTCTTCTTTCCACGAGGCAACAGGAAAATGGCGGGAAATCTCGGGAATGGCGGGAAATCTTCACCACAGTATGCGACACAGTTCTTTAAGGCGCACAGTACCCGGTGGCAACAGGCATGCAATCCTGTTCGTGACGCCAAGAAGAGTTTGATGCACCCAGGGGATGGGGACAACTCGGTACCCGGGCCTTTACCTGGTTTGGGGATGTCGCGGTGGTCGGCTCCCGGGCCCGTACCCTGGGGTCACTCTTGAAAAAGGGGATTGAAACTTGGATAAAAATAAACAAACAGTTCGTGATGCCACCTGTGGTACCTGGTAATGATTACCAGCGCTGCTTCAGACCTCTGGGGGTGTTGGGATGGCAGCTGAAGTGTTTCTGCTCCCCACAGGTGGAGCGGGTCCATGGGGCAGGGATGGTGTGAAGGGATGCAGGAGAGAGGGGACCCAGCCGGGTCAGAGGAAGAACAGACACACACACCGGGGCTAGTTTCAGTACCTTTACTGCAGATGGTAGGCAGGTATGGTCCGGGGTACTTGTAGGTGGTGTGCACTTTTGGACTTGCTCCCCAGTGAGCGGGTGTAAGGCCTCCTTTCTGTATCTTCCTGTCTCTCTCCCTGGAGCTTCTGACATGCCTGGAACAGGGTCTAGCTTCCTTGATGTTTCTCTCACCCGTATGCTTGGCGGCGAGGGATTTCCCCTGGTTACCACTATCCCTGGACACCGGGGCCTTCGTGGTACCTAGTCCTCTAAGGCTATGTGCCCACGATGCAGAAATGAAGCAGAAAATTTTTGCAGCATTTCTGTATCTCCCTGGCAGAAAAAACGCATGCAGATTGTGCATGCGTTTTTCCTGCAGAATACATGCGGATCCACATGCGGATTCACATGCGTTTCCGCATGCAGATTGACAAGCGCTTTCCAGGCGATAGCATCACTTGGAAAGTGCTTGACAACTAGGTCACACTATATAAATCCATGCAAACAGCATGGATTTATACAGTGTGAACCGTAAAAATTAAAACAAATAAAGCTATACTCACCCCCGAGGCCCCGGCGTGGCTGCAGCGCTCGTTCCTGTCTGGTTCCCGGCTGCCGGCATATCGCGAGACAGAGCGGTGAAGGGCCTGCGGTCACATGACTGTGACGTCACCGCAGGTCCTCAAGCGATGCCGGCATTCAGAGAGAAGCTGCCGGACAGGTGAATATAACTTTATTTGTTATTTTATTCTTTTTTTACAGGTACAATGGTACCCAGGTCTGGAGGAGAGTCTCCTCTCCTCCAGAACTGGGTACCATCCGCACATAGAAATGCATAGAAGCCACTTGTAGAAATGTACAGTCGCGGTTTCTATGCGTTTCAATGCAAGTCAATGGCGGGAGTTCCGCTGCGCTACCATAAAATTAAATGACATGCTGCGGATTTTTGTACGCAGCATAAACGCTGCGGAAAAATCCGCAGCATGTGCATAGAACATGCGGAATCCCCTTGGGGAACATGGGGTGTGGATTACCTAGCGTTTCAAAAGCGTTTATGCTGCGGAAATTCCGCAGCATAAACGCTTGAAAAACGCTACGTGGGCACACAGCCTTAATGTGTGGTATTCACGGGTGGATCGAGGGATATGAAATCCTCCTCAGTATGCCGGATTCCCTACTGGGCATGGAGGTCCCAATAGGCTCAGGCCCGGGGCCTGGCTTGCATCAGGGGACGAACCCTCTGTGGTTCCTCTGTCTCTCGTGGCTCTTCTCCTCTCCTTGTCTTCTAGCCCACTCTAGGCTCTCCACTAGCCGGACTAGCCCGCAGCTTGGGCCTAGCCTGGCTTTCAGCCACACAGACTTCAGCTTGCCTGGTGCTGCAGCATCGTGTCACACTCACTGCTTCCCACTGACTGACTTCCTGAACTCCACCCCCCAGTATATATATACCTGACAGGGCTCCATCTAGTGGACTTGGGTGGAGGTGTCTGCATGTATTGAGGCCACTGGGGAGAATCCGTCTGTGCAGCACCCAGGAGTTCTGTGACAGCCTGCAGCCGCAGGGCATCACACATGGAACCCATTTTGGCCAGTCTAAAGTGAATTTGATGCGAGACACCCCTATGTGTGTGTTGGCAGTGTGAGACCAGTAGCCCAAAGACGTTTAACCCCTTTAAACACCAGTTACTTATTCGAATTGATAAGTGGTTGTCATTTTACTTCGATGCCAGTTTTTAACATTCAGAACCACTTTGGACCAGCCCAGACTGAATTAAATTTGATGCTGGGCATCTCTATGAATACGATAGCAGTGTGATATTTGTGTCCCAAACTCATTTAACCCTTTAAATACACCATTTATTTATTTTATTAAAAATTGATTGTTTGCCCACTTCAGTGCCACCTATTACGCCCAGAACTCATTTATTCCTGCCTAAAATGAACTGAATTTGATGCAAGGCATCCCCCTCCATGTGTTAGCAGTATGATTTTAGTGGCTTAAAGTCTTTTAACCTTTTAAAATACCAGTCTTTTCTTCAAATCTGTGAAAAAGTGCTTGTCTGTCCACTTTGATGCCAGATTCTATGCCCAGATCTTATTTGGACCAGCCTGGAATGAATTGAATTTGGTATTAGGCATGCCTATCTAGGTGTTGGCAGTATAAGTTGAGTGGTCCATAATCATTTAATGCTTTATATAACACCCTAGGGGGCCCTCTTTGGTGCCCATTTTTGTGCCAGTTGTTTATATTTTGGAGCTGATTTCACATGTATTCTTCTCCTTGTGCCTCGCTGCATTTTATTTTGTTATTACTGTAAGTTTTTCTCGCTTTTAGACATGTAAAAAACAGAAATACATTTTTTTTTTTACAAATAAGAGGCTGCAGAATAAGAAACCAACTTCAGCCCTGAATAAGAAAGTAGAGGAATAATCCAGCAAATCCAGCATCGTCTCCTGCGCTGCCGCCCTGTGATTGGCTGTCACTCTGAATGAATGTGTATACAAGGCGGCAGTGGAGGCTCAGTCAGCTGCCTGTGCATTAGTCTGCACAGCTTCAGGTATTCTGCGCTCCAAACTTCCTGAGACAGAGTGGAACGACAGGGGTTAATGTGGACAGAGACATCTAGGAATGAGGCGGATAATCCGAATGAGCGGAAATTATGTCTAATCATCACACTTGTGTCTTCTCCTGGGTCCATGGAAGGATGAGCACTGCTAGGAGCCAGTGGTAACATGCATTTGGGACTCTTCTCTGCACCCACACTGCAATGGTAAGCCAGCCTTATATTATGCTCCTATGCATGCTGCATTCATGTGATGACAGTCACAGTCATGACTTCTTATGGAATGTCTTCTTAAAAGATAGGTATTCCTCCAAAAAAAATAAGACTGGTCTCAGCAAAGTAAAAGCAGATCTGACCTCACTGTTATGGGCAGACATTTATTGTGTGGACGGGATCCTAGGATGTGAAGTTTTCCTAGCAGTCTATGGGGTTATGAGTGGAAGCTCCTTAGCAAAAATTTAACTGGCTGCATTTTGCAAAGGACCTGGTGAGACATAGACCTATGTGTCAGCAGTCCATGTGCTAGTCCGAGGAGCTCATATTATAGGACACTAATGCCTTGGATACCTTGGTGCTTGTATCAGGTGCTATATATAGGTGATTGATTCATACCCCCCACCTCCTCACATTTATGCGTATCCAGGCTATAAATGCCAAACTCCTAGCCTGCACATTTCCAGTGTAGCCTACATAAACCCCATCATACACCGTTATTGCTGTATACATTATTCTTCGATTAGTCTTATTGCCTGGATGGACAGCTACACTAAGGCTGGGATACTCTTCCTTGTTTTGACAGTTTTACTTAATTAAATGTGAGCCTGAAACACATTCTAATTAATATAGATAATTAGTCTGTGCGATGAATGACAATACAAATGCTTTATATCAGTGAATGTTTCTTCATGGTATAGACTCTTATGGGAATAGGGAAAATAATTACTGCGTGTAGATAATATGGGGGGGGTTTGTAATATTTTTTCAGGCTCCTAGCAACTAAAATGGTTATATTTATTGTAATGGAACTAGTTAATTGTATGATATATTGCATATTTGAAACCTGATACTGTAATATATTGTATGATGACATCAGGTGGGAACTATGGTATTGTGCATTTGTACTATGTTTATTTAATTAAGGGGTACGTGTTTTTTTTTTTTTTTTTTTTTATTTAATGTCCACTCCATTTCTACCAAGTGCCGCAGGTCAGTAATTGTCTGGGTCCTGAGATGCCACATTGGTTGCTCAAAAAATTCACTCTGCAGTGTGTTGCTCAGTAGGCAGAAGCGCTAAACTTTTGCATAAATGTGCTCATGGATCATGAGCTCCACAGAAAGTCTATGAGCCAGTAGTCCACTTTGTGCGCAGGCTATTAGCCTTTCTTTTGAGCCCATACATCACTGTGTTGGTTATCACACAGGAGCTCACGCTTCTGGCTACTGGACAGTGCACCGCAGAGGTGTTTGAGCAATGAGTTGGGGGTTTCATGACCTGAGTTCCCACTGATCTGCTGCACATCTTTAAAAAAAAAAAAAAAATGATAGTTACCTTTCACAAGTTGAAACTAGAAAAATCAGAAGGGATTACAGATAATTCCAATATTCCAATCTCCCCTCTTCTAAACATATCAAGGGAACTTAGATATAGAAGACTGATTGTCAGAATACCTTCCCACCTGCCATTTCCGCTGCAGAAAATCAGGAAAAAAGCTGTGCATATTCCACACATTTTATCTCTCGTAAGGTGTGAAATCCTCGACATCAACAACATAAATTGAAATGCTGTGCATTTATAATCCGCTGCACTGGTAAATTTATTATTTTCTTTTCAGCATGTAAATGTGATCTCGTAAAATCTCATTCAGTGTTGCTACTACACTGCGCAATGGGTTTTCTATATGGAAATTTTTACAAATAATCCACTGTGAATATATCTTGTGACACCTACCTTTTAGGATCCTTCAACTATGAAAGTGACTTTTAGAGTAGCAGATTTGTCAAAAAATGGATCTCTAAAGTACACTTCCAGAGGTCAAAATTGTTGCTGCCTGCGATCTTAACCAATTGGAAAGAGCTACTTGACTCAATAAACTTTACAAACGACCCCCCCCAATTCCAGACTGAGTGTCATGTGTCATTACCAACTATACCAGACGTCACTAGTGACATGCCATTTCTTGGCTGGTCAAGCACTGCCTCTGATGTACTATGCTGGGTATATGCACTTGCATAGAATTAGCAGAGTACAACATGACATTACATAGAACAAGCATTAGATTACATAGAACCAGGGGGGACAATGCATGACTGCCCCAGAAATGGCCTGTGACTAGTGACATCTTATATAATGTGCAATGTTTATCAGATCATTGTTACCCATGTGATTGGTTTTCAGGACCTCACTGGAGCAGGATCCCAACACTACATTGCATGTCACAGGACACATCGCTGAATCTGGAGCACTTTTATAAATGTAAATCAAATGAGTCAAGTAACCTTTTCCAACTAGTTTTTGAACTAGAACAGGTGCTTACTAAGTACATTGCAAGGATCTGTTGTATTATGTAACCTAGAAAGAGCCCACTATGCCCAGCAAAATGTATGCAGGAAAATATAGTTTCAGCAGAGGTGACTTTAGGTTTTAATTCTCCCTAGGCAAAAATTCAGTTTGCAGCCCACTCCTATACATTGCTTACACAGATTGAGTAGTCATCATGCAACCGCTTACATGCGATTTGCATACTTACAATCACATACCGACTAGGCTCTCTTTCTGTTTCTCTCAAAATTCATTGGAGAACTGCAGTCCCTGCTTCATTGAGGGAAGCAGGATGAAAAGCTAATAGTCATGTGACCGTAAGTATGAAAATTGCATGTGATGACTGCTGGAATCAGAATGCAGAGCCAAATCATGACAGGGAGTATATTACACAGTATATTAAGCTACAGTGCTTAATTAATGTTTTTAACAAAAAATATAGATTTGTAATCCTTAATCCAGGCAACACAATACTTTATTAACATAGCCATGTACCAGGTTATCTGGCAATTTATGGATTGCTACGTGTACAGGATCCGAATCACCATCAGTACATGAATGCAACCCCAGAACCGCCATCCGTACATGAATACATCACCAAACCCACCATCAGTACTGGAATACATTGCAGAACCATCATTAGTACATGAATACCTTAGCAACCTTACTACAGCAATCAACTGTAATATCAGGTCAGCCTCATAAACAATTGTATCACATAAACTTACAACTCTCAGTATGTCCTTAACATGGTAAGGAGATACTGGGAGCTGTTGTTATCAGCCATCATCAGACTTTGGACCATACAGGAGCCACAGTACTGATTAGTTGTAGTCAAAATAAACATTTACTTTCTGGTACCTTATAGGTGACATCTTCTCTGAATGGAGTCCTTTTTTCTTTTCTTATTCAGATGACACAATGACTTTTCACATCCACAGCTCCTCTTTGCAGTCTACCATCTTCTCTGTTCTTCTACAGCACATCCTAACACGGTGGCTTTAAAAAAACAAACAAATAGTATCATAATGTCTCTGAATAAAAATATCTGCCCTATGCTAAGCTCCTGAATAAATAATTGTGCCTCACTGTACTCCCTGCATAAATATTACCCCCCCCACAGTGTTCCTCTTATGGTGCATGGCCTTAATACACTCCTGTCCTATAAATTATTGCCTTAAAAACATCCCCTTTATGAACTATACCCACCACACTGTCTCTTATGAATTATAACCATCATAGTGTCTGCCCTTATGAACCATAACCACCACTGTCTTCTATACTGTGCCTTCACACTTTGTCCCCTCCATAATATCCATTGTTTATACTGTGCCCCCTCCCCATACTTCTCCCCCTCTACATACTGTCCCACATCCTGTGCCCTGCACTGTCCATCAAGCTGCCCAGTCTCTATACTGTGCTCCATACTGTCCTCTCACGTTGTCCAATATCTACGTTGTACCCCTTTTTCTACTGTCCTGTCACCTTATTCCCTCCCCCCCCCCCCAATAAGACACCGGAGGGACTTTAGCAGGGTGATTAGGTTACCTCTTTACGCTGCTGTACATTGCCTTGACCCTGGAAGTGCCGGTATTCAGAGCTTTAATTATATTCATGTCTGAAACATGCGAGTACCCTGAATGCAGTCAGTCGGCCTTTTACCAACTTTCAGGAGATAGCAAAATACCGTCCCCTGGGACATACACACCTGAGACAGCCACATGGCAGAGGCGGACCAATGGCACCCCTACTGCTCACGACGCCTAGATGGCTACATGTCCTCCATGCCCATCTATAGTTACACTCACACTACCGTATAAATCGGATGACTTGTATCCATTTTTTTTGTGTGTGTGTGGGAGGGGGATAGCACACTAACCAATATTATTCAATGGGGCAGTGCTGATGACCGTTTTCACTGACAGAATCTGTGTGTGAAAAAATGCAATTTCACTCAGAAATTGGACTAGTATGAGAAAAAAATCGAATGCCACATAGAGCCACAGTGCGGCATCCAATTTTTACAGATACATTGCAATTCCATAACATAGGAAACTGTAAATGGTCCTGGAAAAGATTAATAGATGCTGAGTAAAAAAACAGGTTGCACACGGATGACAAGAGAGAAACAAATCGTAACACTTTTCTGGATGAAAATTGGATTTTTTTTTTTTTACACTATCGTGTGTCCCTAGCCTGAAGCTGAGACTACAGACTCGCCCTGCAGTTAAAGCTGTGCAATGTCAATAAACGTTGCATGCAGGGATCACGGATGTCAGAGAGTATAAAATTTTATGAAACAAACGTTTCAATAAATGTTACAAATACACATTGTAAAATATATTTTTAGATTTTATTTTTTGCATGGGGTTTTACATTTCAGAACATCCCTTGAATGTGATTTTTACACATAGTATTTTTCTAGTGTTCTTTTGTAGCTTGTAGAAAAAAGTCATGATTTCCATAATTGTTGCTTTCAAACTATAGAAATCCAAAGCATAATGGAAATCCATTGGCTAATATACAGTATAGTGCCTATTTTTGCAGTCTATGTAGCATTGTACTAACAAGTCATTTAAGGTGTACTTGATAAACCCGATTTATAGTTGTATTTCTTAACAATATTATGAATGTCACTTCCTGTTTTGTGAATTGTTGCTATGCTTCTCTAATGATGTCCACTTATATTGGTTTACTGCTCTCTGTTATTATTATATTGTATTTATCTTTGGTTGTATCATTGAGATGATCTATTTTCTTCCTTATTGGCATTTCCCATCCTTCATGCATGTATAATTAGATATTCTGGACTGCTTGTATTGAGCATGATTTTATTATGAGATAAACTTGTAATATATAGTTAACATACACACAGTATATATTTTAGTTGCTTTGTGTGTGTAAAATATATATATATATATATATATATATATATATATATATATATATAATTAATGGGGCTACTCATTTTTTGTTTTAAAAAGGCTCCGAATGTCATGAAATATGTGCACATGTTGGTATCTGCAGCAGAAATTTCTGCACCATTTCCGCATCTCTTGGAAGGGAAAGCGATGCTTAAAATATGCACATTTTTTGCCATGTTTTTGCATACGCTTTTATTGCAGATTTTTTCCCCACTCATTAGTAAGGGTAAAATCTGCCATCCTGCAGATTTTAATTTGCGGCAATCTGCATGGAACAAATAAGCAACTCGTGCACGAGACTTCAGGATTCTCATTCACTTTACTGGAACTAGGAAATCCTTCAGGTTTTGCGACATATCTGTGCAGAAAAAAACAACCAAAAAAGCAATGTGTGCACAGACTCTCAGCCCCCACAAAAAAAAAATTAAAAAAAGAACACCTCCCGATTCTCAGATATCAGTGCTCCTCGGTTTCCAGACTAGTATCAGCAGAAAATTCAACTTGCCCAATCACTGGGGACTTTCTGTGTGAAAATGAAGTAGAGGCCACCGTGGAGCCATAAAGCGCCTCGGTGGCCTCCTCGCAGGCAATAGATAAACTTCTCTTATTTTGTTATGCAACTCTGACACCACCTTTAAACAAGTTCAAATAAAACTCAGTGCTTAGAGCATAAACGTGTAAGGTGCACGATGCACTCAGTGTGTTCTATCATACATCGTTTTCGGCGATGTATGCATAGTTGAGACTGGCAACAAGACGTAGTTTACTACGTCTTGCTGCCCTCCTCCAACAGGCATACTGTATACGGCCAAAAATTATGTATGATAGAACACTAACAGCTTCATGGACACCCAGGGCTGTGAGTTTCCAGCTCTTTTGAGACACTGACATCAATTAAGTATCAGTCTTTGAAACACACTTGGAGATTCTGTCTACTCAGCACTACTACAGTGTTAGGATATTGAGGCTATGACGCGCCCCCTGGGCCGTGGGGTACTCGGCAGCCTGGCCTGCCGGTGGGGGATATCACGGTGGCTGGCCGGGTCCATGACCCAGGGCGGTCAGTGAAAAGGGGGATATTAACCCCTTAAGCCCCGCGGGTGGTTTGCACGTTAATGACCGGGCCAATTTTTACAATTCTGACCACTGTCACTTTATGAGGTAATTACTCTGGAACGCTTCAACGGATCCCCCTGATTCTGAGATGGTTTTTTCGTGACATATTGTACTTCATGATTGTGGAAAAATTTCTTCGATATCACTTGCGTTTATTTGTGAAAAAAATGGAAATTTGGCGAAAATTTTGAAAATTTTGCAATTTTCAAAATTTGAATTTTTAAGCCCTGAAATCAGAGCGATATGTCACACAAAAGAGTTAATAAATAACATTTCCCACATGTCTACTTTACATCAGCACAATTTTGGAACCAAAATTTTTTTTTGTTAGGGAGCTATAAGGGCTAAAAGTTGACCAGCGATTTCTCATTTTTCCAACAAAATTTACAAAACCATTTTTTTTAGGGACCACATCACATTTGAAGTCACTTGGACAGGTCTTTTTGACAGAAAATACCCAAAAGTGACACCATTCTAAAAACTGCACCCCTCAAGGTGCTCAAACCACATTCAAGAACTTTATTAACCCTTCAGGTGCTTCACAGGAATTTTTTGAATGTGGAAGAAAAAAATGAACATTTAACTTTTTTCACAAAAATGTTACTTTAGACCCAATTTTTTTTATTTTCACAGGGGTAACAAGAAAAAATGGACCCCAAAATTTGTTGTGCAATTTCCCCTGGGCACGCAGATACCCAATATTTGGGGAAAAAACACTGTTTGGGCGCACGGCAGGGCTCTGAATGGAAGGAGCGCCATTAGACTTTTTGATTGTAAAATTTGCTTGAATAATTAGCGGACGCCATGTTGTGTTTGGAGAGCCCCTGTGTGCCCAAACTTTGGAGCTCCCCCACAAGTGACCCCATTTTGGAAACTAGACCCCCCAAGGCACCTTTATAGATGGATAGTGAGCACTTGGAACCCCCAGGTGCTTCACAAATTGATTCGTAAAAATGAAAAAGTGAAAAAAAAAAACACTTTTTCATTTTTACGAATCAATTTGTGAAGCACCTAGGGGTTCCAAATGCTCACTATGCATCTAGATAGGTGCCTTGGGGGGTCTAGTTTCCAAAATGGGGTCACTTGTGGGGGAGCTCCAATGTTTGGGCACACAGGGACTCTCTAAATGCAACATGGTATCCGCTAACAAATTGAATGGAAAATCGGCTCAAATTGTTAGCGGACACCACATTGCGTTTGGAGAGCCCCTCTGTGCCCAAACTTTGGAGCTCCCCCACAAGTGACCCCATTTTGGTAACTAGACCCCCCCCCCCAAGGCACCTTTCTAGATGCATAGTGAGCACTTGGAACCCCCAGGTGCTTCACAAATTGATTCGGAAAAATGAAAAAGTGAAAAAAAAAAACACTTTTTCATTTTTATGAATCAATTTGTGAAACACCTGGGGTTCCAAGTGCTCACTATGCATCTAGATGGGTGCCTTGGGGGGTCTAGTTTCCAAAATGGGGTCACTTGTGGGGGAGCTCCAATGTTTGGGCACACAGGGACTCTCCAAATGCAACATGATATCCGCTAACAAATTGAGCACAACCCTAGCCCCAGCACAACCCTAGCCCCAAACCCAGCCCTAACCCTAGCCCAATCCTAACCCAAGAGTTTATTTTTGACGCCGTTCCTTGTGCGGTATAAGTGATTAGACAACTTTATTCTTCGGGTCGGTGTGATTACAGCAATGCCAGAATCATATGGGGTTTTTATGATTGACAGCTGTCACACACTAAAAGACGCATTTTTTGTAAAATCTAGTTTTTGCATCGCCATATTTTGAGAGCTATAATTTTTCCAGATTTTGGCAGACAGTCATGTGACGGCTCGTTTTTTGCGGGATGACGTTGTTATTGGTGCCATTTTCAGGCACGTGACATTTTTTGATCGCTTTCTATTCCGATTTTTGGGAGGCAGAATAAACAAAAAACAACAATTCAGGAATTGTTTTTTTTTTTTTTTATTCTGTTCCGCGTGTGGTAAAATTGATGTAGCTTTATTCTTCGGGTCAGTACGTTTACAGCGGTACCACATTTGTATCATTTTTCTATGTTTTGGCGCTTATACACAATAAAAGCTATTTTATAGAAAAAAATATTTTTTAGCATCGCTTTACTCTGAGAGCTATAACTTTTTTATTTTTCGGCTGATAGAGCTGTATGGCGGCTTGTTTTTTGCGAGACGAGATGACGTTTTCAGCGGTATCATTTTTATTTATATGCGTCTTTTTGATCGCGTGTTATTCCACTTTTTGTTTGGCGGTATGGTGATAAAGCATTGTTTTTTGCTTTGTTTTTTTTTTTTTTTACCGTGTTCACTGAAGGGGTTAACTAGTGGGACAGTTTTATAGGTCAGGTTGTTCCGGACGCGGCAATACCAAATATGTGTACTTTTATTGTTTTTTTTTATAATAATATTTATTGATGGGTACATTATATTTTTATTTTTGGTGTATTATTTATTTATTTTTTTTATAATATTTTTGCACATTTTTTTTTTTTTTCCACTTTCACACAGTTTATTCACTTTATTACTTTGTCCCACTCTGGGACTTTCACTTTTTTTTTCTGATCGCCTGCATGGCACAGGAATGAAGCACCATCCCTATGCCATGAAGGCTGTCAGAAGTGCACAGTGTGAAGATTGCTTGGAGATGCACTGCGCATGCCCAAGCAATCTTCCTGCTCTCTGGTGACCCGGATGTTGTCATGACGACATCGGGTCGTCATGGCAACACCCGGGAAGCCTTTGCAGACTGCGCTGGAAGCCGGAAGAGGAGGTGAGTATCGCCGATCACCTCCCCTTGCCCCCGCAATGCCGCGATCGACTTCGATCGACTTCGATCGCAGCATCGCGGGGGTTAATGTGCTGGGAGCGGTGCAGGACCGCTCCCTGCACATAGTACCCGGTGTCAGCTGTGACAAACAGCTGACACCCGGCGGCGATCGCGACCGCACAGCCTGTGTGCGCGCGCGATCGCCATGACGTACTAATACAGGTCTGGCTCTTAAGTCCCAGGGCACAGACGCGTATTAGTACGTCAGATGTTATTAAGGGGTTAATAGGGGATTTGGAAAGTTTGTGACGCCACCTGTGGAATGCGGCTAAAGGGAGCCGCCGCTGTGGAATAGTCCTCTGGAGCGGGTGTTACGGCAGCAGGGATGGTGTGGCTCTCCACAGGTAGAGCTAGCTCCAGGGCAGTGTAGGGGTAGATGGTGGTGCAGGGGAGAGACGGCAGGACGGTCCCAGAGGAAAGACGGACACTCACACGGGGGTAAGCTTCAGTACCTTTACTGGTGATGTTGCAGGCACGATTCAGGGTACTCCGGGCGAAGGGCGCACTTTTGGACTCTCCCCAGTGAGCGGGTATAGGGCCTCCTAATCTGTGGCTTTACTCGCTAAGCTTCTGACCTGCCTGGAGCCAGGCCTAGCTTGGTTACTGTCTCTCTCTCTCTCTCTCTCTCTCTCTCTCTTGCACCTGCTTGGCTGGTGGTAGGGCCTTTTCTTGGAGATCACTCTCCCTGGTCGCTGGGGCCTCCGTGATTCCTAGCCCTGGTACAGTAGTCGGCATTTGGTAAACCTGGGACCTGTAGTCCTCCAGGGGTTCCGGTGGTCCCTACTTGGTGTAAAGGGTCCCTGTAGGCGCGGACTCGGTGTCCGGTATATATCTCGGGGTGAGCCTGGTATGCTACTCTGCCCCCTCGCTACTTCTTCCTTCTCCTTTCACCTTCGGCCCACTCAAGGCCCTCACTAGGCCTTCACACGTGCTGTAGGCCTTGGCTCGCCTATGCACAGCAGCCAGCATGCTGCCTCTTCGCTGCTCTCTGAGCGTCAGTAGGCTCTCAGCTCAACTCTGAGCTGTGTTCCTCTCTGTCTCTGAACACTAGACTCAGCTGCCTGGCTCCACCCTCCCCATATATGTCCCTAACGGGCTCCCTCTGCTAGCCTGAGGTGGTAGGGTGGAGGTGTGTGAATGTGTGAGGGCCTCTTGTGGAGAAGTCCATCCATGCACTCTTCTGGGTTCTGTGGCACCAATGCGCAGCAGGGCGCCACAGCTACATTCCCACAATGAGTATTTGGTGAGTTTTTGAGTTTGTTACGCTCCTGGTTTTTATCATGCTTTTCTGTAGTGTTTTTTTTGTTTGTTTTGGTATGTCGGGTTTTAAATAAAGCTGCTGTATTTTTGGATACTTCCTAATACTTAGCTTGCACCGTTCCAACGTGGTCAGTAATAGTACGCACCACGTCGGAAAGGCCGATTCAGCGGGGGGCTCCGGCGCTGAGGCCACGCTGAACCGGGCACATGTCAGCTGATTATTACGGGTGGAATAGCGAACCACTCAAGGCTGTTAATCAGTTAAATGCCGCTGTCAATCTTTGACAGTGGCATTTAACCGCGCCGCGCTGGAAGCGCGTCACTTACCCCGCCCATCGGTGACCCCGTCACGTGATCGCGGGTCACTGATTGGTGGGCATGGCAACCCGGGGCAGACCCCTGTGGTTGTCATGTAAAGATTTCTGAGTGTCACCTAGAGGTCGGCGCTCATAGCACATGAGCATTTCTACTGCATACAGGCGATCTGCTCACCGCCTGTATGCAGTAGAAGCAATCAGAAAACTGCTGCTTCTAGTCTCCCATGGAGACTATTGAAGCATGCAGCAAGTGTAAAATAATGTTTTTAAAAGTATAAAAAAAATGTAAATTTAAAATAACCCCACTTTCACCCCATTCAAAATGAAAGAAAAAACAAAAAAAAACACATACACATATTTGGTATCGCCGCGCTCAGAATCACCCGATCTATTAATATAGAAAAAAATTCATCCGATCGGTAAACTGCGTAACGAGAAAAAAAATTCCAAAAGCCAGAATTACTTTTTTTTGGTCGCCACAACATTGAAGTAAAACGCACTAACGGGCGATTAAAACATTGGATTTATCCCAAAATGGTATCAATAAAAACATCAGCTCGGCGTGCAAAAAAATAAGCCCTAACCCGGCCCCAGATCACGAAAAATGGAGACGCTACGGGTCTTGGAAAATGGCGCCTTTTTTTTTTTAAAAGCAAACTTTGGATATTTTTTTCACCAATTAAATAAAAAAGAACCTATACATGTTTGGTGTCTACGAACTCGTAATGACCTGGAGAATAATAATGGCAGGTCAGTTTTAGCATTCAGTGAATGTGGCAAAAAAAACAACTGTGGAATTGCATTTTTTTTGCAATTTCACCGCATTTGGAATTTTTTTTTCCCCGTTTTCCAGTACACGATATGGTAAAACAAATGATGGCGTTTAAAAGTACAACTCGTCTCGCAAAAAAATAACATCTCACATGGCCATATTGAATGAAAAATAAAAAAGTTCCGGCTCTGGGAAGAAGGGGAGCAAAAAACGAAAATGCAAAAACGGGAAAAAATGCTCCGGTCATGAAAGGGTTAAAACTTTAATAAAATCATATGCGGTTTTGCTGCATTTCTGCCAAAGAAACGCAATGCATTTGCGTTATATATATATATATCTCATAATCCCCCATTCTGGTAATATGTCCTTTATCCTGGTTGACGTTTCTGCTGCCGTTGGCGGACCGCTCATCCACACTTGTCCTCACCTGCATGGGCTCCGGCTCACTCAAGTCTATGAAGAAAATTTGCAAATAAAAGGTATATTTACCTCAGGAGAAATTGACATGTTGCGGACTTCAAAATCGTACCCCAAGTCTATTTCAACAACATTAAAAAAAAAAACAGCACAATGGACATGAGATTTACATAAATTTCATCCACCTTTCTGGAACTCGATGATTCTACAATTTTTTTTCTTTTTGTGTGTGTTTGCGCGAACAGATAAAACTGCTTCTCCCAGCAGTTCCCTACTTAAAAAAAAAAAAAAAAAAGTATGTCCAGTGGGTGACATGGAGCCCCATGTGTGATCAAATCCCATACGACAAAGGCACCAATCTACAACTATTCATCAGAACTAAATGGTGCTTAAATACAGACTCTCCCCATCGTCATGTGCTTCACCCATAAAAGTACCCGAGATCACAAGCTTTCTCAGTGTCTTTCACAGTTTAACACATGTACAAATATGGTAGCCATTTTAAAAAGACATTACACATAAACCATAACTTTAATGGGTATAGATGTGTCATAACTTTGGGCCATAACTAACTTCAAATAAGGAACTTTATACATTAAAAAAGACAGTCGCAAGAAATTCACCTTTAAAAGCTTCTGTTTACAGAGATGTAAGGTATCTTGGAAGGATGTGCAAATCTGCTGAAATTCAAATTTAGCAGATTTGCTCCAATTAGGATGGCAAATTTGATTTGCATTGAATTTGTTCAATACAATGTGAATGCGCATTATTAGGCTCTGAGGTCTTTCCACAGCCTGGACACAGCATAATAAACATAGGTAAAATACAATTCTCTCCAGGTCCAAGACATAGCCTAATTAATCCTGTGGTCAGGCTTCTCCTGTGGTCATGCAGTGCAGTGTGTTCTTCCAGTTTCTGGCCTACTAGGCCTTACTTATTTACTAACATAGCATCATCCTATTCCACTGCCCTCATTGGGGCTCATATTCTGAATTCCCTATCAGTATGTCTTTTGAGTGTAAGATGAAACCAGAGGTGAATCAAGGTTTTTCTGCACTCAGGGAAATAAATCAGTTTGGCGCCCCCTCCTATGCACAGCTTAAGCGGTTTGAGTAGTCGTCATGTGACCTCACATATGCGATTTAAATACTTACAGTAAAGTGCCAATGAGCTGCTCTTCCTGATTCTCTCAATGTTCAGTGAAATATTACAGGCCTTGCTTTATTGTGAGAAGCAGGAAGATAAGCTAGTTGTCACGTAACTATAAGTATGAAAATCACAAAATGGTGTCACATGAAAACCCATCGAGCCGGCAAGCACAGCCAAACCCTGACAGTGAGTATGTTACTAGGATTGTCTATGCTACATTAAGAATAATAGTTAATATAGATTTAGTAACCTTTAACTTGTCAGATGGCACAATACTTTCTTAACATAGCCATGTATCACAGTATTTTTGAAGTTATGAATTGTTACATGTGTACAGGTTCTTAACTAATAACAGTACAGGAATACATCACTAGAACCACCAATAGTACAGAAACGCATCACTAGAATGACAATCAGTACATGAATGCAGCACCAGAACCACCTTCGGTATATGAATATGGAACCACCAATGGTACACGAATACATCACCAACAGTACAGAAGTACATTACCAGAAACACCAGCAGTACATGACTATGGCAACCAATAGTGTTGAGCGAGCATGCTCGACACTGCTCGGTACTCGCCCGAGCATCTCACTACTCGGGATGTTCGGCGAGCACCGAGCATTTCCGGGTTACTTGGGCGGGAGCTCGGGTCTCCGCCCTGCACATTTGGCGCTCTTTACAGAGCCAATGAACATGCAAAGATTGCCAACCAGTCACTGTAATGCCGCAGCCATGTTGTTTGTGGGCATTAGAGTGATTGGCTGGCCGCACAGCGTCACCTCGAGTATTTAAAACCGGGCGCCGCCATCTTGGACACAGTCGCTCCGGATTAGCCAGTGTAGAGTCAGTGCTGATGAGCTAGGGAGAGATTTATACTCTGAAATAGTTAGTGTAGTGTCTCTAAAGCCTGCCAAATCAAACAGTCTCAGGACTAATATCCATCCCAGATATCAGGCAGGCAGGCAGGCTGTATAGGAGACGCAGTGGTTATACCAACAAACAGTGCATTACAGTCCTGTGTGCTTCTGCTGGTCAAATTGCTAGACTTATTCCCCGGTATCAGGGGCCAGGAAAAATCCTTTTTTCTTATCTAAATCCTGTATTTTTTTTTTCCTCAGTCAGACTGTACAAATATGTCTTATTTACCTTTTAGTAAAAAAAAATTGAGTGTGTCTGTGACTGTTCAGACACCAATATATCTGTTTAAAAGAGTCTGGTGTAGGCCAGATAACTAGAACTGTGGTTTTGCAGTTCAACGGTTCAAATCTCTGTATTATCCACCGTTTTGCCTTTTTTACATAAAAAAAAAAAAAAATTGAGTGTCTCTCTGTGTTCAGACACAAATATATCTGTTTAAAAGATTCTGGTGTAGGCCAGAGAAATAGAACTGTGGTTTTCCTCTTCCACGGTTCTAATCTCCTTTTCATTACCCTTTTTCCATTGATAGTGCGAGTGTAAGCTATTTTACTTCATTTACAATGGGCAAGGCGCGTGGCAAGGGACGTGGAACTGGACGTCCTGGTGATGGTGTGTGTAGAGGATGGAGCCGTGGCCAAGGTGAAAATGTGCCACAACCAACAGCCACATCTTCTCGCTCCCACTTCTTGACCGAATTACTAGGGAAGCACACTACAACACCAGTATTGCGAACTGATCAGTGTGAACAGGTTATTAATTGGATAGCAGATAATACTTCCAGTTACCTGGGCACCACCACCTCTGGTCTGTTTTCCACACGGTCAAATTTTAGTAGCCGTGAGTCTCGACCGCATACTCCTCCTCCCCCTGATGCTCCTTCCTCCCACCATGCCGAGTGTCGTCAGACAGCAACTGATCCCACACTTGGACACTCTCAAGAGCTGTTCACTGGTCCATTTCCAGATTTGTGCCCCTTGCCTGCTCCGCTTGAAGTGGTGGAAGAGGAGATCCCATGTAGCGATGCCCAAATATTTGAACAGCCACGGCTACAGGAAGTCGACGCTGGCAGTTTGTCACAAGAGGTGGACGATGACGAGACACAATTGCCATGAAGTGAGGAGGAGGAGGATCGTGGTGCGCAAGTGGAAGAGGAGGAGGTGGTGGATGATCTAGTAACTGACCCAACGTGGCAGGAGGACAAGCAGAGAAAGGCCAGCAGCACACATGGGGAGGGAGGCAGAGTACCCCAACAGGCAGGAAGAAGCAGTGTGGTGGCCGCACACAGAAGGCGGGCAACAGTTCCCTGTAACACCAACACGAGGGACGTTGCCAGTACAACCGGTAGGTCTTCCAGAGTCTGGAATTATTTTAAAGACTCTGCTGATAACCCCAAAAAGGCCATTTGTACCACCTGCCATGCCAGCATCAGCAGGGGTGACAAAACTACCAGCCTGACAACCACCAGCATGATCAGGCACGTTAGCAAAGCACCCGACTTTGTGGGGCGAACCCCAGGGTCCACAACCAGTGTCAGCAGGTGTCACCACTGCTTCTTCCACTGTTGTGCGTGTAAGAGAACCCCCTGTTGTGCGTGCAAGGCAATCCCCTGTCCATACTGCATGCAAAGATGCCCCCTCCTCTCAGTCTTCACTTGTTATGGCAGTTTCTCAAGAAACAGCATCAACGTCCACATCCACGTCCCACCGCAGCGTTCAATTGTCCATATCCCAGAGCTTTGAATGAAAGCGCAAATTCGCAGCCAACTCCCCACAGGCCACAGTCCTAGATTGGCACATTTCACGACTGCTTGCATTGGAAATGCTGCCTTTTAGGCTGGTGGAGATGGAATTTTTCCGCAATCTTATGGCTGTGGCCGTCCCTTGGTACTCAGATGACACTATTTTGCCTGGTGTGCCATCCCCGCACTACACAAGCACGTGTCCCAAAACATCTACCGTGCCCTCAACAACGCAGTTACTGGGAGAGTCCACCTGACAACAGACACGTGGACAAGTGCTTGTGGCCAGGGACAGTTCATCTCCCTGACGGCACACTGGGTAAACATAGTGGAAGCCGGGACCCAGTTGGACCTTGGGACGGAACACATCCTCCCCACACCGAGGATTGCGGACCCTATGTCAGTCAGAGTTGCCCCCACGGTGTACAGCTCCAGAGCATCATCCTCCTCCTCCTCATGTTCAGCCACCATCTCAGATATCACCACATCAGTTACAAGCTGGAAGCACTGCAGTACTGCCTCAGCCAAGCGGCAACAGGCTATGCTGAAACTCATAAGCTTAGGTGATATACCTCACCCTGCTTGTGAGAGTGGACAGCTGTGAAAGAGCAGGCAGATCTGTGGCTGAGACCGCTGAACCTACATCCAGGCATGGTCGTGTGTGACAATGGCCGTAACCTGGTGGCGGCTCTGAGGCGAGGCGAGATCACACACGTACCATGCCTGGCTCATGTGCTTAACCTCGTAGTTCAGTGGTTTCGTAAATCGTACCCCGAGTTTCCAGATCTGCTCGTCAAAGTACGCCGCCTGTCAGCTCATTTTCGCAAGTTGGCTACAGCTTCGGTCGCCCTTGCTGTGTTGCAGCAGCGTTTGCAGCTTCCGGCACACTGACTGGTGTGTGATGTCCCCACACGCTGGAACTCTGCCCTCCACATGTTGCAAAGGATTTGTGAGCAGAAAAGAGCAGTTGTGGAGTACCAGCTGCAACAAGGCCGTCAATATTCAGGTCAGACTCCACACATAAGACCTCAGGAGTGGACCTGGATGTCTGACATATGTACCATCCAGACAAACTTTGAGGAGTCCACCAAGATGGCGAGTGGCGATGATGCCATCATTAGCGTCAGCATCCCACTTGTCTGTCTTTTGCAAAGCTCTCTGCAGAGAATTAAAGAGGAGGTATTGCAACCAGAGTATGATGAGATGGATCAAGAAGCCATAATGGGCGATTACACACAGCCCAGCCTCATCTCATCCCAACGTGCATTGGGGGACAATGAGGAGGAGGAGGAAGAACAGGAGCTGGTATCATGCGCTGTAGACGATAGTACCTGTACAACTGTCATACCGTCGGTTCAGCGTGGGTGGCCTGAGGACAGGGAAGAGGAGGAGGAGGAGGAGTAGAGCATGGTCAGTCATCATCTTGGTGAGGACACGTAAGTCTTGCCAGTTACCAGTCTGGCACGCATGGCTGACTTTATGTTAAGCTGCCTTAACCATGACCCTCGCATTGTCAAAATGTTGGGTGACAGTCATTACTGGTTGGTGACACTTTTAGACCCCCGCTACAACGAGAACTTTCACTCTCTTATTCCTGAGGTGGAGAGGTCTACAAAAAATGTGGCAGTACCAGAAGGCCCTAGCTGCAGAACTGTTAAAAAAATTCCCATCTAAACACGCTAGCAGCAGAGGTCACAGTTCGTTGACCAACCAAGGCGTACAGGCGAGAGAGACGCAACTCCAATTCAGCAGAGGCAGGGGAACATTGTCAACATTCTGGGACAGTTTTCTGAGACCCGCCCAGCTCACAGGCCCTGAGGTTCGGGGTACTCTCACAAGGAGTGGAAAGTTTCAAAAGATGGTGAGGGAGTACCTTGCCGACCGTACCAGCATCCTCCGTGATTCCTCTGTGCCTTTTTAATTATTGGGTATCCAAGCTGGACACTTGGAATGAACTCGCACTGTACGCCTTGGAGGTCCTGGCCTGCCCTGCCCCTAGCGTGCTATCGGAGCGTGTTTTTAGGGGAATTATAACAGATAAGCGCACTCGCCTGTCAACTGACAATGCTGACAAGCTGACCCTTATCAAAATGAACAAGGGCTTGATTGGGCCAGACTTCTCATCACCACCAAATGACAGCAGAGTAACATAAAGTCAAATCCACTGTGTTATTTCGGGAGGTGTATTCCCATGCACCACTTCACACCCACACATGGGTATACGGTTCCTCATTTCAGCTGTTTTTTGCTGTTCTCCTTATCCTCAGCCTCCACCACCACTATACCACCAGGGTGACCGTGGTCCATGTTGCCAGCATTGCAAGTTCCTCCGTCCTAATTTTTGGCAGCTTTTGCTTGGAAGGCATAGGCAAAGACTATGGGAGACCCACTCCCCAATAATGGGAATAATGTTTTTAATATGCTGTACTGCAAACCGTCTTGTTAAGCTACTGTGACCTCCACCACTCTTTCAAGGGGCATTAAAACCGTCTTGTTAAGCTACTGTGACCTCCACCACTCTTCCAAGGGGTATTAAAACCGTCTTGTTAAGCTACTGTGACCTCCACCACTCTTTCAAGGAGCATTAAAACCGTCTTGTTAAGCTACTGTGACCTCCACGTCTCTTCCAAGGGGCATTGAAATGCTGTTTTTAATTAACTCTAACCTCCACGACTCTTCCAACGGGCATTGCATTTCCTCCTAATTTTAGTCAGCTTTTGCTTTTCAATGCATAGGCGAACACTAAGGGAGATCCACTCCCCAATAATGGGTAGAAGGTTTTTAGTATGCTGTAATCCAAGTCTGTTTCAAGGGGCATTGCAGTTCCTCATAATTTTTGGAAAGCCTTCCATTCGCTGCTTAGGCCAACAGTGCACAGGAGACCCAGTTGCTATAAATGGGAAAAAAAGGTTTAGTTAAGGCCCTCTGACCTCCATGTCACTTCCAAGGGGCATTGGAGTGCCTCGAAATTTTTGGTAGGCATGGCACTCACTGCATGCCCTTTAACTGTGTAGCCGAACCGCTCCTTTTGGGACAAAAACATATCCTACAAGACATGTGTGGTTGACTGGCCTGATATTTATGTGAATGGTCCCTGTTCCTCCTGCTCTTTCTCCTTTGCCACCACCTCATCCATCATTCATCACCTAAAGCTTTGTTTTAACGGGAGTCATAGAACTGGGATAGTAGCAGGAAAACATCCAGCAATCCTCGGAGGAGGTAAGATATGCACCAAAACACTGACCACCTCAGGCCTAGCCGCTACTACATACATGCGCTTGCATTCCAAGGAACAGAAAGCTAAGGAGATGGATGTCCTCATGATCATGAATAATTTACTCGTTGTGTAGGAGGCCGACCACTGCTGCTGTCTACCTTCTGAACTTTGTGTTGAAGCCTGATTGACCCAGGACCCGCAATCCTCTGTCTGGAGGACGTGTTGCATCCCAGTGTCCAACTGTGTCCCGGCTTCCACAATATTAACCCAGTGTGAAGGCGTCAGTCAGATGGACCATCCCTAGCCACATTCACTTGTCCACGTGTTTGTGGTTAGGCTGTTCTTCATATAGGGGTTGCTGGGGACCGTTTATAGACACCCGGCCGCCTCTAGGTGGCTGGGGACAGAGTATGGATACCAGGCCGCCGACGCAGCCATGATGTGGTGGCCAGATTCCGCCTCCACATGCCTAAAAGGCCCAATTTCAAGTATGGTATTGCAGCCTGGGGGTGGGTGGGTGGCAGGCTGCATACCTGCGCTTGCATTGCAAGGAATGGGAGAGGTACAATTGAACACTGCCCTGGGACAAGGACTTGCATGGGCATAGTTGCAAGTCTGCATCTTCCGATGCAGCAAGGATCACTTCTGATGGGCACACTTTTAGGCAGTGACCTGGGTGTCAGAGATGCTTCCAGGGATCTTTCCCATGTCTTTTCAGCACTGTATGCTTGTGTCACACAGCACATGGCCAGATAAGGTTGTAAAATATCAAAATGACATTTCCCGGTGAATGCATTTGTCACGGTTGAAAGCAATACAAAAGTGCAAAAACGCATAAAAAATGCTACTTGTGAACATAGCCCAAGGTGTGGAGGAGTATTTTTTGTTTTTGGTTATTTATTTTACCTTATACACAAGTCTTTACCCTGGAAAGGAAGTTCCTTAACATATTTCACAGGAAAACCGTTTCAGTTTCGTTTGTGAGCCCGTAAAAGTGGCTTAATACCTCTGACCACGTTGTTGACAGCAGTGACCTGGGGGTCAGAAATGCTTCCTGGGGCGATCCCCATGCTGTCCCCATGTCATTTGAACACTGTCACTATCGTTTTGGGCACTTTGTAGGCTTTCTACAGACTGCCGGGGGTGCCGCCGCAAAAATGCTCGGGTCTCCCATAGACTAACATTGGGCTCGTTGCTCGGGTCGAGCACCCGAGTATCACGGTGAGCTTGGCCCGAGCTTCGAGCACCCGAGCATTTTAGTGCTCGCTCAACACTAGCAACCAAGCTTAGTATTGTGGTTAATTGTACTATCCAGTCAGCCCCATATATGATTGTATCACATGAGCCTGCTATGCCCAGGATGTCTTTAACAATGATAAGGAGATATAGGGAGGAGTTGTTAACAGCCAGCATCAGACTACGGTCCATACAGGAATCAAAGTACTGATGAGATGCAGGCAGTTTAACAAATATTTACATTCAGGTACCTTGTTGACATCTTTTCTAAATGAAGTTGTTCTTTCTATTTTTCTCCATCTTGTCCAGACACCATGACTTTCGCATCCACAGCTCATTTTTGCAGAGTTCCATATTCTCTAGTCTTCTGCAGCACATCCCAACATAATGGTCTGAAAAATAATAATGTCATTATAATGCTCCTGCATAAAAATATCTGCCATTTGTTGTGCCACTGAATAATTGCCCCTCACTGTGCTCCCTGCACAAAATATGACCCCCAGCTCCCCAAACTGTCCTTCTAATGGTACATGGCCTCCACACTGTCCTCTCTTTTCAATATTTGGGCTCCTTCTTTACACTATCCCCTCAGTGTGTCCCACCTATACTGCTCAGTCTCTATACTGTGCCTCCTCTTCATATCGTCCCCTCTATACAGTGCCCCCTCTTCACATTGTCCTCTCTAAACTTTGTCCTTATACTGTCCTCCATGTTACACCCCACTCTACCCAGTTTCTATGTTTATCCTCCATGCTGTCACCTCACATTCCACTCCCCATACTATATTCTTACATTTTACCCCCACCCTTACTGTCTCCTCACACATTTCCTCCCCTCACCCATACTATGTATACACTCCCCCCCACACTTCTGCTCAAACATTTCCCACTCCACTGCCCATAATGTTTCCTCACACATTCCTCTTTGCCTACACTGTTTTCGCTCACATTCACACCCCCTGTTCATAATGTCTTTTCACACATTTCCCCTTGCCAATACTGTCTCTTCACACATTCCCCCCTTGCCCATACTGTCTTTACATATCCTGACCCTTGTCCATACCGTCTCTACAGATATTCCTTCCTCTGCTCATACTGTCTCTTCACACATTTCCCACGCCCCTTGGGTCCATTCTGTCTCCTCAGACATTTCCCACTCCACTGCCCATAATGTGTCCTTACACATTCCCCTCCGCTCATACTGTCTCTTCACTCACTCCCCCTCCACTCCTTGCCTATTCTGACTCTTCAAATATTCCTCCCTCTGCCCATACTGTCTCTTCACACATTTCCCCCAACCCCTACCCATACTGTTTCTTGTCATAAATATCTTACAGCCATCTTATCCTCTTGTGTGGCGCAGTGGTGACATCACCAGCGTGATCACTGTTTGTGGTTAGGGCTTCAATTCTACTCATGCCAATTGAATGCTTGGAGCCAGCATTTTACACCTTCCTTGATATGCACTTGAGGAAACCCACGCAAACACAGAGAGAACATGCAAACTTTGTAGATGTTGTCCTTGGTAGGATTTGTACCCAGAACCCCAGCACTACAGAGCAACAGTGCTAACCACTGAGAGCCTATTCTGCCATTATGACAATAACCTAGTTAGTGCGGATGGTGCAATGAGTTAGAGACCACACCCACCAGAGCAGTGCTGTAGAGCAGAACACTTGAAGTGAATATAATATTTATTTTGTATTTTTTTACCTCTTCACAGCTTTCTATAATCCATCAAAATTGCAGCTGGCTGGCGCATTTTGCTAGATTCATACACAGCAAATTTATGCTGAATTTGATTGCCTTGAACTGATTTCTAGTCTCTTGTATATAGTATACAAGTATGTGCTGTTCCATCACTACTCACTTTTGCAATGTGAGTTGAGCAGCTCCAGTGACATCATGAATTTTTAAATTCGTACAATAATTACCTTGAAAACTCACTTGCAGCAAAACTGCATTCAACTTCTATGGCCCTTTTAATGAAGACTAGCATTCTTATCGTCGGTCTTGATAGGGCAATGTGCTTGAGTCAGACTTATAATACATTAAGAATCTCTAGACTCTTAATGAATAAGAAGTGTGGGACAAGTGGCATGTGAATTTACAGTATGCCACAAATCCTACTCCAGTTACTGCTGGAGTAAGATTTGTGGTGTAGCGAATGCTCGGATGAATTTGATGAGTGGCAGTCGCCACCCCCCCCCCATCCCACACCAGCTCCACCCACTTTGTCTGAACTAAGTGAAAATAGCATGAGAACACCAAAAGTTGCAAAGATTTAGTGTCAAAATTTTGCAACTTTTCAAATCTTTGAATTGGGCCCTAAGTGTAAACAACGTTAGTTTGGTTCTCCGCCAGAGAGCAGAGATCTTAAAAACAACGAGGCACTGAAATATAAAGTGTAGTAAAAGTTTATTATACCATAAATATATTTTATTAAAATACATTTGAAAATAAAAGTAATCCAGTGGGATCCAAATGTAGCATCTAGCTCACATATAGTACATCATATGCAAATTAACCAGAAAAAAAAACACTTTATAAAACAGCCCAATGATAAAATAATATATACGTATATAATACATTAGTGATTTTCAATTTTCTTGTGCAGATACAAGACAATGGAATTTTTTTTTGTGGATAATCATTATATTGGCGTGTGGTTTTGTTTGTTTTTTTGTTTTGTTTCTTCCTCTTTTTAAAGGAACATTATCCCTTGCTACCTTTCAAAGAACACAAAATATGGATATGGGATTTCCCTATGTAACCAGCGACATAGTTTATGGAAAGGCTAATATGAGCGGCGCCTTTAATCTGCACTTTATATTAGATTTCTATCACAGAAAGCACTGTGATAGACTGCCAGCACCTCCCTTCTCTGGCTGCCTGGCACCACCAATAAAATAAGGTGGCATCACTTGACTTCCTGGCATTTTCTAATTAGGATTTAACCTCTTCCCAGCAACTTGCTATGATCCTTTTTTTTTTGTGACTGTAAATATTTCAATTAAATGAATTTCCAGCTTTCTAATTGAAACAATAAATGTACAGATACAGTAAAATGGCAGGCTAGAATGCATTTGTGATATATGTTTTTCTCATTGCTTGTATATAAAGAATCTCAGTAGTTTTTTCATGGTGTAGTCTCTCACGCTGTCTCTATTATTTGGGTTGTATTTCTGATTTGTGACTTTTGCAGTAGCGTTGAACAGCGTTAAGTGGTTTCAGTCTCCTGATCATTTCCCATGGGAAGCAGTGTCCATTATATACTCTATCAGCATTTAGTATGTATTACAGTACATATTAGTGTCCTATACAGAACAGAGGAGCAGGGTTACACCTGGGATGTAGGTAATAAAGCTGATATGCGGAGGCACAGTAATATTTGTGTATCATGTTTCCTCATCACCATCTAACCCCTGAGATTTGCTCATATCTAAGTATTTGATTTAAAGGGTGCAGGCATATTTCAGATGTTGTCTCTGCAACAAGTACAAACACTATCTCTCCAGTATCAGTACCAGTCCCCGATGTTCATTTACAGTACATGCTGAATTTTGCAACTTGGTGCAACTTGCAGCATTTTCAGAATCAGTTGACACACTATGATGTAGTTCTGAGTATTCAAAGTTTCAGACTTTTTATTTTTATCAAAAACACATTTAACAGTGGGAATTATCTGATAATGCATACGTATGGTGACAATGCAATTCCCTGACATTTCCCTACAAATCTATCAGCATGTTGCCATTTATAGCAGCCTATACACTGCCATTTAGACCCAGAGAATAAGCCAGAATAAAACAGCCTGTGGTCTGCTGACTCAGTGCAAAGTCATTTCACTGTATATTAGACCTCCTGCTCCTGAACAGGGAAGGGGAGGAGTGATTGCTGTTAAAACAATTCCATGAGCATGTGTAAGGTACAACTAGGGTGAGTTAAAAGGATGGTCTGAAATACAAATTCATTTTCATCCTAAATATCTATCTATTTAATTCTATAATCATCAGTAACAAGCTAGCAGCAGAGCGCACTGTCAGTGTGTGTTGTAAGACGAATACCCGGCTTGAACAGCCCAAATAGATAGTGTAGTTAGGGAATTTTTAATTATAGTATATTAGAAAATCGTTTAGATTATGGCATTAAATAGACAGACATTTATGATAAATTTGCATTTTGGTCTACTTCTTTAAAACCTAGTGGCCAAGTTGTGGTGAAATTGTTCCAATATGCAGCATTTATGCAAATTATCTCTACCCTAGGAGAAATAAATCTTGCCCCCTAATGTTACCTTTTGAAGATGGCTATCCTATAAATCAATTTCCAATCCCTTAACAACCGTCGATGCGCATTAAAATGGCGGCCATTAAGGGGCTTTATTCCTTCATCGCTGTTTTAAAATGGTGATCGGGAATAAGAGAATAGTGCAGCCACAAGGCTGAAATTACCACGGGTGTCAGCTGTACATGACAGCAGATACCCTGCGGGATCAACCCCAAACGGTTTTGGAGCCCATCGGTGCTAATTAACACCTTTAAATACAGTTGTCAATCACAACAGCGGTACTTAAGTGGTTAAAAGGGGTTTAAAAGACCCTCTGTGGCAGGATTGACCCCGCCCGTGATCATATTCGCAGGTGCAGATCATTACCATGATGCCCTGGGGTCATCTGATGACCCCAGGGTGTGGTGGCCTGAGAGATCTAGCTGTATCAGTATGTCAGTGTCAGGCACTGCAGTACACGAGTGCATGCATGAAACTAATGATCAAAGTAAAAATTATACATTTCCCACAGTGGAACTTAGTGAAAAAAATTAAGTAAAATGTGAAAACAAAGCGCACAAAAATCACGGAAAGCTGTTTTACATTTTTTTTTGCAGCGTTTCATAAAACAAAGAAGCAAAAAAATACACATAATTGATATCGCCACACTCATAAAGACCTGATCTATAAAAGTTATTTATTCTGTACACCGAATACCCTAAAAAAAATAAAAAACACACCAAAAATGTTGCTTTTTTATCATACTGACACACAAACAATTGATTAAAAAGCAATCAAAAAGTCATATGTAGAAAAAAATGGTATAAACAAAGACCAAATCGTCCTGAAAAAAATCAAGCCCTAATATGGGTCATTCGGGGGAAAAAAAAAAAAAATTACAGTTCTCAGAATATGGTGATGCATAAAACAAATTCATTTTTGTGAAATATTGATTATTATTTGTAAAAGCAGCAAAACATTAAACTATACATAAATCTGTTATCGCTGTAAAAGTACTGACCAAATGAATAAATCAGTGCTATCACTTTTAGTGCATGGTGACTGGGGAAAAAAAATGGCTCAAAAGAATTATGGAATTGCTGGTTTTAGTTCATTCTATATCTGAAAAATCAGAATTAAAAAGCGATCAAAAAATGTTATGTACCTCAATATGGTACCAAAGAAATCTCCAACTCATTGCGCAAAAAATAAGCCCTCATACAGCTCTGTTCACAAAACAATAAAAAAAGTTACAGGTCTCAGAATATGGCGACAAAATACTTTATTAAAAAAGAAAAGGTTAATTTTACTGTGTGAAACATAAAAAAACTATATAAATTTGGTATCGCTGTAATTGCACTGACCCGAAGAATGAAGTCGTCTTATCACTTATACCACACAGTGAACCACGCAAAAATAAAAATAAGAATTATTCTTGTACTGTCTATTTGTTCATTCTGCCTCTGAGAAACCAGAACATTTATCCTGTGCTCTCTGCTGAGCGCTTACGTCAGTGTTTCTGTGTAAATTCACAAAACCGTGATTCAGACAACCCCGACAGAACCACTCGCTTGTGAGGCAGATGGACGCACTTTGCACTCCGTCTGGTCTCTGATCCAGCAATGACCCATCATCTTGTCCAAGATGATTTTTAGCGCACAAGTGTGGACGACCACAGTTCTGTGAACACCTAAAAAGATGAACACCACTGGAGCAGAAGTCAAATGGACTCCAAAGTGTCTCAATCTGCCTCATTATGGTGGGTGCTACCATCAGGGATTTCGTCTGAATCCCATTTTTGTGGGTTTTACACGGAAACCCCGGTGTAAATGCTCAGCATAGGACACAAGAATGTGATCCCAGCCTTATACTGAAGGCAATCAAAAAATGCTATGTACCCCAAAATGTTACCAATAAATGCCCTAATTTATCCCGCACAAAACCAGCCCCCACTCAGGTCCATCATCTGTCACTGGAAATATAGGGGGTTCCCACGTTACTCGTAGAACAGACTCTGGAAAAGTAACACGTCTCCAATACCCCCTCACACAAAATCCAGTGAAATCTGCGCTCCCAAATCCAAATGCCCCACTGTGCCTAAACCACAGTAGGCGGCCACATGTTTGGCAGTACCGTAGCAGGCAGAGCATAATTAACAATGTATGGGCTGCATGTCACCAGAAGCACAAGCTGGGTACAATGGATGGGGGTGTTACAATATATGGGGGGAACTACACTGTATGGGGGCACAATGTATGGGCACTAATCTGGCATATTTGTAATTCTCCAGAATAAAGCATGATGGGAAGTTACAAAAAAGTCATTGCAGCCATAGATTAATTCATTGAGAGGTGTAATTTGTACAAAGGGGGCACTTTTGGGGCTTTTCTGGTGTTGTGGCAGCTTATGGGCTTCACAAATGTCACCAGCAAACTATTCTATCAAAATCTGTGCTCCAAAAGCCAAATAGCGCTCCTTCCTCAGTCCTGAAATGCAGCATAACAGTAGTTTGACAACATATGAATAACCATGTTCGGGAAAAATTGTGCAATAAATTGTGGGGTCCGGTTTCACCTATTAACCCTTGTGTACCTGACAAATGTGCAGCAAATAAAAAATTTTTACCACTAAAATGTTATATTTGCATATCCTAATGTTTTAAAATTCTGTGATGCACATGTAAGTTCAAAATACTTGCTATACTTGAAGATAAAATTTGTAAGCAGTGAAGTTTCCAATATGGGGTCACTTGTGGGGGTTTCTGCTGAGCTGGCACCTCAGAAGCTCGGCTAATGGAGCCCACAATCTACTCAACTGGAAACTGCATTCTAAAAGCCAAGTAGCGCTCCTTCCCATCCAATACCTGCCATGTGCTCAAACAGTAGTATACAACCACATATGTGGTACTGCTATGTTCAATAAAAATTGAATAACAATTTTTTTGGGTCCATTTTCTCCTATAACTCCTCATGTAAATTATAAATTTGTTGCTAAAACAGTATTTTAGTGGAAAAAAAAAATTGTTTTCACATCTAAATGTTATAAAGTTATGCGAATCTCCCGTAGGCTAAAAATGTTCAGCACACCAATAGATGAATTCCTTGAGGGGTCTAGTTTGCAAAATAGGGTCACTTGTGGGGAGTTTCTGCTGTTTTGGCATGTCGGGGGCTCTGCAAATACGACATGGGATTCACAATCCGACAAATTCAAGCTCCAAAAATCAAATAGCACTCTTAACTTTCTGAACCCTGCCATGTGCCCAAAGAGCAGATTTTGACCACATATGAGTTTACTTCTTGTTCAGTAGAAATAGTATGACAAAATTCTGGGGTCCATTTTTTCCTATTATTCATTGTGAAAAGTAAAAATTTGAGGCTAAACAACATTTTAGCAGCAAAAAAACTATTTTCATTTTCACATCCACATTTTAAAAATTTTTGCAAAGCACCTACGGGTTCAACAAGCTCAACACAACCCTAGATGAATTCCTTGATGGGTCTAGTTTCCAAAATGCTGCCACTTGTGAGGGTTTCTGTTTTGTTACCTCAGGAGCTCTACAAATGGGACATGGTGTCTGCAATCTATTCTAGCCAAATTTACATTCCAAATGTTGCATCTTCCCCTCCGAGCCCTGCCGTGCGTCCAAACAGAACTTTTTGATGACGTGGGGAATCGCCAAGCTCAGAAGAAAGCCTGTAACAAAGTTTACAGTCCATTTTTTCATCTTACCTTGTGCAAAATTGAAACATTTGGGGCTAAAGCAACATTTAAAAATGAGTGTACTACATATGAGTTGAAAATGCTCCCTATATCCCTGGATAAAATCCTTGAGGGGTGTAGTTTCCAAAATGTGGTCACTTGTGGGTGGTTTTAGGCTGTTTGGACTATTAAAGCAAGTAAAACAATGTTTTAAAAAATGACAGCTCAAATCACCCTTTTTTCCCTATTCAAAATAATACAATACATATTTAAAAAAATACACATTTGGTATTCATGAGTTCGTAAACGCCAAATCTATCAAAATATAAAAAGAATGAATCCAATCGGTAAATGGCATAATGAGAAAAAAATTCAAAACACCAGAATTACAGTGTTTTTTTTTGTTGCAGAAACATTGCAATAACAAGTTATTAAACCATCGTATGTAGCCAAAATTTTATCAATAAAATTGTCAGCTCAACGTGCAAAAAAAATGAGCCCTCACCCACCCCCAGATTACAAAAAAAAAAGATGCTATGGGTCTCGGAATATGGCGCTATTTTTTTTTCTCTTACAAACATTGGATTTTTTTAATTATACCTATACACATTTGGTATCTGACCAACTCATAATGACCTGGAGAAACATAATGGCAAGTCAGTTTTAGTATTAAGTAAATAATAAAAAAAAAATAAAAATAAAAATAACACTTTTTTTCCTGTTTTCCAGTACACTATATGGTAAAATCAATGGTGTTGTTCTAAGTACAGATCTTCCTTCAAAAAACCTTCGCATGGCCATATTGATGGAAAAAATATAAAAGTTATGGCTCTGGGAAGAAGGGGAGCAAAAAACAAAAGCGCAAAACAAGAAACGAAAATCCCAAGGTGGTGAAGGGGTTAAGGTTAAAATTGACTAGGTCTCTAAAGGTGTTAATACACATTGACACATAACATAGGATATTTAACCAAACCATTGTCTTCTGCAAAAGAGAGGCCTTTGATGGTAATTTAGGGGGACCTATTATGCAACTTGGGTCTCTCCCAGGAAGAAATGCAAATACCTGTAACTCTAGACATGCAGATTGAAACAGTCTAAACTGAATCATGCTGCGTTTGTGTCAGCTCTCGTTTGGCCACAGTTTGTGAGCCCAGGCTTAAAGGGACTATTATTTTTGACAACCCTTTTTAAAATGTGACCAGTTGCAACTGATTTTGCCAGATGAGGCCCAGTCTATCAGACATTTGTTTTTCCTGCATTTGCCCTCAGTCTTATTGAGAAATGATTGAATTCACTCATCCAGTAGTGAAACCCTTATTTATTGTTGAAAACCTTCATGAGGTTGTCCACTACTTTAACACTGAAGACCTGTCCTTAAGATTAAGTCTTCAATGTCTAATAGGTGGGGGTGTGACACTTGCACCCCCAATGATCAGCTGTTCTCTGTGTCACCAGAAACCAGAAGTGCTGAGTTATGGAGCTGCTCCATCTACTGATAGTGGTCGCGGCCGGGTACTGAATATCCACCCCCTATTTAAATCAATAGGTAGCCGATGTACAGTACCCGGCTGCGTACACTACCGGTAGAGTGAGCAGCTCCATAACTAAGCACTTTCAGTTGATCGAGTGTCGCAACCCCAACGATCAGTCACCGATTAGACATTGATGACCTATCAGAAGATAGGGCATCAATGTTATAGTGGACAACCTATTTAAACAGTGTACATAGGCCAGAGAGGTGATGCAGGGAGTGTGGTAAAGCCAACTACAGCCATTTCACATTGGATTACTTTTCTGCGGTCAGTCCATAAGAACCAGGGGGTTTGGTCACAGAAACGTAATCAAACGCAAAACAGCCCTAGTCCTACAGCCCTAGCCAATTTATCACATTGTCTCCATCACCTCTCTGACCTCCGTAAACTTTTTAAGGTTTTCTAATAAAGAAAATGACTTTTACTGCCATGTCAGTGACTCGCCCCCTGGGCCATATTCTTTAAGGGAATACCCGGAGCCGGATCAGATGGGGGTTGTAGTCTCCGAGTGGCTGTGACCCGGTCCGTGCCCAGGGTGTCAAGCTCAGTGTGTGGCAGTCCTTACTGATGTTACTAAAGTTCTTTTATGTCGACTACGCCACCCGTTGAATTGCGGTCACTACGGCCGCCGCTGCAGCAGGGTCCGCTGAGGCTGATGGTGTTGGTGCAGCTTAGGTAGTATAACCCCCAACGGGAGGGGTATAGCCTCAGGGGGGTCAGGTGCAGAGGATGGTGGTTGTGGAGGTGCAGGGATGATGGTAATGAGAGTCAGAGTCGGGTTGTGCAGTTCAGGGTTCTTTACTTACTGCAGATGTTCCGGTCACTCCGGCCTTGAGTGACCACCCGAGCCGTGCTGCGTCCACCAGGTCCTGGACTCGGCCAACCCCCAAGTAGTTCTGGAGCGTGGTTCTGAGCTCCCGTTCTGTCCTGTCCTCGTCTCTGGCCTTCCCCACCAGGGATCCACCTATGTCCGGCTCCCTCGGGCCTCTTGTTGGCGAACCCTTTTGCCTCTGGGTTCCCTGACCCTATGCGTGGTCTGCCTTCCGGGTGGATATGGTGGGTGGCCGTGGCAGATGCTGCCCACGGCCTCCGGTCTCTGGCTGAGGTATGCTGTAGCCCCCACCAGTTTGGGATCCGGTACCCTGTTGCCAACTCTTCACCCTGTGGTTGTATTTGGGGTCTCAGAGTTCCTTCTTTCTCCCCCTCTGGGTCTTTCTTGCTCTCCTCTCTCACTCTTGGGCTGGGGCTGCTCTGCTCTTCTGCTCTCTTCCACTGCTCTGCAAAGTCTGACGTCTCACTGACTGACTTCTCACAGACTGACTGTGGCTGACTGACTGTGGCTGACTGACCCTGATCTTAGATGGTGCCCACCTTATATACTCCCTCTATGTGTGAGCTCAGGTGACCAGCACCCAATGAGCTCCTACCTTTACCCAGGCTGCTCCCCCTATCTGCCCCTACACTACTGGGATGGTCCACCCCCCTCCCACTCCAGCCAAGGACAGACTCTGTCGTACCTGCACATTTCTAAGTGGGAGTACCGTTGGTCTGCCCTCCGGAAATGGGATGTGTGTAGTGCATGCAGCTGACTGAGCTCAGTTCCACACTCCATCCTTACCCGGGAGTGGAATATCACACCTCTGGGTTGAGGTGCAATACCCCTGTAGCAGCCGAATCCTCAGGGTGCTACATCAGTACCTTCAATCATTTCTTACTAAGATTATTATGGCTAAATAGATTTACATAAATAAGCACCACCAAATACCAGCGCTCCAGGAAATATTAACTCTTTGCATATGGGTATAACATTAGTTCTGCTGTCTTTTCAGAAGATAATTCCTAGCTTTCTTCCTTGTTTCTCTCATTCTCAGTGTTATAAATGGACAGCTTGAACGCATCAGAACAAGAGTGCCTGCAAGCAGACATGTGGGTGGGGGGGCGTATTTTAAAGAATAACTATCCTTTCAAGTATATTTTCAGAATAAGCTGCACTGTGTGTGTACATGAGGGATAAAACTATTTATTTGTGGCCATTATTTCATTGTTATCCTTCATGTTTAACCATTTTATGACTCTGCAGTCTTTTTCTCATAATTTATAATTGACTCTGATCTGATGGGAGGTGACTAGCTGCTATGATCTCTCCCATAAATAATACAGCACACAGAAAGAGGTCACTGCTCTACACAGACAGAGGAAACAGAGACCTGAAATAAATGATGACAGTATTGAGCAATGTAGCTGCGAATCCAGCTCTAGGGTGAGGTAAAAGACTTGTTAGAAAACTTAGCACCATTGTTACATGCACGCCGCCTAAGTTTAGATAGGGGCGAGACAGGTTTCATGAATTAAACAACATTGTACCGACAAGGATTTCCAGAATGTCATATTAAACTCCTCATATTAGACTAAATAAAAAAAAGAGAGAGCTCCTTAAGTAAGAGAGCTCAAGTGACCAGAGTTTTTTAAACAAATAATTATTACTTTATTTAAACATTTATTACATGATGAAAACATCATAGTGCTTCACAGGGAGGACAATGCTAACTCCAATGTTCTTTTAGTCACAGTCGGACATAATTAGGGTACATGCAAAGAGTCAAGGGTATATAATTAGGGTACTTTTAAAATATATACTATTTTTGTCAATAATTGCCTCAAAACACTGCTTCTCAGTCCTATTTGAATTAAAGTGACAAGTGCATAGTATAAAACGTTTTTTTTTTTGTTAATTCTTTGTTGGATCCATACAATATCCGTCCATCTATAAGGAATATTTGTATATTTATATGGCTAATATAAAGCCTAACTAACCAATAGAGTAGCCCTAAAGGATCAGTCACCTCTTGATATCTGTCCCTATGCAGCCCATACACATAAATTCTTCTAATAGATAATTGACCATACTTACTTATGGGAGTTTAGGAGTAGTGCCCGTGTCCTCTCGCCCCTACGCGCGTTTTGCCCTCGCTTCGTCGGCCCCCGATGTTTTAATCATGTAATAAATGTCTAAATAAAGTAATAATTTTTTGTTTAAAAAACTCTGGTCACTTGAGCTCTCTTATTTGTGGAGCTCTCTCTTTTTAAGGTTTTATGAATTCTTTGGAATCCTGGGGGAACCTTTACTCAGGGCGACCATAGAACATGTGCTGCAGCTTCTCTCAGGCACACAGGGGTATTGACCCTCAGGCACAGACAAGTAGATGGGTTCATTTGCTGACTAGACATACTTGACGAGTCTTCATGAACAGTAGATTTTAATGAAACAGCACGTCCAGTACCAAACATTAGTCTCTTAAAACAACAGGCTTCCTTAAATGTAATGGCTTCTCCTTGCAAAGGCACATTATTAAACCGTCTTCCTCAGTAGCACAATACAGCACAGATCAAGTCTCTTTAGCAACACACTATGTTCCCACAATAGCAATGCTCCCACCAGCAGTCCGCAGTACACAGTGTCACAGGTTTTACATTGGAATGCAGTGAGGTACGAGGGGGAATTAGAATGGAAGGATGAGTCCAGTCCTCAGACGTGGTGTTCAATCCTTGCTTCTGGTAGACAACAGTTGCCTCCTTTCTTCACTACTTCCTTTAGCTACCACTAGCAACCAGATGGCAGTTGCAGTGAGAGAGTCCCAGCACCCTCATCAGCCTGGTGAAGAGGTCTGCATCCTTTAAGCTTGCTCTCCAGCTCAGAACTGACAATACTCAGTCTCTGAGGCAGGCCTGGCCACTCCCCCCTAGCTGCACCCTGTTAACCCCTCTAGTTGCTGGATGCTTGACAACACCATGTGGTATATACCAGTCACACCATCTTTGTGTGTTTATTTCTACTTGTTTTCTTACACTGTTCCTCAATCGTCCTCTTCTTGGTCTCCATAGAGTAAAAATGGGGGGTGCAAGTGGGTTGAGCAACACAGGATAGAGTTGTTTTTTCAGAGTGTAGGGTGAATTCAGGAGGAGGTGAAGATGTGGCTCATAACACAAAGAATTCTACTTCTTTCTTAATAAGATATGTTACTGGCATGAGCAACAGTCCACGTGTCTACTCTTTCCTTGACCATCTGTCTGGTCTTGTATGCAATGGGTTTCCTAGATTACTTGGAGCACATCCCTGAGCACACCTGCTCAGGCATCTGAACACCACCTAAGTATCTTGTTAGCAAGGCACACAGCTACTGTGTACTCTATTAAAGCTACCCTTTTCAATAACTCTGCTCTGCTATATTTGGTCTCTGCTGCAGATATGCAAAGTGCGCCTCCTGATAAACATTCCTCTATCATTCCAAAGCTTTTCTGCACACTTGGCTCTTCCATATTAAGGTGCCAGTCTGCTATCTCAGCTCTGCTGTTCCAAGGTGCTTTCTATGCACTCGGCACTGCTGTTTCAAGGTTCTGTGAGCACACTCAACTCTGATAGATCAATATGCCTGTCTGCCATCTCAGCTCTGCGGTTCCAAGGTGGTGTCTATCTACTTGGTTTTGCTACTTCAAGGTGCCTGCCTGCCGCCTCAGCTTTGCTGTTCCAAGTTTCTCTTTGTATACTTTACTCTGCTGCTTCATGGGTCACTGACTATATGTACCTCCCATTCCAAGGTGCCTGATCATTTTTTCGTGCTCTGTTGATCCACATGCCATTCAGCATAACTAACTCCACTGATCCTTGCTGTTCCTGAAAAGCTGGATATTTCTAGCAAAGTATGGTTTTCTAAGTGCCTTTGTAACTCCTATTTTTAGGCCTGGAATTTTTATGGAATGATAGACTGGCTTGGTAAAGGAGCCTGTCTTTCCCTTCCTGGCATGTTTTCTCTGTAGTGCTCAGACAGTCCAAGTGATGGGTTGATTCATTACGTGGAGGAAAAGAGGCAGCTGTTGATGTCCCTGATATTGAGGACTACTGGATTTTAGTCAGTTCCATTGGTGTGAGGTAACACATGACCTTTTATGTTTTATTTCCGGTGTTTGTTGGCCACCTGTTTAGAATAGTCAAGTGAAGTCTTATCAGTGCTTAACCAAGCAGGGGTTAATTTGTGTTTTGTGCTTGAGTGTAAAGGATTTGCAATTATTTTATCTAAAAAACATAAAAAACAAGAAAAGCTATGATTATGCTGAACTTCTATATCAGTATCTCCAACTCCATTGACGCTATTTTCCCTTCTGCTGCAAAGCTAATCTTCCATAATATATAAATATTACATATGCCTATTAAGAAGGGGAAAAATGCACTGATATGGCAGTAGTTCTGCTAAGAGGAGTGTGGCGCTGTAAGGATTCTGTCCTTATATTTATGTTGGTTGTCATGGTGACACAGATAATTTAAACTGGTGGATGGGAGTAAGAAGGCTAATTGGTCACTTTCCCTTTATGTGGCTGGCAGCAGCACCATCTTCACCCCTCTGCGACATGCCCGTCAAAAAGCCTTTTCATGCTCTATTTTTGTATAACACGTATGTATAATTAAACAAGGATTTGGAACTGATCAGTAAGGTTTTGATGCTTATGGCTGAATGTTAGCTTGGTATTAAATGTGACATTTTGGGGAAGGTTCTTCGCTGTTGGTCTGAGAATTTGGATTTGTGCACATCTATGTTCAGCTATAACCTTAACTTCTGGCAGGTGAAGTGAAGAACACTGATTATCTTGTTACAAATAGAAACTGCAAGCGAACAGTCAGTTCTTGAAGCTGATGTGTTAAAACTGTCAAAGTAAAAATCGTTTAGGGCCAAATTTGGATCTCTAGACTAATGACTGGGAAAGATCATCTCCAAAATGGCAGGTCTTGTGGGATGACTACCACTATAGCAGCTCCTATGGGACAGGCAGTATTAGGAGGGGGGGCCTGCTGTCAGTCCAAGCACCACACAAGCATTCCGTGCTCGTTAGTGTCAATGCTTTTGTCTTGTCATTGACCACTGTTAGGACATTCTCAGGAGGAGGCATTTGTGAAGTCAAGTGCATCTAAGCTGTGCGAGAATCTATAGCTATAGCACAAGGAAAAAAAAATGTCATCATATTGGGGAGGAAGGCAGCAGGATTGCTGGTCTATGTGCTAGTAAGCTGGTAAGAGGAAGGGAATTGGATCTGCCTGACTACTGTTTTTTTCTGAGGAACCTGTATAGCAAGTCAGCTAGCATTAAAGATAAGTAATGTCCATGACCATCCTGTCCTTGCTCACCACTGGTCTGTAGTACTAGAATAGCAATCAGCACCTGCTTCTCCCAATTGCTCAGCTATAAATCTTTCTTTCTCTCTCTCTTTTTTTTCTTTCTTTCTCTTTTGCTCTCTTGCACTTTGTCTTTCTCTCGCTCTCTTTCTTTCTCTCTTTTTCCTTTCTTTTGATCTCATTCACTCTCTTGTTCTTTCTTTCTCTCTTTTTTCTCTTTAGAATTCTCTTTTTTTCTTTTGCTCTCCTGTGCTTTCTCTTGATCTCTTGCACTTTCTCTTGCTCTCTTTCTTTCTCTTGCATTCTCTTTTTTTTTCTTTGCTCTTTCTCTCGCTCTCTTGCTCTTTCTCTAATTCCATTTTCGTTAATGGGAATGTATCATAAGAAAATGACTAATGATCACTCCCTGGTCTCCATCAGAGGGGACTGTACACCATTATTTGTGGGACTATAATCAGTAAAACTTCTGTTTCATAGCTTTATAAAGTTGAATGTAGACCAAAACCTAGCATGTGGATCCAGAGGAAGGCAAAAATTCCATGAGGCAAATGCTAATTGTCCCATATTAGGGGAAAAATTCCTTCTCAACTCCACATACAGCAATCCGATTTAGTCCTCTGGATCAGAATTTAGAACCAATGTTCTATTATCCATGTACTTGTGATCTATCTTTCAAGGAAGACATCCAGGCCTCCTTGTACTTTGGTAGTGAATCACGATTACAACATCATGTGGCAGAGTTAATAATCTCACTGCTCTTACAGTAAAGAATCACCATTTATGAGTAAACCTTCATTCCTATAGATGTAGACTATGACCAATTGTCTTTCATGCAAGCCTAGATGTAAAAAGGTCATGGTTACACAGATCACTGTACTGTCCCCTCATATACAGTTGAAGCCAAGACCAAGGATGAGCCAGACTTGTGCAAGTCCACAATTCTCTTCCTGATATCTTGGCTGATTTCTTTAGACTTTCCCATGATGCTAGACAAAGAAGCAGTGTGTTTCAGGTGTGCATTATAATATATCCACAGGTGTGTCTAACTCAGATTTTGCCAAAAAATCTATCAGAAGCTTCCAAACACGTGACATCATCATATGGGCAGTCCAGAATTGTTTAAAGGCATAGTAATCTTAGTGTATGTAAACTTTTGACTTTGCAGTAAGTAATAAGAATGCCTTAAAACATTCTCTCTCTATCATTATTCTGGCATTTGGCCAATATTAAAAATTATGGTAATCCCAACTGACCTAAAACCGGAAAGGTTTATTCTGATTTCATGTCAGATATTGAGAAAAACATGCATATGTGTCTTTTTATATAGCGAATGTAAACTTCTGATTTCAACTGTATACATTGGAAAAAGTTTTCCCCATAAGCATATGTTTTTCCAAATTGAATAACCCCAAGTTTATTTAAAGCCTCTTCACTACTCTTTTTCTTTAATTCCATAAATGCTTTCTTTTGGTCATTTATTACATTACTTACAGCTCTGTTTACCTATAATGGTTTTCTCCTATTTGTCTTGTTTATTCTGTTAATCTATATATATAATTGTCTTATCCCGTCTCTGTCTGTCCAGGAAATCCCGCGTCGCTCATTGGTCCGGCAGCGGCCAATCAGCGCCGCGGGATTTCTGAAAAAAGATGGCGGCCGTTAGGGGCTCATCTGTGGGACGGAGCTGAGCGGCGATGCAGCCGGCAGATGAGCGCCGCGAGGTGCTCATCTCCCGGCCGGCAACAGCAGAAGGAACCCGACCGCCGGACCCATCTGCGGGACGGAGATGCAGCCGGGAGATGACCGGCGCGAGGCGCTCATCTCCCGGCCGGTATCAGCGGAAGGACCGCCGGCGCCGCTGACCTCCATGCGGAAGGGAGGACCGGGGAGCGGCGCTGCGGGTCGGGATACTTCTACTGCGAGCGCCCGCTATGTCCCGGGTTCTCGCAGCGTAAGTACCCGCACAGGCAGCGCTGCTCCCCGGTCCTCACCAAGACGATTCGATGATTGGTCGCGGTCTTCGGACCCGACCAATCACTGATCTTAGCGCAAAACTTAAACACCGCTGTGCTGATTGGTCGCCGATGCTGCCCGCGACCAATCACGGATTTGGGCGCCACATTTAAATATCGGCCGCGAACAATCAGCACAGCGGTGTTTAAATGTGGAGCCAAGATCGGTGATTGGTCGCGGCCGATATTTAAATTTGGCGCCCAAATCGGTGATTGGTCCCGGGCAGCGTCCGCGACCAATCAGCACAGTAGTGTTTAACTTTGGCCGCAAGATCAGTGATTGGTCGCGGGCCAAGTCCGCGACCAATCAACGATTTGTGTGGCACATTTAAATAGCGGCCGCGACCAATTGGACCCGCAGCGCCGCTCCCCGGTCCTCCCTTCACGCCCTAGCCGCATGGATGTCAGCGGCGCTGCCTGTGCGGATACTTCCGCTGCGAGAACCCGGGACATGAGCGGGCGCTTGCAGCAGAAGTATCCCGACCCGCAGCGCCGCTTCCCGGTCCTCCCTTCACACCCTAGCCGCTGATGTCCCCACAGTATCTGCATGGTGTTACAAAGGTCTGGACATTTGTGTTAAAAATCGCTGATTGGTCGCTGGCGCTGCCCGCGACCAATCACCGATTTGGGCGCCAAATTTAAATATCGGCCGCGACCAATCACCGATCTTGGCTCCACATTTAAACACCGCTGTACTGATTGGTCGCGGACGCTATTTAAATGTGCCGCCCAAATCGGTGATTGGTCGTGCACAGCGTCGGCGACCAATCAGCACAGCGGTGTTTAACTTTAGCGCCAAGATCACTGATTGGTCGCGCTCTCCGCACGCGACCAATCAGCGAATCGTATTGGTGAGCAGCGGGGAGCGGAATCGTATTAGTGAGGACCGGTTAACACCGCTGCCTGTGCGGATACTTCCACTCAGAGAAGCCGGGAGATGAGCGACTGCTCGCAGCAGAAGTATCCAAATTTATATATCGGCCGCGAACAATCAGCACAGCGGTGTTTAAATGTGGAGCCAAGATCGGTGATTGGTCGCGGCCGATATTTAAATTTGGCGCCCAAATCGGTGATTGGTCGCGGGCAGCGCCAGCGACCAATCAGCGATTTTTAACACAAATGTCCGGACCTTTGTAACACCATGCGGATACTGTGGGGACATCAGCGGCTAGGGTGTGAAGGGAGGACCGGGGAGCGGCGCTGCATGTGCGGATACTTCTGCTGCGAGAACCAGGGACATGAGCGGCCGCTCGCAGCAGAAGTATCCCGACACGCAACGCCGCTCCCCGGTCCTCCCTTCAAACCCTAGCCGCTGATGTCCCCATTGTATCCGCATGGTGTTACAAGGTCCGGTCATGTCCCGGCTTCTCGGAGCGGAAGTATCCGCACAGGCAGCGCCGCTGACATCCATGCGGCTAGCGTGTGTAGGGAGGACCGGGGAGCGGCGCTGCGGGTCCGGATACTTCTGCTGCGAGCGCTTGCTCATGTCCCGGCTTCTCGGAGCGGAAGTAGCCGCACAGGCAGCCGCTCCCCAGTCCTCACCAATACGATACGCTGATTGGTCGCGCCCTCCCGACGCGACCAATCAGAGATTTGAACGCTGAATTCAAACACACTGTCCGCTGCTTAGTAACACGGCGCGCGACATTTAAAACCTGCTTCCATGATTGGTCGCGGACGCCGCCCCCGACCAATCAGATTTCCGCGCCAAATTTAAACACTCTCTCCGGCCAATTACCGCAACATTTCAAATATCTACGCCACGTATGGGAGATAGCACGGCTAACTCCGCCCATGTGGTCATGTGACTCACAAAATGCTCATAACGTACTGAGCAGGTTTTCTCTGTCACACTGTGCGAGGGACTTCAGTCACACTGTGCGAGGGACTTCAGTCACACTGTGCGAGGGACTTCAGTCAGACTGTGCGAGGGACTTCAGTCAGACTGTGCGAGGGACTTCAGTCAGACTGTGCGAGGGACTTCAGTCAGACTGTGCGAGGGACTTCAGTCAGACTGTGCGAGGGACTTCTGTCACACTGTGCGAGGGACTTCTGTCACACTGTGCGAGGGACTTCTGTCACACTGTGCGAGGGACTTCTGACAGGTTTACTGAACACGTTCTGCCAGTGACAGCGCGCTGAAGAGATACTTCTTTACGCTTCCTGTTTTATAATGGGTCGTAAGCGAAAATACGCCACGGAGGAAGCAGAAGCAGCAAGAAAACGACAACGTCGAGAGCAACAGACACCACAACATACTGCCGCCAGACAAGCCCAGGATGCGGAAGCTCACAAAAAATGTCGGGAACAGGAGATACCGCAACACACTGCCGCCAGACAAGCCCAGGATGCGGAATCTCACAAAAAACGCCGGGAACAGGAGACATCGCAACACACTGCCGCCAGACAAGCCCAGGATGCGGAAGCTCACAAAAAATGTCGGGAACAGGAGATACCGCAACACACTGCCGCCAGACAAGCCCAGGATGCGGAATCTCACCAAAAACGCCGGGAACAGGAGACATCGCAACACACTGCCGCCAGACAAGCCCAGGATGCCGAATATCACCAAAAACGCCGGGAACAGGAGACACCGCAACACACTGCCGCCAGACAAGCCCAGGATGCGTAAACTCACCAAAAACGCCGGGAACAGGAGACACCGCAACACACTGCCGCCAGACAAGTCCAGGATGCGTAAACTCACCAAAAACGCCGGAAACTGGAGACACCGCAACACACTGCCGCCAGACAAGCCCACAATGCAGAATCTCAACAAAAACGCCGGGAACAGGAGACACCGCAACACACTGCCGTCAGACAAGCCAAGGATGCAGAATATCGCAAGAAACAACGGGCACAGGACACACCGCAACACACTGCCGCCAGACAAGCCCAGGATGCGGAATCTCACCAAAAACGCCGGGAACAGGAGACACCACAACACACTGCCAGCAGACAAGCCCAGGATGCAGAAGCTCACAGAAAATTTCGGAAGCAGGAGACAACACCACACACTGCTGCCAGACAAGCACAAGATGCGGAATCTCAGCAAAAACGCCGTGAACAAGAGACACCACAACACACTGTCGCCAGACAAGCCCAGGATGCGGAATCTCACAGACAACGTCGGGAACGGGAAACACCGCAACACACTGCGGCTAGACACGAACACGATGCAGAATCCCATAGACAATGTCGTCTGAATGAATCTCCAGAATCCAGGACGAACAGAGAACAACACGATCGACAAATTTATCAAAAAAGAATGCTCTACCAACTAAGGCAAACGCAGCAGAACCTTCAAGAACTTGCACGTTACGTAACAAACAATGAAATTATCATTATTCAACACTACTGTGGGAAGATGAATGTAGTTTGTTCAAAATGCGAATCTATGAATTTTATCGAGGAAAAACCATCTGACAATCAGTTTACTCAATGCTGTCAAAAAGGAAAAGTGATGCTACCAAGATGTCACTACTCAGATCTGTTTGAGCAATTGATGAAAGGAACGCATGAACACAGTAGCAATTTTATAGAAAATATCAGAAGTATCAACAGTTCTCATGCGTTTGCTTCATTTGGTGCCAACATTTCACCGCCCCCTGGATTCGGACCGTATTGTTTTAAAATTCATGGCCAGATCTACCACCATACTGGAACACTTCACCCAGAACTAGGACAACCACCAACATTTGCACAATTATACATCTTTGATCCAAATGAGGCTGCAGAACAAAGGATGAACCGAAAAGAAAATGAAAAGTGTAATGCAGAACTGATGAACATAATTGCCGTACATTTACAAACAATCAGCCCATTTGCTGCCGCATATCACATGCTAAAAGACGTTGAAGCTGAGGAGGAACAGAGAGCTATACAAAATGGGACGGAAATGCCTTCTATTTTCATGGCCATTAAACAAGAATGTCAACAAGATCCCCGATGTTACAACAAACCACGTGTAAGTGAGGTCGCAGTTGTTTTTCAAAACGATGATGGAGAGCCTCCTTTTCGAAGAGATATATTAGTCCATCTTAAGCCAGACAAAAACAACCCTTTCGTTCCTAAAACACAACGGATTAGCATTTTGCACAGCAACCTTGATGCTCTTCTGTATCCGCTATTCTTTCCAAGCGGTGATCAAGGGTGGCATGAAAACCTACACCAGCAAGGAACTTTAAGAAGAATTACACAACTACAGTACTACAGTTTTCTTCTGTCTGTGCGAAAATACTTCAATCCTATTTTAAACGGTGGGAAACTGACACAACAGTACTTAGTAGATGCATACGTTAAAATTGAAGCAAATCGGCTCAATTTCATACGAAGAAATCAAAAACAACTTAAAGTTGAAGACTAATGCGTTCTTCAAGAACATTTGCAAAAACAATCCATTCAAAAAGGAATTCCAATTGGAAAAACAGTAATTCTCCCGTCGTCCTTTGAAGGTAGCCCCCGCAGCATGCAACAGCGTTATCAAGATGCAATGGCAATAGTAACAAAGTATGGAAGACCTGACATTTTTTAACAATGACCTGTAATCCTAAATGGCCGGAAATTACAGAAAATCTACAACCCTGGCAGCAAGTTGAACACAGGCCGGACTTAGTTGCACGCGTATTTCGACTAAAACTCAGCAGCCTTTTTGAAGACATCAAAAAAGGCCTTTTTGGAACAGTCGTAGCAATGGTACACGTCATAGAGTTTCAGAAACGAGGTCTCCCACATGCGCATGTACTAATTATTTTAGACGCGGATTCCAAGTTTTGCACGGAGGATGAAATTGACAACTTAGTGTGGGCTGAAATTTCTAACCAAGAAAAGTATCCTGAACTGTATAATATTGTAATCTGTAATATGGTTCATGGCCCATGCGGTGTAGCAAATCCAAAAAGTCCATGCATGGAAAATGGAAAGTGTACAAAAGGGTTTCCAAAGCAGTTGAAACAGCACACTGTTAAAGATTTGGACGGCTACCCATCCTACCGGAGACAACTGATTGATAACATTGTACACAACAAAAAGATTCTAAATAACTCATGGATAGTTCCATACAACCCTTACTTATTAAAACGCTACAACTGTCACATCAACGTTGAAATCTGCGCTTCAATAAAAAGTGTTAAATATCTTTTCAAGTACATCTACAAGGGGCATGACAAAGCTAACGTCGAAATCCAACAAAAAACAGTCAATCACGATGAATCATCACGGTTTGTTGACTCAAGATATGTCAGTGCTCCAGAAGCTGCTTGGAGAATATTTGCATTTCCAATGCATTCACAGGCCCATGCCATTATACGTTTAGCTATTCATTTACCAAATCAACAGCAGCTTTATTTCTTTGAAAATGCTCAAGTCGAAGATGTCTCCAAAAATTTAAGCACAACGTCAACATTAATGGAATGGTTTTTGCTGAACCAACGTGACGAAAACGCAAGGCAGTATTTGTATCGAGAGATTCCAAAGCATTACGTTTGGAATAAAACTTGGAAGCCAAGACAACAAGGACTTAGCAGAATAATTGGACGCATGTATACTGTTAATGTCAAAGATCAAGAAAGATATTGCCTTCGGCTGTTACTACTGCATGTCAAAGGAGCTAGAAGTTACGAAGATTTGAAAACAGTTAATGGAGTATTGCATAATACTTTTAAAGCTGCAGCTTTGACTTTAGGACTTCTATTGGATGATACTATGTGGACACTTACTTTAGAAGACGCAGTTACTCTACATATGCCTAAGAAACTTTGTGAATTGTTTGCCTACATTTGTGTCTTTGGACCGCCTACAAATCCGGCTCAACTTTGGACAAATTTCAAAGAACATATAATTGAAGATTACTGCTTACGTCTTCACAACAAAAGTGGAAATTGTCACAATTGCGAATCTTATGCCATGCAAGATGTCCAAAATATCCTACTACTGCATGGAAAAACGTTTTCAGACTTTAATTTGCCACAGCCTGCAAGTCAAGTTGCACAAATTCAAGAGTATGACGAAGCTTATGAATTATTGTTGGCAACAGAAGAAAAACTTCTTAAATCAAGAACAACGGATTGCATATGACACTATTGTGAGCGCTGTAGAAAACCAAGCCAATCCAACGCCAAAATGTTTCTTTATTGACGGTCCTGGAGGCAGCGGTAAAACATACCTATATGAAGTTTTAATGCATCACGTTAGAGGGTTAGGAAAAGTCGTATTGCCATCGGCTACAACAGGTATTGCAGCAAACCTTTTACGAGGAGGTCGCACTATGCATTCACTCTTTGGGATACCAGTTCCAGTCAATGAAATCTCCGTTTCCAGAATCAAACAAGACACATTTGCAGGAAAACAGTTGAACAGTGCAAATCTTTTGATACTTGATGAGTGCACCATGGCGCCCAAATATGCTTTGAGCTTAATTGACAGACTTCTGCGTGAAGTTATGACTACAAATATTGCTGAAAAAAATGAAATTCCATTTGGAGGTAAAGTTTTTGTCCTTGGCGGAGATTTTAGGCAATGCCTTCCAGTTGTACCGAATGGAACAAGAACAAATATTATAGAGTCAACCTTAAAAATGTCAGACCTTTGGAAAGAGTTTAATAAACTACAACTAATTAACAACATGCGATCTTCTGACCCAGAGTACAGCAACTGGCTTCTTAAACTTGGTAATGGTGAACTGAGCAATGAATATAACCTTGGAGAAGACATTATTGAAATACCAGAAGACATGGTGTGCACTGACTGCATCGTAAGTGATGATTTTGGACAATGCATTGAAATAGATGTAAACGACCAAAGCAGTGTTGAGAGGGCCTCTTCCTATGCAATTCTCTGTCCCAAGAACGATGACGTAGCTCTGCTAAATTCCCGTGTGATGGATAGAATGCCTGGAGAGTATAAATTATACAAAAGTGATGATTCGGTGGATGTCAACAATGAAGATGAACGAGCGCATTATCCAGTTGAATTTTTAAATAGTGTTACGCCATCAGGAATGCCATTCCACAGACTACAACTTAAAGTTGGAGCAATCGTAATTTTGCTTCGGAATCTAAATACAAGAAATGGTCTATGTAATGGAACTCGCCTTATTGTTACTGGACTCCATTCCCACATAATTCAAGCAACAGTGATCACTGGATCTGCAAAAGGAGAGGAAGTGTTCATTCCACGCATTGATTTATGTCCTTCAGACACCGGTCTTCCATTTAGGCTTCGACGTCGACCGTTTCCAGTAAAACCAGCATTTGCCATGACAATAAACAAGTCACAAGGTCAAACTCTACAACGTGTTGGCATATATTTACCGGAGCCCGTTTTTGGACATGGACAACTCTATGTTGCATTTTCAAGAGTTAAAATGAGATCCAATGTCAAGGTGCAAGTTTTGGATACCCATTTACAAGGAAAGTTGCTTCCAGATAGTCCAAAAGTATTCACCAAAAATGTCGTGTACAAAAATATTTTAGGTTGATATTGTTAATAAATAAATTCTAGGGTCGTACTTCTTTTGTCCGATGATTTATTGTAAAATATTGTTACATATTCATGGAATGGTTTATATATTTTGATCATCTGTTTAATAATTTTGTTCCGTTGTATTAAGTTCTATAACCAATAATAGTTAATAAAGTATTATTCTGTGTATTATTCTGTGTATTCATTGTATTATTGTTAAATCTTCATAGCGGCATCTGCAGCATGTGCTACTAAAGTGAATGCAGATTTGTGCCTCTCCACGCACTTAGTCCCGGCGTGGAAAGCAGCGAATCTACAGACAGCAGCTAAACACAGCAGTATCTGAGAGCGCGTGCTGTGCCTCATATCCTGCGAGGAGCTGCTGAAAACAGGACAGACAGCGCTAGAGCAGAGAAAGGAAACAAGGGGAGGATTAGGGTTTAGTTTTTGAACTGTGCTGTAGAGATGGGGGAATGAGTAGGTCATACAAAACCAGGATAAGGGGGCCATACAAGCTAAGATGAGGAAGGTGTACAATCCAAAATAAGTCAGCCATACAAACCAGGATTAGAGGAATGAGGCAGCCATACAAACCACATTGACAGACCGCGCTGTGGATGCTGGATGTGACATGATGACGGATAACCCCGGCCACAGCCCGTCATTCACTGTGGTGCGCGGAACAGCAGACCCCTGGCTGCAGCCGCAAATAGTTGTGATGTAAACTGAAGCAACATACGGCTGCAGGCGGGAGAATTACGTGCTGGCTGTGCGTCGTCAGCGATGTTGTCACAAGCAAGATTGACAACATGACGTAATGACAAAATTCATTAGGGGCACCGAGGGGATACATTGTGAAGTTAATTAAAAGTAGTGCACAACCTATTTAAACACTGCTTCGCTGCTTAGTGGCGCCCGGTCAGCCGCATGCATATTCTAGATTACCCGTTGCATTAGAATCGGGCCACCATCTAGTCTAATCATATTCTTTTCTGATGTCATTAAGCACAGATATCCCTCCTTCCTGTATAGACAGGAGGGTGTGGCTCCAATATGGCATCCTCCAGGGAAGGTTTTATAGATAAAAAATATTTACAACATGTACAAAAATATTGGCTCTATTTACTATGTAAAGGAGGCAGTTGGAGTATATTGCTCATGATTATTAAAAGATATTATATCCTTAAGACATTTTGTGCTTTTTACCTGCTTAAGGGATCATGCAGCTGACCGTATTATCGGTCCGGGTGAAGGACATATCTTACAGTCCCAGGACAGGGTATGGGATTTAAAGAAATCTTATTCCCACTGTATTTTCTTTTATTTTTATGCAGCATGAACTGACCTCTGGTGTGAATAAGTAATCCACAATAAGTAAATTTCACTTGCGTTTTATTTGCAGATTTTTCCCATAGATTTAAATGAGATGAGGGAAATCCATAGGAAAGAAAGCATACATGCGTTTTCGCAGCAAAAATGCATTTAAAACACATGTAATTTGCACATAACTTGATCAGTAAATTTTTATTAAATGGAAGTAACAAAGTTTCCAAAACAAAGCAGTTTTATTTAAAACATGACATTTCAAAATGAGACAAACCGCAGCTGAAAATCCACAAAAAAAGTATGCAAAAATACGCAATGTAGAAGCACGTAACCTAATTTAGCTAATTGTTGTACAAATGCTGCAGAAAATCTGCAACATCAAAAATGCACAAAATACTCATAGTGCAAACTTAGCCTTAAGTTAGGGCAATAAAATTAAGCATAGTATTTTCTACTATTTTAAATAAGTACAACTGGTTTTGTCTCATTGAAAGACAATTCTCATTACTTTCCAGATTTGCCAAAAAAAACAAAAGTTAAACTGTGACAGCTAAATTGTCTGCTGACATTTAAATGATACAATACTGTTATAAAGTGTTTTATACTTATGAGCCATTATGTCTAGCACATACTTACATCTAATAAAAAAGCTAAAATTAATTATAAGACATTCCCTTTAAGGTTATATTCACATTTGTTGTTAAAAAAAAAAAAAAAAAAAAAAATGTCTGGAATTGAAAATCTGTTTAATTCATGTAAATTGGGTAGTTTTGGCAGCAAGCACTAATTTCTGGAAAGGCCCATTTAGATGAATATGACAGAAATGTAATCAAGAACTGTGTTAAAATTCACCCTAAGATTTATGTTTTCTTACCTTTATTCATTGGAGAGGAGGAAGGTGATGTGTCCACGATTATGCAGCGTTTTGGACGTAGCGTATTTTCGCTGCGTCCGATCACGCAGGTAAATCCGCATGTGTTCATTGAACAATGCGGAGTTACTGCATCCAATATATTCTATTGGGGAAATTTCTATTGTGGGGTCTAGTGTCTCCGCAACAGAAGTTGACATGCTGCGGTTCGTAAACCAGTGCCGCGGGTGAGTTTACGCAGCATCTAATAGAAGCACAGTGTGCATGGGATTTTTATAAATCCCAGTCACTGTGCTTCTAATGTAGAACGCAGCGTTTTGGATGCAGCGCAGGTGATCTGCATCCAAAACGCTGCTATTACGGATCGTGGGCACGCAGCCAAAAAGTCTGAAGCAAAGACATCATTTCCTTCTATGCTAACATATCTAATCTCCTTATCAGCAATTAGCTGCTATCTCTAAAATTTTAAGGGTATAGATATACAAAAAGACCACCAAAAACACTTCAACATGTGTTTTTTTGAAACATTAAACTCCTTTTAGAGCAGTTGGATTTGTAGGTAAACAATTTTAGAAACAATGCCAGTCTGTGCAGCATATGGCATCTAGACCTTCCAGTGCCCGCTCTGTGTGTCTGTACCCTTAGATGTAATTTAGTTATTGTGACCGTATCATTCATTGCTTGTGACAACACTCTCACCCCTCCTATAGGAAACAGAAGTGGGAGCACTCTGAACATTGTACAAGATAGGTGCAGAGTTCATGGATGTGTCCCATTTGTTTACTAGCATTGCATACAGTTAAAGGCATTCTGTTTAACCCCTTAGTGACAGAGCCAATTGTAACCTTAATGACCAAGTCCCATTTTTTTTTCAAATATGACCACTGCCACTTTATGTGGTAAGTGCAGTGAAAGGTGAACATATAAAATCTCACCCAAAATGTGATTTGGCAAACCAAAAATGGAAAAATAAGAAACACCTGGAGAGGAGCAAACCAGGAAAAGAAAGCAAATACAATAGAAACCATCAGCATTTGGACAGGAAAGAAAGGGCTATAGTTCAGCAGACAGAGAAACCGACCCTCGCAACAGGTCATCGGATCCAATCCCCAAACCAAGCCATGACAGTACTATCTGATATATGGTGGTCCCCCTCTTCGCACATGAACACTCGTTACAATGCAGGCCTGCGAGTAACAAGACCATAAGACTGTACGATTCTCAGTCTTTACCTTATCTAACAAGTCAACAGGAAGCTGCATCACTATGTGCCCCAGTAACTCCTCTCATCTTGTGATAGTCCCAATAATTAACCCTGTCTACTGTTAGCACACTGTTGTTAGGCACAAAATAGATAAAACAACATTTTAAGCATAGCAATGCGACTTTTGCCATTTTTGTACCATTTTTGCCCAGCTCAGACAAAGTGGGCAAAGCTGGCGCAGGACAGGATGTCACAATCCATGTTCCTCTAACTTATGACAAGTTGTGACTGGAGTAAGTTTTTTGGCAAAGGCATAAGCCAATTTGCACCCTGCCTGATTCATTAAGATGAATGCATGGAGGTTCTGCAGAGAAAAATGCTGACACCATGTGCATCACAACCACCGTACTAAACCTTATTCAGGCAAGTGTCAGACTGAGTCACACAATGAGAACTTTGGGTGCCGACCCAAGAAAATTGAGAACAAATGATGACTGACAGTAGAATAAAAAGGGTCACACTTACCATTCCATAAAATTCTTCTTTTTTTCCTTGAATTAAAACAGCGGGAGACTGAGCACATCTATGACGACGGCCATTTCTCGCCTAACAGTGCTTCAACGGGTCCTTGCATGGAGGTAACCATATGTTACCTTCCCTAAATATGCACGCCGATGATTATGTGATGCACACTTAAAACACACCTGGATCATGTGAACCAAACGCCATTCAAAAAACATTAACTTAACCTCGATAATACTGGCCATGAATATAATTAGAGAATTTGGGAGGTGGTCTGGGCTACAGATAAATTGGTCAAAATCTGTGCTGATGCCTGTGGATCCATTGCTGCCGGGGTTCCCTAATGTACAGATTCCAGTGGTGAATAAATTCAAATACTTGGGAATAACTATTAGTGCAATGCCATTGGATTACTAGTCTGTTTATCTAGATCCCTTACTTGTGCAATTTAGAGTGACACTATAAAGCCCCCCCCTCTTTCCCCCTCTTTTACTTACCATCGGTACCTGCAATTTGGGTAACTATTGGCTGTTTACTTATATATTTTGCTTTTCATTTCCTATAGGCTCTACTTACCCTTTTCTTGTATACTATCAGATATTTGGGAATTGTCTCTTTTGGTGTTGCTACTGATGTATGTATTTGTGGTGTTATTATTATACACCCTTGAATTGCTATCTACATTGGGTTACTGTGGGGGCTCTTTGGTGTCCTTTGTTTTTTAATTACATATGTGGCACTTTGTGCCTTTAAGCTCTTTAATGAACTATTTTTGTATATTCTTGATATGTGCATTCAATAAAATTATATTTTTTCTATGCTTATCTGGGGCTTTGTTGTCGCTTTCCTTTTTTTCTTATTTTTTCTTGTGCAATTTAGAGCTAAGGCTAACACCTTGTGTCGCCTTCCACTGTCAATAATTGGCAGAGCTAACCTAATTAAAATGGTGCGGATGCCACAACTTTTATACCTTTTGCATTACGCCCTGATATGGATACACAGGCAATTTTTAAATATAGTTAATACTATGTTCAGGGAGCTTATCTGGGAAAAACGCAATGCGAAGATTAAGCTAGGGTGTAGTACATTGCATCACAAATGCAACAATTTAGAGGGTGGGGGACAGATGAGGCATATGAAGTAGGAGGCCAGTTGATAAAAGAGGGCACTAGATGGAAGAACCCTGTTGGATCCTTGGAGGTGGGAAAGGTTCAAATCAACAAAGTGAGACATCCAACACTAGCTATGATTTTTAATGTATAGGATAGAGGTAAAGTCTTAATGGGTATAACAGGTTATATGGAGTACTTTCCAGTTTGGCATAATTCAGGTCTGGTTGAGATACAGAAACCTTAGGAATGGGAGGATAAGGGGATAACGTTGTCTCAAATTGTACAAAATAATGTATTTAAAAGCTTTGAACAAATCCAAATTGAATTTAAAATTCTGCAAAAAACCTTCTACTGATATCTGCAGTTGAGGCATGTATTTACTAAACAAGCAAAACTAAAGCGCCATAGAGCGATAGTCGCGACCAAGCTGCTGTCCGGTTGCATTCTGGCACTTTATAGAAAGGGGGTGTCCCAGTCCCAGTGTGTTGTAGGGTGTGGGGTGCATCACACTCACATGTGGGCTTTAGGTCTCTGCTTCCTCCAGGCTTCTGTCCTCAGGAACCGCTGCACACAACAAATGGGACACCAGGTTCTTTGCAACATTAAAACTTTTACTTAACAGTCCAAGTTCATCAGGTAAATACAGGTGGGATAGGACACAACAATGCAGATTTTCTCTCTTCTTAGCACAACTCATCTTCTCTTCTATCAGATGCTTATTCTGGACTAACCCCAAGCCCGCTGACTCCATCAGCTTCAGGGATTCACTGTCCATTCTGGCAGTGCACCCGGGACCGGCCACCTGCTCCCCATGTAATTCCACATCCACTGACCTTGAGATGTCAGAAGACCAGGCCCGCTCTTTGGCACATGGCTGAGCCGTAGGCTCCAGACATCACAGGAATATCTATTATAGAATTCAGTTTGGCCTCCCACTGCCTAGCGTGACTGACGCATGCTGTTCTAGCAGCCCACTGCACCTGAACTTGAACGTTACACTGGTCACTTCACCACCTCTTACTGAACTCTGATAGGAAATGCTCTTTCTATTATCTCAACTCCTCCCCTCCCAACTCGGAAATCCCTAAACACCTTAGCTAAGCCCCCCCCCCCACACTGGAGCTAGACCAATCACCAAACATCTCCATTTGGTTGCTGGGCAAACTTCACCCTTTACCCACTTATCAGTTACTACCCTCTAACTGAACTTCCTATTTAATCATACAATACTAGAACATGTCAATATTAATAAAATACATTTAAATCATTTAGTGTTAATAATTTATAAAACCGTATACACATTCTGTAGCAATATCCACAGTACTAAAGGAAAACATACTCTATTTATTAAAGAGAACCTGTCACGTCCTAGCTGCCCTCTAGACTGCCCCCATAGCGTTGTTAGTGATGCAATGTGCATCACTAACAAGCTGTTTTCATGAAACCTGCTCGTATTCAGTCATAGAGGTGTGATCCTCACATTCAGTCATGGGTGGGTGCAGCATTCACTCACTGCTGGTGCCCCCCATGTATTTGAATCCTGCTCCCGGCCAGCGCTGATATTGTGGGGCGCAGGCGCACTTGTATATGTCCGGCCGCCTGCGCAGTGAGGCTGTGTGATTACCAGCTTCACTGCACATGCGCCCCACTATCAGTATTTGGTCAGTATTTTTTCTCAGGAGTGGGAGCCAAAACCAGTAGTGGGTGATAAATGCAGAATTGGTGACTTGTTTCTATTATACCTTTTCTCTGATTGTTCCTCACCTGGTTTTGGCTCCCACTCCTGAGAAAAAATACTGACTGAATACTGACCAAATACTGATAGTGGGGCCATGGTCTAATTGTGATCATTTCCAAAAGAGCTCTGAATGATAAAGTAGACGTATTGCTTATTATTAACAGTGCAGATATACACAATGTTGTAATATATCATTTACTGTGCAATATTTGACTTTATTGGAACTGGTCTCATTCATGGTGATCACAATCATACAGCAGTCTGACAACACATCAGTGGTGTTTATAGACAACACTATCCCACTGAAAATAGAAAGGGATTGAAGATGAGCGTCACGTTGACAGGTTCTGCTCTGAACATAGCTTCAAAAGATTGTACTACTAATAACTCAGAGCTATGATTATTATTCGTTAGTAGGTATGAGTAATATAATAACGATATGATTTTGCTGCTTTTGGGGTTTCTTCCTGTTTGTTTTGTTCATAATAGTCTTTGATGTGAGGAATTTGAAAAATCTCAAATTTAAGGGAATTATTTGCTTATTTATGCTGGTGGGTAACAGCTCGAGTGTCTGTGAAATACACAGTGGCTATGAGGTCACTTTGACTTTTGTGTCGCACTCAAACTGAAGTTCAGCATTGGGGCTGTGATGTGTAGATCCCAGAATACCACAAATTGACCATTATGTGCATAGAGTTAGGAACAATCCCTTTCTTAGAAATTTTGTATTGCTCACTACATTTGGCATTTTTAAAAGTGAAAAGAAGAAAGGATGAATGTAAGAATTCCATCTTGCAAAAGAAGAACATTTCTTCAAAAATCCAAATGAACAGTAAGGTCATGGCTCAGGAACGGCTTATAATATTGTTTGGGTGCCAATAAATATTGGATGCAAAATGAATGTTATCACATTGCTCCATGAGTGTTTGAATGATTGATGTGTAAAACCAGTGAGTCAGGCAGATATATGAACCGAAAAAGTTTTTGTTTTTGTATAATTAAGTTAAGTTTCACTTTAATTGTAATTCATTGAGTTGATGGCTGCCTTTCTAGCATTAATAAGATGTGTGTGCTAGATATAAACCATAGTTCTATCAAAAATACTATGATCATCAAGGTTTATTCAGAAGTCTGGAAGAAGAGGGCTATAGACAGGTGTCATAATTGGATTGCTTAGAGGGTTTCACTGGTTGTAGAAACTGGTAAACTTTGTTCAATTGACCTGCTATGTATTAGATGACAAAAAATTACAAAGAAACGAATACTAAATCGAACTAGTAGCTTGGCCTAACAAATGTAAATTCTTATATTCATACATAGGCATGAGCAAACTTTTCACTGTTCAGTTCGGAAATGTTCGGCGAACAAATTGATATTCGCCGAATATTCGACGAACATTTCCGAATCCCATAGGAGTCAATGTGGGAACCAAAAAATTCAAATACAACACCTAGAAATGGGACCAAAAGCTGACAAAACATATCAAATTAGGTGTAGACATCAATTGACCCAGAATACAAGTACTATAATTATCATTATTGTGACAGCGACAATTATTCAGTTGCACTTTATATATCAAAAGGGGTCACCGACAGGTACAACAGACGCACTGTCACGGACGTGGTTTGTGGAACCACTGTGCCACGGACCCCGGAGAGCCTGGAGGGGTGTGACTAAGCGAGCTTCGGACTGTTCACTAGAGCCTCTGATGGTGAGGCTAGACTTTGCTCCTGATGAAGGCCAGGTGCCACTCCAAGACAGACCAACAGACGTGCAGCAGCTGGACCCAGTAGGACAGACTAGATGGTGCAGCCGGCAGAGTCTGTATCGGGGGTGCAGCCGGCAGAGTCTGTATCGGGGGTGCAGCCGGCAGAGTCTGTATCGGGAGTGCAGCCGGCAGAGGTATGCAACTTTACACAACTTAGACTGCATAACAGAAAAGTTCCACTACAGCCAACCCAATAGATTGAGACCTAATCCGGATTCCCCACATTTCCAAAAATTAGCGGCAGATGCCAGCAAAGTGTAATCAATTTCACTACAGTAGAAATAGTGCAAATGAGACCCACATCTCTTCCAGTACAGACAACTCAAGAGGTGAAGACCTAACCAGGAGTGTTCACATTGCCCTAAATGAGGTCCTAACACCACCGAAGTGGCATAAATTTCACTAGAGAATAAGTATTGCAAAGGAGGCCAAAACCAGTTCCTCTACAGCCAACCCAATAGATGGAGACCCAATCATGATTCTCTACGTTTCAAAAAATTAGTGGCAGATGCCAGAAAAGTGGCATCAATTTCACTACCTTAGAAATAGTGTAAATAAGACACACACCTCTTCCAGTACAGCCAACCCAGGAGATGGAGACCTAACCAGGAGTGTTCACAATGCCTTAAATGAGGACCTAACACCACAGAAGTGGCATCAATGTCATCAGACTACAAGTAGTTTAACGCAGACCCAAACCTGTCCCACTACAGCCAACCCAATGGATGGAGACACAATCAGAATTCTCCACATTTCCCAATATTAGGGCCTAAAACCTGTGGCAGCAAGAGCAGGTACAGAAGCCATATCACAGACTGCAATTTCAAGAGATCAATGCAGCACACTCAAAATGATATCGCCTACTCTGAGATCTATGACTTGTTCATCTTGATGAAAGTTAGGCGATCTACACTTTCAGGGGACAGCCGGATGCGCTTATCCGTCAAGACACTGCCAGCAGCGATGAAGACAAGTTCAGAGAGAACGCTGGCTGCCGGGCATGATAAAACCTTCATGGCGTGAGAGGCGAGCTCATGCCATTCATCCATTTTTGAAGACCAAAATGTAAAAGGGTACAAACCCTCCCTGATAGTATTGATATTGAACTCTAGATATTCCAGCACCATCCTCTTCAGTCATTCACCAAGTTTCAGACTTGTACTCTGTTGTGCTGGTGCAAAAAATGAGTGAAAGGACTCCCAGAAAATGCTTCTGCCACTTACTCTGCTGCTGCTGCTAATGTTTTGGTGTTGACGAACTGACGTGCTGGAGGTTGAAAGACTACAGCTGCGATGCACACTGTGTGCCTCACTGTTATCTTGGGGAAAACCTCTATCAAGGTTGCTTAAAAGCTTGTTCCGATACTCGAACATAAGCGGGTCCCTTTCCAGGGCGGGAAGCATCTGGCAAAATTGACTCTTATAACGTGGATCTAACTGAATGGCAACCCAGTAGTCAGCATTATTTTGAATCCTAACTATATGGGGATCATGTTGCAGATAGTGCATCAAGAAGGCACTCATATGTTGGCCTCTTCCAGGATGTCCAAAGCCAGGCTGTATTGTGGGCTGCATAACACTGATGCTTGTTTCCTCCGTCCCCTCCTGCCAACCACGTTCAAATGAGAGGAGATGATTATCCTCTTCATCCTCTGACAGCTGCTCGCCCATCACCTCTTCCTCCTCCATTAGTTCCTCGGCTCTTGCACCTTCACTAACAGTTTGCCTGATCTCACCAAACACCCTCAATCGCTGTAATCCACAGTCACTTGGCATCCGCCTGTGTGACGACAGTCTGGAAATTAGAGACATTGGTATCCCTTTCGCATCCTCTTCTTCTGGGGCCACCACCTCCTGCCGCAGGTTATTCATAGTTAGCTCCAGCATGTATATGACCGGAATAGTGATGCTGATGACGGCATCGTCAGCGATGACCAGTTTAGTAGTCATTACAAAAGTGTGCAGAAGGGTGCAGAGGTCCTTAATCTGTTCCCACTCTGCAAACGTGATATGCCCCAAGTCTGTACTGCATTGCCCCAAGCTATACGTCATGATATACTGCGTCAGAGCTCGTTACTGCTGGCACAGTCACTGCAACATGTGCAGAGTGGAATTCCAATTCTTCGGCACATCGCAGATCAAGCTGTTAACTGGCACGGACAAAGACCTCTGTATCGATGCAAGTCGATGACATGAGGGGTGCGAACAGCGGAAGTGAGCACACAGCTTTCGTACTTTTGTGAAGCAGCTCATCCAGGCCAGGATAGTGGCGGAGAAATTGCTGTACCACCAAGTTGAGGACGTGAGCCATGCACGGCACGTGTGTGAGCTTGCCTCGGCCTAGGGCTGCTAACAGGTTCGCACAGTTATTGCACACGGCCTTCCCTGGCTCTTGGTTCAGCGGATACAACCATTGCTCAAACTGAGCTTGAAGAGCTGCCCACAACTCTTCACCTGTATGACTGCAATCTCCAAGGCATATTAATTTGAAGACTGCCTGATTACGGTGAGCCCTGACTGCGCCGTACGGAGGTGGTGTGTGTTCGCTCCGCACCCTTGGAATGCATGTCTCGTTAAGGCAGAGGTTGATTATGCAGGTGGAGGTCCTAGAGGAGGTGGAAGACGCAGAAGCATTGGAGGAAGTGGGAAATACAGAGGTTTCTTCTCAAGCCTTTGGGATTCAAAAATTTGTGGAGCAGCCCCTTCCCCACCTGCCCCCACAGCCACCAGAGTCTCCCAGTGCTCAGTCAGAGAGCTGTAACGCCGTTGGCCATGCTTACTCGTCCAGGTGTCTGTGGTGAAATGAACCCTGGCACACATAGATTTTGACAAGGAACGGGTGATGTTGTCTGCGACATGCTGCTGTAGCGCAAGCACAGCTTTATTAGAGAAGTAATGGCGACTGGTACTGGGGGACTGCGACTGCCATCAGTTTTCAGAAACCATCTGTATCTACCAGGCGGAAAGGCAGCATTTCCGTGGCCAACAGATTGGAGATGGTGGAGTTCAAACTCTTTGTTTCATCCTAAGCATGACAAAGCTATCTTTTACGTGACCACAACTGCGGGGCTGAGGGCTGGCTAAGGTGCTGAGAGAGGGCAGAGTATGGTGAACCGGAAAAAACTGGTGAAGCGTGAGTGAGGTTCAGATGTTACGGTGGATTGAGAAACATACGGTGTGCTCAGTGAAAGAAACGCAGCAGGCGTGTACAGCTGACGGGCTGTCACTCAGCCTGACAGAAGTGGGTAAAGAACCAGAGTTTCTGCGATGGGAGACCTGCGTGACAATACTTGGCATGGTAACAGAGGAGGAGGAAGAAGCAGCGGATGCGTTTGATGGGGCAGCTGATGGTGGTTGAGGTTCGCTGGTCTGCATTTCAGCTCGGTAAGATTCTCAGCATAAAGAATCTTGTTTGAGCATGTGAACGTTCATGCATGTAGTAGTCAAATTATTGCAGTTTTTCCCTCTACTGAGTTTTTTATCGCAAAGTTTGCAGATAACGTGAGTTGGCTCATCCTTTGCAGTGACAAAAAAGGCCCATGCTAGGCAACCCTTGCTGCCCCTGGAAGTTGTAGACCCGTGACCGCTGCTGGCCACAGCCACGGTTGTGGCTAAGGATGCAGTGCTCCTCATTCTTGCATCTCTCCGTGTCTGCGCCGTAGGTTGAAATGTAACCTCCTTGTCTTCCTCCTCCACCTCCTCAGATGAGCTATTCGACTGCGTGAATCTGAGTTCACATCAAGTAGGATCTTCAACCTCGTCATCATCCAATGTGTTATCCCATGCCTTACCCTCAGAATGACCCTTCTCCTCTTGTTGCCCTGACAGCACAGTACAGTTATCAGGTATCTGAGTCTTATCAGGATCACCTCCCTCCCCTGTGGTTAATGTCTGGTTATGAGGGTCAGGAACCTGCTCGGACCCTACTTGGTCCTGCCCCGAATCCAAGCCAAAAAAATTTTGGGCATCGGTGCAGATACTTTCCTCACCTTGACTCTGACTGTTTGGAGTACACTTCTGATGCCAATGGTGTAGAATGGGTGAAGAGTTCTACAGACTCGCCCATCTGTGGTTCGCTACTGTCAGTTGAGCAGTTGGCCAGTTGTGATGCAGGGGGAAGCTTGGGTAATTGGGGTGCCACCTCTGGAATGTACTGCGTGTGATGTTGAGTTGGAGGAAGAAGAGGAGAGGGCACTGGAAGCAGAGCTTGCCATCCACTGAAACACCTGCTCTTTCTGGGCCTTATCAACAAGGCCTATCACTGTGCGGCTGCCAAAGGAAGGGAGTGCAGTAGGCCGTCCACTAACATAAGTTGTCAGTTGTCTTTGGATAGGACCTGTTTGTGTTGGTTCACTAGTGCTGTCACTAACATTACCACGTACTCCACGTACACCTTGAACACCAAGCCTATTTCCCCTTTCACCATGCCCTCTCTTTTTCCCACTTATGTTGGTCAGATACAGTGGTAGGAGCACGCAATTAACGAAAAATATGCTTTTTTCCTGTGTAATAGCTCAGCGCACACCTGAATTTCAGCGACACTAAATGACAAAGTAAGATATGGCCTGCCGTATAAAGTCACTAACAGATAAAATAAATTTGTTAGTGTGCATGAGGCCTATGAGATATTCTCCAAACAATTTCAAACTGAGATGTCCCCTGCTGTATTACTTTAGGAACAGAAGAAATTTTCTTTTTGAATGTGGATGAGGCCAGTATGACATAGAATATATGCTCCAAAATATTTCAAATTCAGATCTAGCTAGCTGCATCACTTTCCCCAGAGCAAAAAATATTTTTGGGTTACTCTGCATAAGCTCTGCGTCCAGCTGACTTTGTTCGCCACTGACTTATTTTTTGGACTGGGCCTAGTAAGAGAAGTTTTGTTTTTTTTTACTGTGAAACCAGGACAAGTTCAAGTCCACTAAAATAGGATCTGCCTTTTAGCAGACTGGATCAACTTTGCCACAGTAAAAAACCTTTGGTGAACTCTGCCTGCCAACCAAAAATATATATAGGTTTGACTGTGTACAAGCTGAATTTGACAGCCACTGATGTAGTAGCTGGCTTATAGCACTGTATGACTTTTGGCACAGGAAAAAATATTTTTAGCAAGAGAAAAAAATTATTTTTTTACTCTGAAACCACCTGAAGTTCAACTCCACTAAAATAGTATCTGACACAAAAAAAAACAACTTTAGTGCACACAGTTTTCAATATCACAATAGCAACAGAAAAGAAGAAAAACCGATTTAGTGCTCTGCAATAAGAAGCTCCGCAGACTGTGCAGAGCACAATTTCAACCCCACTAAATGAAAAGGTGCACTGCGCTTGCTTGATCACATTAGCAAGTGCAAAAAAAGCTTCAAGGTATACTGAGACATGGAGCTGTATACCAGCAGTGCACAGCACTATTGTATGGCATGGGCCCTCCATTTCTGTCAGAATCTCAGTACTTGCACAAGAACACCAAAAATGTGCTGCACCAGCGGTTGCAGAGGTACACAGGCCAGGAATTATCTACACTATCTGACTACCACACAAGCGCCCATCTATCTAGCTAATATCTATCATTACACAGGAGAACACTGAGCTGCGTCCGTCTCCAGCAGTGACATGGATATAATGGTGCTGAGGTAACATGGCTGCTTTTTATATTGAGAGGACATGTGATTTCTGCAGCCAATTGCAGAAGCCCTTATGTCTAGACAGTGTAGATGCTTCCTGCGCTATGATTGGCTGGCCACGCTTTCCTCAGTTAAAGTTACCGCCCACAGGAAAAAAAACAAAACAGTGCGCCGCTGATCTTACCTGTTCTAAGCTCTCCACAGCCCCCACACTCACCTGGTACATCTCACCGCTCATCATACACTTGCATTATGCTAACAAAACTGTTCAAAACGCAGTGGTTGCCCTGTATTCACGTTCCCGCTCAAGTTCGTCTAACTTTTCCGAATTTAAGAAAATATGCTCGCTTTTGGGATCACGAATTCGAATGTGCCATATTCGTGCCGAATTTGAAACTTTTGAACATTCGCAGAACAAATCCGCTCAACACTATTTACACAAACTAGTAAGGAAAACTTTAATGGCAGTCCAGAATTGCTGGAGTGAAGAATCAAGTTACGTATAGCCCCTTTGTGTCCGGACCAATTTTTTTGATATCTGACCAGTGTCACTTTATGTAGTAATAACTCTGGAACGCTTCAACATATCCCATTGATTTTGGGCCTTTTTTTGAGACACATGATACTTTATAATAATGGTAAATTTTAGGTTGATTTGTTTTGCGTTTATTTATAAAACTATCCGAAATGTTACAAAAATGTTTTAAAAATTGCTATTTTCAAACTTTGAATGACTATCCCTTTAATCCCTGTCATACCACACAAAAGCATTAATGAATAACATTTCCCTCATGTCTCCTTTACATCAGTACCATTTGTAAACTGTTTTATTTTGTTAGCATTTTAGAAGGTTTAAAAACGTAGCCGTAATTTTTTATTTTTTCAAGAAAATGTACAAAAATACTTTTTATAGAGACCTGTTCAGTTTTGAAGTGACTTTGGGTGTCTTATATGTTGGAAACCACCCAAAAGTGATTTCATTTTAAAAACTGCACCCCTCAACGTATTTCAAATGGCTTTCAGGTAGTTCATTAACCCTTCAGGTGCTTTTCAGGAAGTAATAGAAAGTGGCATGACAAGAATGAATACGTTTATAAAAATAAACTTATTCATTCATTCCACCTAAATTTTGATAACTTCTTAACAGGCTGCTATAGCCGGCAGACCCTAAGATCATTATTTGGCCATGAGCTGCCAAGGCAAACATCAGGACCACACAATCAAGATCTCAGGGTGCCGATGAGGTTAAAGAGGAAGACTCCACACTTTGTTAACTATTTAGATTCTGTAGTCACTATTGACAGCAGAATCTATGGTCGGTGCCAACACTGATTGTGGCTGATGCAGCAAGTTGTCAGCTATAGTGTACAGGTGATATCTACAGGATTGCCACCTGTTGGGGAACGCTAGTCTCTTATATCACAGGTCAGTAAAAAGACGTCTATTGGTCACTAAGGAGTTAAAAAGCCAATTTCATTCATGGAATGAGCACAGACCCCAATACTCAACAGCCGCAAGACTTCCGATGAGGAGACCTGCAGCCAGTCTGGACTTCAAGATCCAGACTGAAAATGTCATCCATGTGAAATCCACCTTAGGCAGTACAAGCCAACACCACATGTAGTCAGAACTTTGTTTTGTTTTTCTATATCCCTATTAAAATTAGAGATGCCCTTTGACTAAAGGTTTCTTCTTCCTCAAACTGTAAAATAAAACAAAATAACTACTAACTAACTTGTCTTTTGAAGTGATTTATATGTTTGGTAATTGGCTTTAATCTCTCCATAAATTTTTAATGGATCGCTCCAAACTCCCAAATATTCAAGGTGACAAGTTAAAAGTGTTTTTGTGTTATTTTATGTGTATGGATTTATTTTTTATCTATATAATTTGTAATCATTGTCAAACTAAAAGCAGAAGCGTATGCAAGTTATATTAAAATGGTGGAATTTATTACTGAATCTTAAAGGAAAATTATAAATACTCTGATCTGCCAACATAATAGTAAGGAGCTAAGCAGATTGATATATAAGTTTGAGGAAATAATCAGTATGTCTTATATTGTTTTTTGGTAAGTCCAGTAAGCAGTCTTATCAGTGATTGACAGTCTTCTCTGTATGACTGTGCACATAGAGAGAGCTGTCAATTACTAAGTGGGACCTCCCTCTGGACTACTATAAAGATAGAGCAGGGATTTAAATAAAAAATATACTGAATCTTTTACAATACTCAAAAAAATAAAGTGAACACTTAAAAAACACAATGTAACTCCAAGTCAATAACACTTCTGTGAAATCTACCTGTCCAGTTTTGAAGCAACACTGATTGTGAATCAATTTCTCCTGCTGTTGTGCAAATGGAACAGACAACGGGTAGAAATGATAGGCAATTAGCAAGATACCCCCTATAAAGGCGTGGTTCTGCAGGTGGTGACCACAGACCACTTCTCTGTTCTCATCGTTTTTGGCTGTTGTTTTGGTCACTTTTTTTCATTTTGCCATCGCTCTCATGCCTAGAGGAACAGTAGCATGAGGCAGTGTCTACAGTACAACCCACAGAAGTTGCTCAGGTAGTGCAGTTCATCCAGGATGGCACATCAGTGCGAGCTGTGGCAAGAAGGGTAGCTGTGTCTGTCAGCAGTGTCCAGAGCATGGAGCAGATACCAGGAGATGTGGAGGGAGCCATAGGAGGGCAACAACCCAGTAGCAGGACAGTTACCTCCTCCTTTGTGCAAGAAAGAACAGGAGGAGCACTGTCAGAACCCTGCAAAATGACATCCAGCAGGCCACAAATGTGCATGTGTCTGCACAAACGGTTAGAAACCGACTCCATGAGAGTGGTATGAGGGCCCGACGTCCACAGATGGGGGTTGTGCTCACAGCACAACACCATGCAGAACGCTTGGCATTTGCCACAGAACACCAGGATTGGCAAAGTCACCACTGGCGCCCTGTGCTCTTCACAGATGAAAGCAGGTTCACACTGAGCACATGTGACAGATGTGACAGAGTCTGGAGACGCCATGGAGAGCGATCTACTGCCTGCAACATCCTTCAGCATGACCGGTTTGGCAGTGGGTCAGTAATGGTGTGGGGTGGCATTTCTTTGGAGGGCCGGACAGCCCTCCATGTGCTCGCCAGAGGTAGCCTGACCGCCATTAGGCACCGAGATGAGATCCTCAGACCCCTTGTGAGACCATATGCTGGTGCGGTTGGCCCTGGGTTCCTCCTAATGCAGGACAATGGCAGACCTCATGTGGCTGCAGAGTGTCAGCAGTTCCTGCAAGATGAAGGCATTGAAGCTATGGACTGGCCCGCCCGTTCCCCAGACCTGAATCCGATTGAGCACATCTGGGACATCATGCCTCGCTCCATCCACCAACGTCACGTTGCACCACAGACTGTCCAGGAGTTGGCTGTTGCTTTAATTCAGGTCTGGGAGGAGACCCCACAGGAGACCATCCACAACCTCATCAGGACCATGCCCAGTCACTGTAGGGAGGTCACACAGGCACGAGGAGGCCACACACAATACTGAGACTCATTTTGAATTGTTTTAAGGATATTACATCAAAGTTGGATCAGGCTGTAGTGTGTTTTTCCACGTTAATTTTGGGGGTGACTCCAAATCTAGGCCTCCATTGTTTAATAAATTTGATTTCAATTGATGATTTTTGTGTGATTTTGTTGTCAGCACAATCAACTTTGTACAGAACAAAGTATTCAATGAGAAGTTCATTCATTCAGATCTAGGATGTGCTATTTGAGTGTTCCCTTAATTTTTGCCAGGGGTTGTATTATACACTGCTCAAAAAAAGAATGTCATCACCGGGCTCGGAAGATGTTCATTCAGTTGTTTAATGTTGTTGAAAAAAAGCAGATCACAGACATGGCACAAAACTAAAGTCATTTCAAATGGCAACTTTAGGGCTTTAAGAAACACTAAAATAAATCAAGATTAAAAATGTGGCACTCAGTAAGGGTAATTTTTTTTAGACCAAGCAGAGGGAAAAAATTATGGAATCATGAAAAACAAACACACAAAAGAACACTCCAATATATCACTAGTATTTTGTTGCACCACCTCTGGCTTTAATAACAGCTTACAGTCTCTGAGGCATGGACTTAATGAGTGACAAACAGTAATCTTCATCAATCTGGCTCCAACTTTCTCTGATTGCTGTTGCCATATAAAGAGAAGGCTTAGGGGAGACCTCATAAACATGTATAAATACATCAGGGGGCAGTACAGAGATCTCTCCCATGACCTGTTTATACCAAGGATGGTGACAAAGACGAGGGGGCACACTATGCGTCTGGAGGAAAGGAGGTTCCTGCACCAGCATAGAAGGGGATTCTTTACGGTCAGAGCCGTGAGACTCTGGAACTCTCTGGGAGAGGAAGTGGTGATGTCCAACTCACTTAATGAGTTCAAGAGAGGCCTGGACGCCTTTCTTGAGAACAATAAAATTACATCTTATGCTTAGTTAAGTAATCCAGGTATTTAATCTGACTGCCAGATTGGTGTCGGGAAGTGAATTTTTCTTCAATGATGTAAATTGGCCTATACCGCATGTTTTTTTTTGGCCTTCCCCTGGATCAACGCTGCGGAATAGCTGCAGTGCACAAGAAATAGGCTGAACTGGATGGACGCTTGTCTTTTTTTGGCCTTATAAACTATGTAACTATGTAACTATATCAGCTTTGCAGGTTGGGGCCTTGTCATGGACCATTTTCTTCAACTTCCACCAAATATTTTCAATTGGATTGAGATCCGGACTATTTACAGGCCATGACATTGAACTTATGTGTCTTCTTTCAAGGAATATTTTCACAGTTTTTGCTCTATGGCAGAATGCATTATCATCTTGAAAAATTATGTCATCATCCCCAAACATCCTTTCAATTAATGGGATAAGAAAACTGTCCAAAATATCAATGTAAACTTGGGCATTTATTGAAGATGTAATGACAGCCATCTCCCCAGTGCCTTTACCTGACATGCAGCCCCATATCATCAATGAATGTGGAAATTTGCATGTTCTCTTCATGCACTCATCTTTATAAATCTCATTGGAACGGCACCAAACAAAAGTTCCAGCATCTTCACCTTGCCCAATGCAGATTCGCAATTCATCACCGAATATGACTTTCATCCAGTCATCCACAGTCCACGATTGCTTTACCTTAGCCCATTGTAACCTAGTTTTTATCTATTTAGGTGTTAATGATGGTTTATGTTTAGCTTTTCTGTATGTAAATCCCATTTCCTTTAGGCAGTTTCTTACAGTTTGGTCACAGACATTGAGTCCAGTTTCCTCCCATTCATTCCTCATTTGTTTTGTTGTGCATTTACTGTTTTGGAGACATATTGCTTTAAGTTTCCGGTCTTGACACTTTGTCTTCCTTGGTCTACCAGTATGTTTGCATTTAACAACCTTCCCATGTTGTTTGTATTTGGTCCAGATTTTAAACACAGCTGACTGTGAACAACCAACATCTTTTGCAACATTGCGTGATGATTTACCTTCTTTTAAGAGTTTGATAATTCTCTACTTTGTTTCAATTGACATCTCTCTTGTTGGAGTCATGATTCACATGATTCATGTCAGTCCACTTGGTGCAACAGCTCTCCTAGATGTGATCACTCCTTTTTAGATGCAGACTAACGAGCATATCTAATTTGATGCAGGTGTTAGTTTTGGAAATGAAAATTTACAGGGTGATTCCATAATTTTTTCCCTCTGCTTGGTCTGAAAAAAGTTACCCTTATTAAGTACCACATTTTTAATCTTGATTTCTTTTAGTGTTTCTTTAAAGCCCTAAAGTTGCCATTTGAAATTTCTTTAGTTTTGTGCCATGTCTGTGATCTGCTTTTTTTCAACAACATTAAACAACTTAATGAACATCCTCCGAGCTTGGTGATTCCATCATTTTTGCCAGGGGTTGTATAACAAACTGTTCATTCCTAATCTACAACATGCTGCCTACAGATAGGACTGCAAGTGCAATGTGTCATCTTCCCTTTAAAGGATTTACTACCTCATCTTTATAAGGATATTGTTATGTGGTATTTATTAATGCATTCCGTAAGTACAGAGCGATTCAATCACTTATTTACCTGGAAAAATTGCTGTAACTTCTAAAAGAGACGGACCGTACTTAAATTTGAACTCTACATACTTTGGTTTATGAGAAGGGAGAATGCAGTGACCCTCAGCGATGGTGACAGGAAACATCTGCGCTCCGAGTGGGCTCACCAATTTGTCATCACATCGGATGTCTCCACTACGAGGTATACTTGCTGAACTTCTTTCTGTGCTTTGGTAGTTTGTGTGGTGCCTGCATTTCATTCCTGCCAAATTCCTTCATCATTTGTTAACAATGTACAGACAGAGCTTGGAGGAGCGTGTTGTCATTGTGAAAATTTATTGGAAAACTGAGTCCTGAAAGAGGTGCCAAATAATTTTGAGCGAATTTGTTCGGCGAATGTTCGAAAGTTTCAAATTCGGCACGGATATGGCACATTCGGATTCGTGATTGCAAAGGCGAGCAAATTTTCTTAAAATCTGAAAAGTTCAACAAATTTGTGCGGGACCGAGAATACAGGGCAACCACGGCGTTTTGAACACTTTAGTTAGCATAGTGCAAGTGTATGATGAGCCGTGACATGTGCCAGGTGAGTGTGGGGGCTGTGGGGAGCTTAGAACAGGCCAGATCAGCGGCGCACTGTTTTTTCTTTTTCCTGTGGGCGGTAACTTTAACTGAGGAAAGCATGGCCAGCCAATCATAGCGCAGGAAGCATCTACACTGTCCAGACATAATGGCTTCTGCAATTTTATGCAGAAATCGCATGTCCTCTCAATATAAAAGTAGCCATGTTCCCTCAGCGCCATAATATCCATGTCACTGCTGGAGACAGATGTAGCTCAGTGTTCTCCTGTGTAATGAGAGATATTAGCTAGATAGATGGGTGCTTGTGTGGTAGTCAGATAGTGTGGATAATTCCTGGCCTGTGTACCTCTGCAACCTCTGGTGCAGCACATTTTTGGTGTTCTTGTGCAAGTACTGAGATTCTGACAGAAACAGAGGGCCCATGCCATACAATAGTGCTGTGCACTGCTGGTATACAGCTCCATGTCTCAGTATGCCTTGAATCTTTTTTTGCACTTGCTAATGTGATCAAGCAAGCGCAGTGCACCTTTTCTTTTAGTGGGGTTGAAATTGTGCTCTGCACAGTCTGCAGAGCTTCTTATTGCAGAGCACTAAATCTGTTTTTTTTTTTCTGTTGCTATTGTGATCTTGAAAGCTGTGTGCACTAAAGTTTTTTTGGTGTCCGATACTATTTTAGTGGAGTTGAACTTCAGGTGGTTTCAGACTAAAAAAAAATTAAAAAATTTTCTCTTGCTACGTCCAGTCCATAAAACATTTTTTTCCCCTTCTCCCATGACAGCACCACCTGAGAGAGAGGGTATCCGCCCACCAAGGACAGGAACCTACTGAATAAAAAGGCGGTACCTCTCCTCCGCATCAGTTTTTGGTTCCTGTCCCTGATGGGAGCCTCACCAGGTGGTACCTCACGTACCTGGATTATGGACTGTGCGGCCTGGAGGCCGTGGAAGCAGCAGATGGTCCCTGTTCCCAGCCCGTCTGGCTGCTGCCCGGGTCTGCGTGTGGGGAGGAGGTGCTGTTTTCCTTCGGATGCCTCCCCGCGTGCGCCGGGGCCTGCGGCCGGGTCTGCGCCTCGCAAAGATGAACTGAGCGCGCCGGCCGGCAGGTCTTCCGGGCTGCGCACGTGGGGGTCGCGTCGCACCCTGTGACGGAGCGCGCCGGAAGTCCGGGCTGCGCACGCGCGGGGTGCTGACGCGCCCTATCACGGAGTGCGCCGGAAACCGGGTCTGCGCATGCGCGGGTGGGAAGCTGTCATCCCGCTGCAAGCGCGCCGGGTGCCGCTGGGCTGCGCACGCGCAGAGGCAGGTGGATCTGCGGGTAGCGCGCCAGCTGGCTAAAATTAAAAAAAAAAAAAAAAAAGGAAAAAGAGAGATGAGCACGCTGCCGGAAGGGGAGGAGCCTAAAGGAGGTGGAGCCCTACTGCTTTTAAGGATGGGGAGCAATCAGGATGGCGGTGTCTGCATCCCCGCCATGATGAATGAGGAACCGCAGTCACCTGGGCAGCAGCTGTCACCGCCACAGGAAGTACAGCAGCAGCCACAGCCATCAAAGCAGCGCAAGCAGCTCAAACAAATGGAACGGGAATCTTCCCATCGACAAAGTCATAGCAGTGAGGGGCGTACGAGTTCCGGTTTTCTCCAGATCTTGTTACTACCCTTCTAGCAAGTAGAAAGCCCATAACAACTAGAATCTATGGTAGAACCTGGGCTAAGTTCTTGTCTACCTCGGGTCAGTCTGCCAAAGGGAGGGTTCCTATTGAGGCCATACTAGAATTCCTCCAGAAGGGGTTAAACATGGGACTAGCCACCAGTACTCTTAAGGTACAGGTATCTGCTCTGGGGGCACTGTATAATTATGACTTGGCAGCAAATAGATGGATCATTAGATTTATTAAAGCCTGTCATAGATCCAGACCTATTCCTGTTCCAAGAATGCCTCCTTGGGACCTTAATTTAGTTCTGGAAGCCTTAACCAAACCTCCCTTCGAGCCCTTAGAGAAGGTTTCAGAAAAAATCTTAACTTTAAAGACTGCGCTATTGGTGGCCCTGACATCAGCTCGTAGAGTCAGTGACTTACACGCACTATCCATTAACCATCCATTCACTCAAGTATGTATGGATAGAGTAATCTTAAGACCAGACCCGGCCTATCTTCCAAAGGTAGCCTCCAAGTTCCATAGGACTCAAGTAATCACTCTCCCTTCCTTCTATCCTAATCCTAGGGATTCTGAGGAATATAAGCTTCACACCTTAGATGTTAGGAGGGTGTTAGTCCAGTATTTGGAAGTGACAAAAACCTGGAGAAAGAGTGACGCTTTATTTATATCCTTTCAGGGGGCTAGGAAAGGACTTAAGGTTACAAGGGGGACCATAGCTAGATGGGTCAGGGATACTATTACCTTAGCCTACTCTTCTAGCAATCTGCCGGTTCCTGAGAACCTGAAGGCCCATTCCACCAGAGCGGTAGCTGCTTCCTGGGCTGAGAAGGCGGATGTGCCCATCGACATTATATGTAAGGCGGCAACTTGGTCATCCCCTGCTACATTTTACAAACATTACCGTCTTGACCTTTCCTCTTCTACTGATCTGTCCTTTGGTAGAAGGGTGTTGCAAGCGGTGATCCCTCCCTCTGGTATTTAATCTCTATAAATCTCTCAGGTGGTGCTGTCATGGGAGAAGGGGAAAAGATCCTAGTTACTTACCGGTAACGGGATTTTACAGAGCCCAAGACAGCACCCTATTAATTCCCTCCCCTTTATCACTGTGGTGTGCACTTTTTTTAAGGTGTTTAGTACATATGTTGAGGTGGTGGTTATGTATTAACCTGTCTTCGGAGGCCCTCTCATGCTCTGAAACAAAAAACTGATGCGGAGGAGAGGTACCGCCTTTTTATTCAGTAGGTTCCTGTCCTTGGTGGGCGGATACCCTCTCTCTCAGGTGGTGCTGTCATGGGCTCTGTAAAATCCCGTTACCGGTAAGTAACTAGGATCTTTCCTGTGCCAAAAGTCATACAGTGCTATAAGCCAGCTACTGCGTCAGTGGCGGTCAAAGTCAGCTGGACACAGAGCATATGCAGAGTAACCCAAAAATATTTTTTGCTCTGGGGAAAGTGATACAGCTGGCTAGATCTGATTTTCAAATATTTTGGAGCATATATTCTATGTCATACTGGCCTCATCTACATTCAAAAAGAAAATGTCTTCTGTTCCTAAAGTAATACAGCAGGAGACATCTCAGTTTGAAATTGTTTGGAGAATATCTCATAGGCCTCATGCACACTAAGAAATTTCTTTTGCCGGTTAGTAACATTATACGGCAGGCCATATCTTATCTTGTCATTTAGTGTCGCTGAAATTCAGATGTGTGCTGAGCTATTGCACAGGAAAAAAATGTATTTTTCTTTAGTTATTTGCATGCTCCTACCACTGTATCTGACCAACATGAGTGGGAAAAAAAAGAGGGCGTGGTAATGTTAGTGAAAGCACTAGTGAACCAACACAAACAGGTCCTTTCCAAAGACAACTGACAACTTATGTTAGTGGACGGCCTACTGCACTCCCTTCTTTGGCAGCCACACAGCAATATGCCTTGTTGATAAGGCCCAGAAAGAGCAGGTGCTTCAGTGGATGGCAATCTCTGCTTCCAGTGGCCTCTCCTCTTCTTCCTCCAACTCAACATCACACGCAGTACAGTCCAGAGGTGGCACCCCAATTACCCATGCTTCCCCCTGCATCACAACTGGCCAACTGCCCAACTGACAGTAGCGAACCACAGATGGGCGAGTCTGTAGAACTCTTCACCCATTCTACACCATGGGTATCAGAAATTTACTCCAAACAGTCACAGAGTCAAGGTGAGGAAAGCATCTGCACCGATGCCCAAAATATTTTTAGCTTGGATTCGGGGCAGGACGAACTAGGGTCCGAGCAGGTTCCTGACCCTCATAACCAAACATTAACCACAGGGGATGGACGTGATCCCGATGAGACTCTGATACCTGAGGTTCATGCAGATTGTACTGTGCTGTCAAGGCAACAAGAGAAGAGGGGTAACTCTGAGGGCGAGGAATGGGATAGTATATTGGATGATGACGAGGTTGAAGATCCTACTTGGTGGGAACCCAGAGTCACGCAGCTGAGTAGCTCATCTGAGGAGGTGGAGGAGAAAGACAAGGAGGTTACATTTCGCCCTACGGTGCAGACACTGAGTGATGCAAGCAAGAGGAGCACTGCATCCTTAGCCATAACCATGGCTGTGGCCAGCTGTGGTCACGGGTCTGCAGCTCGCAGGGGTAGCAAGGGTTGCCTAGCATGGGCCGTTTTTGTCACTGCAAAGAATGAGCCAACTCATGTTATCTGCAAACTTTGCAATAAACTCAGTAGAGGGAAAAACTGCAATAATTTGACTACTACATGCATGAACGTTCACATGCTCAAACGACATTCTTTATACAGGGAATCTTACCGAGTTGAAATGCAGACCAGCTCACCTCAACACCCATCAGCTGCCTCATCAAACGCATCCGCTGCTTCTTCCTCCTTCTCTGTTACTGTGCCTAGTATTGTCAGGCAGGTCTCCCATCGCAGAAACTCCAGTTCTTTACCAGCTTCAGTTAGGTTGAGTGACAGCCTGTCAGCTATAACGGACGCGGACACGCCTGCTGTGTTTGTTTCACTGAGCACACCGCATGTTTATCAATCCACCGTAACATCTGCACCTCACTTACACTCCACCAGTATTGCTGGTTCACCATACTCCGCCCTCTCTCAGCACCTTAGCCAGCCCTCGGTCCCGCAGTTGTGGTCACGTAAAAGATTGTTTCATCCGATGCATGACAAAGCTAAGAGGTTGTACTCCACCATCTCCAATCTGTTGGCCACGGAAATGCTGCCTTTCCACCTGGTAGATACAGATGGTTTCCGAAAACTGATGGCCGTCGCAGTCCCCCAGTACCAGTTGCCCAGTTGCCATTATTTCTCTAAGAAAGCTGTGCCTGCGCTACAGCAGCATGTCGCAGACAACCTCACCCGTTCCTTGTCTAAAGCTACGTGTGCCAGGGTGCATTTCACCAGACACCTGGACGAGTAAGTATGGCCAAGGGCATTTCATCTCGCTGACTGGGCACTGGGTGACAGTGGTGGCTGTGGGGGCAGGCGGGGAAGGGGCTGCTCCACAAATCTTGGAATCCCCAAGGCTTGCAGAAGAAACCTCTGTATTTCCCACTTCCTCCGCTGCTTCTGCATCCTCCACCTCCTCTAAGGCCTCCACCTGCGCACTCAACCACTGCCTTAGTGAGACACGCGTTCCAAGGGTGCGGAGCGAAAACATACCACCTCTGTACTGCGCAGTCAGGGCTCACCATAATCAGGCAGTCTTCAAATTAATATGCCTTGGAGATTGCAGTCAAACAGGTGAAGAGTTGTGGGCAGCTCTCCAGGCTCAGTCTGAGCAATGGCTGTCTCCACTGAACCTAGAGCCAGGGAAGGCCGTGTGCAATAATGGTGCAAACCTGTTAGTGGCCCTAGGCCGAGGCAAGCTCGCTCATGTTCTCAACCTGGTGGTACAGTAATTTCTCTGCCATTATCCTGGCCTGGATGAGCTGCTTCACAAAGCATGGAAGCTGTGTGCTTACTTCCGCCGTTCGCACCCCTCATATCATCGACTTGCATCGATACAGAGGTCTTTGTCCGTGCCAGTTAACAGCTTGATCTGCGATGTGCCGAGGTGGTGGAATTCCACGCTGCACATGTTTCAGTGACCGTGCCAGCAGCAACGAGCTCTGACGCAGTTTGTCATGACGTATTGCTTGGGGCAACACAGTTTGGACTTGGGGCATATAACGTTTGCGGAGTGGGAACAGATTAAAGACCTCTGCACCCTTCTGCACGGTTTTGAAATGGCTACTAAACTGGTTAGTGCTGACAATTCCGTCATCAGCATCACTATTCCGGTCATATACATGCTGGAGCTAACTTTGAATGGTGGCCCCAGAAGAAGAGGAGGATGCGGAAGGGATACCAATGTCTCTAATTTCCAGACTGTCGTCACACAGGCAGATGCCAAGTGACGGTGGATTACAGCGATCGAGGGGGTTTGGTGAAACCTGGCAAACTGTTAGTGAAGGTGCAAGAGCCGAGAAACTAATGGAGGAGGAGGTGATGGGCGAGCAGCTGTCAGAGGATGAAAAGCATAATCATCCCCTCTCGTTTGAACATGGTTGGCAGGAGGGGACGGAGGAAACAAGCATCAGTGTTATGCAGCCCACAATACAGCCTGGCTTTGGACCTTCTGGAAGAGGCCAACATATGAGTGCCTTCTTGATGCACTATCTGCAACATGATCCCCATATAGTTAGGATTCAAAATAATGCTGACTACTGGGTTGCCATTCAGTTAGATCCACGTTATAAGAGTCAATTTTGCCAGATGCTTCCCACCCTGGAAAGGGACCCGCTTATGTTCGAGTATCGAAACAAGCTTTTAAGCAACCTTAATAGAGGTTTTCCCCAAGATAACAGTGAGGCACACAGTGTGCATCGCAGATGCAGTCTTTCAACCTCCAAGTCAGTTCGTCAACACCAAAACATCAGCAGCAGCAGAGTAAATGGCAGAAGCAATTTCTTAGAGTACTTTCACACATTTTTTGCACCAGCTCGTGCATCAGCACAACTGAGTACAAGACTGATATGTGGTGAACGACTGGAGAGGCTGGTGGAGGAGTATCTAGAGCTTAATATGAATACCATCAGGGGGGATTTTGATCCTTTTACATTTTGGTCTTCAAAAATGGATGAATGACCTGAGCTCGCCTCTCACGCCTTGGAGGTTTTATCGTGCCGGCAGCCAGCGTTCTCTTTGAACGTGTCTTCAACGCTGCTGGTTGTGTCTTTACGGATAAGCGCACCCGGCTATCCCCTGAAAGTGTAGACCGCCTAACTTTCATCAAGATGAATAAGTCATGGATCTCCAAGTATTTTTGCACCCCAATTGCAGAATGTACAGAGGAGGCGATGTTGTCGTTTTGAGAGTGCTGCGTTGATCTCTTGAAATTTCAGTCTGTGATATGGTTTCTGTGTCTGCTCTTGCTGCTGCTGCAGATTTTAGGCCCTAATTTTGGGTAATGTGGAGAATTCTGATTGTGTCTCCATCCATTGGGTTGGCTGTAGTGTGACAGGATAGGGTCTGCATTAAACTACTTGTAGTCTGATGACATTGATGCCACTTCGGTGGTGTTAGGCCCTCATTTAGGGCAATGTGAACACTCCTGGTTAGGTCTCAGTCTCCTCGGTTGGCTGTACTGGAAGAGGTGTGGGTCTTACTTACACTATTTCTACAGTAGTGAAATTGATGCCACTTTGCTGACGTCTGCCACTAATTTTTTTAAATGTGGGGAATCCTGATTGAGTCTCCATCTATTGGGTTGGCTATAGTGGAACCTTCCTGTTCTGCAGTCTAAGTTGTGTAAGGTTGCGTACCAGTCCTTGCTGCACTCCTGATGCAGACTCTGCCTGCTGCACTCCTGATGCAGACTCTGCCTGCTGCACTCCTGATGCAGACTCTGCCTGCTGCACCATCTGGTCTGTCCTACTGGGTCCAGCTGCTGCGCGTCTGTTGGTCTGTCCTGGAGTGGTACCTGGCGTTCATCGGAAGCCAAGTCTAGCCTCACCATCAGAGGCTCTAGTGAACACACAGTCCGGTGCTCACTTAGTCACGTCTCTCCAGGCTCTCCTAGATGAGACTAGTCTGGTTCTGCCCCCAGCACTTCTGGAGGATACAGACAGGTCTCTCAGCCCTGGTATGAGCTTGCCATGTTGGGCTAGTCTCATCTCGAACTATGTTCTCACGACTTGATTTTTAAAGTATATTTTCTGTGAAACACTGGAGCATTTCACAGATAAATATACCGAGTTGCAAATTGCAATCTTGCAGCTAAGCTCTGATTCTTGCAGCCTATAGTTTGGTTCTATTTAAATACAGCTTTCATGTATAGCTAGTTTCAATTGGATGAGGCTGATGGACAGGTCTGGTCAAATGTTCCTCCATATCTGCTTTCTATGAGGAAGAATGCACTAATAAATACTGTAGAAGAGGAGAAATGTAATAGTTATGTTAGTAAGTGCCTCAAAATTATGTCCACAACACGTTTAAAATAAAGAAAAAGTGACCAACCCTTTTCAAGGGAATCTGTCACCATGTTTTTGCAACCTCATCTAAGAGCAGCATAATATAGGGAAAAAAAGACCCTGATTCCAACGATGTATCACTTAGTTTACTGGGTACAGAGTTCTTAGATGCAGCATGCCATGCATCAGAGCTGAGAAAGCTAACCCCGCCCACACCAGGCTTTCTATGAACACTGTCTATTGACAGTGAGCTGCTTATCACGGGAGGGGGCGGAGTTGGATAACTTGGCATAAGGCAGCTAGTCCCAGAAATGGTAATCTCCTGGTGATAAAACATTCATTGCAAGTAAAAAAAACAGCACGCAGCCTAATAAGTGACACATCTCTGAAAACTGTGTTTCAGCTCCCATTCCCTGTTGTCTTCGGATTACACAGCAAAAACCAGCTGACAGATTCCATTTAAACCTGTTTAGACTAGTAAAAATGGATAAATGTTTATCCCTCCCTGGGGTTTGGATATTTTTACAACCTAATTACTTGTCATGCCAGTAAGAAGCCTGAAGAGTAACATAAAATAAAATTCTATACTCGTTTAGACCAATGAACTACATTTTTACCAACAAGCTTACTTTTAGAATAGAATTGCTTTCAATATGCTTGGGATCTATTATCCTAACCATACTGAAGATTTAATGTGAATCTTTCTACCAAACGACAGTATTGGCATAAAAATATAATTTTGCTTTTATTCCATGATGGAATTTATTTTTGCGCGTACAGTTTGCTGATTGACGTCCCCAGAAGTAGATCATGCATATGTTTACAAAGCACCAGAGAGATGGAAATGAAAGTTCAAAGACCCTCACTTTCCTATGTGCTATATGATATTCTCCATTAATGAGGAAGGCCTCATAGGGGATGGAACAGCGGGATTCAAGATAATGAGGTGCACATGCTCAGTTTTCTCCACTCTGATGGGAAAGGTAGGACTTTTTTTTTAACCCTGCTGATTCTGTTGACAACTAAATAAACAGATTCCTTTAATAATGTAAAATGTTAAATTGGAAAAAACTAATTTAATTCTGAAAGCATTAATTTCTGTAAACCATGGTATTTAAAGGCTTCTCAGTTTCTGTCAGATATTTCAGCCCTGTCGGCCTTTTCTCAGTAAATTATACAATGGTAACAGAAATAGGATTTCTTGCTTTTAGAAAACCAATATGAAAAACATTAATTGGATATACATAGAGCTGTAGATCGTGATATGTAAAGCACAAAAAGATAATTATGTAGAGTTCTCTTCAGTTGACTTGTCGAAGACAGCTTGTACTTGTTCTGACAAACTTATTGTTAAACATTTTTCATGGGATAACCCCTTTATCACCAATGCTGTAGAACAATGTATGTGTCACGTCGGTAAGTGACCGTGCCCCCCCTCTGCCTCTTGCAGCACTCCTCAGCACTGTTGCATCTGAATGTGGTTTCCATTGGCTTTAGGGGGACATGGCCCGTCTCTGCGGGAATTTATCCCTGCTGTGTCCTGCAGAGATTAGGTTCCCCGCCCTATCCCGAGCCAGCAGGCTCTATATTAGGCAGCTCCTCCCACCACTCTTTGCCTTAATGTTGTTTCCAAGCCTGCTAGCACCTAGTATGCGCATTCCGCCATATTTTGTCTCCCCTTAACGACACCCGGCTTGTTCGCCCATCCTGTCTGACCTCAGCTACGTGTATAGAACTCGTGCTGCCTGCCCTGTCCTCAGATTGTCTGACCACATCTTTGTCTTTATCCTTTTGTATCTCGTATCTGCTCCTTTGACCCTCCAGTCAGCTGCTGCAGCCCCAGGGACTGCCCTGGAGTGTTACCTGTTGTCTACAGGCAGCTCAGCCTATCCTCATCAGAGGCGCTAGTGAAGAGTTTTTACATACTTAGTCATGCCCCTCCAGAGTAAACCTGGCTTGTGGTGCAGTGGGTCCGCACCCCCCAGCGTTACAGTATGATTGCTAAGACCCCCACTGATCAGAATAGCGTCTCAAGACACCATTTTACTGGAGTAGTTGGAATGATTCGGTGTGTCATTCGGGTGGTTAGCCATGTAAAGTCTATTAGATTAATGAAGAAAGCAGAGCACATTGCTTGGCTATCTCTTCCTGTCCTGTAGACACTAAATGGACTGGTAGGGAGCATGGTGGAGCACTACTCAATGCAAACTCTTCTGGTTTGCACCCCCATGTTTATGATTTAGCGGGGGTCCAGTGATTACACATTTATCACCTCCAGTGTGTGTAATATTCATATACAGAAAATTTAATTAAAAAAATCCTACAATCAGAAACTGAAAATCGAACAGAAAAATGGCGTTTGTAATTATTATATGATTTCAATTAGTGAAAAATGTTATCCATTCCATTTAAACCTGTGAGTCTCTATGGTTACAGACTACTAACAAGCATTGTACATACTGTTACATGCTTCCTGATGAATTTCAAACAACATATCATGCATTGGTGCACTTACTGTAAAGTATGAATATCTCTGCTACATCATTAATATTAATCCTGCATATCAACCTCTGTATCTGCAGCGCTTTTTTCTAACTATAGGACCAAAAAAAACGTTTTTACAAGCAAGCACATGGGAGTGTTTTTATTTTTTTTATCCAAGAAAAAATAAAGTGCAAATGTTAAAATGTTGCAATGCATTCCATATAACGCCTCATTCAGAAGTCTGTTTCAGTATGAGTTTTATCCGTGGATTTCATGAATAAAACTCGTACCTATTATAGTCTGTTTACATTTTTTTGCTGACTGTCTTCGTACAAAAATCTAGAAGACATGTCCATTTTTTTTATCAGCGTCATGGATGAAAAGTACCAATACAAGTATATAGGAGCGATTCATTAAGGTGGTTATGCCAGAAATCTGATGTAAACACCTTAATTTGCAATATTTTTGTGCATTTAGGTAGTTGCTCAAAAATATTGCGACACTTGACAATTACACACCAGTCCTAGTCAGCTATGCCAAAATATGTGTGGCATGGATAGGCATTGTCTGGTCCACCCCACATATTCCTCATAAGTTATGCCAGAAATGTTCGCTGGCCCCTGACTGGCATATATTTCTGGCTATGAAGTATGCTTGATACCAGACGCGCCTGTTTTATTCAGCGGCGAACACAGATTACTGATTTGGGTCAGTATACTCCAGCAAGCACTTCATTAAAACTGGTGTGCACTACATCAGTAATGGCAAATTGCCCCATACAGTATGTCTCTGAAAATTACAGACCGCACATGGATTCCTTTAAACATGTGCAAAGTTTTATAACATCAGCTGTTCTGCTAATGGTTTTGATACCATTGTAGTCAGTCCTGGGACAAGGTATTTTGGTGCCCTGGGCAGATGAAGCTGATGGCACCTCTACCCTATCCCACCCCTCAGTCCCCAAGCAAAGGAATGGATCAGAGACTTAGGTAAAAGGACCCCTAATGCACCCCCTCCCCGATGGATCAGGTAACAAGCTCTGATGACCACTTCCACAATTGTTACCTATTTTTTTTACTTTTGTTGATATTCTTGGGGGAAAAAGTGGTGTACTTTAGGGGTGAGACTTAACAGGAAGTGCAATTTCAAAGTTAGAGGTATAGAATCATTATTGTTTGAGAACCATTTACACAATACAAGAGACAAATAGAGATAATCATTCCTGACATCCTAAACTTTAAATATAAGACCCAAGGATAGTCGTGGAAACTAATATAACTTAGCTACAATGGGGGGCCGTTTGTTTCCAATTAAGGTGTCCAGAATTTGACTGATCCCATAATGGAAACTAAATAGACCCCATTATAGATAAAGTGATATGTCTGATGGTTTTTGCATTGATCATGTGACAAATACAGTTTTCAACAAAACAGATGATGGTTCTGGTGTCATATTCCTGTACTAATTGTGGTTCTAGTGACGTATTCCTTGTCAGATAGTGGTTCTGGTGACAAATTCATGTAGTTTGGTTGTTATGGTGCTGTATTCATGTACCTTTGATGGCTTTGGTGATGTATTCATGTAGCGATGATCGTTATGGTGATGTATTCAACACCAGAACCATGATGACTACATGAAAACAAAATAAAAATAATCAGTACATGAATAGAACCCCAGAGCCTTCAATAGTACATAACTACAGCACCAGAACCATCATCAGTAAATAAACAGATCACTAGAACCACCATCAGTACATGAATACATCACCAGAATCACCAAATGTACTTGAATACAAGAACCAAACTTAGTACAGCTATCAATTATGTCAAGTCAGCCTCATATACAATTGTATTGCATAAAGCTAAAACTTTAAGTAAGTCCTTAACACTGGATACTGGGAGTTGATGTTAACAGCCATTATCAGACTGCGGACCATACAGGAATCACAGTACTGATGATATACGTCACTAAGATGTGGACAGATTTGTGCCTGAGTAGGGTTCCAGTCTGTAACAGTAGAAGAATGAAAACTCTGCACTCAGGAGGATGCAGTGAAATAAAGCAACGTTTATTCATGCAGTCCAATAAATCCAGAATGTAACTCCAGAAAATTACTGATGTTTCGGTCCTGTATGCAGACCTTCATCAGAAAGATGCAGATTGCTATGGCTGAATTGAAAGAGCCATGTAAGTAGCACCATGCGAATTGCAATCATTGTTGCAGGCTCTGTGGCTGAAACGTCAATAACTTTCTGGAGCTACAATAGACATTTTTTTCTTGCACTTCATCCTTCTGAGTGCTAAATTTTCAACTATCCACAGCACTGATGAGACTGACATCTTCTTTGATTGAATCGTTCTCTTTCATTTCTTCTATATCCGGTCCACACTCCATGATGGCTTTTCCCATCCACATCTCTTCTCTGCAGACTTCCATCTTCTCCGTTCTTCTGCAGCACATCCCCACATGGTGTCCTTATTATTATTTATTATTATAGCACCATTTATTCCATGGTGCTTTACATGTGAAAAATGGAGTATACATAGCAAAAACGCTTACAATAATCTTAACAAAATGAGTCAGCGACTGGTACAGGAGGAGAGAAGATACTACCCGCGAGGGCTCACAATCTCCAAGGGATGGGTGAGGATACCGTAGGTGGGGGTAGAGCTGGTCATACAGCAATTTGGTGGAGCAGTGGTTAGCGCAGGTTGTAGGCTTGGCAGAAGAGGTAGGTGTTCAGGTTTCTTTTGAAGGTTTCCATGGTAGGCTAGAGTCTGATATGTTGGGGTAGAGAGTTCCAGAGTAGGGAGGATGCACAGGAGAAATCTTGTATGAGATTGAGAGGAGTAGAGCAGGAGTTCTTGTGAGGATCGGAGGTTTTGTGCAGGTAGGTACCGGGAGACTAGATCACAGATGTATGGAGGAGACAGGTTGTGGATGGCTTTGTATGCCAAAGTTAGGGTTTTGAATTGGAGTCTCTGGGCAATGGGGAGCCAGTGAAGGGATTGACAGAGGGGAGAGGCCGGGGAATAGTGGGGGGACAGGTGGACTGGTCAGACAGCAGAGTTTAGGATAGATTGGAGGGGTGTGAGAGTGGTGGAAGGGAGGCCAAAGAGCAGGAGGTTGCAGTAGTCAAGGCGGGAGATGATGACGGCATGCAGTAGTGTTTTTGCAGAGTCTTTGCTGAGGAGTGCGCGGATGCGGGAGATATTTTTGAGTTGGAGTCGGCAGGAAGTGGAAAGGGCTTGGATATGTGGTTGAAGGAGAGGTCAGAGTCCAGGGTTACCCCAAGGTATCAAGCTTGTGGGACTGGGGAAAGTGACCAGCCATTGACATTGATGGATAAGTCAGATGGGGGGGATGAATGAGAAGGTGGAAAGATTATGAATTCTATTTTATCCATGTTAAGTTTTAGAAATCTGGCAGAGAAGGATGAGATGGCAGACAGACATTGTGGGATTTTGGTTAGTAGGGAGGAAATATCGGGTCCAGAGAGGTAGATCTGTGTGTCATCAGCATAGAGGTGACACTGAAAGCCGTGAGACTCTTTGAGCTGTCCCAGGCCAAAGGTGTAGATGGAGAAGAACAGAGCTCCTAGAACTTAACCTTAGGGGACACCGGCAGATAGGGGGCGAAATGAGGAGGTGGTGCATCAGTGGGAGATGCTGAATGTCCTTTCTGTTAGGTATGAGGAGATCCAAGATAGGGCCAAGTTCGTGATGCCAAGAGATGAGAGTTCGTAGTAAGAGAGAATGGTAGACTGTGTCGAATGCAGATGACAGGTCCAGGAGGAGTAGTGTCACTTGGATTTGGTGGTTAGTAGGTCATTTGTGACTTTGGTCAGGGCAGTTTCAGTCGAGTGATGTGGTCGAAAGCCAGATTGTAAGCGGTCGAAGAGGGAACATGAGGAGAGGTAGGGGGACAGTTCAAGGTGAACATGTTGTTCCAGTAGTTTTGAGGCACAGGAGAGAAGTGATATGGGGCAATAGCTAGCCAGTAAGGATGGGTCAAGAGAGGGCTTTTTGAGGATGGGTGTGATTGAGGCGTGTTTGAAACATGAGGGGAACACACCGGTTGTTAGTGACAGGTTGAAGAGGTGGGTTAGGGTGGGGATGAAGACTATGGTAAGGTTAGGGATGAGGTGGGACAGGATAGGGTCAAGTTCGCAGGTGATGAGATGTGAATTGGAGAGTAAAGAGGAGACTTGATCTGCAATGGTGGAGAAGTGGTGTTTACAGTATAATGGCCCCCACCGTACCCCACACAGTCTGATATCCACCACAGCCACCCTATATACTGTATGATGTCTATCACAGCCATCTATATGATATGGTCACCACAGCCACCTATACAGTATAACATGTACCCACACCGCAGGTATAATGTCCCCCACTGACCCCCATATAATATGATGTCCCCACAGATCCCCATTGTGTGGTCAAATCATGTATAAGAAAAATGTAAAAAAAAAAAGTTTATACTCTCCTACTTCAGGCTCCCCATCCATCTCCTCTTCTATCTGATACAGCAGTGGGTGCTGTACGGCGCGATGCAGTGATGTCGTCACGCTGCCCGACAACGTCCCCTGCATGGCGCTGTGTCCCACAGGGCTCAGGCCGGAAGTGACCTGCATTTTGCTGGAGCTACCGGCGGAGCACAGAGTTGATTAGAGCGTTTTAGGTGCGCAGCTAGAGTTAGAACAGATCAGTGGCCCAATCCCAAATATATTTTGCACCCCTACCTGAAAAATATGAACACCACAGATAACACAGTGATAAAAAACTTAAAATGCCATCTGCTATATTATCTGTAGTAAGAGAGCTATCACTTTGATATTTATGGTGTTACATAGGAAAGCAGGTGACATCTACTACATTATCTGTACTTAGTAACACCACAGACAACATAGTGATAACGTGATGTGGGGGATAGGATCAGGGGTTAGAGAGCTCAGTGCTCCAGCATCAGTCACTAAATCACTGACTCTAATCTCTGACTGTGCTGCTATATCTCTTGTGAAGAAGCTGGCAGGCTGCAGATTGCATAGCTGGCAGTCCTCACCGCTCGCTGAAGTGGCTGCTCTGGGTCTATGTGCAAATAAATGCTGCTCAGCACAGGCTGAAAGAGTAAGAGGCTGTTATTGACTGGCTGAGGAGAGAACGAGCCTGAAGGAGGAGAAACTTGCTTGTTTGGACAGGAGGCTGACATGTCCGAGCTGATGAAGGCCCAGAATCAAGTGTCTGCTGGCGCCACTGGGTGGCGCTCACATAAATTGCATTTGCATCTTACAGACACAAATACAATTGAATGAGGGAGCTACGGCCCGGGCGCAGGCAGAGAGAAGGGAAAGCAGTGTCAGCGACTGACACTGTTCTCCTGTATGCTCGTGCCCTGGCCATCACTGTGCCGAATGCCTGCAGCCGGACTAAGGCACCAGGCGGCCGCAGGCATTCAGCAATGTCAGTTTTTTTGTTTTTTTTATTTAAAAAGTGCTTCCCTTCGGAGAGGCAGGAGGCAGCGCCCTGAACGGGTGCCTACCCTGCCTACTCCTGTTCCTGGCCCTGATTGTACTGTACAAGGCATTATCCATCAACAGTTGTATTTCATTGTACACTTGTGACACCCCAGGGGTCTGGTTGCCACAGTGATAGAGATATTACGTCTGAGAGCAGGTGGGAGGTCTCTTGGTCAGGGATCCTATGCATGCCACACCTCCTGCCCAGTCCTGGGAGGGGAAGAACTTCCCCTATATAAACCTAGGGCTGAGGCAGGGTTAGTGAGTAGAGAAGAAGTAGAGACAGAGAAGAGCAGCAGATATAGGAAAAGAACATCAGGAGCTCTGTGGGAGCAGTGCTATAAGGAGTCAGGGGCTGGCAGCTGCAGAGCTCGCCCTGACTGAGAAGCTATCACCGGACCCGGAGTCCGAGGCTGTGGGGACTAATCTTTACCCAGCAGCAGAAACCGCCCGGCAGGGGATTTCAGGTCCTCTGGCCAAGAAACCCGAAGGCACGGTCACACGCGTGGGACCAGCACCGCCGTCGTGGAGCGGACGCCACTAGAAGGCCCCGAGTCACCGGCCATACGGGTGAGCACCACACGGTACACTCAGGGACGTGGGCTACTTATACCCGCCTCTAGCAAGGTAGCCAGAAGAGTACAGTCAGTTTGGGAGGCCTACAACTCCGCCTGGCCAGGGGAGATCCCATCTGCTCAAGGACTGACCAGGCCCCGATCGCTAGCCAGTACTCCGGGAGGGTCTATCTTTATCACCAGTAAAGACCCTGAACCACACCGCATCGTCTCTGAGTGATTCCTGCTACCCCCATCATCCACGTCGGCTGCCCTGAGGCCATACCCCTCCCGTTGGGGGTGATACTATCACGCTGCACAATCCTTCCACCGGCCTCAGCGGTCTGCCCTGCAGCGGCAGCTCCTTCGCTGCATTCAACGGGTGGCGTAGTCGTCCAACATCTACCGCTAATACAACGCCACTTAGTCTGACTCCCTGGGCACGGACCGGGTCACCGCCACGAGACTACAACCCTCAACAGATCCGGCTCCGGGTAAGCTCCTGCATGCGCAACGCTGTGCGACACAGGCCCAGGGGTGCGTCACACTCAATAATCATTAAAATAAATGTGTAACTGGAGTTAGCATAACATGGCATTGGCTCCATAGGAACTGCATGTTAGTACAATGAATGGTCAACAAAGCAATGTTTGTGTTACATGACAGAATAAATAGAACTATATTTTACAGGTTTTCTTCTTCAGTTTGCACCTGGGGTACTATATATTCCATCATCTAGCTACAACAAGTGGAAACCTTTTTACAGAATGTCAGTGTACTCTGACATACCAACACAGTATAGTAATAATCTAGCGACAGATTGTCCCGGGTAAACACGTACAACTGCCATTTATTGGCTGCACCTTTGCTTTTCTGTTTGACATGATTGACATCATGTTTTGGGTTGTGACTACTAAATATTCTAGAAAGTCAATCTAAGGAACAGTGAATTGTTTTGCCAGTCTCCACCCCCTTTAAAAGAAAAAAAAAAAGCAGGAAAAGTGGTAAAAAAAGCATTTAATGTCTGTGCTTGACACTGGCCAAACGGGTCCTTCAACCCAAAAAATGTACCTAAGCTGGTTTTACTGTGTTGCCATTTTTCTAGACACTTTGAAAACCTTCTCATATCAAATAGCACTATTATAAAACGACCAAGTTAATCTGTCTTTCGGTGTCCAAATAATAAATAATATATCACATTGATATGGCTTTTGTTATGTTTTTCTGCTTTTTATTAATACTAACATTTTTTTTTACAAGATAATCTGCATTTGCTGCAGCCTCAAACTTTAAAATATTTCCATTATTGGAGCTACATGAGAGCTTGTTTTTTGTGAGACAACTTGGTGTTCATCAGTATTATTTGGCATACATATGTAGGACTTATTAACTCTTTATTACTGGCATTTTATTTGGAGATTTTTAAAATTAAACTTTAAATAAGGATAAAAAAAAAAAGATTTACAAATTTCAGCAGTTCTTTCTGACTGTAAATGAAATCTGTCACCAGGTTTTTGACACCTAATCTGAGAGCAGCATAATGTAGAGACAGAGACTCTGATTTCAAAGATGTGTCACTTACTGGGCTGCGTGTTGCCGTTTTAAGAAAATCACTATTTTATCAGCAGGAGATTATCACTAAAGGACTCTTTATAACTCCCCCCACCACCATCGTCAGTAATGTGGAAGTGGGTGTGGGGGGGGGGGTATATAAATCTCAGCATTCAGAGAACAGCAGATAAAACAGTGAATTTATAAAAATGTCAGCAAGCAGCTCAGTAAGTGATACATTGCTGGAATTGGGGTCTCTGCCCCTACATCATGGAGCTCTCAGATCAGGTAGCACAAACTTGGTGACAGAATCCCTTTTAGTGATGACTTGCTTTATATGTGTTAGTTATTTGAATATTCTTTGTTCGTTTTTTTTCTTAATTTGTGATGACATTTTGCTGGCTTCAGAACAAATTATTCATTTTCTATAGAGCTATGGTCTTAAGTAGTAATGTTTTCAATTTACAATGGTCTTCTCATTGTACTGAGACTAAGTACTCAAATAATCCCACCATACTTCTCTAAACGTCTCCCTGAAAAAGCCGTAACAGTGAAACGGCAGCAGAATCCTCAATTACAATAAGTCCTGAGATCTATTGGATAACCATTAGGATAGTTATAGGGAACCTAGGGAGAAATAGTAAATGGTTTATTAATCTTAGTTTTTAAGCCAGGAACAACTGTCAGTGTCACATATATGCTGTTTGTTTCCTTTCTATACCTGTGTTTTGCTATTATGGTTTGTCCTGTAGTAGGTGTTCATGTGTTTTTTGTTCCTATTTAAATATTACAGCTTTCCTCTTAAGTGTCTAGATAATGATGCCTGTAACATGTTACACATTGTCAACCATTTAGCATGTATCACTTGTCACTACAAATGGGATAAATAATTCACAGCAAAGAGAAGTTGTACATGATATACAAGTAATGCTCACAATGTAATTGGCCCGTGCTAGGCATAAAAGGCATGAGTATGTTAGGGGCTCATTATTTGTGCAGATGAATAATGGAGCTTATTCAGTACATGAAGAATCGAGCCAAACACTGCTCATATTTTAATTAGAGAAGAGCAGGGAGGCTGCTACAAGGCTATGCAAGATGCTTCTTGGGTCATGCTCATACAGTCATGCAAACATGAAAAAACTGATTAGTGATCCATCAGTAAATGGTGAGGTTTTATAAATCACTAATGTAAGACAGGAAAAATGTGTCTGTATTGATAAAAAAAAAAAGCTACAAATTAATTTGAATAATATAACATGGAACTGCAACTGAAGTTCTTGTGACGATTGTGATTTTTTTGTCATATGGTTAGGGGGTTTGGTTTTCTAGCTACAACACATTTGATTCCCCTTACCCCATAGTCTTGTCCAGAACACTTCCAGGGCTGGCCTTAGGGATGGATGTGGGATGGTATCACAGCTGTCCCTGGATTGCCTGGCAGTCCAGGTTACTTTATATATGGAGCTATTTGTTGGCATTAATTTAGCAATGAATTGTGTGGTACTTGCGTTGTATGACCTGGCTATTTAGGCCTTTGCATGGGTGTAAGAGGTGTGGACTGGATTTTCGCGTTCCTACCTCTACAGACACCAATCGCGTCATGTGTATAGTTTCCTGCGACTTTTGTATGTAGTGTCATGTGATGTTTGCCAATGTATTGCAATGTATAACGTAGGATGTGATAGCGTAAGATAAGTGTAGGGTAAGACATGGGTTAGGACTTAGGACATAAGATAGGTAGGTTAATATAGTGACTGTAGTTAGATGAGTGACGATAGGGTAAGATAGTGTTAATTTTTTGGACTAGCCCATAGTGAGACGGTCTTAGTGTTAGGGCAAGTGACTGCTTCCTGTAGAAAGTCAGATGGGGACAAGTTAAAGTAGGAAGTGTCTGCGAGCAGTGCTGCCGTTTGGGTGAACTACTAAGAAAAGGAGACTAAGTGACAAGGGAGTAGCATGACCTGGAAGACAAGACAGAGTGACCTTCCATCTTAAAGGGGTAATTGAATAGGACGATGTGTCACGAGAAACCTTGAGCTTGCTAAGCGCCAAAGGTAATGGACCTAAACATGACTGAGTTCATCGGACTACTGAGGGTCTTGAGCGGTAGATTCAGGGAGGCAGTAGTGGAAGAAGTAGGACGTGAAACTGCTGAGCAGGTAGAGAGGTTTGCTGATCAGGGCATAGGCAACTAGCTAGGCTGTGATGAAGTAGGGCAAAACGGTGTACTTTGCCGGCCCTGGAGTAAGCACAAGGCCCTCACATCACCAGCACCCTGCCAGGATCCACTCTTCCATGTAGCTCTCCGGGGCATGACAGGTGAAGATGAGTGCCTTGCCCGCAGCTACCGCCCCAAGCCGTGCTACATGGGCTTGAAATGCGTAGGCCAAGTGTCTCTTTTCTAATTTTTTTTACTTTGAAATTTTAAAGTGACCGAATAAATGTTTCTTTAAAAAAACATTTCAATTACAGTTCCTAGAATTATCCACTGTACTTTAAACACTACTGTATATAATTGCAATTCATAGTTTTAAAGATGCCATAGAGCAGGGATAGGCAATTTTATTGATGAATTGAGCTGATTTTAAAGAAAATAATATCTGAAGTATGCAATATGAAAGTCATATAACACACAGTATAACGGTATGTTAACATGGGTACAAGCGTGAGCCGCCCAAATACATGTCCCTTCTTTTGTTTGGGAAGGATTTAGGCTTCTCTGTGTGTAGAGAGGGTGATGTTAGGGCTGTGTTGAGAGAGAGGATAGTATTATCGCTTATAAAGCATGCAAAGCACCAGGACACAAGGGTTTAGCAGCATCTTTGCTTGGAGGACTTGTTAATTAATTGTGACACCGCAGTCAAGGTATTGTCAGCTGCAGATACTGCCGTACCTGCCACAGGGCCACATATGGTGCCCAGACCTCTATCCTTCTCTTTAGTGTAATCCTAATATCAGATGGAGTCTGCAGTCCTGCCCTGGTGATCACACTAGTGTCATAGTACTCTCTGTATGACTAGCAGTCCTTCATGTACGATTCTCCAGAGAAATATTCTAGTTTGATCAACTTAAAATCTGCATTGCATATGGAGATGCAAAGGGGATATACCAGATTTGAGTTCACAATGTTTCCACTGTGCAACTACAGTGTACGGAGGCAACTCTTAATAGACGAGCCTATCGCATGGTGCATTTGTTAGACACAAGAAGGAAATGGACTTTTTTCTTACAGATACAACTGCATAAAAGCAGCCAGAGGCCTAGAATTGAAATGTGTAGGGTTTGTATGGACTGTGCCGTACCAGACAAAAGCCAGATTTATGGAAGTGTTATTTGGTAATTATATGGCTCTTTTACATGTGCTTTATAATGTATATTGGTTATCATTTCTGTATTTGGATTGTAATGTTAGTTATATCAGTTTTAATTACATGTAGAAGGCTTAAATTACCACTCCAGTGTTTGGTTTTTCTTTTATTGTAGAGTTGGAGTGGTGCTACTAATCTAAGTTTCCTGTCCCTACTCTTTTATACTTATCAGCTGCCATCCTCAGCTGTTCCCGGTGATGCTCTTTTTGGTTTCCAGTAGTGATGAGCGAACGTGCTCGCCACTGCTTGGTACTCGCCCGAGCATCACGGTGCTCAACAAACTCAGCGAGTATTTCTGGGTTGCTCGGGTGGGAACTCTGGTCTTCTCCCTGCATTTTTGGCGCTCTTAAGAGAGCCAATGAACATGCAGTGATTGCCTTCCACGCACTGTAATGCCGTAGCCATGTTGGTTGTGGGCATTACAGTAATTGACTGACCGCAGAACATCATCAGGTATATGTATATAAGACCTGGCGCCGCCATGTTCGTCACATTCTACCCCCGAAACAGGCAGGGTAGGGAGAGATGCTGCTGCATCAGAGAGAGATTTGCTTGTTTATAGTTATTACAGGTATTCCACTATATATATTCTGAACTAAAAGTCCTTCTGAGGACTAATTCAGCTGCATATAATCAGTGCTAGGCAGGCAGGCACTGTATGTGGCGCACTGCAGTGTATGATACAGCACAAGAGGGTCCATTGAACGTCCTGCCTGCTGCTGTATTAATTACAGATATTTGTAGACATAGCCCCAGATAACAGGGGCCAGGGCAAGTTTTTTTTTTTTATTTTAATCCTGGTTCTTTGCTTAAAGCAATCCAGAGTACACCATTTTTCTGCTCCATTTGCTTGTTAGCACAGCAGAATAAAGTCAGATCTGTTCCATATTTCAGCGATAAAAATCCAGAAATTTGAACCGAGCTTGGAAAATGTTGGCCTCCTTTTCCATTCTATTGCAGTGTGTCCGGTCAAGCTATTCACACTAGGTGTCTGTGAAGAATAGTATTAGTAAATTACAGTCCTGCTATTTAAAACCGTGGTTCTGTCAGACATATCACCTATAAGAGTGTTCCATAATCAGCCATTTCTTCAATTTCCATTCTGTCGCAGTGTGTCGGTCAAGCTATTCACCTATAACTGCATTCCAAAATCAGCCATTTCTTGTGAATAAGGAATATATTGTCCTCCATTTAAAATGGGCAAGGTGAGTGGCAAGGGACGGGGAAGTGGATGTGATGGTGATGGTGCATGCAGAGGCAGAGGATGTGGCCGTGGGCAAGCTGAAATTGTGCCACAACAAACATCCACATCTTGTTGCTCGACCTTCCTGTCCCAATTACTAGGGGACCGCAGTACACCACTATTGAACTCAGAGCAGTGCCAAAAGGTTGTTGGTTGGATAGCAGATAATGCTTCTTGTCACTTTGCCACAGACAACTGATCCCACACTTGGACACTCAGAAGACCTGTTCACTTTTCCATTTGTAGATTCAGGCACACCAAGAGTGTGCAAAGCAGTCATCAAAGCAAAAGGTGGCTACTTTGAAGAACCTAGAATATAAGACATGTTTTCAGTTGTTTCACACTTTTTTGTTAAGTATATAATCCCACATGTGTTAATTCATAGTTTTGATGCCTTCAGTGTGAATGTACAATTTTAATAGTCATGAAAATACAGAAAAATCTTTAAATGAGAAGGTGTGTCCAAACTTTTGGTCTGTACTGTATGTACCTGTTAGAACCCTCCTGTTTGTTTTTTCCATCTTGTGTATTGCGGTCAAATGACCATCTGCCTTTATATTCCAACTCCACCCTTTTGGCTGTGCTGGACTTCAGTGTTTGACTGTTTCTCTAGCCTGGTGCTTCGGTGCTTTTCATGGTCAGTTCACTTGATCCTTCTGGGACCTCTAGTACCTTTTTGTCTGTTTGTGTTTTTGTGTTCTGCAACAACTTCTCTGTTTAGGAGGTGTCCCATTTTTGTCCCAGTCCTTAGCTCTTTTAGGGAACCCTCCCTTTATGCTATAGGTCTTCGTTCAGATTAGCCGAGTATTAAAGCTGGTCTGTTCGCTAGGAACAGTCAGCCCGCTACATCGTAGGGATTCAGCTTAGTCTTACTGTAGGGACAGCTTTCCCCTATCTTTCCTTAGTACTTGTTGCAGATCATAACAGTACCATCCTCCAAAACTTTGAGGACTCCACCAAGATGGTGAGCAGCGATGACGCCATAATTAGCGTCACCATCCCACTTCTCTGTCTTCTGAAACACTCTCTGCTCACAATTAAAGAGGACACGTTGCAGACGGAGCGCGATGAGATGGAGCAAGGAACCATGCAGGGTAATTCCACACAGCCCAGCCTCATCTCATCCCAACGTGGATTGGGTGACAATGAGGAAGAGGAGGAGGAGGAGAAAGAGCAGGAGCTAGTTTCCTGCGCTATAGACCGTACCACCTGCACAACTGTCATACCGTCTGTTCAGCGTGGATGACCTGAGAATAGAGAGGAGGATGAGGAGGAGACCATGGTCAGTCGTCCTCTTGGTGAGGACACAGAAGTCTTTCCTCTTTGCCCTTCCCGTGACCCTGGCGTTATCCGAATTTTGGGTGACAGTCATTATTGTTTGGTGACACTTCTAGACCCACGCTACATGGAGAACATTCTGGCTCTCATTCCTGCACAGGACAGGCCCAATAAAATGGGGCAGTACGAGAAAATTCCCATCTGAAAACGCTTGCGGCAGAGGTCAGTTTGTTGGACAACCAAAGAGTACAGGCAAGAGAGACACAAATGCAATCCAGCAGATGCAGGGGAACACTGTCAAAGTTCTGGGATAGTTTTTCAGACCCTCCCATCACACAGGCCCTGAGGAGTGGTATACTCTCCAAGGAGGGAAAAGTTTCGGAAGATGATGAGGAAGTACCTTGCCGACCGTACCAACATCTTCCGTGATTCTTCTGTGCGTTTATAATTATTGGGTATCCAAGCTGGACACGTGGCATGAACTGGCTATCTACGCCTTGGAGGTCCTGGCCTGCCCTGCTGCTAGCATTTTCTCAGAGTGGGCTTTTAGTGCCACTGGTGGAATTAAAACCAATTCTCGCATCCGCCTGTCAACTGAAAATGCTGACAGGCTGACTCTTATAAAAATGAACAAGGTCTGGATTGGGCCAGACTTCTCAACACCACCGAATGAAAGCAGCCTAACAAACTCAAATCCAGTGTCTTTTTTTGGGGAGGTCTAACTCTATTCCCATGCACATCTGTCTTCACACCCAGACATGGGTACACGCTTTCTGATTTTGTCTTTTTGCTCTTGTTGTCCTCCTCCTTCTCCGCATCCTCATCTTCCATCACCATATCACAAGCATATGTACTATATCAACATATCTACGTCTCTTGCAAGGGGCATTGGAGTTCCTCAAAATTTTTGGCAGCCGTTGCTTCACTGCATAGGCAGACAGTATGGGAGACCCACTTCCTAATAATGGGAGCATTTTTTTCTGGAGGCTCTCTGACCTCTACGTGTTTTGCAGGGGGCATTGGAGTTCCTCCAAATTTTTGGCAGCCGTTTCATTCACTGCATAGGCAAACAGTATGGGAGACATACTTCCTAATAATGGGAATGTTACTGATTAATGTTACTGAGGCCCACCTCTATGTGTCTTTAAATTGTTATTGAGGTTCTTCCTAAATTTTGGCAGCCGTTGAACTCACTGCATACCCTATAACTGAATAGCTGAACCTCCCCTTTCTAATGGGAACATGTCGTTACTGTGGCCCAGATCTATGTATCTTTAAATTGTTAGTGGGGTTTTTCACAAATTTTGGCAGCCCTTGCAGTCACAGCATGGGCATTACCACTATAGGAGACCCGCTCTTTTATAATGGTGTAGACCGTGTACCGGGTAGGTCTTTCTCAGAATACAGCGGGCTGAGGACAAAGAATACTAGCAGACACTTTGTTAGGGAACCACTTTTTATTAAGAATAAAAACTGGGTTGCCCCGGCAACACAAGAAAAGAACACAAACTTCACACACACCCAGCTCTGACAGCTGGGACCCCTGCGCTGCACAACTGACAAGACCAGGAAGTAGTACAAGATGAACTATAATTTGCCTAACCAGTGGTTCCACCTAGAGCGGTAACCGAGTATTACCCAGAGAAATGATGTAATCAGATGGGTGCACTAGGCGGCCGCTGCAGTGCTTGCAGTACAAAAGTTTACAAACTTAGCAACACTCTTCGCTTACAATGCAGTTATTCTAATCTATACACAAGCTCACCACATTGGGGAGTCTCTAGCTAAGGTTCACCCAGAACTGCTAGCAAACAATTTCTCTGAGAACCTGTGTTTGGCGCCAAACTCTTCCTGCTATTTTTGTGCACGCATCCACCGGGATCCCTGTGGTGGGGCCTGAGCTCCGGACTTACCAGCTTTTAAATGATCTCTGGAGAAGTTGTTTGATCGTCCAATCGGTCACTTAGCTGGGAGACCGACGAGGGTCCTGGATATGTCACAGAAGTGCACTTTCAGTCTGTCAGGCTGGTAGGTGGTCCTTCACATCACAGATACCTTGGGGGGAATCCAACTCTGCATCCAACCGTAGTTGTCCCACCAAAGTGATTCTTCCCCTTTATCAGGAGTCACAGGCATAGATTCACCTTTATTCAAAGCCCTGTTCAGCTCTCAGCATGCTACACACACAGAGCTCTCCACACAGCTGCATGATCTGCCTCCTCTCCTTCCTTCTTTCTCTTTTCTCACACAAACACACCATCAAGTTCACCATACATTCCATTTTCAGAGGCAATAGAGACCTCTTGTGGCCGGAGGCTGTTACTACAGCAATGTCCACATATCTCCCTCTCACAATGGGAACTTTTTTTTACTAAGACCCTCCTGTATGTCTCTTCAAAGGGGTATTGGGTTGCGTCCAAATTTTGGGCAGCCCTTGCAGTCACTGTATACGCAATAACAGTTTAGGAGACCCACTCGTTAATAATGGGAACAACAAAGAATAGTCGGCTGATGGCTCTCTAACAACAGCGAGCGCCGACTGCTGGACCTTTAAGAATAGTAAAGGCCGCTAATGGCCCTATTAAAATAGTCTTTGTGACTTTCAGAGTCCCTCTATCATGAATTTGTCTTGGTTGAAAGCAATGCGAAAGTGCAAAAACACATCAAAAACGCTGTGTGTGAACTTAGCCCAAGGAGCACATTTGGTTTTGTATATTTTATTTTGCCTTATATACAAGTCATTACCCTGGATAGGACGTTCCTTAACATATTTCACAGGAAAATCCCATTTTGGTGACGTTTTTGTATGTTTTATTGTGAGTCTGTAAAAGTGGCGTAATACCTTTGACAAAATTGTTGACAGCAGTGACCTGGGAGTCAGAAAAGCTTCCAGGAGTCTTCCCCATGCTGTTCCCATGCCATTTGAGCACTGTTCCCATCGATTTGGGCAATTTTTAGGCCCTCTGCAGACAGCCGGGGGGAGCCGCCAGAAAAATGCTCGAGTTTTCCATAGACTTACATTGGGCTTGTTACTCGGACCAAGCTCGTGAGCATTTCAATTTGCTTGACTCAAACAACGAGTACCCGAGCATTTTAGTGCTCGCTCATCACTAGTCTCCAGCAGTTTGTGACTTGCCGGATCGCTGTAGTGTTTGCTAGGCGATCTGGACGACATAATTCAATGATGTAAGTCTGAGGGCCAGAACGAGGATCTCATAGTCTTGCATTGAGAGCTTATGACTGTTACCTCTGACTTCCGGTCAGTCAGAAGTTGAGGTCCAAAAAGACTGTGTGGGAATAGTGCATCGTTGGGAAAAGCTGAAGATGGTCGCTGGTAAGTATAAGATAAGGCTCACGGAACTTAGATTAGTAGCATTACTTCAGTAATAAAATTTAAAAAAAGCTGTAGCAGTGCTTTAAACAAAGCTTGTTTCTTTTACTGTGCCTCGGAACTTGCCTAATAGTTAAAAATAGAGAAGAATAAAAAAAATACCCATTACATTTGCTATAATATTCTCAGCAACTGGGACATTACTAATATTGTGGAAGTAATTTATAATTTAATGATTATGGTGCAAACATCTATTATAAATTTTAGACTACCGAGTCATATCATATTTTCATACTGTGATTCTGAGTCACCCACTGTTTAAAAGCAAAAAATAAAATGCCGTATCTCTGATGTCAACAAGATTAAGCACGAACCGACCTCATTCCACCTGCAGGTAGATTTCGATACAATCAAAGCTAGTTGTAATTAGTGTGTGCTCATTTATCAATGATTTTTAAAGTAAATTGGTTTTCTTTTATTTATAGCCCTTTTGATTTTTGGATATTTTCTATTCTAAAAATATTTGATTCCATGATACAAAGCTATCCTTAATGAATACAAGGAGTTGTTCCAAAATAAAATGTTAGTTATGTACTTATTCAAAACTAATTTGGAATAATTTTAGGAGATGCTTTCATGTCGAGATATTGCTTACATATTCATGATGGCACCCCTGGAATTTTTCATTTCCAGATATTTTCTAGTACAGTTTTACTTATTGGCTGGTAGTCACTCCACTATCAATATAAAAGAGAGTTTGGTAGGTGGCGCTGAGATTACTGTTACATACCAGTCAGAACAACCGCCCAGTAATCTACAAAAGGAATGTCAAACTAAAAAACACAGATTTCCAAAATGAAAAACTTGGACAAAGTCAAGGGCCAACCAGTGTACAGTATAATGGGCCCCACATAGTCCTCAATACAGTATAATGGGCCCCATAGTCCTCCATACAGTATAATGGGCCCCACATAGTCCTCCATACAGTATAATGGGCCCCACATAGTCCTCCATACAGTATAATGGGCCCCACAGTCCTCCATACAGTATAATGGGCCCTACATAGTCCTCCATGCAGAATAATGGCCCCACATTGTCCTCTATACAGAATAATGGCCCCACATAGGGGTGGTGGTTCTGGAGTCACAGGCCAAATTTAATTACCCTGCGGGTCAGATTTGGCCTACGGGCCAGAGTTTGACACATATGATCTAGACAGGGGTTAGAAAAAGTTTTTTAATAACAAAATTAAATTTTTAATCTTAGGAAGAAAGTATATTCGCCTAAAAAATACTGTGCTTTGGTATCAAATCCCTACCTTTAATAGTAAATTAAAGTAATCATTATAAGAAAAAAGAAATAATTAATTAATTGTGTTTATATATTTGTCGGAGGCTGTATGCAATACTCTTTCGCTGTCAATATGTAGGGCACAATGATGGAACCCAATGAACGCCATTATAAGTAATTGGGGTCTGGGGGTATTCGTTGTACGACAAATCTGTCATTCTGCCATAGTTTCCATTATAAACAAATCCTGAAGCAAGTGTGAACATTCTCTAGATCAGGGGTCTCAAACACGCGGCCCGCGGGCCGCATGCGGCCCCTGAGGCTGCTTTATGCGGCCCGCAGGCACAGACCCCTTGACGATCCCGACCTGGTCCAGGAGGAGCCGCCGACAGCAGCGCTGAATTGCCACACAGAGACTGTTTCCCAGCACAGCATTTCCAATGCCAGCCGCCGGCCAATCAGAGGCCAGCAGCTGACATCTGCGTGTCGGCGCAGCGAGTATGACGTCATTGCCATATGCAGATGTCAGCTGCTGGCCTCTGATTGGCCGGCGGCTGACATTGGAAATGCAGTGCTGGGAGACGGTCTCTGTGCGGCAATGCAGCGCTGCTGTCGGCGGCTCCTCCTGGACCAGGTCGGGATCGTCAAGGGGTCTGACTCTGTGGTGCCTGCGGCCACATCTGCAGGAAGGCCGCCGAGGGAACGGAGGACAGGTGAGAATCATCTTTTTTTTTTTCTATTTTATGTGTGTGAAGAACAGCACAGGGGGCACAGAGCCACAAGAGGGGACCTGGATGGGGCACATAGCCACAGGATGGGGACCTGGATGGGGCACATAGCCACAGGATGGGGACCTGGATGGGGCACATAGCCACAGGACGGGGACCTGGATGGGGCACATAGCCACAAGAGGGGACCTGGATGGGGCACATAGCCACAGGATGGGGACCTGGATGAGGCACATAGCCACAGGATGGGGACCTGGATGAGGCACATAGCCACAGGACGGGGACCTGGATGGGGCACATAGCCACAAGAGGGGACCTGGATGGGGCACATAGCCACAAGATGGGGACCTGGATGGGGCACATAGCCACAGGACGGGGACCTGGATGGGGCACATAGCCACAGGACGGGGACCTGGATGGGGCACATAGCCACAGGACGGGGACCTGGATGGGGCACATAGCCACAGGACGGGGACCTGGATGGGGCACATAGCCACAGGACGGGGACCTGGATGGGGCACATAGCCACAGGACGGGGACCTGGATGGGGCACATAGCCACAGGACGGGGACCTGGATGGGGCACATAGCCACAAGAGGGGAACTGGATGGGGCACATAGCCACAAGATGGGGACCTGGATGAGGCACATAGCCACAAGAGGGGACCTGGATGGGGCACATAGCCACAGGACGGGGACCTGGATGGGGCACATAGCCACAGGACGGGGACCTGGATGGGGCACATAGCCACAGGACGGGGACCTGGATGGGGCACAGAGCCTCAAGATGTGGACCTGGATGGGGCACATAGCCTCAAGATGGGGACCTGGATGGGGCACAGAGCCACAAGATGGGGACCAGAGCCACAAGATGGGGACCTGGATGGGGCACATAGCCACAAGATGGGGACCTGGATGGGGCACATAGCCACAAGATGGGGACCTGGATGGGGCACATAGCCACAAGACGGGGACCTGGATGAGGCACATAGCCACAGGACGGGGACCTGGATGGGGCACATAGCCACAGGACGGGGACCTGGATGGGGCACATAGCCACAGGACGGGGACCTGGATGGGGCACATAGCCACAGGACGGGGACCTGGATGGGGCACATAGCCACAGGACGGGGACCTGGATGGGGCACATAGCCACAGGACGGGGACCTGGATGGGGCACATAGCCACAGGACGGGGACCTGGATGGGGCACAGAGCCTCAAGATGTGGACCTGGATGGGGCACATAGCCTCAAGATGGGGACCTGGATGGGGCACAGAGCCACAAGATGGGGACCAGAGCCACAAGATGGGGACCTGGATGGGGCACATAGCCACAGGACGGGGACCTGGATGGGGCACATAGCCACAGGACGGGGACCTGGATGGGGCACATAGCCACAGGACGGGGACCTGGATGGGGCACATAGCCACAAGAGGGGATCTGGATGGGGCACATAGCCACAGGACGGGGACCTGGATGGGGCACATAGCCACAAGAGGGGAACTGGATGGGGCACATAGCCACAAGATGGGGACCTGGATGAGGCACATAGCCACAAGAGGGGACCTGGATGGGGCACATAGCCACAGGACGGGGACCTGGATGGGGCACATAGCCACAGGACGGGGACCTGGATGGGGCACATAGCCACAGGACGGGGACCTGGATGGGGCACAGAGCCTCAAGATGTGGACCTGGATGGGGCACATAGCCTCAAGATGGGGACCTGGATGGGGCACAGAGCCACAAGATGGGGACCAGAGCCACAAGATGGGGACCTGGATGGGGCACATAGCCACAAGACGGGGACCTGGATGGGGCACATAGCCACAAGACGGGGACCTGGATGAGGCACATAGCCACAGGACGGGGACCTGGATGGGGCCCATAGCCACAGGACGGGGACCTGGATGGGGCACATAGCCACAGGACGGGGACCTGGATGGGGCACATAGCCACAGGACGGGGACCTGGATGGGGCACATAGCCACAGGACGGGGACCTGGATGGGGCACATAGCCACAGGACGGGGACCTGGATGGGGCACAGAGCCTCAAGATGTGGACCTGGATGGGGCACATAGCCTCAAGATGGGGACCTGGATGGGGCACAGAGCCACAAGATGGGGACCAGAGCCACAAGATGGGGACCTGGATGGGGCACATTAGTACAAGATGGGCGCCAGGATGGGGAACGTTGCCACAGGATGGGGACCTGGATGGGGCACAGAGCCACAAGATGGGGACCTGGATGGGGCACAGAGCCACAAGATGGGGACCAGAGCCACAAGATGGGGACCTGGATGGGGAACATTGCCACAGGATGGGGACCTGGATGGGGCACATAGCCACAGGATGGGGACCTGGATGAGGCACATTAGTACAAGATGGGCGCCAGGATGGGGAACGTTGCCACAGGATGGGGACCTGGATGGGGCACATTAGTACAAGATGGGGACTTGGATGGGGAACATTACTACAAGATGTTTTCCATTATTACTATATGATGCTAATTGTAAGACAATATTACTGTATGTGGCCAATTGGGGGAAATAAAATTGTAAAAAAGATAAAAAATAAAATAAAGCATGAAAAAATATTGGGCACTAAAAATGCTGTTTTATATGTAAACTAAAGTAAACACAAAAAAGTGCACGTTTATTATCGCCACATCCATAACGACCCAAGCCATAAAAAAATAAACACGGCAAAAATGTTCAAAAGGTGTATACAAAAAAAATGGTATCACTAAAAATGTCACATTGAACAAAGAATGCGGCCCCCCAAATTCAAATTTTTTTCCATGTGCGGCCCATATACCCAGCCGAGTTTGAGACCCCTGCTCTAGATCATATTTTTTTCTTTACTTTGACACAAACAATAATTATTTGTGCCAGGAAACCAGTGAAGTAAAAAAACAGGCATAAATACAATGATACATTGATAAATCGCCCCTATTATGTTCAACCTGAAAACAGATTGAGCTGTCTACTGATGTTCAGAATTTAACTAATTGGACATCTCATTATTATTATCTGGTCATCATCATCAAATATCATACGCTGCCTTTGCAGCCGCAGACCTAGCAACCTTTCCAGTTCACTTTCCTAAAGTAAAAGTCATAGGGTGTGAAAATGTTTGCTGGTTGTTTAGAGTGAGCTGTTATGATTTAATTAAAAATATATATATGTGCTGCATTTTATATGCAAAAAAATAACCAGCACCCCTCAAATTGTAAAAGAAAAGCATTGCTATGAAGATATGTTTGCATCTTGAAGGTGTCTTCTAATATTCCATATAAAGTACAAATGAGCATATCAACTTCTTGCTAACTGAATTTGTGTTTAATTTTTTGAAATGTGATAGACCTGACAAAAACAGAATTTGTGATTCGATTTGCATGAATCGCAAAAAATGCCTGCTGCCATTTCATTGCATCATCCAAGGAAGACTCACATGACCTTGGAAGCAGCGTGTGGACCTCTTTATAATGCTTTGCAGAAATCACATCTCACGGTATAATGCAGCCAATCGGGAGAGACTATGATATCCTATATAAAAGCTGAGGCAGGGAATGCAGCAACCATTTTGATGTGAAACTGGATAGTGAAAGGACTTCACAGCTCAGCAATAAAGAAGGGAAGAGAAAGCTAAAATACATTGGACAAATTCTTCAAATGGTGTGTGTTGTACAAATGCATTATTGAAGAAAGTTAGTGTAGTCTGTGAAAAAAAAGATAATACAGAGATTCTAGAAGGGGGTATCCAGTGGGGAGAGGCAAGTTGCTGAGGACTCATTTCCCACAACAAGGTTAGCCATATTGATGACGATGACTGTGGTGGGACTAAACTTGGGAATCAGATCGGATGATGACGAGTTGATGTCCTAAAAGGAGGAGGGTTGTAGTGTCGACAATATAGAGCAGAGTCAAGCCAAAGGCTCTTCAAGAGGCGGATCTGTTTCTTCTGCAACCAGATCAAGAGCAGGTGATGCCACAACTGCTGTTTGATGGAGGAAGCTACGCTGCATCTAAAAGCTCTTACCATCATTGTGGCAACAAGTCTTATGTGCGGACTTCTCAGGTGGTAGAATTGTTTTCTATGTTGCTGACTGACGAATCTTTTGCAGTGTGTGCCAGGTTTGCAGGGGGAAAATAATCCACTGTCATCCCAGCTCAAATAGACTAAGTACTAAACTAGGAACTGGACAGGACGTTGGCTCAGTGGTTAGAATGGTAGCCTTGCAGCTCTATGGATCTGGGTTTAAATCCCACCAAGAACAACATTGTCCTCCCTGTATTTGCGTGGGTTTCCTCAGGGTTCTCTGGTTACCTCCCACACTCCAAACACATACTGATAAGGAATTTAGATTGTGAGCCCCAATGAGAATGATAATGATGATGCCTGTAAAGCACTGTGGAAATGAATGGCGCTTTATAAGCGAGTAAAATAAATAAAATAAACTATGAACTTCTGTCAAGACATTAAGTGATATCACTTGCTCATATAGGAAAGGGGTGTATACTCTTTGCTCTCACTTCACATTCAGCTGGAAAGTGTACTACACCATTAACATTAACACTAGTGATGAGCGAGCACTTAAATGCTCGGGTCGAGGAAATTTGAATGCTCGAGTGCTTGGTCCGAGTAGCTAGCCCAATGTAAGTCTATGGGAAACTTGAGCATTTTTCCAGTGGCTCTCCCCAGCGGTCAGCAAAGGGCCTAAAAATTGCCCAAATCGATGGGAGCAGTGCTCAAATGACATGGGAACAGCATGGGGAAGACCCCTGGAAGCATTTCTGCATTTCTGACTCCCAGGTCAATACTGTCAACAATGTTGTCAGAGGTATAACGCCACTTTTTTACAGACTCGCAATAAAACAAAACCAAAATGGATTTTCCTGGGAAAAATGTTAAGGAACATTCTTTACAGGGTAATTGTGACGCTCGCAGCCCTGCCCTGGGAAGATGGGGGATACTCGGAGCCGGGTCAGATGTTGAGGGGATGCAGTCATGGCCTGGACCCGTTCCGTGCCCAGGGCCGTCACATTAAAAAGGGATGTAAGGGCTTTCAGGATTGAGTGGTATTTATCGACTACGCCACCTGTGGTGTCTGGTTATGCGCCACCAGCGCTGCTAGCAGTCCTCTGAGGCTGGATGTAGCGGCAGCAGGCGATGTTATAACTCCCCACAGGCGGAGCAGGGCCTCAAGGCAGATGTGACAGGAGGATGGGGAGAGTAGTCCTCGTTCACTCAGGTGCTGTGTGGTGCAGTGCAGAAATGAAGGAACCAGAGGCCATAGGGATAGTCTTCCAGGTCTTTTACTCACAGTTCTTTTAAGCAGCGGCAAGGCTTCTCCCTGCTCCTCATGGATCACTGCAGCCACCAGGAATGAGGGCTCAGTGCACCCAAGGTATTCAGGTACCTCGATCAGGACCCTCCCAGTGTTCCTAACAGTCCCCTTTGAACCTCTCCTGTCCGTGTGCGTGCAAAGGCTGGGTCTCCCTCTGGACTATGCACAGATATAGGGTAAGGCGGCAATTCCGTTCCGCCCATCACCCGACGGGATCCACTGTAGCCTACCGGGCTTCTCTGACAGAGACGTGAAGTGGCAAAGTCAGATATCGGGGGCCGGTACCCCTCTTGCAGCAGGAGTCCCTCTGGCAGAGCCAGAATGGAGAGTACAGGTGGCGTACGCCGCTCCGTCCGTGCTCCCTGGGATCCTTTTGCCTGTGGAGCTGTCACTATAGCTCCTGACCTTCTTAAGCAAGGGAACTTGACCGGGATAGAGACACTGTTAACTCATACCCGCTCCTCGTGTCAAGGTCAGAGCACGATGACCGTGCATCTTCAACATGCTGCAGGCTCCAACACATGGCCGCTGCCAGCTGTCAAGACCACAATCAAAGAACTCCGACTCAAGAACAAGAGCCAAGAACCAGAACGGAATCAAGAACCAAGAACGTAATCAAGAACCTAGTGCTTAAGATGGCTGGCTATTATATATGAAATTATGTGTGTAAACTAAAACTGTGTTCTACCCTTTACCCACTACTTGGTTCCCCTAACTTTTGGTTCCCCTCACTTGTGATCCTGCTGAGGCAGAACTATGGTGCATACTTGCCTCCCATAGGTCAGGAGTGTGTAGTGTTGAATGTAGATTCAGGGTCCTGACCAGTGCACCTTCCTTACCTGGGTGAGGAGACCCTACACTTGCTGACAGGCTGCAGTATCCCCCCTTGTGGCGACTGAACCCTCAGGGGCGCCACATAATGACTAGTGTTGAGTGAGTATGTTCTGTTCCGAGTATGCTCGGGCCGAGCACCGAGTAGTTACAGCTGCTCGGTGATATGTTTGAATAGCTCCCGTGTGCATGATTTGCGACTGTTTGACAGTTTTAATACATGTGAGGAATGTCTATTTCTTACACATTCCTCACATGTAATAAAGCTGTAAAACAGTTGCAAATCATGCACACGGGAGCGATTCAAACATATCACCGAGCAGCTGTAACTACTCGGTGCTCGGCCCGAGCATACTCTGAACAGAACATACTCACTCAACACTAGTCATTATGTGTCGGCCCGAGCATACTCGGCGAAAGGGTTAACAGAACATACTCGCTCAACACTAGTAATGACTTGTATATAAGGCAAAATAAATGACCATAAACAAAAATCCTCCTCCACACCTTGGGCTATGTTCACACGTTTTTGATGTGTTTTTTGCACTTTTGCATTGCGTTCAACCGTGACATGTCATTTTAACATTTTACCACCTTATCTGGCCATGTGGTGTGTGAAACCTCATCAGACACATCCTGTTTCATTTATGAAGGAGGGATTGTGAAAGTCACAAACACTATTTTTACAACCTTACTATTCTTAAAGGGCCAGCAGTCGGCTATGCTTTGTTGTTCCCATTATTAACGAGTGGGTCTCCTATACAGTTATTGCTTATGCATTGACTGCAAGGGCTGCCAAAAATTTGGACGCACCCCAATACCCCTTTGACGAGACATACAGGAGGGTCTCAGAAAAAAAAAAATGTTCCCATTATAAAGGAGTGGGTCCCCTATAGTGGTAATGCCCAGGTTGTGACTGCAAGGGATGCCAACATTTGGGAAAAACCCCACTAACAATTTAAAGACACATAGAGCTGGGCCACAGTAACGACATGTTCTCATTAGAAAGGAAAGGGTCTGCTATCCAGTTATAAAGACTCATGGAGCTGGGCTACAATAACAAGTATGACATGTTCCCATTAAAAAGGAGTGAATGCAACGTCTGTCAAAAATGTGGAGGAACTCCAGTGTCTCTTGCAAGAGACAGAGATTGGAGGGCCTGCTGAAAACTATGTTCCCATTATTAGGAAGAGGGTCTCCCATACTGTTTGCCTATGCAGTGATTGCAATGGCTGTCAAAACTTTGGAGGAATTCCAATCTCCCTTGCCAGAGACTTAGATATGGTGGTGATATGGAGGAGGATGATGAGGATGAGGAGAAGGAGGAGGACAGGAGCAAATAGACAAAATCAGGAAATGTATTCCCATGTCTGGGTGTGAAGACTGAGGTCCATGGGAATACACTTAGACCTCCCCAAAAAAACCACTGTATTTGAGTTTGTTACGCTGCCATCATTCGGTGGTGTTGAGAAGTCTGGCCCAATCCAGCCTTTGTTCATTTTTATAAGAGTCAGCCTATCAGCATTTTCAGCTGACAGGTGGATGCACCTATCTGTTATAATTCCACCAGAGGCACTAAAAACCCGCTCTGATAAAATGCTAGCGCAGGGTAGGTCAGGACATCCAAGGCATAGAAAGCCAGTTCATGCCACGTGTCCAGCTTTGATGCCCAATAATTATAAGGCACAGAGGAATCACTGAGTACGTTGGTATGGTCGGCAAGGTACTCCCTCACCATCTTCCAAAACTTTTCCCTCTTTGGGAGAGTACCCTGCACCTCAGGGCCTGTGCGATGGGAGGGTCTGAGAAAACTGTCCCAGAAATTTAACAGTGTTCCCCTGCCTCTGCTGGATTGCATTTGTGTCTCTCTTGTCTGTACTTCTTGGTTGTCCAATGAACTGTAACCTCTGCTGCCAGCGTTTTCAGATGGGAATTTTTTCAATAATTCCGCAAAAAGGGCCTTCTCGTACTGCCTCATTTTATTAGGCCTGTCTTGCACGGGAATAGGAGACAAAAAGTTCTCCTTGTAGCGTGGGTCTAGAAGTGTCACCAACCAGTAATGATTGTCACCCAAAATTTGGACAATGCGAGGATCATGGGAAAGGCAGCGTAACATAAACTCAGCCATGTGTGCAAACTGCAAAGAGGCAAGACTTCCATTTCCTCAACAAGAGGACGACTGACCATGCTCTCCTCCTCCTCTTTCTCTTCCTCCCTGTTCTCAGGCCACCCACGCTGAATAGACGGTATGCCAGTTGTGCAGGTAGTACAGTCTATAGCGCAGGAAACTAGCTCCTGTTCTTCCTCCTCTTCCTTATTGTAACCCAATCCACATTGGGATGAGATAAGACTGGGCTGTGGAATCACCCTGTATGGTTCCTTGCTCCATGTCATCACTCTCTGCATGCAATGCATCCTCTTTGATTGTGAGCAGAGAGCATTTCAGAAGACAGAGAAGCTGGATGGTGATGCTAATTATGGCATCATCGCCGCTCACCATCTTGGTGGAGTCCTCAAAGATATGGAGGATGGTACATATGTCGGACATCCATGTCCACTCCTGAGGTCTTATGTGTGGAGTCTGACCTGAATACCGACGGCCTTGTTGATGCTGGTAGTCAACAACTGCACTCTTCTGCTCACAAACCCTTCCCAACATCTGCAATGTAGAATTCCAACGTGTGGGGACATCGCAGATCAGTCGGTGAGCTGAAAGCTGCAAACACTGCTGAAACACAGCAAGGGCGGCGAAAGCTGTAGCTGACTTTCTAAAATGGGCACACAGGCGGCGTTCTTTGACAAACCGATCCATCAGATCCGGGTAGGTTTTGAGAAACTGCTGAACTACAAACACATGGGCCAGGCATGGTATGTGTGTGAGCTCACCTTGCCTCAGAGCCGCCACCAGATTCCAGCTGTTGTTACACACGACCATGCCTGGCTGTAGGGTCAACGGTGTCAGCCACAGATCTGCCTGCTCTTTCAGAGATGTCCACAACTCTTCAGCGTTGTGCGGTTTGTCACTTAAGCATATTAGCTTCAGCACAGCCTGTTGCCGCTTGGCTGAGGCAGTGCTGCAGTGCTTCCAGCTTGCGACTGATGTGGTGATATCTGAGATGGAGGCTGAAGAGGAGGATGAGGTGCAGGAGCTGTAGAATGTGGGGGCAACCCTGATTAACCCGGGGCCCGCAATCTTCGGCATTGGGAGGATGTGTTCTGTCTCAAGGTTCGACTGGGTCCCGGCTTCCACTACATTAACCCAGTGTGCTGTCAGTGAGATGTACCGTCCCTGCCCACAAGCACTTGTCCACATGTCCGTGGTTAGGTGGACTTTCCCAGTAACTGCATGGTTGAGGGCACGGCTAACGTTGTGGGACACGTGCTTGTGTAATGCGGGGATGGCACACCAGGAGAAATAGTGGCGGCAGAGGACCGAGTACCAAGGGACGGCCGCCGCCATCAGGTTGCGGAAAGCTTCCGTCTCCACGAGCCTAAAAGGCAACATTTTGAGAGCATGCAATCGCAAAATGTTTGAATTTAGTAGTTAGGCATTGGCGTATTTGCGCTTGCGTTCTAAGGACTGGGGTAGGGACAACTAAACGTTGTGCTGGGACAAGGACGTGCTTGCTGATGGTGCTAGTTGAGAATATGCAACGACACTTGCAGGGCGAGAGGCATCTTGGAATGCGCCATGGACAGGGGATTGGGGTGCACGTGGAAAAAGCAGTGGTGTCATCCGCAGACACTGTTGGTGGACCCTGGGGTTCGGCCCACTAAGTCGGGTGCTTTGCTGCCATGTGCCTTATCATGCTAGTGGTGGTCAGGCTGCTATTTTTGCTACCCCTGCAAATTCTGACCTGGTAGGTGGTGCAAATGGCCTTTTTGGGGTTATCTGCAGAGTCTTTAAAAACAACCAGACTCGGGAAGACCTAACAGTTGCACTGGCAGCTTCTGTCTTGTTGGTGTTACGGGAAACGCTTTCCTGCCTTGTGTCTTCGGCCACCACACTGCTTCTTCATGCCTGTTGTGGTGCTACGCCTCCCTCCCCCTGTGTGCTGCTGTTCTCACTCTGCATGTCCCCCTGCCAGGTTGGGTCAGTTACTATATCATACACCACCTCATCTTCCACTTCCGCACCCTGGTCCTCCTCCTGACTTTCTGGCAATTGTGTCTCATCATCATCCACCTTTTGCGACAATAATTGCACTTTCCCAAAGTCACCTTCATGTGACCGTGGCTGCGCCAATATTTGGGCATCGCTACACACGTTCTCCTCTTGACTTGCTTGAAGCTGGCCAGGCGAGAGGCCTGAATCTATAAATGGAAAAGTGAACAGCCCTTCAGAGTGTCCACGTGTGGGATCAGTTGTCTCCGGGCACTCGGCATGGTGGGAAGAAGAGGATCAGGGTAAGGAATATGCAGTCCAGACTCACGGCTACTGAGACTTGACCGTGTGGAAGACAGGATGGACATTATCTGCTATCCAACCAACAACCTTTTGACCCTGCTCTGGGTTCAATAGTGGTGTACTGCGGTCCCCAATAATTGGGACAGGAAGGTTGAGCGACAAGATGTGGGTGTTTGTTGTTGCACAATTTCAACTTGCCCACTGCCACGTCCTCGGCATGCATCATCATGTCCACTTTCCCGTCCCTTGCCACGCACCTTGCCTATTGTAAATGGAGGACCATATTTTCCACGTTTACACTGCAACGAAATGGAAGGCAGAAATGGCTGATTTTGGAACACTGTTATAGGTTATATGTGTGACAGAGGACCACGGTTTTAAATAACAGGCCTGTACTTTACTAATACTATTCTTCACAGACACCTAGTGTGAATAGCTTCACCGACACACTGCAACAGAATGGAAAAGGAGGCCAATATTTTCCAATATTTTTCAGTTCAGTTCTGGATTTTTATCGCTGAAATATGAAACAGATCTGGCTGTATTCTGCAGTGTTAACAAGCAAATGGAGCAGAAAAATGGTGTACTCTGCATTGCTTTTTAAGCAAATAACCAGGATTAAGATGGAAAAAAAAATTGGCCTGCCCCTGTTATCCGGGGCTATGTCTACAAATATCTGCAATTATTACAGCAGCAGCAGACAGGACGTTCAATGGACCCTCTTACTCTATATGCACTCCAGTCTGCCACATACACTGCCTGCCTGCCACTGATTATATGCAGCTGGATTAGTCCTCAGAAGGACTGTTTGTTCAGACGGATATATATATTATATTTATATTCATATTTATATTATATATATATATATATATATATATATATATATATATATATATATATATATATATATATATAATATATAATATATATATATAATATATAATATATATATATATATATATATATAGTACAGACCAAAAGTTTGGACACACCTTCTCATTTAAAGATTTTTCTGTATTTTCATGACTATGAAAATTGTACATTCACACTGAAGGCATCAAAACTATGAATTAACACATGTGGAATTATATACTTAACAAAAAAGTGTGAAACAACTGAAAATATGTCTTATATTCTAGGTTCTTCAAAGTAGCCACCTTTTGCTTTGACTGCTTTGCACACTCTTGAGTTCTCTTGATGAGCTTCAAGAGGTAGTCACTGGAAATGGTCTTCCAACAATCTTGAAGGAGTTCCCAGAGATGCTTAGCACTTATTGGCCCTTTTGCCTTCACTCTGCGGTCCAGCTCACCCCAAACCATCTCGATTGGGTTCAGGCCTGTTGACTGTAGAGGCCAGGTCATCTGGGGTAGCACCCCATCTCTCTCCTTCTTGGTCAAATAGCCCTTACACAGCCTGGAGGTGTGTTTGGGGTCATTGTCCTGTTGAAATATAAATGATGGTCCAACTAAACGCAAACCGGATAGAATAGCATGCCGCTGCAAGATGCTGTGGTAGCCATGCTGGTTCAGTATGCCTTCAATTTTGAATAAATCCCCAACAGTTTCACCAGCAAAGCACCCCCACACCATCACACCTCCTCCTCCATGCTTCACGGTGGGAACCAGACATGTAGAGTCCATCCGTTCATCTTTTCTGCATCGCACAAAGACACGGTCGTTGGAATCAAAGATCTCAAATTTGGATTCATTAGACCAAAGCACAGATTTCCACCGGTCTAATGTCCATTCCTTGTGTTCTTTAGCCCAAACAAGTCTCTACTGCTTGTTGCCTGTCCTTAGCGGTGGTTTCCTAGCAGCTATTTTACCATGAAGGCCTGCTGCACAAAGTCACCTCTTAACAGTTGTTGAAGAGATGTGTCTGCTGCTAGAACTGTGTGTGGCATTGACCTGGTTTCTAATCTGAGCTGCTGTTAACCTGCAATTTCTGAGGCTGGTGACTCCGATAAACTTAACCTCAGAAGCAGAGGTGACTCTTGGTCTTCCTTTCCTGGGGCGGTCCTCATGTGAGCCAGTTTCTTTGTAGCGCTTGATGGTTTTAGCAACTGCACTTGGGGACACTTTCAAAGTTTTCCCAATTTTTCGCAATGACTGACCTTCATTTCTTAAAGTAATGATGGCCACACGTTTTTCTTTACTTAGCTGCTTTTTTCTTGCCATAATACAAATTCTAATAGTCTGTTCAGTAGAACTATCAGATGTGTATCCACCAGACTTCTGCACAACACAACTGATGGTCCCAACCCCATTTATAAGGCAAGAAATCCCACTTATTAAACCTGACAGGGCACACCTGTGAAGTGAAAACCATGTGACTACCTCTTGAAGCTCATCAAGAGAATGCCAAGAGTGTGCAAAGCAGTCATCAAAGCAAAAGGTGTCTACTGTGAAGAACCTAGGATATAAGACATATCTTCAGTTGTTTCACACTTTTTTGTTAAGTATATAATTCCACATAGTTAATTCATAGTTTTGATGCCTTCAGTGTGAATGTACAATTTTCATAGTCATGAAAATACAGAAAAATCTTTAAATGAGAAGGTGTGTCCAAACTTTTGGTCTGTACTATATATATATAATATGTGTGTGTGTGTGTATGCATGTTGTGGAATATCTATACTAACTATAAACAAGCAAATTTCTCCCTGACGCTGCAGCAGCTCTCCCTACTCTGCCTGATTCTGGGGTACACTGTGACGAGCATAGCGGCACCAGGTCTTATATACACCAGATGACGCTATGCGGACAGCCAATCACTGTAATGCCACAACCAACTTGGCTGCGGGATTACAGTGTGTGGCAGGCAATCCCTGCATGTTCTCTGGCTCTCTGAAGAGCGCCAAACATGCAGGGAGGGGACCCAAATTCTCACCTGAGCAACCCAGAAATACTTGCCAAGCACCGAACTTGTCGAGCATCGTGATGCTCGGGCGAGTACGAGCAGTGGCGAGCACGTTTGCGCATCACTAACACTAAAACACTTAATGAAAATTTCTGCATTTACTTAAAGTCAGTCTGTCAGCCTTAACAGACACAGTATACACTAAATATATATTCTTGAAGGAGATATAACCCCTATGAAAATCACAGCTTTTAATGTTCTAATCGCTTCCTCTGTTCTGTAGAAACAGACTTTTAGGTAAATATGCTAATTAGTAAAGAGTTTTAGCTAAAAGTGAGAGAAGAGAAGGCATGCAAATCCAGCGGGCGGAATAGAACACTGAGCCTCTTGGCCAGTATCACGCGCAGACAGAAGAGGTGCCTGTACAAGGAAAGTATATGAACCTTTCGATGTCCAATAGCTCATCATAATGCACAATTCCTCCTGCTTTGAAGTGTAAGTGGCCCCCATATCTCTTTGGTCCTTGTGCTGCTGCGCAGGTTGCACAATTGATTATGTCCACCCCTGCTCTTGGCCACACTAAGTGTACACTGAACTCCCTAATATTTGATGAAATATCAGTTTCTGCAGAATCAAAGTGTCATTTGAACGCTAAAGGTGAGAGTTTTATAGGGGCTATATCTCATACATGGGTTTGTGCTTATTTTTTTTACTGTAAATTTGTGCTGAAAACCTGCCTATTAAAAGGGTTGGCATTAAGAAAACAAAAATGATGCCAATTGAAGAATTATTACTGTAATCTAACAAAAAAAATTACAACCTTAAACAATTACTTTAGACACTAGTAGATTTTTTTTGTGCTTTACCTGTTCTCCTTTTATTAGATTTTATTCAGGCTAATACAGAATTTAATCCTTTTGTCACAACATTTTAGCATCCTATAGAAGTGTATTTTAGAATTTATTAAAGATACTTTTTTTAAAAATGTATTTCTGTTGGACTATAGGTTTGCCATATACAGTAGTATCAGTAATCCACTATTTACTTATTTGCCACAAAACTTCTTCATTTGTTTAATGCCATTTTTCTATAATATCCTTTTTATAATATTTGTACAGTATTATTTTTATTGTTTTGTATATCTAAATTAGAATTTTATACATAGTAAACCCAGGCATTGCAAAATTTCTAGCCTGCATACATAACCAATCCCCTGCTGACTGCCCCGAGTAACTTGTTGGTTTTAGAGCTTTGAGTAACAACATGAATCCAGGATGTTATCTGTGTTAGATGTAATGGAAAGTATTATCTCCTTTTAGCTCTGACCTTGATTTCATTCTTAAGCTTTTATCATTTCAGAACAACATTATGCATGTCCTTTTAGAAATTGTAGTAAAATGGATAAATAGACTTTTTGGATAATTTATACATACTAACACAAAGGAAATATGTGTTTTGAAATAAACTTCTGTAAAGTTTGGAATAATATAACTAGTAATGAAGTAAGGGGATACTATTTGTTTACTGTTTTAATAATGTAAAAGAAATGCAAACTTAACCAAAGAGGCTTACCAAAGCTAAATATCTGGTCATATTTGTATGTTGGGTTTCTTATTGATAATCTGAATTTATCTTGGAAGAGAGTAATATAAAAAGCATGAAACTATTTTTATAAATTGACCGTATTCACTATCTATTTGGAATCATATAGGTGTCCTATATGGCTTAACAACCATACAGGGAATTCAAACAGTGATTGTCTATCCTTAGGATACCTTTTAGAAACCTTCCCACTATCTCCCCGATGATACTTACAGATTAGCAGAAAGAAAATGCTGTGACCCTCCAGCAAATGCTGTCACCCGCTTATTCTTTACAGGGGCACAGCAGGTTCTATGTGCAAGAAGTTATGCCAGCCAATACAGTCCAATAGATTTGAATATGGCAGAGTTTCACCAAATTACCTAAAATGTAAAATTAATATAAAATGAAACAATATCTCAAAAAGAAGAAACTCAGAAGAGACTTAGTTGGACTATTGCATGCTTAGTCAAATGCAGCAAGGAAATCCTAAACAGGAAGTAATGACATGAGCATACAGGCAAAATTTGCATTTCTTTTATGTGCTTTGATGAACAACCAGGAATATAGTAGGGTAACCTAGGAAATTACCTGTGGATTCGTTTTGTGGTATGTGCAAAATAAAGAAAATTATTTGGAAAAATACTTCTGGAATATTTGTTTCGTTCAGGAACTCCAATCCACAAGATACCGGGATACCTCACAATATGGGCCACATTACAGATATGCTCCTTTATCTTATAAGGGCTTTTTCTTTTACCACTTCTGATGATTCCAAATCGGAAATTCCCTGATTTTATCCACAATGTAGATCTCAATTTTAAGAAATTGAAAAAGACTCGGACATCTAGCGGAATTCATTTTCAGGGTCTTTCATGTGTTTGACAAGAGACCAGCTTCTAAAAGGAATGGTATTGAATCCGACAGGAATGTAGTTTGTGAATTAATAAATTATTTCTCAAGGTTGCCACCCATGACTTACAATGGGTACGGAAAGTATTCAGACCTCTTTAAATTTTTCACTTTGTTTCATTGCAGCCATTTGGTAAATTCTAAAAAGTTCATTTTTTTCTCATTAAAGTACATTCTGCACCCCATCTTGACTGAAAAAAAAAACAGAAATGGAGAAATGTTTACAAATTTATTAAAAAAGAAAAACTGAAATATCGCATGGTCATAAGTATTCAGACACTCATATTTAAGTCACATGCTGTCCATTTCCTTCTGATCCTCCTTGAGATGGTTCTACTCCTTCATTGGAGTCCAGCTGTGTTTAATTAAACTGATAGGACTTGATTTGGAAAGGCACAGACCTGTCTATATAAGACCTCACAGTGCATGTCAAACCAAATGAGAATCATGAGCTCAAAGGAACTGCCCAAGGAGCTCAGAGACAGAATTGTGGCAAAGCACAGATCTGGCAAAGGTTACAAAAGAATTTTTGCATTACTCAAGATTCCTAAGAGCACAGTGGCCTCCATAATCCTTAAATGGAAGAAGTTTGGAACCACCAGAAGTCTTCCTAGACCTGGCCGTCCAGCCAAACTGAGCAATCGTTGAAGAAGAGCCTTGGTGAGAGAGGTAAAAAAGAACCCCAAGATTACTGTGGCTAAGCTCCAGATATGCAGTAGGGAGATGGGAGAAAGTTCCACAAAGTCAACTATCATTGCAGCCCTCCACCAGTAGGGCCTTTATGGCAGAGTGGCCCGACGGAAACCTCTCCTCAGTGCAAGACATATGAAAGCGCCCATAGAGTTTGTTAAAAAAACACATGAAAGACTCCCAGACTATAAGAAATAAGATTCTCTGGTCTGATGAGACAAAGATAGAACTTTTTGGTGATAATTCTAAGTTGTATGTGTGGAGAAAAGCAGGCACTGCTCATCACCTGCCCAATACAATCCCAACATTGAAACATGGTGGTGGCAGCATCATGCTATCGGGGGGTTTTTAAGCTGCAGGGACAGGACGACTGATTGCAATTGAAGGAAACATAAATGCGGCCAAGTACAGAGATATATCCTGGATGAAAACCCCTTCCAGAGTTAATTGGACCTCAGACTTGGCTGAAGGTTCACCTTCCAACAAGACAATGACCCTAAGCACACAGCTAAAATAACAAAGGAATGGCTTCAGAACAACTGTGACCATTCTTAACTGGCCCAGTAAGAGCTTTGACCTAAACCCAAATGAGCATCTCTGGAAAGACCTGAAAATGGCTGTCCACCAACGTTCACCATCCAACCTAACGTAACTGGAGAGGATCTGCAAGGAAGAATGGCAGAGGATCCCCAAATCCAGATGTGAAAAACTTGTTGCATCATTCCCAAGAAGACTTATGGCTGTACTAGCTCAAAAGGGTGCTTCTACTCAATACTGAGCAAAGGGTCTGAATACTTATGACAATGTGATATTTTAGTTTTTCTTTTTTAATAAATTTGCAAAAAATTCTACATTTCTGGTTTTCCTCAGTCAAGCTGGGGTGCAGAGTGTACTTTAATGAGAAAAAAAATGAACTTTGTTTCATTGCAGCCATTTGGTAAATTCTAAAAAGAGTGAAAAATGTAAAGGGATCTGAATACTTTCCGTACCCACTGTATACAAAATTGTAAAAGTTTGAAGCCGTCTTTAGTTTTGAGAACATGGGAACAGGAATTGCAAATATTTGGAGATGAGCAGTTCTTTTGATATTTGACTTCACTGAGTTCTCCACTCCAAAATTTGATTTGTGGCGAATACATTCACACAAATCTCAATACTGGAAAGCTGGAAAGCAATTGTTCAAAAATATATGTGAGGGAGAGAAAAACTAGCTGACCATAAGAGCTTCCACTTTACCGGAGAGAGAGAGGACCCCTCTGACCCTAAGAACTAACACTTTACAGGCTAGAGAAGACCCCGCTGACCATAAGAGCTGACACTCTACAGGAGAGAGGACCCCGCTGACCCTAAGAACTTACACTTTACAGGAGAGAGAGGACACCACTGACCATAAGAGCTTTCACTCTACAAGAGCGAGACATACCCAGTGACTCTGGAGATGAAAACGACTCTGATGTACAAACTGTGCTCTACTGGGACCTCTAATCTGTTATGGCTCAGGTACTAACCACCACTGTACAAGATATAATAATCCGCTAGATGTCATAGCTGCAGGGCATTATGAAGAAGCCCAGGTGGCAAAACAAAATTACTTTAGCCAGTTCTCTGATGCTTCAGCAGTGTGGGAAATGGTGCTTGGCAAGTTTTCTTAACTATTTTTTTTTGATAAAATCTCAATGTTCAAATTCGAGTGAAACTGCGAATTTTGGAAAATTTGACTCTAACTGCAAGCACCATAGACCGCAAAAAATTGAAATGCCAGAATTGTGTTTTTGATTTATGCTCCTCCCACTTAAAATGTAATAAAAAGCAGTCAAAACATCATAAGCACCCTAAAACAATATCAGTAAAAATATCAGCTCGCCATGAAAAAATAAGCCTTGGTGATAGAAAAAGAAAAAGGTTAGGGGTTTTAGAAAGTGGCGACACATACCAATTAGTGATGAGCGAGCATACTCGCAAGTACTCGGTACTCGCCCAAGCATCTCACTGCTCGAGATGCTCGGCGCTCGCTGAGAATTTCCGGGTTGCTCGGGCGGGAACTCTGGTCCTCTCCCTGCATGTTTGGCGCTCTTTAGAGCGCCAATGAACATGCAGGGATTGCCTGCCACTCATTGTAATGCCGCAGCCATTGTGGTTGTGGCATTAGTGATTGGATGGCCGCACAGCGTCATCAGGTCTATATCAGACTTGGCGCCGCTGTGCTTGTCAGTCGCTCCAGAATCAGGCAGAGTAGGGAGAGGTGCTGCTGCATCAGGGAGAGATTTGCTTGTGTATTGGGTAGTGTAGGGAGAAAAACCGTACAGTACACATATCCATCTTAACAAACCGTCCTTTTGAGGACTAACTAATCCATCTGCAGAGATATCAGGCAGGCAGGGTATATAGGCAGGCAGTGTATATAGCAGACTGCAGTACATATAGCACAAGAGGCTCCATTCCAATTCTGCCTTCAGCTGCTGTTAGATATTTCTATACAAAGGCCCAGGTCTCAGGGGCCAGGAATACTTTTTTTTGGATCTTAATCCTCATTTGCTTAAAAAGTAGTGTTGAGCGAGTATGTTCTGTTAATCCTTTCGCCGAGTATCCATCACACGGATAACATATACATCGTCAGAAAATACTGCCATTTCTGGCGTCCATTAAAAATTTCTTTCAGTGTGTCAGTGAAGCAATTCACACCAGTTTGCTGTTCAAAATAGTTACCTACAGGCCAGGTATTTAAAACTGTTTTCTCCGTCACACAGATCACATATAAGTTCGCTCCAAACTCCGTTATTTGTAGTGAGCATGGAAGATACTGTCCTCCATTTAAAATGGGCAAGGCACGTGGCAAGGGCCGGGGAACTGGACGTGATGGTGATGGTGAATGCAGAGGCCGAGGACAAGGCCATGGGCAAGCTGAAATTGTGCCACAACAAACACCCACATTTTCTCACCTGACCTTCCTGTCCCAATTCCTAGGGGACTGCAGCACACCGCTATTGAACCCAGAGCAGTGTCAAAAGGTCGTTGGTTGGATAGCGGATAATGCTTCCAGTCACATAGCCACCACCACCCTGTCTTCCACATGCTCAAATCTCAGTAGCCGTGAGTGTGGACACCATATTCCTCACCCTGATCCTCCTTCCTTCCACCATGCCGTGTGCCCGGAGACAACTGATCCCACTTGGACACTCCGAAGAGCTGTTCACTTTTCCATTTATAGATTCAGGCCTCTCGACCAGTCCACTTGAAGCAGGGCAAGAGGAGATGGCATGTAGAGGTGCCCAAATATTTGAGTAGCCACGGTCAGACGAAGGCAACTGTGGGAAAGTGTCACAAGTAGTGTTGAGCGAGCACTAAAATGCTCGGGTGCTCGAAGCTCGGGCCAAGCTCACCATGATACTCGGGTGCTCGACCCGAGCAACGAGCCCAATGTTAGTCTATGGGAGACCCGAGCATTTTTGCGTCAGCACCCCCGGCAGTCTGTTGAAAGCCTAAAAAGTGCCCAAAACGATAGTGACAGTGTTCAAATGACATGGGTACAGCATGGGGATCGCTCTAGGAAGCATTTCTGACCCCCAGGTCACTGCTGTCAACATCATGGTCAGAGGTATTAAGCCACTTTTACGGGCTCACAATAAAACGTTCAAAAACTAAACTGAAACAGTTTTCCTGTGAAATATGTTAAGGAACTTCCTTTCCAGGGTAAAGACTTGTGTATAAGGTAAAATAAATAACCAAAACCAAAAATACTCCTCCACACCTTGGGCTATGTTCACAAGTAGCATTTTTTATGCATTTTTGCACTTTTGTATTGGTTTCAACCGTGACAAATGCATTCACCGGGAAATGTCATTTTAACATTTTATAACCTTATCCGGCCATGTGCTGTGTGACACATGCATACAGTGCTGAAAAGACATGGGAACAGCATGGGGAAGACCCCTGGAAGCATCTCTGACACCAAGGTCACTGCCTAAAAGTGTGCCCATCAGAAGTGATCCTTGCCGCATCAGAAGATGCAGACTTGCAACTATCCCCGTGCAGTCCTTGTCCCAGGGCAGTGTTCAATTGTACCTCCCCCATTCCTTGCAATGTAAGCGCAAGTATGCAGCTTGTCACCCACCCACCCCCAGGCAGCAATACCATACTGCTTGCTTGGTTGCACTTGAAATTGGGCCTTTTAGGCATGTGGAGGTGGAATCTGGCCACCACGTCATGGCTGCGTCGGTGGCCTGGTATCCATACTCAGTCCCCAGCTGCCCGGCGGCCGGGTGTCCATACTCAGTCCCCAGCTGCCCCTCGGCCGGATGCCCACACATGGTCCCCAGCCGCCTGGGGGGGGCCGGGTGTCCATAAATGGTCCCCAGCCGCCCCCTATTTGAAGGACATCCTAACCACAAACACGTGGACAAGTGAATGTGGCCAGGGATGGTCCATCTGACTGACGCCTTCACACTGGGTTAATATTGTGGAAGCCGGGACACAGTTGGACACTGGGATGCAACACGTCCTCCAGACATAGAGGATTGCGGGTCCTGGGTCAATCAGGCTTCAACACAAAGTTCAGAAGGTAGACAGCAGCACTCGTCGGCCTCCTACACAACGAGTAAATTATTCATGATCATGAGGCTATCCATCTCCTTAGCTTTCTGTTCCTTGGAATGCAAGCGCATGTATGTAGTAGCGGCTAGACCTGAGGTGGTCAGCGTTTTGGCGCATACCCTACCTCCTCTGAGGATTGCTGGATGTTTTCCTTCTATTATCCCAGTTCTTTGACTCCCGTTAAAACAAAGCTTCAGGTGATGAATGATGGATGAGGTGGTGGCAAAGAAGAAAGAGCAGGAGGAACAGGGACCATTCACATCAATATCAGGCCAGTCAACCACACATGTCTTGTAGGATATGTTTCTGTACCAAAAGGAGCGGTTCGACTACACAGTTATAGGGCATACAGTGAGTGCAATGCCTACCAAAAATTTCGAGGCATTCCAATGCCCCTTGGAAGTGACATGGAGGTCAGAGGGCCTTAAATAAACCATTTTTTCCATTTATAGCAACTGGGTCTTCTGTACACTGTTGGCCTAAGCAGTGAATGGAAGACTTCCAAAAATTATGAGGAACTGCAGTGCCCCTTGAAACAGAGTACTAAAATCCTTCTACCCATTATTGGGGAGTGGGTCTCCCTTAGTGTTCGCCTATGCATTGAAAAGCAAAAGCTGACTAAAATTAGGAGGAAATGCAATGCCCGTTGGAAGAGTCGTGGAGGTTAGAGGTAATTAAAAACAACATTTCAATGCCCCTTGGAAGAGCTGTGGAGTTCAGAGTGGTTTAACAAGACGGTTTTAATGCCCCTTGGAAGAGACATGGAGGTCACAGTAGCTTAACAAAATGGTTTTAATGCCCCTTGAAAGAGTGGTGGAGGTCGCAGTGGAATAAAAAGACAATATCAATGCCCCTTGGAAGAGTGGTGGAGGTCACAGTAGCTTAACAAGATGGTTTTAATGCCCCTTGGAAGAGACGTGGAGGTCACAGTAGCTTGACAAGACAGTTTTAATGCCCCTTGGAAGAGTGGTGGAGGTCACAGTGGAATAAAAAGACAATATCAATGCCCCTTGGAAGAGTGGTGGAGGTCACAGTAGCTTATCAAGACGGTTTTAATGCCCCTTGGAAGAGACGTGGAGGTCACAGTAGCTAGCAAGACCATTTTAATGCCCCTTGGAAGAGACGTGTAGGTCACAGTAGCTTAACAAGACTGTTTTAATGCCCCTTGGAAAAGACGTGGATGTCACAGTAGCTTAACAAGACGGTTTCAATGCCCCATGGAAGAGTGGTGGAGGTCACAATAGCTAAACAAGATTGTTTTAATGCCCCTTAGAAGAGCTGTGGAGTTCAGAGTGGTGTAACAAGACGGTTTTCATGCCCCTTACAAGAGCCATGCAGTACAGCATATTAAAAACATTATTCCCATTATTGGGGAGTGGGTCTCCCATAGTCTTTGTCTATGCCTTCCAAGCAAAAGCTGCCAAAAATTAGGACGGAGGAACTTGCAATGCTGGCAACACTGACCACGGTCACTCTGGTGGTATAGTGGTGGTGGAGGCTGAGGATAAGGAGAAGAGCAAAATACAGCTGAAATGAGGAAGCGTATACTCATGTGTGGGTGTGAAGCGGTGCATGGGAATACACCTCCCGAAATAACACAGTGGATTTTAGTTTATGTTACTCTGCTGTCATTAAGTGGTAATGAGAAGTTTGTCCCAATCCAGCCCTTGTTCATTTTGATAAGGGTCAGCTTGTCAGCATTGTCAGTTGACAGGCGAGTGCGCTTATCAGTTATAATTCCCCAAGCGGCACTAAAAACACGCTCTGATAACACGCTAGCAGCAGGGCAGGCCAGGACCTCCAAGGTGTACAGAGCGAGTTCATTCCAAGTGTCCAGCCTATATACCCAATAATTAAAAGGCACCGAGGAATCATGGTGGATGCTGGTACAGTCGGCAATGTACTCCGTCACCATCTCTTGAAACTTTCCACTCCTTGTGAGAGAACCCCGTGCCTCAGGGCCTGTAAGCTGGGCGGGTCTCAGAAAACTGTCCCAGAACATTGACAGTGTTCCCCTGCGTCTGCTGGATTGGAGTTGCATCTCTCTCGCTTGTACGCCTTGGTTTGGCAACGAACTGTGACCTCTGCTGCTAGCGTGTTCAGATGGGAATTTTTTTTAACAGTTCTGCAGCAAGGGCCTTCTGGTACTGCCCCATTTTTGTAGACCTCTCCACCTCAGGAATAAGAGAGTGACAGTTCACCTTGTAGCTGGGGTCTAAAAGTGTCACCAACCAGTAATGACTGTCACCCAACATTTTGACAACACGAGGGTCACGGTTAAGGCAACATAACATAAAGTCAGCCATGCGTGCCCGACTAGTAACCAAGATGACAACTGACTATGCTCTCCTTCTCCTCCTCCCCCCTGTTCTCAGGCCACCCACGCTGAACCGACGGTCTGACAGTTGTAGAGGCTCTACCGTCTACAGTGCATGATACCAGCTCCTGTACTTACTCCTCCTCCTCTCCCTCATTATCCCCCAATGCACGTTGGGATGAGTTGAGGCTGGGCTGTGTGTAATCGCCCTTTATGGCTTCTTGATCCTTCTCATCATACTCTGGCTGCAATGCCTCCTCTTTAATTCTCTGCAGAGAGCGTTGCAAAAGACAGACAAGTGGGATGCTGACGCTAATGATGGCGTCATCGCCACTCACCATCTTGGTGGACTCCTCAAAGTTTGTCAGGATGGTACATATGTCAGACATCCAGGTCCACTCCTGTGGAGTGGACCTGAATATCGACGGCCTTGTTGCAGCTGGTACTCCACAGCTGCTCTCTTCTGCTCACAAATCCTTTGCAACATGTGGAGGGTAGAGTTCCAACGTGTGGGGACATCACACACCAGTCAGTGTGCCGGAAGCTGCAAACGCTGCTGCAACACAGCAAGGGTGGCGGAAGCTATAGCCGACTTGTGAAAATGAGTTGACAGGTGGCGTACTTTGACAAGCAGATCTGGCAACTCGGGGTACGATTTAAGAAACCGCTGAACCACGAGGTTAAGCACATGAGCCAGGCATGGTACGTGTGTGACCTTGCCTCGCCTCAGAGCCGCCACCAGGTTGCGGCCATTGTCACACACGACCATGCCTGGATGTAGGTTCAGCGGTCTCATCCACAGATCTGCCTGCTCTTTCACAGCTGTCCACAACTCACAAGCAGTGTGAGGTTTATCACCTAAGCTTATGAGTTTCAGCACAGCCTGTTGCTGCTTGGCTGAGGCAGTACTGCAGTGCTTCCAGCTTGTAACTGATGTGATATTTGAGATGGAGGCTGAACATGAGGAGGAAGAGGAGGAGGATGATGCGCAGGAGCTGTACACTGTGGGGGCAACTCTGACTGACATAGGGCCCGCAATCCTCGGTGTGGGGAGGATGTGTTCCGTCCCAACGTCCGACTGGGTCCCGGCTTCCACTATGTTTACCCAGTGTGCCGTCAGGGAGATGTACCGTCCCTGGCCACAAGCACTTGTCCACGTGTCCATTGTCAGGTGGACTCTCCCAGTAACTGCGTTGTTGAGTGCACGGCAAATGTTTTGGGACACGTGCTTGAGTAGTGCGGGAATGGCACACCGGGCAAAATAGTGTCGGCTGGGGACCGAGTATCGAGGGACGGCCACAGCCATAAGTTTGCGGAAGGATTCAGTCTCCACCAGCCTAAAAGGCAGCATTTCCAATGCAAGCAGTCGTCAAATGTGTGAATTTAGGACTGTGGCCTGTGGGGCGTTGGCTGAGAATTTGCGCTTTCGTTCAAAGGTCTGGGATATGGACAATTGAACGCTGCGGTGGGACGTGGACGTTGATGCGGTTTCTTGAGAAACTGCCATAACAAGTGAAGACTGAGAGGAGGGGTCATCTTTGCATGCAGTATGGACAGGGGATTGCCTTGCACGCACAACAGGGGGTTCTCTTACACACACAACAGTGGAAGAAGCTGTGGTGACACCCGCTGACACTGGTCGTGGACCCTGGGGTTCGCCCCACAAAGTCGGGTTCTTTGCTGACATGTGCCTGATCATGCTGGTGGTGGTCAGACTTGTAGTTTTGTCACCCCTGCTGATGCTGGCCTGGCAAGTGGTACAAATGGCCTTTTTGGGGTTATCAGCAGAGTCTTTAAAAAAATTCCAGACTCTGGAAGACCTACCGGTTGTACTGGCAGCATCCTTCATGTTGGTGTTATGGGGAACTGTTGCCCGTCTTCTGTGTGCGGCCACCACATTGCTTCTTCCTGCCTGTTGGGGTACTCTGCCTCCCTCCCCCTGTATGCTGCTGGCCTCGCTGTGCTTGTTCTACTGCCACGTTGGGTCAGTTAGTAGATCATCCACCACCTCCTCCTCTTCCACTTCACGATCCTCCTCCTCACTTCGTGGCAATTGTTTCTCGTAATCGTCCACCTCTTGTGACAAATTGCCATAGTCGACTTCCTGTGGCCGTGGATGTTCAAATATTTGGGCATTTCTACATGGGATCCCCTCTTCCACCACTTCAAGTGGAGCAGGTGAGGGGCACAAATATGGAAATGAACCAGTGAACAGATCTTCAGAATGTCCAAGTGTGGGATCAGTTGCTGTCTGACACTCGACATGGTGGGAGGAAGGAGCATCAGGGTGAGGAGGAGTATGCAGTCGAGACTCACGGCTACTTAAACTTGACCGTGTGGAAGACAGACCGGAGGGGGTGGTGCCCAGGTAACTGGAAGTATTATCTGCTATCCAATTAATAACCTGTTCACACTGATCAGTTAGCAATACTGGTGTTGTAGTGTGCTTCCCTAGTAATTCAGTCAAGAAATGGGAGTGAAAAGATGTGGCTGTTGGTTGTAGCACATTTTCACCTTGGCCACGGCCCCGTCCTCTACACGCACCATCACCAGAACGTCCAGTTCCACGTCCCTTGCCACCCGCCTTGCCCATTGTAAATTAAGTAAAATAGCTTACACTCGCACTATCAATGGAAAAAGGGTAACAAAAAGGAGATTAGAACCGTGGAAGAAGTAAACGACAGTTCTATTTGTCTGGCCTACACCAGAATCTTTTAAACAGATATATTGGTGTCTGAACAGTCACAGACACACTCAATTTTTTTTTTTTTGGTGGGGGGGGGATACCAAAAGGTTTATAAGACGTGTATTTGTACAGTCTGACTGAGGGAAAAAAAAAATACAGGATTTAGATGAAAAAAAAGGATTTTTCCTGGCTCCTGAGACTGGGGGATAAGTCTAGCAATTTGACCAGCAGGAGCACACAGGACTGTAATGCACTGTTTGTTGGTATAAGTACTGCGTGTCCTATACAGCCTGCCTGCCTGATATCTGGGATGGATATTAGTCCTGAGAAGGACTGTTTGTTTGATTTGGCAGACTTTAGAGACCCTACACTAACTATTTCGCAGTATATATCTCTCCCTAACTCAGCAGCACTGACCCTACACTGTCTGATCCCAGGCTACTGTGTCCAAGATGGCAGCGCCCGGTTTTATCACTGTACTGCCCACAAACAACATGGCTGCAGCATTACAGTGACTGGCTGGCAATCCCTGCATGTTCATTGGCTCTGTAAAGAGCGCCAAACGTGCAAGGTGGAGACCCGAGCTCCCGCCCGAGTAACCCGGAAATGCTCGGTGCTCGCTGAACATCCCAAGTAGTGAGTTGCTCGGGCAAGTACCGAGCAGTGTCGAGCATGCTCGCTCAACTCTAGTCGCAAGAGGTGGACGATTATGAGACACAATTGCCAGAAAGTCAGGAGGAGGACCAGGGTGCGTAAGTGGAAGACGAGGTGGTGGATGATATAGTAACTGACCCAACCTGGCAGGAGGACATACAGAGCGAGGACAGCAGCATACAGGGGGAGGGAGGCAGAGCACCCCAACAGGCAGGAAAAGCAGTGTGTTGGCCGCAGAGAGAAGGCAGGAAACCGTTCCCCGTAACAACAACACGAAGGAAGTTGCCAGTGCAACTGTTAGGTCTTCCCGAGTCTGGTTGTTTTTTAAAAACGCTGCCGATAACCCCAAAAAGGCCATTTGCACAACCTGCCAGGCCAGCATCAGCTGGGGTGGCAAAACGACCAGCCTGACCACCACCAGCATAAGGCACATGTCAGCAAAGCACCCAACTTTGTGGGCCAAACCCCAGGGTCCAGGAACAGTGCATGCAAGCCAATCCCCTGTCCATGGTGCATGCGAAGATTCTTCCTGCTCTGCACCTGTCATTGCACACTATCAAGTAGCAGCATCAGGAAGCACGTCTATTTCCTTGTCCCAGCTCAGCGTTCAGTTGTCCATACCCCTGTCCAAGCGCAAATATGCAGCCAACGCCCCACAGGCCACAGGCTACTAAATTCTCACATTTCACGACTGCTTGCACTCGAAATGTTGCCTTTTAGGCTCGTGGAGACGGAAGCATTCTGCAACCTGATGGCAGCGGCCGTGCCTCGGTACTCGGTCCCCAGCCGCTCCCGCATTACACAAGCTTGTGTCTCAAAACATTAGCCGTGCCCTCAACAATGCAGTTACCGGGAAAGTCCACCTAACCACAGACACGTGGACAAGTGCTTGTGGGCAGGGACGGTACATCTCGCTGACGGCACACTGGGTTAACATAGTGGAAGCCGAGACCCAGTCGGACCTTGGGACGGAACACGTCCTCCCAACGCCAAGGATTGCTGGCCCTAGGTCAATAAGGGTTGCCCCCACGGTCTAAAGCTCCTGCACCTCATCCTCCTCCTCCCCGAAATGACCACATCAATCACAAGCTGGAAGCACTGCAGCACTGCCTGGGCCAAGCGGCAACAGGTTAAACTGGAGCTAATATGCTTTGGTGACAAACCGCACAATGCGGAAGAGTTGTGGACAGGTCTGAAAGAGCAGGCAGATCTGTGGCTCACACCGCTGAACCTACAGCCAGGCATGGTCGTTTGTGACAATGGCCGGAACCTGGTGGCGGCTCTGAGGCGAGGCGAGCTCACACACGTACCATGCCTGGCCGATGTGTTTAACCTCGTGGTTCAGCGGTTTCTCAAATCCTACCCGGAGCTGTCGGATCTGCTTGTCGATGTACGCCGCCTGTGTGTTCATTTTAGAAAGTCACTTACAGCTTCCACCGCCCTTGCCGTGTTTCAGCAGCATTTGCCGCTTCCAGCTCACAGACTGGTGTGTGATGTCCCCACGCATTGGAACTCTACACTGCAGATATTGGGAAGGATTTGTGAGCAGAAGAGGGCAGTTGTTGAGTACCAGCATCAACAAGGCCGTCGGTATGCAGTTCAGACTCCACACATAAGACCTCAGGAGTGGATATGAATGTCAGACATATGTATCATCCTCCAAAACTTTGAGGACTCCACCAAGATGGTGAGCGGCGATGACGCCATAATTAGCGGCACCATCCCGCTTCTCTGTCTTCTGAAATGCTCTCTGCTCACAATCAAAGATGATGCATTTCAGGCGGAGCACGATGAGATGGAGCAAGGAAACATACAGGGTGATTACACACAGCCCAGTCTCATGTCATCCCAACGTGGATTGGGTGACAACGAGGAAGAGGAGGAGGAAGGACAGGAGCTAGTTTCATGCACTATAGACGGTATGACAGATGTGCAGGTAGTACCGTCTGTTCAGCGTGGATGGCCAGAGGACAGAGAGGAGGAGAGAATGGTCAGTCATCCTCTTGGTGAAGACACGGAAGTCTTGCCTGTTAGAAGTCTGGCACACATGGCTGAGTTTCTTACGCTGCCTTTCCCATGACCCTCGCGTTCTCAAAATTTTGGGTGACAGTCATTACTGGTTGGTGACACTTCTAGACCCACGCTACAAGGAGAACTTTATATCTCTTATTCCTGAGGCGGACAGGTCTACAAAAATGGGGCTGTATCAAAAGTCCCTTGTTGTGGAACTAATAAAAAAATTCCCATCTGAAAACGCTGAGGGCACACTTCGTTGGACAACTAAGGAGTACAGGCGAGAGAGACACAACTTCAATCCAGCGGAGGCAGGAGAACACTCTCAAAGTTCTGGGAGCGTTTTCTCAGCCCCTCCCATCGCACACCCCCTGAGGCGCGGGGTACTATCACAAGGAGAGCAAAGTTTGGGAAGATGCTGAGGGAGTACCTTGCCGACCGTACCAATGTCCTCCGTGATTTCTCTGTGCCTTATAATTATTGGGTATCCAAGCTGGATATGTGGAATGAACTGGCTCTCTATGCCTTGGAGGTTCTGGCCCGACCTGCCGCCAGCGTTTTATCAGAGCGGGTTTTTAGTGTCGCTGGTGGAATCATAACTGATAAGCACATCCGTCTGTCAACTGAAAATGCTGACAAGCTGACTCTTATAAAAATGAACAAGGGCTGGATTGGGCCAGACTTCTCAACACCACCGAATGATAGCAGCGTAACATAAACTCAAATCCAGTGTCTTTTCTTGGGAGGTATATTCCCATGCACCTTTTCACACCCAGACATGGGAATACACTTCCTGATTTCGGCTATTTGCTCTTGTTCTCCTCCTTCTCCTCATCCTCCACAACCATTTCACCAGAGTGACCGTGGTCCGTGATGCAACACCCACATAATTTTTTTAAAGGGTGTTTATGATGTTGTAAAAAAAATTTTTTTAAAGAGTATGTTCATGTATACCCCCAGGGGTAAATGTTTGGCATACGCTTAGTGCATGGGCATTACAAGTATAGTAGGCCCGCTCCTTTCTAATGGGAACATTTTTTTATGAGGCCCTCTTCCACGTCTCTTAAAAGGGGCATTGGAGTGCCTCCAAATTTTTGGCAACCCTTGCATTCACTGCATAGGCCAGCACTATGGGAGACCCACTTCCTAATAATTGGAACAATGTTTTGAGGAGGCCCTCTGACCTCCATGCCTCTTCCAAGGGGCATTGAAGTGCCTCCAAATTTTTGGCAACCCTTGCATTCACTACATAGGCAAACACAATGGGAGACCTTCTTCCTAATAATGGGAACATTGTTTTCAGGAGGCCCTCCTCTAAGTTTCTTCAAAGGGGTACTGGGGTGCGTCCAAATTTTGGGCAGCCCTGGCACTCACTGCATATGCAATAACAGTATAGGAGACCCACTCTTTAGTAATGGGAACAATAAAACATAGCCGGCTGATGGCTCTCTAAGAATAGTGAGGGCCGACTGCTGGTCCTTTAAGAATAATAAAGGCCGCCTGATGGCTCTATAAAAATAGGCTGTGTGGCTTTCAGAGTGCCTCCTTCATAAATGAAACACGTTGTGTCTGATGATATTTCACACACCACATGGCCAGATAAGGTTGTAAAATGTTAAAATGACATTTCGTGGTGAATGCATTTGTCACGGTTGAAAGCAATACAAAAGTGAAAAAAATGCATCAAAAACGCTATGTGTGAACATAGCCCAAGGTGTGGAGGAGCATTTTCGTTTTTGATTATTTTGCTTTATATTCAAGTCATTACCCTGGAAAATATGTTCCTTAACATATTTCCCAGGAAAATCCATTTTGGTTACGTTTTGGTATGTTTTATTGTGAGTCCGTAAAAGTGGCGTAATACCTCTGACAACGTTGTTGACAGAAGTGACTTGGGAGTCAGAAATGCTTCCAGGGGTCTTCCCCATGCTGTCCCCATGTCATTTGAGCACTGTTCCCATCGATTTGGGCAATTTTTAGGCCCTCTGCAGACCGCCGAGGGGAGCCGCCTGGAAAATGCTTGCGTTTCCCATAGACTTACAGTACATTGGGCTTGTTACTTGGACCAAGCTATTGAGCAATCTGATTTGCTCATTGGACTCGTGGCTCGGGTCGAGCACCCGAGTATTCCAATGTGCTCGACCCGAGCATTGAGCACCCGAGCATTTTAATGCTGGCTCATCACTAATTGTAGCGTCTGCGTCCCTGCCTCCTGCTAGGCAGGGACGCCGTTCCCCTCAACTCTCCACTCCGTGCCCGGCGTCCTCCTCCCGCTCTGCAGGCAGCACGCGCTGCTTCCCGGTCACTGTGCTTAGGGCGCACGCGTGCGCGCTCCCTCTCTCTTAAAGGGGCCGCGCGCGTCGTCCTAAGGAGTCCCCGGCCAATGGCCGGAGGATCTCACCATATATAAGGCACCTCATCCAAAATGGAGGTGCCCGAGCAATGTTGTTGCAAAGCCATTCAACTCTGCTTCAGCCATCAGGTCCCGTTGCCAGCTTGTTTTCCAGTGCTGTCTACTTGCTTGCAATCCTGCGGTCCGACAGTCTGCCTACCAGCATCCGCCAGTCTGTCTATGGATCAGTCCGCCCGCGGACCAGGAAGCACCTGCCAGATACCTGCCAGATACCTGCCTGATACCTGTCTACCTGCTTGCAATCCTGCGGTCCGACAGTCTGCCTAACAGCATCTGCCAGTCTGTCTATGGATCAGTCCGCCCGCGGACAAGGAAGCACCTGCCAGATACCTGCCAGATACCTGCCTGATAACTGCCTGCCTGCCAGCCTGTCCAGAGACTCTTACCCGCTCACCTGGGAGCGCTCACCTGCTACCCGCCTGCTAGCCTACCTGGAGGCTTAGCCGTCACTTGCTGTGACCACCTGCCTGTCCAGAGACTCTTATCCTGCTGTCACTTGCCGAGACCACCTGCCTGTCGAGAGACTCTTACCCTGCTGTCACTTGCCGTGACCACCCGCCTGTCTAGAGACTCTTATCCTGCTGTCACTTGCCGTGACCCCCCGCCTGTCAAGAGACTGTCCCCGTCACTTGCCGTGACCTCCTGCCCTTCTACCCAGAGACTGTCCCTGTCACTTGACGTGACTGCCTGCCTGCTTTCCCTGGGAGCCACCCGCTTCCTTACAAGGACTGCCCCTTTGTATAGTAGCTCAGAGGTTCCACCTTCCAGACCCGTTACAGTTTGCTCGGGCCATGGAACCCGGTGGCACCCAAACTCCCTCGCTCTCGGACCTATGCCATGAACTGTCCCGTCAGAGGTCCCAACAGGAGTCCATCCTCAGCCACCTGCGTAGTCCCTGTCACTTGACGTGACTGCCTGCCTGCTTTCCCTGGGAGCCACCCGCTTCCTTACAAGGACTGCCCCTTTGTATAGTAGCTCAGAGGTTCCACCTTCCAGACCCGTTACAGTTTGCTCGGGCCATGGAACCCGGTGGCACCCAAACTCCCTCGCTCTCGGACCTATGCCATGAACTGTCCCGTCAGAGGTCCCAACAGGAGTCCATCCTCAGCCACCTGCGTAGTGTTAACTCTCGCCTGGACACACTGACTGCCTCTTCGGGACCTGCTTCCAGTTGCACGACTCCTACCCCGGCAGCGTCGCTGCCCATCAATACCGTGGCATCCCTTCCCGGTCCCCGCCTTTCCGCCCCGCCTCGTTTTAGTGGAGATCCCGGTCAGGCACGGGGCTTCATTAACCAGTGCACCCTGCACTTCGAACTTTTGGCATACCAGTTCACCACTGACCGAGCCAAGGTGGCCTTTATCATGTCCCATCTCACTGGGGAGGCACTGGCTTGGCTAAATCCTCTATGGGAGAGAGGAGACCCCCTGGTATCCAACCTGCCAGCCTTTCTCACGGCCTTCCGGAAAGTCTTCGACGAACCAGGACGAAAGACCTCATCTGCCTCATCTCTGCTACGCCTCCGTCAAGGGAGTCTCACCGTGGGCCAATATGCCATACGGTTCCGTACCCTTGCTTCCAAGCTTGCCTGGGATAATGAGGCACTGGTTTCCGTCTTCTGGGAGGGCCTGTCCGGCCGGATTAAAGATGAACTTGCCGGTTGGGACATTCCTACCACTCTCGATGACTTAGTGACACTTGCCACCCGGATTGACATCCGGTTCCAGGAGCGCACCAAAGAGGTCACCCGTGAGAGGAGGTTTCCACGCCTTGCCCCTACTTTTCTGAATCCCGTCTCTTCCTCTGTAACTCCCCGGGCGCACTCGCCAGAGCCCATGCAGGTCGACCAAACCAAGATGATCAAAACCCGTCTAGAGTCTCGCCGTGCCGAGGGGAGCTGTTTCTACTGCTGTAGTAAGGAGCACCGGATCCGTTCCTGCCCGGAGAGGTCGGGAAACACCTGTGTCTAGGATCGCTCAGAGAGGTCGTCCTAGACCAAAATAAATCCTCTCCTTCTCTGATGCTGTCGGTCTCTATCATCTGCGGGGAGAACCGTTACTTTGAACTTGCTCAATTTGATTCTGGAGCTGCCGGAAATCTCATTTCTCAGTCCCTGGTAGAGAAGTGCCGCATTCCCACCAAACCTCTGGCTGTACCCTTATCTGTCGCCTCCGTGGATGGGGGTCTCTTACTGCATCCCATCCAACTCATCACCGAATCCATAACTCTGCAGGTGGGAATGCTGCACTCTGAGAGCATCTTCTTCCATGTTCTGCCTGGACTCTCTCACGCCCTCTTGCTAGGCCTACCTTGGCTCCAGAGACATGCACCCGTGCTTGATTGGCAGACCGGAGAAGTCCTTCGCTGGGGGCAGGACTGCCATAAGACTTGTTTAGTTCCCGTTCGTCCTGCCCATCCTTCTCCTACCCCAGCCAATCTACCCGGCCTACCGGTTCCCTATTGGTCTTATGCGGACGTCTTTAACAAAAGAGAAGCAGAGACATTACCCCCTCATAGACCATACGATTGCCCAATCGACCTGATACCCGGCGCTACTCCTCCCAGTGGGCGTATTTACCCTTTGTCCGCTGCTGAAACCCGGTCCATGTCTGAATATATCGAGGAGAATCTGGCCCGGGGATTTATCCGGAAATCTACCTCCCCGGCGGGAGCAGGCTTCTTCTTCATCAAAAAGAAAGACGGCTCACTCCGTCCCTGTATAGACTATAGAGGCCTTAACCAGATCACGGTGAAAAATAAATACCCCCTTCCGCTCATTCCTGAATTATTTGACCGTCTTAGGGGTGCTAGAATCTTCACCAAGCTGGATCTCCGTGGGGCGTATAATCTGCTCCGTATCCGTCAGGGGGATGAATGGAAGACGGCATTCAACACCCGGGATGGCCACTATGAATACCTCGTAATGCCTTTCGGTCTCTGTAATGCTCCCGCCGTCTTTCAAGAGTTGGTCAATGACCTCTTCCGTGACCTTCTCTACTCCTGCGTGGTGGTGTACCTGGACGACATCTTGGTCTTCTCTCCGGATCTTCCCACACACCGGAGGGACGTTAGTCAGGTCCTGCTCAGGCTCAGGCAGAAAAACCTCTACGCAAAATATGAGAAGTGCCTTTTTGAGCAGACCTCGCTTCGGTTTCTGGGCTACATAATCTCTCAGACCGGCCTATGAATGGATCCTGAGAAACTGTATGCCATCCAGAAGTGGCCCCAACCGGAGGGGTTGAAGGCTATTCAGCGGTTCCTGGGCTTTGCCAACTACTACCGCCTCTTCATTCCGCACTTCTCTTCCCGGACTGACCCTATCTCTGCGCTCACCCGTAAGGGCGTTAATCCCAAAGAATGGCCGCCCGAAGCAGAGGAGGCCTTCCTTTCCTTGAAACAAGCTTTCTCCTCTGCCCCTGTGCTGCATCGTCCGGACGGCAACAAACAATTCTTCCTAGAAGTAGACGCTTCCTCCTCCGGAGCCGGAGCGGTACTCACCCAAAAGTCGTCTTCCGGAAGAATGGTAACCTGCGGCTTCTTCTCCAAACTCTTCTCCTCTTCTGAGCGCAATTATTCTATAGGAGACCGAGAATTATTAGCCATTAAGCTGGCACTGGAGGAGTGGCGTTACCTGCTCGAGGGGGCTCTTCACCCGGTAATAATTTACACTGACCACAAGAACTTGGCTTACCTCCAGAGTGCCCAAAGACTTAACCCGCGCCAAGCCTGGTGGTCCTTGTTCTTCGCCCGCTTTGATTTCCTTCTTCATTTTCGCCCGGAAGACAAAAACATCAAAGCTGATGCCTTGTCCTGATCCTTTTTGGTCTCTGATCTAGAGGAGGAGCCTAAGCACATCATCGACCCCGCCAAAGTAATGCAGGTGGCCCCCGTGAATCTAAATCGTCTTCCACCCGGTAAGACGTTCGTAACAGTACCTGATCGTGAGAAGGTCCTACACTGGGGACATTCGTCTTAGCTAGCTGGTCATGCTGGTCAGAAAAAGACCCTCCAGCTTATTACCCGGCATTACTGGTGGCCTACCCTGCACAAGGATGTAATAGACTTTGTTTCAGCCTGTGCGTCCTGCGCCCGCAACAAGGTTCCTAGACACCAGCCAGCCGGCCGCCTCCTGCCTCTTCCTGTACCTGCTGCCCCGTGGCAGCATATAGCCATGGACTTTATAACGGACCTCCCTGTCTCTGCCGGTTGTACGGTCATTTGGGTGGTCGCTGACCGCTTTTCTAAGATGGCTCACTTCATTCCCCTGCCGGGCCTCCCGTCTGCATCTGAGTTGGCTAAAGACTTTATCCATCATATTTTCCGTCTTCATGGTCTTCCCCTCCACATCGTATCCGATCGAGGAGTTCAGTTCACCTCTCGCTTCTGGCAAGCCATGTGTAAATTGCTGGGGGTCACCTTGGACTTCTCTTCTACTTATCACCCACAGTCCAATGGTCAAGTAGAGCGGATCAACCAAATTTTAACCAGTTACCTCAGGCACTTTGTTAATGCTCACCATTCCGACTGGGTGGATCTTTTACCGTGGGCCGAATTTTCCTACAATAATCACGAGAGCGAATCTTCCTCCAAATCCCCGTTTTTTATAGTCTACGGTCAGCATCCTCGGATCCCGTTTCCCGTCTCCACCTCGGTGGACAATCCGGCTGCGGAATCTCTTGTTAGCGAATTTTCCTCCATTTGGGAAAGTACCAGATCCGCACTTCTTCAGTCATCCGAGCGGATGAAAAAACGGGCTGACAAAAGACGTCTGGATCCGCCACAATTCCGTCCTGGAGATAAAGTCTGGCTCTCATCCAAATATATCCGGCTCAAGATTCCTTCCTACAAGTTAGGGCCTCGGTTCATCGGCCCACTGGAAGTTATCAAACAAATCAACAAGGTGGCCTATAAATTGAAACTCCCGGCCAACTTGCGGATCCCTAACTCCGTCCATCTATCTCTACTCAAACCCGTTGTACTTAACTCTTTTTCCAAGTCTACAGGTACGCCTCCTGCTCCGGTTTCCGCTGAAAACGAGTTTGAGGTAGAGAACCTTCTGGCCACCAAAAGGGTAAGAGGAAAGACCTTTTTTCTAGTGGATTGGAAGGGGTTTGGTCCTGAGGAGAGAACGTGGGAGCCCCGGGAGAACATCCATTCCCCGCTCATCCTTGATAAATTTCTCTCTAGCCTACTAAAGGGGGGGGTACTGTAGCGTCGGCGTTCCTGCCTCCTGCTAGGCAGGGACGCCATTCCCCTCACCTCTCCGCTCCAAGCCCGGCGTCCTCCTCCCGCTCTGCTGGCAGCGCGCGCTGCTTCCCGGTCACTGCGCGCGTCGTCCTAAGGAGTCCCCGGCCAATGGCCGGAGGATCTCACCATATATAAGGCACCTCATCCAAAATGGAGGTGCCCGAGCAATGTTGTTGCAAAGCCTTTCAACTCTGCTTCAGCCCTCAGGTACCGTTGCCAGCTTGTTTTCCAGTGCTGTCTACCTGCTTGCAATCCTGCGGTCCGACAGTCTGCCTACCAGCATCCGCCAGTCTGTCTATGGATCAGTCCGCCTGCAGTCCAGGAAGTACCTGCCTGATACCTGCCTGATACCTGCCAGATACCTGCCAGATACCTGCCAGATACCTGCCAGATACCTGCCAGATACCTGCCTGATACCTGCCTGATACCTGCCTGATACCTGCCTGATACCTGCCTGATACCTGCCTGATACCTGCCTGATACCTGCCTGCCTGCCAGCCTGTCCAGAGACTCTTACCCGCTCACCTGGGAGCGCTCACCTGCTACCCACCTGCTAGCCTACCTGGAGGCTTAGCTGTCACTTGCTGTGACCACCTGCCTGTCCAGAGACTCTTACCCTGCTGTCACTTGCTGTGACCACCTGCCTGTCCAGAGTCTCTTATCCTGCTATCACTTGCCGAGACCACCTGTCTGTCGAGAGACTCTTACCCTGCTGTCACTTGCCGTGACCACCCGCCTGTCTAGAGACTCTTATCCTGCTGTCACTTGCCGTGACCCCCCGCCTGTCAAGAGACTGTCCCCGTCACTTGCCGTGACCTCCTGCCCTTCTACCCAGAGACTGTCCCTGTCACTTGACGTGACTGCCTGCCTGCTTTCCCTGGGAGCCACCCGCTTCCTTACAAGGACTGCCCCTTTGTATAGTGGCTCAGAGGTTCCACCTCCCAGACCCGTTACACTAATACCAATGTTATTTTGTTTTCTAAATTATTTTGGCTCCACTAACCTAAAAAGCAATGCAAGTTTGGTATTTCTTTAATTGTACTAATCTGAAGAATCATGTTGCCAGATCATTTTTACCATACAATGAAAGCCAGCCATAAAAATGAAACTCAAACGATGGTGTAACTGCATTTTGTATGCAATCATTTCACCTCACTGGCATTTTTTGTTTTCCTAATTTTCAGTACACTGAATGAATGGTGTCACTCAAATTTACTTTGTTTTTGGAAAATGAAAAAAGATATGACTGAAGCATGGGAGGGAAAGACAAAAGTGTAATACCAAAAATTGCCCATGGCCAGAAGGCCAATAGGAGTTTGTCATGAGAAAATCTGCTTAAGTCAAGTTTTTATGTTTAAAGGGAGGGGTTTTCCAATACTTGGACAACTCTTTCTCAATCACTGTTTCCCCCAAGTAAATAAACAGCGCTACTTTTCCCTACTCAGTGGTGTCTGCACTGGATCTCCCAGGCCTCGCTTGACATTGTCATGTTACAACAGACGTCTGGAGGAAGTCAGAGCTGCGGATGCTCTAACTTCCTCTGGATTTCTGATTTGTCCAAAGGAAGGGGACAGTGAATGGGCGGTGATTGGATTCAGGGATTGCTAACCTTGAGAGAGCCAGTGCCGACCCAGCTGGAACGGCGCTGGCACAGGAGGGTAGTATGTCTCATTTTACTTGGGGGGGGGGGGGACATAGTGATTAAGAAGTGATTATCCAAGTAGTGGAATACCCCTTTAAACTTCATTTTTTTTTAAAGAAGAATTGTTTTTTTTTTCATTTTTATATCTGTCTACCACAGATACATGTGACGCGCCCCCTGGGCCGAGTGTGTGCGTGTGTGGGATACCCGGAGCCGGGTCTCTGGGGGTTGTAGTCTCCGTGGCGGCAACATGGTCCCGTGGCTCAGGGTGGTCAAACCAGTGGCAGTCTTTTTAGGGTTTTTGTGGTTTAATGTCCGACTACGCCACCCGTGGATTGCGGTCAGGGTGTACCGCCGCTGCGAGGCAGACCGCTGAGGCTGGTGTGGTGTGCACAGCAAAGGATGGGATAACTCCCCACGGGAAGAGTATAGCCTCAGGGCAGGAAACGTGGATGATGGGAGTGATGGTGCGCGGGCGTCCCAGTACTAGTAGTGCTGTATACGGCGATGAAGCAGGAACGACTCAGAGTCTTTGCAGTGCTGTTCAGGGTCTTTACTGGTGATATTAAGGCAGACCCTCCCGGGAGTACTGGCTAGCATAAGGGGCCTGGTCAGTCTGCGAGCAAGCAGGAGTTCCCCTGGCCAGGTGGAGTTGTAGGCCTCCCCGTCTATCTGCACTCTTCCTGGCTACCTTGCTGTAAGCGAGTGGAAGTAGCCCACGTCCCTGAGTATACAGTGTGGTGCTCACCCGTATGGCTGGTGACTTGGGGCCTTCTGATAGCCTCCGCTCCTCGATGGCGGTGCTGGTCCCTTCCTTGTGACTGAGCCTCCGGGCTTCTATGGCCAGAGGACCTGGAATCCCCTGCCGGCTGGGTTCTGCTGCTGGACTTAGAGGTTCCCACAGCCTCGAACTCCGTTGTCCGGTAGTAGTCTCTTCAGCCAGGATGAGCAATATATCTGCTTAAAGTCCCTGGCACTCGGGTCCTGCTCCTACAGAGCTCCTAGCTGTCTCTTGCCCTGTGTCTGGAACTTCACTCCAGGCTCTGACTGAACTCTTTTAGAACTAAGATGGTGCCCACCTTATATACCTCCCTCTCTGTGTATGAGTCCAGGCGACTTGCAACCAATGGGCTCCTACCTATGCCCAGAGACCGTCCCCTCCTGCTCCTACATCACTGGGTTTTACTCCCCCCTCCCCACTCCAGCCAGGGACAGATTCTGTCGTGCCTGCATTACTGTCTAATGGGAGCACCGTTGAGCTGTCCCCCGGAAATGGGGTGTGTGTGATGCATGCAGCTAAACGAGCCCTGGTCCACACTCCATCCTTACCCGGGAGTGGAATATCACACCTCTGGCAGAGGTGCAATACCCCTGTAGCGGCCGAACCCTCGGGGCGCTACACATGCACTACAGAGACTGATAATAGGATGATACTTCCAGATTTGTACAGATCCCTTTTGAGCAGGCATATTATAATTATCACAGGCAGCATTGCTATGAAAGGTATTATGAGTATATAGAAGCTCCACCATTCACAACAAGTGGTGGTCACAGTTGATCTCCACACCCTCCGTGCACAATGACCTCTCTGGAGATGAAATAATGAACATCTGCCAACTACAGGATCCTATTGTCCATGTGGTTGCTGTAAATCTTGTACTTAAGTGCTCTTAACTCTAGCTCAAAAAAGCTGGCTGAAACCATAATTGTGTACAGAAAAAAGAATGAAATATTCCACCTATATCAGGATATAAAAATTGTTTACAGCAAAGAATATGTACCACTATCTGATTTGAACTAGTAAATGAGATATAGGCACTACATCCACTTTCAGATGCGAAATTCATGCCAGGTACTGATTTATAGAAAATAGTAAATGTGACAGTCAGCGAGTAAGGTCATCATTTTTGAGTAAACAACTGATAGGAGCAAAAGATTTTGTCTAATGACAAAATGTTCCTAATTTTCTTTGTTGATAAGTTCAGAAAAAGTGAAATTAAATGTGTTCTCTCCAGATATGAACACTGATATAATCAATTCTTCTAGGTAAAAATGTAAGCTTAATTTAAAAACAGTAATGGGCGTACCCACCATGGGGCAGGGGGGGCAGCTGCCCCCCCCCCCCCAGAAGCAGGGCCGCACGCCGCCATAGGCAGATTATAATGAGGGCAATCTGGGCTACCGCCCGGGGCTCCGGGGAGTCTATGGCCAGATTGCCCTCATTATATGTGCGGCGCCGTGGCACATACCGGCAGACAATGGCGGGGGGGGCACCGGACCGCTCCCCCAGCAGCGGCACACGGTCGCTACTTCCTCTTCGGCAGGGCCAGCACTGCAGCTGTTAACTTCCCTGTGCTGGCCCTGCCACGTCACAGCTAGGAGACACGGCCATGTGCCCGGCCGTGTCTGCTAATGTGACGTCACGCAGTGCGCGCCCAGCCTGCACTGCTGCACTGGAGAGGAGCTGGAGGACTGGAGCCAGGGGATGGTGAGTGTGTGTGTGTGTGTGATTGAGTGAGTGTGTGTGCAGGCACATATCATTGTGTGATGTCTGTTTATATGTATTTTTGTGTTTCAAATGTGTTTATGCGTGTGTGTATATGTTTGTGTGTGCGTGACTGCGTGCGGCCTCCTGCTGTCTCTGGGGGGGCGCCGTGCGGCCTCCCACTGTTTATAGATGGCTACGTGCGGCCTCCTGCTGTATATAGATGGCTACGTGCGGCCTCCTGCTGTGTATAGATGGCTACGTGCGGCCCCCTGCTGTGTATAGATGGCACCGTGCGGCCCCCTGCTGTGTATAGATGGCACCGTGCGGCCCCCTGCTGTGTATAGATGGCACCGTGCGGCCTCCCGCTGTATCTGGGGGGCGCCGTGTGGCCTCCCGCTGTATCTGGGGGGCGCCATGTGGCCTCCCGCTGTGTATAGATGGCTACGTGCGGCCTCCTGCTGTGTATAGATGGCTACGTGCGGCCTCCCGCTGTGTATAGATGGCTACGTGCGGCCTTCCGCTGTGTATAGATGGCTACGTGCGGCCTTCCGCTGTGTATAGATGGCTATGTGCGGCCTCCTGCTGTGTATAGATGGCGCCCGGCCTGCACTGCTGCACCGGAGAGGAGCTGGAGGACTGGAGCCGGGGGATGGTGAGTGTGTGTGTGATTGAGTGTGTGTGTGTGTGTGTGTGTGTGTGTGCAGGCACATATCATTGTGTGATGTCTGTTTATATGTATTTTTGTGTTTCAAATGTGTTTATGCGTGTGTGTATATGTCTGCATATGTTTGTGTGTGAGTGACTGCGTGCGGCCTCCAGCTGTCTATGGGGGGCGCCGTGCGGCCTCCTGCTGTGTATAGATGGCTACGTGTGGCCTCCTGCTGTGTATAGATGGCTACGTGCGGCCTCCTGCTGTGTATAGATGGCTACGTGCGGCCCCCTGCTGTGTATAGATGGCACCGTGCAGCCCCCTGCTGTGTATAGATGGCACCGTGCGGCCTCCCGCTGTATCTGGGGGGCGCCGTGTGGCCTCCCGCTGTGTATAGATGGCACCGTGCGGCCCCCTGCTGTGTATAAATGGCACCGTGCGGCCCCCTGCTGTGTATAAATGGCACCGTGCGGCCCCCTGCTGTGTATAGTTGGCACCGTGCGGCCTCCCGCTGTATCCGGGGGGGCGCCGTGTGGCCTCCTGCTGTGTATAGATGGCTGCGTGCGGCCTCCTGCTGTGTATAAATGGCTACGTGCGGCCTCCCGCTGTGTATAGATGGCTTCATGCGGCCTCCTGCTGTGTATTGATGGCTACATGTGGCCTCCTGCTGTGTACAGATGGCTACATGTGGCTCCTGCTGTGTATTGATGGCTACGTGCAGCCTCCTGCTGTGTATAGATGGCTACGTGCGGCCTCCTGCTGTGTATTGATGGTACCGTGCGGCCTCCCGCTGTGTATAGATGGCTTCATGCGGCCTCCTGCTGTGTATTGATGGCTACATGTGGCCTCCTGCTGTGTATAGATGGTTACATGCGGCCTCCTGCTGTGTATTGATGGCTACGTGCGGCCTCCTGCTGTGTATTGATGGCTACGTGCGGCCTCCTGCTGTGTATAGATGGCTACGTGTGGCCTCCCGCTGTGTATTGATGGCTACGTGCGGCCTCCCGCTGTGTATAGATGGCACCGTGTGGCCTCCCGCTGTGTATAGATGGCTATGTGCGCCCTCCTGCTGTGTATAGATGGCTATGTGTGCTCAATATTGAGTCATACAATTAATGAAAGGCTATGAGCCCACGATGCGGAAATGCTTCGGATTTTTTCTGAGCGTTTCTGCATCTCCCTGGCAGAAAAAACGCATGCGGATTGTACATGCGTTTTTCCTGCCAGGGACATGCGGATGTGAAGCGTTCTTCACATGCATTTCTACATGCAGGTTGTCAAGCGCTTTCCAAGCGATTTTAGCATCACTTGGAAAGTGCTTGACAATTTGGTCACACTATATAAATCCATGCAACCAGCATGGATTTATATAGTGTGACCGTAAAAGAATGGTAAAAAATAAAAACTAAATATATTCTTACCTTCTGATGGCCTGCCGACGTCAGCGGTCGCGTGACCCGTCACATGACTAAATGACGTCACGGCAGGTCATTTTCAGACCATCGCGAGCTGCCGGTATATTTATTTTTTATTTTATTCTTTTTTTACAGGTTCTATGGTACCCGGGTCCGGAGGAGAGTCTCCTCTTCTCCAAACCCAGGTACCATCCGCACATTGAAACGCATGGAATCCGCATGTACAGATGCAGTGATGCCGATTCCATGCGTTCCAATGCAAGTCAATGGCGGCGAAAACGTCGCGCTTCTGCAAAATACACTGTGTTCCAAATTATTATGCAAATAATATTTTCTCAGATTTTCCCAAATTACCTATATGAATTGCAGTCATTATAATTTTCCAGTCAAATAACTATTAGAGTACAATTGAAAGGTTTTTGTACAAACTGCCTATGATAACAGTATATTTTTAAAAAAATAAAAAACTCAAAATGCATGTTCCAAATTATTATGCACAGCAGAGTTTTCAACCTTTTCATTTTAATAAAGAACAAAAAAATGGTCATTTTTAAAATTATAAGCATTAGCAGGTTATTACAAACTGAAATCAAACAGTTTTCAACTCAAAACTTTATTCTAGGTGATGTTACATTTGCACATAGGACCCCTTGTTTGAAAGGAGCTTCTGAACTCTCTCGTCCATTGAATTTGTCAGGTTTTGGATGGTTTCTGCTTCAATTGTTTTGCATGAGGACAGAATACCCTCCCAGAGCTGTTGCTTAAATGTGAACTGCCTCCCGCCATCATAGACACTCCTTTTGATGATGCTCCAGAGGTTCTCAATGGGGTTGAGGTCAGGGGAGCATGGGTGCCACATCATAAGTTTGCCCCCTTTTATGCCCATAGCAGCCAGAGATGCAGATGTGTTATGTGCAGCATGAGACGGGGCATTATCATGCATGAAAATGATCTTGATGCGGAATGCACGGTTTTTCTTCTTGAACCATGGAAGGAAGTGCTGTTTGAGAAACTCAACATACATTATGGAGTTCATACCCCTTCAGGGATCCTAAAAGGGCCAACAATCTCTCTCCCCATGATTCCAGCCCAAAATATTACTCCACCTCCTCCTTGTTAGCGCCGTAGCCGTGTTTGCATGGGGTGTCCAACAACCAGCCATCCTCCACTCCATCCATCTGGACCATCGAGATCATTTCATGCACATAACACATCTGCATCTCTGGCTGCTATGGGCATAAAAGGGAACAAACTTATGGTGTGGCACCCATGCTCCCCTGACCTCAACCCCATTGAGAACCTCTGGAGCATCATCAAAAGGAGTGTCTATGATGGCATGAGGCAGTTCACATCTAAGCAACAGCTCTGGGAGGGTATTCTGTCCTCATGCAAAACAATTGAAGCAGAAACCATCCAAAACCTGACAAATTCAATGGACGAGAGAGTTCAGAAGCTCCTTTCGAACAAGGGGTCCTATGTGCAAATGTAACATCACCTAGAATAAAGTTTTGAGTTGAAAACTGTTTGATTTCAGTTTGTAATAACCTGCTAAGGCTTATAATTTCAAAAATGACCATTTTTTTGTTCTTTATTAAAATGAAATGGTTGAAAACTCTGCTGTGCATAATAATTTGGAACATGCATTTTGAGTGCAGTTTGAGTTTTTTATTTTTTAAAAAATATACTGTTATCATAGGCAGTTTGTACAAAAAACTTTCAATTGTACTCTAATAGTTATTTGACTGGAAAATTACAATGACTGCAATTCATATAGGTAAATTGGGAAAATATGAGAAAATATTATTTGCATAATAATTTGGAACACAGTGTAATTGGTAATGCTGCGGATTTTTCCGCAATGATAATCTGCAGCGGAAATTTCCGCAGCATGTGTATAGCACATGCGGATTATCATTGGGGAACATGGCAGACCTTCGACCAAGCGTTTTTTAAGCTTTTCTGCAGCGGAATTGCCGCTGCGAAAACGCTTAAAAACGCATAGTGGGCATACAGTCTAAAAGAAATTATTATTAATATTGTGCCAAATTAATTTCACGTAAACTATCACATGATCTATCACAGGGGATCATGTGACATGTGATACATCAGGTGTGTGTGTGTGTGGGGGCCGCGCCTTCTAAACTGCCCGGGGCCCTTGCTACTGTTAATCCACCCATGCATGCCGCACACACACTTAGATCACCGGCAGTCGCGGCCAGCGAAAGTTCCCTCTGCGGCCGGCCGCAGGTGACTGCTCTGCTCTGCACCAGGCGGCCGGAACTGCGCAGTGTCACTGCATGGGGTTCAGCTGGGATTACCTTTAACACACGCTGAGTGACACAGCACGCCACAATGCCGCATGTCACCTGATCAGGGTCCTGACTCCTGAGGCGTGGTGACGTAGCACGCTGCCTGCCTCCCCTGTTTCCTGTCTCTGAGAATCCCGCCGGAGCGGAGCGCTTGTCCTGTTACTGTGGGCCGGCTGCCAGTGACTGTGGCAGCCAGCCAGTGTAAATTACACAGTACACTCACTCACTGTGTAATTATTGAAATTTGGAAGGGCCTGGGGCCTGGGCCTTGGGAGTAGGAACCGGACCTGGAGAAATTACAGGTGATTAATGCTGGGCCAGCTGGGGGGATGTTAATTATTATAGCAATAGCACTATTATATATAAATAAATAAAATCTAAATAAAATCCTGTACCCCGAGTGTCAGCGTCATTATCCCGTACCCCGAGTGTCAGCGCCATTAATCCGTACCCCGAGTGTCGGCATCATTATCCTGTACCCCGAGTGTCGGTGCCATTATCCTGCACCCTGAGTGTCTGCGTCTTTATCCTGTACCCCCAATGACGGCATCATTATCCTGTACCCCGAGTGTCAACGCCATTATCCTGTACCCCGAGTGTCAGTGCCATTATCCTGTACCCCCAGTGTCGGTGCCATTATCCTGCACCCCGAGTGTCTGCGTCATTATCCTGTACCCCAAATGATGGCGTCATTATCCTGTACCCCAAGTGTCTGTGTCATTATCCTGTACCCCGAGTCTCAGCGCCATTATCCTGTACCCCGAGTGTCAGCGCCATTAATCCGTACCCCGAGTGTCAGTGCCATTAATCCGTACCCCGAGTGTCAGCGCCATTAATCCGTACCCCGTGTGTCAGCGCCATTAATCCGTACCCCGAGTGTCGGCGCCATTAATCCGTACCCCGAGTGTCGGCGCCATTAATCCGTACCCCCAGTGTCTGTGTCATTATCCTGTACCCCCAGTGTCTGTGTCATTATCCTGTACCCCCAGTGTCGGTGTCATCCTGTACCCCGAGTGTTGGCGCCATTATCCTGTACCCCGAGTGTTGGCGCCATTATCCTGTACCCCGAGTGTTGGCGCCATTATCCTGTACCCCGAGTGTTGGCGCCATTATCCTGTACCCCGAGTGTTGGCGCCATTATCCTGTACCCCGAGTGTCGGCGCCATTATCCTGTACCCCGAGTGTCGGCGCCATTAATCCGTACCGTGAGTGTCGATGTCATTATCCTGTACCCCGAGTGTCAGCGCCATTAATCCGTACCCCGAGTGTCGGCGCCATTAATCCGTACCCCGAGTGTCGGTGCCATTATCCTGTACCCCGATAGTCGTGACACAAGCGGAAGCAAGAGCCGGCTGCAGCCGGGGGAATTACGTGCTGGCTGTGCGTGGTCAGCGATGTTGTCACAAGCAGGATTGACAACATGACGTAATTACAAAATTCATTAGGGGCCCCGGGGGGATACATTGAGGGGTTCATTTAAAGTAGTGCACAACCCATTTAAACACTGCTTCGCTGATTAGTCGCGCCCGGTCGGCCGCATACATATTCTAGAATACCCGATGCGTTAGAATCGAGCCACCATCTAGTAGACAATATATGCAGATTAGCAGGTTGATCTTACTGCCATAATACCTTTTAACATCACTTTTTTACTTTCCACATTTATTATCAGTTGTAAATCTTGAATAAATGTAACAATAAAACCAAAAATTAAGATTAAAGCTTAACTTAGTTTTTTCCTTCTAGTAAGATTTAGAATGGCTATTAAACCTCCGTCTATATTTAAGTGGCCGTTGAGCTGATTGGGAGCCTTGGATATACATTGTAGCATATTGTACTTTACAGTGATAGTAATTCAATGCCTGGCTTCTGAGGAATGTAAGTCAAATGTAGTTCAAATGGCAGGTAATTTTATTATGGCGAAGATTAAGTCACTAGCGTGATGTCTGTGAGGTTTGTCTTTCCAATCTCGATATTTAACATCGCAATAAAGCCAGTAATTGAAGCAATGACTGATCTTGAGGAACTTGTGTCACACACTATTAGATTAGTAAAAGAGTGGTATCCAAAAGATGTGATCATATCAATTATGATCCACGTGGAATGTACAAGCTCATGGAGTCTGTATAGGGACATTTTCTCATCCTTAAGGACAATAATGATTTTTTCCTTCTTATTAGTTTGCTAAATTCATTTGTGCTTATAATGCAGAGATCCAATGAAAAAAAATCAATGTCTGGAGGAAACTGTATAGAAGAAGTAATATATTGTATATGTGCAACAGAAATAAAAATTGTGTTTCATCACCTTAAGGCATTGTTCAGACATCAGTTATTTTTCTCGTTCTACAGTAAAGGTCTGAGTTTCATTAGTTCTTTTGATCAAATTTACATCAGCATTTGCTCAGTGTTTCAATTTTTACCATCAAAGTTTCATCATCTTTTCTCATATGCAAAAAAAAAAACTGATGGAGAAACAGACAGCACAAGTGCCTATAGATCAATATTATACATGCCGCAGTGATTTTTTGTGAAACTCTCAGTTCACAAAAGTACGGACGTGTGAACAGCTCCATAGACTAAAATACGTTCTATCTGTGAAAAAATGAATTGGCCGTTACGCTGCAGAAAGAAATTACATTTCCATGTATTTCACAAGAAATCTACAGAAGGTGATATAAAGACAATACACAGCTTCCAAATTTTTATGCAAATTAGATTTAAGTGGCATAAAGATTTGATTTTTTTTTAAATACTCATGGATGGTATTGTGTCTCAGGGCTTCTTTGGTTCACTGAAATCAATCTCAAACACCTGTAATAATTAGTTTGCCAGATGAGCACAAATAAAGGAAAACTACTTAAAAAGAACATTCCACAATTTTAAGCAGGCCACAGGTTTCAAGCAATCAAAGCATCTCTGCTGCTGAAAAGTGTCAAATAGTGCAATGCCTTAGACACGGTATGAAAACATTAGATATTTCACAAAATCCTAAGAAAGTCCATTGTACTGTGAAGAGCTTTGTGGCTAATAATGAGCACAGACGAGTTCGTGCACATAAAGGCATAATATGGAAGGTTTCTGCCAGGCAAATTAATCGGAATTTAAGCGCAACTGCTGAAGTACATTTACAAATCAGTAAACAGGTATTTGAAGCTGCTGGGCCTACAGATGGAGTCAGGAAAACCTCAAGGTGTAGGATCCTCCAAAGGCTTGCAGTTGTGAATAAGTCTACTATTCAGCCACCCCTAAATAGGGCTCACAAGCAAAAACAGTGGCAGTGGGCCCAGACATACATGAAGACTGATTTTAAAACAAGCTTGTTTAATGATGAGTGCCATGTAACCCTGGATGGTACAGATGGATGGTTGGTGGATGGCCACCATATCCCAACAAGGCTGCAATATCAGCAAACGCTGACAGTCATGTTTTGGGCCAGAAGCATGGGGGGAGAGCTGGTAGGCCTCTTTTAGGGTCCCATAAGGTGTGAAAATTACCTTGGCAATGTATATAGAGTTTCTGACTGACCACTTTCTTCCAAGGTACATGGCAAAAAAAATCTTCATGCATGAGAGTGCAAAAACTCATGCTGCAAAGGATACCTCTGAGTCATGGAGAGAAACTCATGGTATAGCCACCAGCCTTCCCTGACCTCAACCCAATTGAGAACCAATGAAGTATAATCAAGCAAAAGATCTATGAGGCTGGTAGGAAGTTCACATCAAAACAGCAGCTCTGGGAGACTATTCTGACATCCTGCAAAGAAATTCAAGCAGAAGCTATCCAAAAACTCACACGTTCAATGGATGCAAGAATTGTGAAGGTGATATCAAAGTTGTCCTATGTTATGCCTCCTTCACAAGTCCTGGTGATTCCTGTACAGGAAAAAAATAGTACTGGTGAGATCTGTGTGCCATCCATGTGTCCGTATGTGACATCTGTGTGACATTCGTGTGTCCGTATGCAGCATCTGTGTTTTGTCCAGGGAAAAAACGAATGCTATTTAAACAATTTATTTATAAAGTTTAATTGCAAGAAATTTAACACAGGACTTGCAGGAGGGAGAACAGATTATAGATCACCACTAGCACCGTGAGAAAATTCTTTCGGTGCTCACAGTGATCTCATTGAGTTCACTGCAGTTCATCGTCCTGGATTGCAGTGAAGTGAGCCTGGGAACGCACCTTCAATGACCGGCGGTAACCCCTATGATATCACCGCTAGTCACTGAAGCTGCGCTCGCAACACCTCATTGTTTCATCATCCCGTGTGCATGATTTGCGACTGTTTGACAGTTTTATTACATGGGAGGAATGTCTATTTCTTACACATTCCTCACATGTAATAAAACTGTCAAACAGTTGCAAATCATGCACACGGGAGTGATTCAACCATATCACTGAGCAGCTATAAATACTCGGAGCTCAGCCCGAGCATACTCGGACAGAACATACTCGCTCAACACTAGTTGTAAACCAAATATCACAGAGATGGATTACAGCATGAGACAGTGTGTTGGACAGGTGAGTATGGTTGTTTTTTTTATTTTTGTTTCTTTTACAGGGGACAATGATGTAGAGGGGAGCATAATGTTTTTTATTAATTTTATTCTTAATTTTACACTGTCTGCAGGTTTTTCACACAGGCACACGGTCCGTGTGAAAAACCTGACTTGTGCGCACATGAATTGAATACAATGGGTGTGCATCTGTCCGTATTTGTGGTCCTTTAGAAAGAAGACACATTGGGACATAAAAACTTGACCTGGTAAGATGTTTTTGTTTGCATCGAGCATTCAGGAAAGTCAGAGAAAAATAGCATTTGCATAATAATTTGGAACGTTGTGTATAGACTAGTTACCTACAGTACCATTTAAACCAGTGATAGCTTCAGCTGTCAGTCAGTTGCTATGTACTCTTATAACATCCGTCAAATCTATGTTATTAATGTATCAATAAAGGACCATTATGAGCATTAATATATCATTGGCTGTCATTATTATGTATCATTAACTCTATATTTCCATTTTGCTTCACATCTAGAAATCTAAATCATTCACCATTTTCTAACCTTCAGAGAAATCCCATATATTTTGAATACCTCCATTGCCAGGTACAGTTAGGTCTAGAAATATTTGGACAGTGACTCAATCGTCGCGATTTGGGCTCCACTTCTCACTATTTTTTATTTAAAATGAAACAACTGAGATGCAATTAAAGTGTAGACTATCAGGTTTAATTGAATGGGTTGAACAAAAATATCCTGTGAAATGTTTAGGAATTGCAACCATTTTTCGACAAAGCCTCCTCATTTCACAGACTCAAAAGTAATTGGACAAATTAACTTTACCATAAATAAAATGTTCATTTTTAATACTTTGTAGAGAATCCTTTGCAGGTAATGACTGTCTGACATCTAAAAGCCATGGACGTCACCAAACGCTGCGTTTCCTCCTTTGTGATGCTTTGCCTGCCTTTATTGCTGCTGACGTCAGTTGTTGCTTGCTTGTGGGTCTTTCTGCCTTAAGTTTTGTCTTAAGCATGTATCTAGGGGTAATATTTCTCCTTGCGGAGAGTGACGTGTTAAGCACTTCAGGTGAGGAGACTTTTAAAGCCACAATGCTCCTCTGGGAAATATGCAAATTGTCTCTTCAGAGCGGAAGAGGACTAGAACTCTAGTGCCACCTACAGGAAGCAGCAATCCTAAAAGTCAATAGTGACCCCATAACGAGCCTTATCACATGACTTAGGATAAAAAGGCAAAACCAGAAACTCAATTAGCAGACACTGTGTTTCGGAGTACTGCCCCTCGTCAGTGCAAACTGTGAGTTCTGGTTTGTCCATCTGTACTGTGAAGCGCCGTCTAATCAACCTTGATGCATTTGGTTGAATCTGAGCAGAAAGTATAGCCCTGTACACTTCAGAACTTATCCGGCTGCTTCCATCTTCAGTCACATCATTAATAAACATAAGTGACCCAGTATCATTGGAAGTCACCACACTGCCTCCATAATGTTTTACAGAGGATGTGCTATGCTTTGTATCATTAGCCATTCCAAGCCTTCTCCCTACTTTCTTCTTCCCAACATTTTGGTACAGGATGATATTGGTTTCATTTGTCCAAAAAATGCTTTTTCAGAACTGGGTTGGCTTCTTGAGATGTTTTTTTCCAAAATTGAATCTGGCCTTACTATTTTTAAAGCTGATTGATGGATTGCACCTTGTCGTAAACCCTCTGTATTTTCTCTCATGAAGTTTTCTCTTTATGATAGGCTTAAATATTGAAACACCTACTTCATTGAGAGTGTTCTTCACTTGGGTGGATGTTGTGAAGGAGTTTTTCTTCACCATGGAAAGAATTCTGCGATCATCCATCACTGTTTTCCTTGGATGTCCAGGCATTTTTGAGTTCCCCAGCTCACCAGTGTGCTCTTTTTTTGCAGAATGTACCAAACTGTTGATTTGGCCACTCTTCGCATTTCTCCTATCTCTCTGATTTCTTTATTTTTCAGCCTAATGTCTGTTTCCCTTCCATTGATCTGTTTCTCTTCTAATAAGTCTGTGAATACCCTCAAATTAAAGCTGAGAGTTGGCATTTTACGCCCATATTGATATTAAAACTGTGTCTTGAATATGCTTTGGTAATATTCCTAATATTTCTGGACCTAACTGTATTAAATCTATTGAGATGATTAATTCATGTATGTCCTAGAAACAGAATTGTGACCTTTCATGTGATTATTATTCTAGTATATCTTTAACATCTTCCAAAACATACCTAGGTAGTAGAGAAGAAACTGCAATGGGGTCCAGGCATTGCCAAGAATGTCTTGATGAACCAGGAGTTGAAAAAACTAATTTTATTTTAAAAACACGTTTCAGAGTTGGATCAACTTATCTGGTATACCTGAAGAAGAAATTAATTCAATTCCGAAAGGCATTGTTTTTAAAATAAATTCATTTCTTCAACACCTGATTTATTGTTACATCTTTGGCAGTGTCCAGAGCCACTGCCGTTTCTTCTCTATCACGTTGATCTTCTTCTCCACCCTCTGAGTGCAGGTGCAGCAACCTTCCATTGTTTGGTCTCTCACACATATTGGAGTAGTGCAGCACACCACTCACCCAAGTAAACATTTCACATCATTTCACTTTCCAATCACTCGGAGGTTTTACTAAGGGAGCGCTCCTTTTCTCTTTTTTCCCGAACATACATGTCCTATGTCCCCATATATGGTGACTAGGGTAACTTTTTAAATATGAACTAGTAATGGGATAAAGCGTTGACCGGCTTTATGATATTGATTACTTACTCTTAGTATAGTCATGGCCAAAAGTATTGAGAATGAGACAAATAGTAATTTTTCCAAAATTTACTGCTTCATTTTTTGTAATGGCAATTTGCATATACTCCTGAATGTCAAAAAGTGATCAGCTTAACAGCAATTACTGTACTTGCAATGTCAATATTTGCCCAGAAAATGAACTTTAACCCCCAAAACACATTTCAATATCATTGCAGTCCTGCCTTAAAAGGAGCAGCTAACATTGTTTTAGTGATTGATCCATTAACACAGGTGTGGGTGTTGATGAGGACAGCGCTGGCGATCAATCAGTCATGATTGAGTAAGAATGACATCACTGGACACTTTAAAAGGAGGCTGGTTCTTGGTATCATTGTTTCTCTTCAGTTAACCATGGTTATCTCTAAAGAAACACGTGCAGCCATCATTGCACTGCACAAAAATGGCCTAACAGGGAAGAACTTCAAGGAGAGAGCTTCCATTGTTGTCAAAAAGGCTTCAGGGTGCCCAAGAAAGACCAGCAAGCGCCAGGACCGTATCTTAAAACTGTTTCAGCTGCAGGATCGGACTACCAGCAGTGCCGAGCTTGCTCAGGAATGGCAGCAGGCTGGTGTGAGGCGGAGACTCTTTGAGCAAGGGCTGGTTTCAAGGAGGGCAGCAAAGAAGCCTCTTCTCTCCAGAAAAAACATCAGGGACCGATTGATATTCTGCAAAAGGTACAGGGAGTGGACTGCTGAGGACTGGGGCAAAGTCATTTTCTCTGATGAATCCCCTTTTCGATTGTTTGGGACATCTGGAAAACAGCTTATTCAGAGAAGAAGAGGTGAGAGCTACCACCAGTCTTGTCTCATGCCAACTGTAAAGCATCCTGAAACCATTCATGTGTGGGGTTGCTTCTCAGCCAAGGGAATCGGCTCACTCACAATCTTGCCTAAAAACACAGCCATGAATAAAGAATGGTACCAGAATGTCCTCCAAGAGCAACTTCTCCCAACCGTCCAAGAGCAGTTTGGCGCCCAACAATGCCTTTTGCAGCATGATGGAGCACCTTGCCATAAAGCAAAGGTGATAACTAAATGGCTCATGGAGCAAAACATAGAGATTTTGGGTCCATGGCCTGGAAACTCCCCAGATCTTAATCCCATTGAGAACTTGTGGTCAATCATCAAGAGACGGGTGGACAAACAAAAACCAACAAATTCTGGCAAAATGCAAGCATTGATTATGCAAGAACGGACTGCTATCAGTCAGGATTTGGTCCAAAAGTTGATTGAGAGCATGCCAGGGAGAATTACAGAGGTCTTGAAGAAGAAGGGGCAACACTGCAAATATTGATTTGCTGCATTAACTCATTCTAACTGTCAATATCACCTATTGGTACTCATAATATGATTGCAATTATATTTCTGTATGTGATATAAACATCAGACAAACACTAATAAAAACGAGAGGCCAGCAGATCATGTGAAAATATAATTTTGGTGTCATTCTCAAAACTTTTGGACATGACTGTACAGATCATCAATACAGGATCAGTGGGGGTCCAACACCTAGCACCACTGCTGATCATCTGTTTTCAGTTCTGATGTAAACTGTGAACGAAGCTGAAATGCAACATCTCTGGTCAATGTGTAGTTGCCATTGGCAAGAAATGTAGCTCAGTTCCTATTATTTAAGTGCCTTCTGTCAAACCCCCATCAATCTGATATTAATCAATAGAAGTTGGACACTGGGGTTTGATTAAAAGGCCTTGCACTACTTTAAGTTTGTTGACATGTCAAGATCAACAATTGGGTGGATATATAGGAAATTTAGGTTTAGATTGCCTAAGTGGCACCTGAAATTCTGAATACATCTTTCTTTTTGGTTCATATCCCGATAACTGCTAAACTTGTACATTTTATAGTATTTACTGTCACCTATCTTCAAAATACTCATTCTCACATCAGTGTAAAGAGAATTAGGTTGAGTAAGAATAAATCGTCTACTATATGCAAATTCCGAAGCTCATCGTATAAATGTTAATGGATTACCATGTTCCTCTGACTTCAATGATGACCTACCTTGTGAAATAATGGCTCCATTATTGCAACATCAGAGATGAAAGTGAATAGAAACAGCTAGTGAATAGGAAGTAAGACATTTTTTTTTTCTCTTCAGGAAAAAAAAGATGAACGTTTGGTGCTGTAAATAGATGCTCATTATGTAGGAAATGAACAAATTATAGCTAATGAATTGATTTTGGTACAGCACTTCAATAAAATCTAGAAATGACAGGAAACTTAGTTACAATATAGCCTACAAATTCCCTATTATACTGTATAGTTTCAATACGTTGTTCCACATCCCTTCATATTGAAGTATAGATGAAGCCATCATTCATAGGACCTATGGCACTTTGCACTGTTCCTTAAAGGGGTTGTCCAGTACTATTGATAATGCCCCAATGCATTTTTATGGTGAAAAGAAGTGTTTTTGTAAAAACCTTGTGCTGCTGTTTCTGCCTGTGATTGGCGCTATAGCTGACCAAGTGAGGCGTGATATCAGTGGCGCGGTTACCCCCGCGTCACACCCAGCATCCACAGCGTGCTTTCCATCTGAATGAGGAGAGTGCGTGGTGGATGCTGGGTGTGACCTGCTGGGTAACCCCGCCCACAGCCCAGCATCCACCGTGGAACGCAGAAGTGAGTCATCCCTGGCTGCAGCCGGAACTTGACGTGACATCAGTGAATGTCACGTGATGCCTGTGAGTGGCCAGTGATAGCGCCGCTCAGAGGCAAGAACAGCAGTGCAAGGTATTTACCAAGAAATTTCTTTTCACCATAAAAATACATTGAGGCATTATCAATAATACTTGACAACCCCTTTAACTGTTTAAAGAAATGCCCATTCTTCATTTTTTTTACCCTTAAGTATTATTCCTCCCCCTCTTCTAAGAGCCATTATGTTTTAATTTTTCTGCCGAACTAGACATAAGAGGGCTTGTTTTTTGCTGGATAAAGTTTTAATTTATACCATTTTTTTTTTTCATACAATGAGCAGAAAAAGGGGAAAAATATTCCAAGTAAGATGAACTGGTGAAGAAATATGCAATTCTGCTTTTGTTTTTAGGGTTTTATTTTTACATCCCTAGGCGCCCTTGACAGGACCTGTTGATTCTAGTACTGGAAAAAATAGTACCAGTGAGGTATGTGTTCATGTGCAGTCCATGGGTTCATGTGGGACCATCCATGTGACATATGTATGTACAGTACAGACCAAAAGTTTGGACACACCTTCTCATTTAAAGATTTTTCTGTGTTTTCATGACTATGAAAATTGTACATTCACACTGAAGGCATAAAACTATGAATTAACACATGTGGAATTATATACTTAACAAAAAAGTGTGAAACAACTGAAAATATGTCTTATATTTTAGGTTCTTCAAAGTAGCCACATTTTGCTTTGATGACTGCTTTGCACACTCTTGGCATTTTCTTGATGAGCTTCAAGAGGTAGTCACCGGAAATGGTCTTCCAACAATCTTGAAGGAGTTCCCAGAGATGCTTAGCACTTATTGGCCCTTTTGCCTTCACTCTGCGATCCAGCTCACCCCAAACCATCTCGATTGGGATCAGGTCTGGTGACTGTGGAGGCCAGGTCATCTGGCGTAGCACCCCATCACTCTCCTTCTTGGTCAAATAGCCCTTAAACAGCCTGGAGGTGTGTTTGGGGTCATTGTACTGTTAAAAAATAAATGATGGTCCAACTAAACGCAAACCGGATGGAATAGCATACCGCTGCAAGACGCTGTGGTAGCCATGCTGGTTCAATATGCCTTCAATTTTAAATAAATCCCCAACAGTGTCACCAGCAAAGCACCCCCACACCATCACATCTCCTCCTCCATGCTTCATGGTGGGAACCAGGCAAGTAGAGTCCATCCGTTCACCTTTACTGCGTCGCACAAAAACACGGTGGTTGGATCCAAAGATCTCAAATTTGGACTCATCAGACCAAAGCACAGATTTCCACTGGTCTAATGTCCATTCCTTGTGTTCTTTAGCTCAAACAAGTCTCTTATGCTTGTTGTCTGTCCTTAGCAGTGGTTTCCTAGCAGCTATTTTACCATGAAGGTCTGCTGCACAAAGTCTCCTCTTAACAGTTGTTGAAGAGATGTGTCTGCTGCTAGAACTTGTGTGGCATTGACCTGGTCTCTAATCTGAGCTGCTGTTAACCTGCGATTTCTGAGGCTGTTGACTCGGATAAACTTATCCTCAGAAGCAGAGGTGACTCTTGGTCTTCCTTTCCTGGGGCGGTCCTCATGTGAGCCAGTTTCTTTGTAGCGCTTGATGGTTTTTGCAACTGCACTTGGGGACACTTTCAAAGTTTGCCCAATTTTTCGGACTGACTGACCTTCATTTCTTAAAGTAATGATGGGCACTCATTTTTCTTTACTTAGCTGCTTTTTTCTTGCCAAAATACAAATTCTAACAGTCTATTCAGTAGGACTATCAGCTGTGTATCCACCAGACTTCTGCACAACACAACTGATGGTCCCAACCCCATTTATAAGGCAAGAAATCCCACTTATTAAACCTGACAGGGCACACCTGTGAAGTGAAAACCATTTCCGGTGACTACTTCTTGAAGCTCATCAAGAGAATGCCAAGAGTGTGCAAAGCAGTCATCAAAGCAAAAAGTGGCTACTTTGAAGAACCTAGAATATAAGACATATTTTCAGTTGTTTCACACTTTTTTGTTAAGTATATAATTCCACATGTGTTAATTCATAGTTTTGATGCCTTCAGTGTGAATGTACAATTTTCATAGTCATGAAAATACAGAAAAATCTTTAAATGAGAAGGTGTGTTCAAACTTTTGGTCTGTACTGTACATGTCCGTGTGTCATCCTTGTGTAGTACATTTGTATCATCCATGTCATTTGTGTGCACAATCAGTGTGACACGTACTGGAATAGAATGAAGAATAGAAATTACAGATGTTTAGGTGTTAGAATCTTTAAGATAGATAGATAAAAAGATGTCTGTGACATACATGATTAGTGTCGTGCGTGTGTGTGTATATGTTTATTGTATATGTATTTAGATAAAAAATAAATAAACTAAAAAAATGGCGTGTTGTTCCCCTTATTTTTAATAACCAGCTAAGGGAAGCAGGCAGTTGTGAGCTGGTCTTATTATGCTGGGAAGGGGCCAGTAACTATGGAGCTTCCTAGCATATTAATATCAGCTCACAGCTGTCTGCTTAGCCTTTACTGGTTATTAATAAAGAGGGGACCCTAAAAGTAATGATGTGAGGTCCCCCCCGTTTTTAATAACCAGCAAAAGTTAAGCAGACAGATGAGGGCTTATATTAATACGCTGAAATGTCTCTATCTCTTAATTGGTTTGAGAGAAAGAAAATAAAATGCTAGAATGGCCCAGCCAATAACCTGCCATTGTTTCCAATAAAAAAAAATATAAAAGGAACTAAAGCTCAGAGTTCATAGAAGGAGCCCACAGAACTTTCAGGATTTGAACAGTGTTTGTGTGAAAGAATGGGCCAAAATCACACCTGAGCAATGCATGCGACTAGTTTCTCCATTCAAGAGGCATCTTGAAACACTCATCACCAACAAAGGCTTTTGTACGAAGAATTAAATACATTTCAGTAAGCGTGTTCAAAACTTTTTCCCTGTATCATTTCTCATTATTACACATATATTAGAATTTATGAACATCTATGGTTTGATTTCTTTGCCTATGTGGATTAGATGGGTTGTTACCGACATCTGGTGAGAATGTCTTGTCAATAGCACCTTTAGAGAGTTATTTGCTTAGAAAATTGGTGACATGTTCAATACTTATTTCACCTGCTGTAAGTATTAAAATAAAACCTCGTAAGAGGGATTTCAGGGTATTTTCACACAGTGCAGTAAAATTTGCATTTGATTACTGCAAAATTGCGACAAAAAGCTACATTTGTTAGAATGGCACACTAAAATCTTAGCAATTTAATGTGACTTTATGACAATCATGGCAACAACCTGTCATTTGACCGAACTGTGTGAATAATACTATAAAGGGGTAGGGCGACTTCAATCAATACATTCTATGCAGCTTTCACTTAAGTTCCCACAAACTCATGCTCCTTTTTTTCAACAGGAGCTTTTAGAACAAATTTGCCGCTGACCCGTTCTCTAGCCCAAAACTTTATGTAAAAACAGAAGAGTAAATTTTTTGGCAAGTGAATGTTTGCGGGAGAGGGCAATACAATCTGTGTTTTGTTTTGTTGTAAGTAAATGTATTAGACGTAATATCCTTATTGGTTATATCCATATTGGTTAGAGGGAATCTGTCAGCAGCTTTTTGTTATGTAATATAACAGAATGAGGTAGGGTCAGAGACCCTGATTCCAGTGAGGTGCCACTTAGTATACTGGGTGTAGCAGTATATAATGCCATCCACACCACAGCTTTCTGTGTACATTGTATAGTGACTAGGGTTGAGCGAGTATGTTCTGTCCGAGTATGCTCGGGCGAGCTCCGAGTATTTGCAGCTGCTCGGTGATAAGGTTAAATCTCTCCCGTGTGCATGATTTGCAACTGTTTGACAGTTTTATTACATGTGAGGACTGTGTAAGAAATAGACATTCCTCCCATGTAATAAAGCTGTCAAACAGTTGCAAATCATGCACACGGGAGCGATTTAACCTTATCACCGAGCAGCTGTAAATACTCGGAGCTCGGCCCGAGCGTACTCCGGCGAAAGGGTTAATAGAACATACTCGCTCAACACTAATAGTGACAAAACTGCAATCAGTGCTTGATGATGTGGTTGGGCTGGGATGCACGAGGCAGCTTGTCCTGTAGTAATAATCTCCTACTGATAAAAACACTGATTTAATTGAAAGAAAAATACAGCCCTGTAAGTGACACATCGCTGTAATCATGGTCTCTGCTCCTACATTATGTTGCTCTCAGATCACGTAGGAAAAATCTGGTGACAGATTCCTTTTAATATAATATTAAATGCATTAAACAATTCTTATAAGAAATGAATCCAATTCCTAATGGTACTGGATTAAAAGCATCAGAATCAGAAAGTAGAAGAGAGTTGAGAGTTGACCAACCTCAGATACGGAAACAGTATTAAATCATCACCATCCTTTCACTTTTTAGTTGTTTAACTTCTAGTCAACAAGATAGGCTATTAACATTTACTGTCAAACTTTGTGGATATTAGAGGCACTTTGCTTTTCTGTTATGTTATAAATCTATCGCCAATTGGTTTAATCCCGAATGCAGTTCTCTTTAGGCCAAACGATTAATTCAAGGAGTAAACCAAAATGTACAGAGAATTTAACTCGCACTTGAAGAATCTGGGTATACAGATTAACCTAATACTACTTGGTGGTCTTCCTGCTATGATAGAACGTCGGATTCTTTACTTAAAAAAATAAGTTAGACTCCGAACTTACTAAATAATTATTGAAGTCAGACTGAGCCCATTAGATAGTGAAGCTATAAATATATTAACCAACTTGAATCCACCAATCATTTTTATATCTGAGGTTCGGGAACTAGTAGTTATATGATAGACTTTCCATATGTTTATTATTCTTTATAAAATGTTTGATCATTTTTTACAACTTGCTAAACTTTGACAGTCTCCAATATTAAAGTAATGAATCACAAAATACTATTGTATTAAGTATCCATGATTTATGCACTAATAATTGCTGAATATAACTACGGCATAAAAATTCTGCAAAGAAATATTTATGTGAAAACTATAAATAAAATCCTTGTATAATGCTTATTAAATTTCTTAATGTCTCGATAAGGAGAAATGGAAAATTGACCTTTATCTTTTCTGTTTAATGATTGTACTAGTTGCTATTATTTATTAGCTTTGTGTGATGTCTTTTTGTGAATAAAAATTGCCGTATGCAGTTTAAAATGAAATAAATTTAGCATTTTTTTTACATAGAATTAAGGAGTAGTGATGAGTGAGCATACTCGCAAGTACTCAGTACTCGCCCGAGCATCTCAGTACTAGAGATGCTAGGAGATCACAGACTACTTGGGAGATGCTGGGCGGATACTCGAGTCCCCTCCCTGCATGTTTGGCGCTCTTTAGAGCATGCAGGGATTGCCTGCCTCTCACTGTAATGCTGCAGCCATGTTAGTTGTGGCATTACAGTGATTGACTGGCCGCACAGCGTCATCAGGTCTATATCAGACGTGGCGCCGCTGTGCTCGTCACAGTCACTCCGGATCAGACAGTATAGTGAGAGGTGCTGCTGAGCTAGGGAGAGATTTGCTTGTGTATTAGGTAGTGTAGGGAGAAAACAAGTACATTACACATATCCATCTTAAACGGCCCTGAGCACTATATAATCCGTCTGCAGAGATATCAGGCAGGCAGTGTATATAGGCAGGCAGTGTATATAGCAGACTGCAGTGCACATAGCACAAGAGGCTCCATTCCAGTTCTGCCTTCAGCTGCTGCTAGATATTTCTAGACAAAGGCCCAGGTCTCAGGGGCCACGAATACTTTTTTCTGGATCTTAATCCTCATTATTTGCCTAAAAATCAATCCAGAGAACACCGTTTTTCTGCGCCATTTGCTTGTTGGCACTGCAGAATACAGCCAGGTCCTTTCTATGTGCACAGCACTAAAAATCCAGCTATCTAAAACCATGTTTTCTCCATCACACGAATCACATATACGTTGTCAGAAAATACTGCCATTTCTTGCCTCCATTCCAGTTTTTTTTTTCACTGTGTCAGCGAAGATTTTGACACTGGTTTGCTGTTCAAACTAGTTACCTACAGGCCAGATATTTAAAATTCTGTTTTCTCCGTTACACGGATCACACATACGTTGTCAGAAAATACTGCCATTTCTGGCCTCCATTAAAAATTTCTTTCAGTGTGTCAGTGAAGCAATTCACACCAGTTTGCTGTTCAAACTACTTACCTACAGGCCAGGTATTTAAAACTGCGTTTTCTCCGTCACACGGATCACATATAAGTTGCTCCAAACTCAATCATTTGTAGTGAGCGTAGAAGATACTGACCTCCATTTAAAATGGGCAAGGCACATGGCAAGGGACGGGGAACTTGACGTGATCTTGATGGTGCAAGTGAGGCCGAGGACAAGGCCGTGGGCAAGCTGAAATTGTGCCACAACAAACACCCACATCTTCTCGCCCAACCTTCCTGTCCCAATTACTAGGGGACCGCAGCACAACACTATTGAACCCAGAGCAGTGTCAAAAGGTTGTTGGTTGGATAGCGGATAATGCTTCCAGTCAATTAGCCACCACCACCCTATCTTCCACATGGTCAAGTCTCAGTAGCCGTGAGTCTGGACCGCAAATTCCTCACCCTGATCCTCCTTCCTCCTACCATGCCGAGTGCCCGGAGACAACTGATCCCACACTTGGACACTCTGAAGAGCTGTTCACTTTTCCATTTATAGATTCAGGCCTCTTGCCCGGTCCACTCGAAGCAGGCAAGAGGAGATCGCATGTAGCGATGCCCAAATATTTGAGCAGCCACGGTCACACGAAGGCGACAGTGGGAAAGTGTCTCAAGATGTGGACGATGATGAGACACAATTGCCAGAAAGTCAGGAGGAGGACCAGGGTGCGGAAGTGGAAGACGATGTGGTGGATGATATTGTAACTGACCCAACCTGGCAGGAGGACATGCAGAGCAAGGACAGCAGACCACAGGGGGAGGGAGGCAGAGCACCCCAACAGGCAGAAAGAAGCAGTGTGGTGGCTGCAGACAGAAGGCAGGCAACCGTTCCACCGTAACAACAACATGAAGGAAGTTGCCAGTACAACTGTTAGGTCTTCCAGAGTCTGGTTGTTTTTTAAAGACTCTGCCGATAACCCCAAAAAGGCCATTTGCACCACCTGCCAGGCCAGCATCAGCAGGGGTGGCAAAACGACCAGCCTGACCACCACCAGCATGATCAGGCACATGGCAGCAAAACACCCGACTTTGTGGGCCAAACCCTAGGGTCCAGGAACAGTGTCTGCGGGTGGCATCATTGCTTCTTCCGCTGTTGTGCATGCAAGCCAGTCACCTGTCCATGGTGCATGCGAAGATGCCTCCTGCCCTGCACCTGTTGTTGCACATTCTCAAGTAGCAGCATCAGGAAGCACGTCCATGTCCTTGTCGCAGCGCAGTGTTCAGTTGTCCATACCACAGTCTTTGGAATGCAAGCGCAAATATGCTGCCAACGCCCCACAGGCCACACTACTAAATTTTCACATTTCACGACTGCTTGCACTTGAAATGTTGCCTTTTAGGCTCGTGGAGACAGAAGCACTCCGCAACCTGTTGGCGGTGGCCGTCCCTTGGTACTCGGTCCCAGCTACCACTATTTCTCCCAGTGTGCCATCCCCGCATTACGCAAGCACGTGTCCCAAAACATTAGCCGTGCCCTCAACAACGCAGTTATTGGGAAAGTCCACCTAACCACAGACACGTGGACAAGTTCTTGTTTGCAGGGATGGTACATCTCACTGATGGCACACTGGGTTAAAATAGTGAAAGCCGGGACCCAGTCGAACCTTGGGACAGAACACGTCCTCCCGACGCCAAGGACTGCGGGCCCTAGGTCAATCAGGGTTGCCCCCACGGTCTACAGCTCCTGCACCTCCTCCTCCTCAGCCTCCTGCTCCTCTTCAGCCTCTATCTCCGAAATGATCACATCAGTCACAAGCTGGAAGCACTGTACCACTGCCTCAGCCAAGCGGAAACAGGCTGTGCTGAGGCTAATATGCTTAGGTGACAAACCGCACAATGCTGAAGAGTTGTGGACAGCTCTGAAAGAGCAGGCATATCTGTGGCTCACACCGCTGAACCTACAGCAAGGCATGGTCGTGTGTAACAATGGTCGGAACCAGGTGGCGGCTCTGAGGCGAGGTGAGCTCACACACGTACTATGCCTGGCCCATGTGCTTAACCTCGTGGTTCAGCGGTTTCTCAAATCCTACGTGGAGCTGCCGGATATGTTTGTCAAAGTACACCACCTGTGTGTCCATTTTAGAAAGTCACCTACAGCTTCCTCTGCCCTTGCCGTGTTACAGCAGCGTTTGCAGCTTCCGGCTCACAGACTGTTGTGTGATGTCCCCACGCATTTGAACTCTACACTGCAGATGTTGGGAAGGATTTGTGAGCAGAAGAGGGCAGTTGTTGAGTACCAACATCAATAAGGCCGTTGGTATTCAGTTCAGACTCCACACATAAGACCTCAGGAGTGGACATGGATGTCAGACATATGTACCACCCTCCAAAACTTTGAGGACTCCACCAAGATGGTGAGCAGCGATGACGCCATAATTGGCATCACCATCCCGCTTCTCTGTCTTCTGAAACGCTCTCTGCTCACAATCAAAAAGAATGCAATGCAGGCGGAGCACGATGAGATGGAACAAGGAACCATACAGGATGATTACACACAGCCCAGCCTCATCTCATCCCAACGTGGATTGGGTGACAACGAGGAAGAGGAGGAGGAGGGTGACAGGAGCTAGTTTCATGCGCTATAGACTGTACTACCTGCACAGCTGTCATACTCTCTGTTCAGCGTGGATGGCCAGAGGACAGAGAGGAGGAGGAGAAGGTGGAGAGCATGGTCAGTCATCCTCTTGGTGAGGATACGGATGTCTTGCCTGTTAGTAGTCTGGCACGCATGGCTGAGTTTGTTATGCTGCCTTTCCCATGACCCTTGCGTTCTCAAAATTTTGGGTGACTGTCATTACTGGTTGATGACACTTCTAGACCCACGCTACAAGGAGAACTTTATATCTCTTATTCCTGAGGCGGACAGGTCTGCAAAAATTGGGCTGTACCAGAAGGCCCTTGTTGCGGAACTATTAAAAAGTTCCCATCTGAAAACGCTAGCGGCAGAGGGCACACTTCGTTGTACAACCAAGGACTACAGGCGAGAGAGACAACTTGAATCCAGCAGAAGCAGGGGAACACTGTTAAAGTTCTGGGAGAGTTTTCTTAGCCCCTCCCATCGCACAGGTCATGAGGCGCGGGCTACTATCACAAGTTTGGGAAGATGCTGAGGGAGTACCTTGCCGACCGTAGCAACGTCCTCCGTGATTCCTCTCTGCCTTATAATTACTGGGTATCCAAGCTTGATACGTGGAATGAATTGGCTCTCTATGCCTTGGAGGTCCTGGCCTGCCCTGCCGCCAGCGTTTTATCAGAGCGGGTTTTTAGTGCCGCTGGTGGAATTATAACTGATAAGCTCATCCGCCTGTCAACTGAAAATGCTGACAGGCTGACTCTTATAAAAATGAACAAGGGCTGGATTCGGCCAGACTTCTCAACACCACCGAATAGCAACGTAAGAAACTCAAATCCAGTGTCTTTTCTTGGGAGGTGTATTCCCATGCAACTTTTCACACCCACACATGGGTATACGCTTCCTGATTTTGGCTATTTGCTCTTGTCCTCCTCCTTCTCCTCATCCTCCACCATCATATCACCAGGGTGACCGTGGTCCGTGATGCAACACCCACATAATTTTTTTAAAGGGTGTTTATGATGCCGTAAAAAAAAAAAAAAAATTATACAGTAGGTTCATGTATACCCCCCAGGGGTAAATGTTTGTCAGCCCATACACTTAGTGCATGGGCATTACAAGTATAGGAGGCCCGCTCCTTTCTAATGGGAACATTTTTTTATGAGGCCATCCTCCACGTCTCTTCCAAGGGGCATTGGAGTGCCTCCAAATTTTTGGCAACCCTTGCATTCACTGCATAGGCCAACACTATGGGAGACCCACTTCCTAATAATGGGAATATTTTTTATGAGGCCCTTTATGTCTCTTCCAAGGGGCATTGGAGTGCCTCCAAATTTTTGTAACCCTTGCATTCACTGCATAGGCAAGCACAATGGGAGACCTACTTGCCAATAATGGGAACATTGTTTTCAGGAGGCCCTCCTCTAAGTCTCTCAAAGGAGTATTGGGATGCGTCCAAATTTTGGGCAGCCCTGCCACTCACTGCATACGCAATAACAGTATAGGAGACCCACTCTTTAAAAATGGGAACAATAAAACATAACCGGCTGATGGCTCTCTAAGAATAGTAAAGGCCTCCTGATGGCCCTATAAAAATAGGCTTTGTGACTTTCAGAGTCCCTCCTTCATAAATGAAACACGATGTGTTTGATGATATCTCACACACCACATGGCCAGATAAGGTTGTAAAATGTTAAAATGACATTTCCTGGTGAATGCATTTGTCACGGTTGAAAGCAATGTAAAAGTGAAAGAACACATCAAAAATGCTACGTGTGAACATAGCCCAAGGTGTGGAGGAGCATTTTTGTTTTTGGTTATTTATTTTGCTTTATATACAAGTCATTACCCTCGACATGATGTTCCTTAACATATTTCCCAGGAAAATCCATTTTGGTTTTGTTTTGGTATGTTATATTGTGAATCCGTAAAAGTGGTGTAGTACTCTGACAACGTTGACAGAAGTGACCTCTGAGTCAGAAATGCTTCCAGGAGTCTTCCCCATGCTGTCCCCATGTCATTTGAGCACTGTTCCCATTGATTTGGGCAATTTTTTGGTCCTCTGCAGACCGCCGGCGGGAGCCGTCTGAAAAATGCTCAAGTTTTTCATAGACTTACATTGGTCTCGTTGCTCGGGTCAAGAACCCGAGTATTCCAATGTGCTCGACCCGAGCATCGAGCACCCGAGCATTTTAGTGCTCGCTCATCACTATTAAGGAGTTCTTAAGTCACAAACAATTATCATCTATTCAATACTGCCAGAATCCTCACAATCACTAGAAGAAGGCACACCAGTCTTTGATTTCCCTTGGCGAATGATGGCAAGGGCAGTTTAAACGTTGCAGCAGTTGGACTTCCACAAATTTTGTATATATTTCTTATCCAGTATTACGTGATCATCTCATGTGATTGGAAATGAGAGATTAGTAGTAAAAACCTGTCCACAGATTTCCATTTAATTGTTCAGAGAGTAGAATTATGTAGAGGTGGAGAACCTGATTCAAGTGATGTGTCACTTACTGGGCTGCTTGCAGGAATCTTTATAAAATCATTGTTTTATCAGCAGGCGATTATCACTAGGGGACTAGGAAACCCCCTGCCAGGTAGTCCAACCACTACCCCACCACTGATTGGCAGCTTTCTGCCTATCAGTGGTGTGGGTGGGATTATACAGGGCTCAGCGTTCAGAAAACTGGTAGATCTGCAGCAGATAAAAGTGTTTAAAACTACAGCAAGCACTAAAATAATTGATAAATCATGTCAGGTTTCTGTCCCTACATCAAATTGCTCTCAGATAGGGTAGCAAAAACTTGGAGACAGATTCAGTTTAACGTAAAGTTATTCTTAACATATTAACACCCACATTTACTAAGCTCTTTGACAATGTAAACTTTAAATATATCATTGTGGTGTACACTGCATAAGACAGTTGGCACATTTTGCTAGGACTTAGATATCATTCTGTTAATTATGCTAACTCTTAGTTGGCTTACTTTAGATCGGGGGCAAGCAATTAATTTTCTCAAGGAGCCACATGAGAAAATGTGATTGTTGTATACAGCCGAACAAACATGCTGAACTTTATTTTGCTCAGTATATTATTATTCTTATTCAAATTCTACTTGATGTTTACAGAGATTTTTTTGTAATTCACTATTGTGTAGTCTCAGCATAATGGAAGTCGCTGGCCACAATTTTTCTGAGCTGCAAAAGGCAATCAAAATAATAATAATTAAAAAAAAAAAAAGTATACTCAGCTCTCCAGCCCCTCTGCTTCTAACCACCCATCGCATTTTCTGATCGGCATCGGCATTGCTGAAAGTCCCGGGCCAAGGCTTACAGGTTTGCTAGGTCTGAGGGTACTGCGCATGCACTCACTAAGGTTGCAGCCCATGTTGAGATGTATGATACAAATTCACAAATTGGATTTCCTGGGTAAGAAAATTTGAATTTTGCTTGATAAGATCATCTCTATAAAAAAAAACTCCAGTAATTTATATGGTTTTGATTAAAATTCATAACTCATACTGCTTCTGTTATTCATCCTTTAGTATATATAATATGTAGAGATGTACCTTGATCAACAGCTCTCCCAACACAGTATGATACCAATAAAGGCCCCTAATAGTATGATGGCTTCACAGCTGCCAACACTGCATAATACCCCCACAGCTCCCCAAACAAAGTATGATACCCTCACACACCCCTACATAATGTGATATCCCCACAGGCCTCACAAAGTATGATACGGTCTCAGACCCAAGCACAGTATGATGATCACACACGCAGTCTGGTGCTCCTATAGCTCCCAACACAGCATGATACCATCACAGCCTCCCACATAGTATTATGCCCCTACAGTTTCCCACACACTAAAAGCCCTCACAGCCGACTAAATAATGATACCTTGACGGTTCCCAACAAAGTATGATGTCTCCATAGTCCCACCAAACAGTATGATGTCGCCATAGTCCATCTTGGCTTTGGCTCTGGCTCAAGAATTCATCAGAAACATCCACAAAAACTACACATGCGATATCCGTTCAGAAGAGAAGTCAGTTTGTGTATTAACTGTGTGCACAACAGATTGTACAGTGATCAATTTAAGTCAGTAGACTAATTTCCATGATAGATTGTTTTCGCACAGTTGGAAAATCGAAGTATACACCAGTCTCTCTTGAGTATCCTAATTTAAGTTGCATTGAATGGCACATAGCGTGTGTACCCTTCCTTGAAACAAACAAGCTGTGCTGCACATGGACATTCATATGGATGCAGTCACATTCACAATTTGAGGACAGAAGTGGCTGTAGCCATTAAGCCTTCATGAGAGTCGTGAAGTAGAATGTGAACTCTACAGTTCTACAAATTACACAATATAATTGTGATTATGCGTTTGCTCAATAATATAACATGGTAATATTAGAATCAATGTTAAAAAACATCTCCCCAGACCTGAGGATAATAAAAGCATTCTTGGCATGAGAACTTTTTTACATCATGTGAAAGTTTGGGTCCTGCTTCAAGTAAAGATACTTCAGAAGTTGTCTCTTAATATTGTCCGTCTGGCACAAACACGGCAGTATCTGCAGTGTCATTGACTAATCTTGACAATACTGGAGTTTGAGGAAAAACAAATCTCAGTATTTGGAGACTGACAGTCAGTGCAAAGAGTGACCTGTTAGATGAGAGTCCCCTGGGCTGCGTTTCATGTTCATGAAAGCCATGCTTTTTTGTCATAACTCAGCTTGTGAGTAGAGGAAAAGACGTCTCCTTTAATAAAGGCTCAAAGAAATATCATTTTTATCATGTTGAAGTGCAAGAAGTATGTCCTATATAACTAGATTACTACTGTTTCCTTTTTTTAAAAATCTGGTAACTAGTCTTTTAAATGATCTCATTAAACCATTGGTCTTTATATGATAATGTAGTACCGTATAATACTCCTTAATGGATTCAGTGGTACATGCACCATAAAAGGTAATTCTGTGATTGAAGTTAGAATATTCTTGCTGTGATATGGATAGTTTAGAATCATACAATATGCTGAAAATTATAAAATTACACAACTTTAGTTTGATAAGGTTATATTTACTTCAAGCCATTTTATTTTATACTCCTATTCATGGTCTGCGTGATTGTATCTGAGTTACAGTTCTAGACACAGCCTCAGGAAAATAAGAACTTGTTTTCCAGTACCTGGCCAGCCCCCTTAACAATTATATAATACAGTACAATAAGTTCCCTTCCTACTCCCTTCTTTGTATATACACCTGTAGACTTTAATTCCATAAGGGCAGGGTCCTCTCCTTTCTGAGGATAACTTCCTAATCACTGGGAGTTCCAAAAATCATGTAGATAGTGGTAACTTCTAAATTTGGAAAAAATCTTCTAATTTTCCTGACATTGGACATACTGGTACATCCTATTTTGAAGTGCATTCCCACATATGTGCCTCAGGAGCGAGATCTGAGAGGCAGAGAAGGAGGTAATACAAGGGCGGGCCATTCAAGTAAAAGAGGCTTGTTTTTCTGGGCACAGCGCCGCTCTTTTTTTCTTTTCCATACCCCAGGCATCCGGGACGCCTGCATCTTGCTTCACTTACACTTTCCCGCTGAGGAGCCCCCTCACTTCGTCACTGCAGTCCTCAGGAGCGAGATCAGAGAGGCAGAGAAGGAGGTACTGGTAATAGGATACAAGGGCCGGCCAGAGGGATGTGCTACCACTCTGATAGCCTTGGAGACAGGGAGGGCTTATAAATTACCATAATTATACGCATTATAAGATGACACCCAGCGTATAAGACGACTCCTGACTTTTGAGAAGATTTTCAGGGGTTAAAAAGTCATCTTATACGCCGGAGAATACTGTACTTATTCTTTTTTTTAATTGATATGACTATCTGTTTTAAGGGCTTAAAAATTCAAAGTTCGAAAATTGCAAATTTTTCTACATTTTCACCAAATTTTATAAATAAATGGAAATCATATAGTTAACCACTTATATTAAGTTCAATGTGTCACAAAAAAACAGTCTCTAAATCATGTAGACATGTTGAAGTATTTTAGAGTTATTACCACATAAAGTGATACTGGTCAGAATTGAAAAATTTGCCCTTGTCAGGAAGGTGAAAACAGGCTTCGGTGGTAAGGGGTTAAGCTAAAATGTTTGCTTACAGGGTCCTTGGTAGGCAGAACATTTTAACAAAATAGTTATCAATGGACTAGTTGCCAATGATACTAAAGGGAGTTGATTATATATGAGGCTCATGTACTGTGAAAATCTTTGTAAGAATGTTTGTTTTATCTTTAAATTAATATCATCATTTTGAGCCCAGCTTCAAGGGGTTGTCAGGTCAAAAGTGATAAGTCTGCAGTCACTTTGCGCTGTGGGGATTCGCCAGTATGAGACCTGGTAACGGAGGGTATGTATGTGTTATACATACCCCCGGCCAGTGGGCCCGGCCTCGTTCTCCATACACTTGTATTGAGCGAGGCCGAGCCTTCTAGTTGGATGCGCCCACTGGCCATCCAAGTCATTATACGGAGCGAGGCAGGGCTGAATGGCCGGGGGGTATGTATAACGTATACATACCCGCCGGTCCTTGGTCTCATACCGGCGAATCCCCGCAGTGCATAGTGGCTGTGCTGGGGGGATTCATACGTCTGCAGTCACAAAGAGTGACTGCAGACTAATCACTTTTGACCGGACAACCCCTTTAAGAGTTCATCAGTCCAAGTGTTTTCTAACCTTTTGCTGGCCCACTGCAGTTCAGCTAGTGGCTAACCGGACATAATTTTAGTGGATTTGCAAAGAGTGAATTACAAAAAAAAAATCTGTGTTCTATAGAATAAGGATTTTTAAAAAATTTGAATTGAATTCAATCCATTAGAACAGCTTCATCCAACTTTACTGGTGACAGATTCTCTTTAATGTGAAACTCATTAGTTTAAAAGAAAAGATTGAAATCAGCACAATTGTCTCACATGTGCTAAAATTTCTCCGAGCCAATGTGCTGGCCTAATCAACAATTACCAAAATTGTTCAGATGCAGGTAACTAAGTGAGCTCACATCCTTTTGTCACTCACGGACAAGTGATATTGGATCATTTATCTCAATAAAAAATGACAAAGTCTAATCATTTGATTTGATTCTCTTTATTTTTAGGACTTGTGTAAAAATCAGATGATTTTTTTAGGTCAAATTTATGCAAAAATATGTAAAATGATGAAGGATTCACAAACTTTCAAGCAGCACTGTACATATATCAGTAAAGTTGAAATAGAATATTACTGCATGGACCAGGAAAGTAAGAAATCTATAGTACCTACTAAGGTGTCCAGTTCAATTAAATCACTTACATAGAGGGATTACAGCTCTGGAACCATAATGTTGGGATGTCATTTTAAATTCCATCAAATATTTGTTATTTTTTCAGATTACTTGACAACTTAACAAATGTTTACAAACATTACTTAGCTGTAACTTATGATTTTTTTTCCCACAACCACCCCAGTATAAAAACAAGTAACTTTATATGTACTTGTCTCTCTGTCTAGGATTAATATCTAAGCCTACTTCCAAGAATCCCTTTTTAGCAGTAGCTAAGCTATGTCTTACTCAAGACCTGTTCACAGACACAAAAATTATTACTTTGAGAATGCATATGTTTCGCTCTGATGCAGTTGTTAAAGCTAAAGCAAGAGAAAAACAGCATAAGAAAGATTTTACTTGTCCTTTTTTTTTTTTTTTTTTTGATATGGCGTTGCATTTTAAATAATGTTGGTGTATTTGTTCTCCTTAAAAGTATTAATTCCCCTTGAAAAATCCTGCTGAGTATTGAGTCTTACAGGCAATGCTGCATGGGAAATGAAAACTACATAAATTGATTAAAAGACAACCTAGTACCAGTTGTCAATAAAATGAACACATAATAAAGACAGAATACAGAAAACACAAGCTGTAACCCTATACAAAATTCATATGTTACGGCAGGTAGAAAAGTATAGTAGGATATGGACCAAAGGCCAAGGCCCCACTACCAGTATTCGATCAGTATTCAGTCAGTATTTTTTCTCAGGAGTGGGAACCAAAACCAGTAGTGGGTGATAAATGAAGAATTGGTGACTTGTTTCTATTATATCTTTTCTCTGATTGTTCCTCATCTGGTTTTGGCTCCCACTCCTGAGAAAAAATACTGACCGAATACTGACCAAATACTGATAGTGGAGCCGTGGCCTTATTATATAAGCATTATTATATAAACACTGTAAATTCAACAGATAGCAAGCAACCAGTGGTAAGTATTAAAACATATCTTTTATTTTTCACTTAAAAAATGTCCAAATACTATTAACACCTAAAATTGTGCCTACGTTGACACAAAAGTGTGCGTGCAAAATAAAGTGCACGTATAATACAAAGTGACACAACAAATATCATACACAGAGATCGAAGATAAGTTTTCTTGCATTCTAAGGTATATATTAGCCTGCTACAGTAGGCTATCATTTACTGCTGGTTCTCACGACATAGTGGGGTGTGCATTATCATTTCCTCCCGCATTGTTTTTTGAGTATTTGCTCTATAGAACGTCATCAATTTTGAAGAAGTATAGTCTTGTCACTGTCACAGTGGGTCTGAATATACCCTAATCTGTGAGACAGTATTGCTTGTCTAATTGTGATGTAACTTGACAGTATAGGGTACTATTGCTTCAGAGACGGGATTCATATATTGTCTTGCAGTCTGAGGTATATATCTTAGATCTCTGTGCATGATATTTGTTGTGTGTCACTTTGATTGCACATGCACTTTGCACGTGTCACTTTATAATGCACACACACTTTTATGTTAACATAGTCACAAGTTTAAGTATTTATAGTATTTGGCCATTTTTAAAGTGAAAAATTAAGTTATGTTTGAATACTTACCACTGGTTGCTAGCTATCTTCTTTTTTTTTTACTTTTATTTATTTTTTTGGGGCATTTCTTGTTCATTTACTGTGTATAGAACAAAAAATAGTAACAGATATAATAAACTGAAGAGACCCCACCAAAGATGCCTAAAAAGAGTGTTTAAAATACATGTCTGGTTTTACTAGTCAAGAAAACTCTGAAAAACATTTATGTAAAGGAAATGCTACAATATTTTACAGGAAGTTTTTAAATGATGTATATTTGTATATACATTTTTGATGAGAAATTCTATATACACAGCATGATGGATTTAAAAAAATGCCTCTGCCTATTGACTAGCAGCAAACATCTGGCTGCAGCATTTTTACTAGTCCTAGTAGAAATGTTGTGAAGAATGCAATTAAACTATGAGTATCTGAGCTACTGGCAATGTCTCAGTAATAGAAATCTTAACACCAACCAGCTATAGCATTTAAACCTGTCTGGACTCTTTGGTTCATTAATGACTATACAAGCTACATATACTGGATATTCTATGTGTAATTTATAAGTGCGGGCTACACAAAATTTAAGCAAAAATAGGATTTTTGTAAACACTATGTAAATTAGTACTATGCAAATTTTTACAGAACTCCTACACAATGTAGTGACCTTTTCTATCACAGTGCAGTCGGTCATTCAGAGTTTAAATGGGGGGAAATTGGTTTTGGTAAAAAAAAAAAAAATTCTGACCTTTTGTGCTAAGACAACCAGACAGCAGTGTGATGCAATCTAATAATCCTTGAGGGATAGAATAATACTAGGACATAATCTCTTCAAGCTGAAATCACAATACACATTAATAAAAACTAGAAATGCAATAAACATTAAGATCTAAAAACAACACAACAGACATTTTTTATTTAATTCATTCCCTCTGCCTTGGAGCATGCATTAAATGAGTTGGTACTAGTGATGAGCGAGCATGCTCGCTACTGCTCGGTGCTCGCCCGAGCATATCACTGCTCGAGATGCTCGGCACTCGCCGAGTATTTCCGGGTTGCTCGGGCGGGAACTCTGGTCCCCTCCCTACATGTTTGGCGCACTTTAGAGAGCCAATGAACATGCAGGGATTGCCTGCCATGCACTGTAATGCCGTAGCCATGTTGGTTGTGGGCATTACAGTGATTGGCTGGCCGCACAGAGTCATCAGGTCTGGCGCCGCCATGCTCGTCACAGTCACTCCGGATCAGACAGTGTAGGGAGAGCTGCTGCTGTGTCAGGGAAAGATTTGATCATGTATTAGGTAGTGTAGGGAGAAATACCATACATTACACATATCCATCTTAACAAACAGTCCTTCTGAGGACTAATCCACCTGCAGAGATATCAGGCAGGCAGGGTGTATAGGCAGGCGGCGTATATAGCAGACTGCAGTGCATATAGCACAAGAGGCTCCATTCCAATTCTGCCTTCTGCTGCTGTTAGATATTTCTATACAAAGGCCCAGGTGTTATGATCTGCAACAAGTACTAAGGAAAGATAAGGGAAAACTGTCCCTAGAATAAAACTAAACTGAATCCCTACGATGTAGCGGGCTGCCTGTTCCTAGCGAACAGACCCGCCTTAGTTCTCGGCTAGTCTGAATGAAGACCTATAGCATAAGGGGAGGGGTCCCTAAAAGGACTAAGGGCTGGAACAAAAAAGGGACTCCTCCTAAACAGAGAAGTTGTTGCAGAACACAAAAAGACAAACAGACAAAAAGTACTAGAGGTCCCATAAGGACCAAACGAACTGACAGAGAAAGGCACAGAAGCACCTGGCTAGAGAAACAGTTAAACACTGAAGTCCAGCACAGCCAAAAGGGCAGAGCTGGAATAAAAAGGCAGATGGTCACGTAACCGCAAAACACAAGATGGAAAAAACAAACAGGAGGGTTCTAACAGTACCCCCTCTTTTATGAGGATCCTCCGGATCCTCCAGGCCCAGGCCTATCCAGAAATCTCTTGTGGAAAGCTTTAACAAGCCTAGGAGCAGAGACATCATCTGTCCTCACACAGGAGTTGTCTTCGGGATCGAAACCCTTCCAGGAGACAAGATACTGTAATCTCCCTCTATGCCATCTAGAATTCAAGATACAAGAGATTTCATATTCGCTGTCTTCCACCACAGGAGGAACTGTGACAGTGGCATCCCTATCTGACACATCAGCCTTTTTCAACAAAGAAACATGAAACACGGGATTAATCTTCCAGGAAGTAGGGACATCCAACCTAACAGCAGACAGGTTAACAACCTGAAGCACCTTAAATGGACCCACAAACTTAGGACCCAGTTTTTTAGAGGGAATCCTCAACCACAGGTTCTTTGAGGACAACCAAACCATGTCACCCACAGTAAACAAAACCTCCTTACGTTTCCTGTCAAAATACTTCTTGGACTTCTTGCTAGCCTCTTGAAGGTTGCAACGTACATTAGTCCAAACTCTCTCCAAATCACCGGAAAAATCCTCCTCCTCCGGCACCGCCGACCCCAATTTGGAGAACGAACCAAAAGACGGATGTCTCCCAGTACAACAAAAAAAAGGAGAACACCCAGCAGAGGAGGATGTATGATTGTTAAGAGCAAATTCTGCGAGAGGTAGAAACTCAGACCACACCTCTTGATTGTCCGCCACAAAACAACGCAAAAACTGTTCTACATCCTGGTTCTTTCTTTCAGTCTGTCCTTTAGACTCAGGATGATAAGCAGACGAAAATAACAAATGTACTCCCAATCTGTCACAAAAAACACCCCAAAAGCGAGCCACAAACCGAGGTCCTCTATCAGAAACAATATCCGTGGGTACGCCATGGAGCTTGACAATCTCCTTAACAAACGCCTTAGGGAGTGTCTTGGCGCAGGGCAACTTAATGAATGGAACCAAATGACACATCTTACTAAAATGGTCCATGACCACCCAGATGACAGTAAAACCCTCGGACACAGGTAGATCAGTAATAAAATCCATTGTGAAATGCATCCAAGGCGCACTAGGAACCTCCAGAGGGCAAAGCAACCCCGTAGCAGGAGTATGTGAAGCCTTTGACCAAGCACACACTGTACATTGACGCACCCACTTGATGACTTCCTTCTGCCATCCAGGCCACCAAAAACTGCGACTGATATGTCTCTTAGTCTTTGAAATTCCTGGATGACCTGCCAACCGAGACTCATGACACTCCACAAACAAATCTCTCCTAAAGGCTCTAGGCACGAACAATCTCCCATGGGGAGTGTTAGATGGAGAATCATCTTGAGCTTTCAGAATCCCATTCTCCAAAACGGAGTCCAATGCCGCCACCACAACTCCTTTCTGTAAAATGCTCTCCTCCTCCTCGGCACCGACCATAGGAGAGAAGCTGCGAGATAAAGCATCGGCTTTAACATTCTTAGTACCAGGGATATAGGTAACAGAAAAATGAAACCGAGAAAAAAAAGTGCCCATCTAGCTTGACGGGCATTCAAGCGCTTGGCAGCATCCAGATAGATCAAATTCTTATGATCTGTGAATAGGAAATCTAGCGCCTTCCAAAAAATGACGCCCATGTTCAAACGTGAGTTTAATAGCCAGCAACTCCCGGTTTCCAACATCATAATTCAGTTTGGTTTCCGAAAAGAAGGCACAAGGATGTACTCCATCCTTGTTCTCCTGAGACAAAACTGCTCCGACCCCCACCGATGAAGCATCGACCTCGACCAAAAACGGCTTGGGCTCATCAGGCTGCATAAGGATAGGGGCAGAACTGAACCTTTCTTTGAGATACTCAAACGCTTCAATGGCCTCAGTAGTCCACTGGACCGTATTCGCACCTTTCCTGGGGAGATCGGTCAGAGGCTTAACAATTACAGAAAAATTCTTAATGAATTTCCTGTAATAATTTGCAAAACCCCAAAATCTCTGTATAGATTTTAGTGTTGAGCGAGCATGCTCGACACTGCTCGGTACTCGCCCGAGCATCATGCTACTCGGGATGTTCGGCAGCACCGAGCATTTCCGGGTTACTCGGGCGGGAGCTCGGGTCTCCGTCCTGCATGTTTGGCGCCCTTTACAGAGCCAATGAACATGCAGGGATTGCCAGCCAGTCACTGTAATGCCGCAACCATGTTGTTTGTGGGCATTACAGTGATTGGCTGGCCGCACAGCGTCACCTCGAGTATTTAAAACCGGGCGCCGCCATCTTGGACACAGTCGCTCCGGATCAGACAGTGTAGGGACAGCGCTGCTGAGCTAGGGAGAGATTTTTCCTGCGAAATAGTTAGTGTAGGGTCTGTAAAGGCTGCAAGAACAAACAAACAGTCCTTCTCAGGACTAATATCCATCCCAGATATCAGGCAGGCAGGCTGGCTGTATAGGAGTCGCAGTGATTATACCAGCAAACGCTGCATTACAGTCCTGTGTGCTCCTGTTTCTGAAATTGCTGGACTTAGCTCCAGGTCTCAGGGGCCAGTAAAAATCCTTTTTTTTCATCTAAATCCTCTTTTTTTTTTCCCCTCCTTCACACTGTACAAATACCCATCTTATTAACCGATTGCAGTCCCCCCCCCCCCCCAAAAAAAAGTGTGCCTCTGATTTTTCCGACACATATATCTGTTGAAAAGAGTCTGGTATAGGCCACAGAAACGGAAGTGTGGTTTTGCATTTCCACGGGTCAAATCTCTGTAGTGTCCATTTTTGGGCCTTTTGTATAAAAAAAAAAACAGTTTGAGTGTGTCGCTCACTGTTCAGCCACAAATCTATATATTTAAAAAAGTCTTGTATACAGCAGTAAATTATAACTATGGTTTTGCTGTTCCACGGTAAAAAATCTCTATTATTCAGGTTTTGGTATTTTTTCCGTAAAGAAAAACAGTAATAGTTTATCCCTGATTGTTCTGATTGTTTAAAAGAGTCGGGTGTAGGTTCTAATTTCCTTTTTATTACCCTTTTTCTATTAATAGTGCGAGTGTAATCTATTTTACTTCCTTTACAATGGGCAAGGCGGGTGGCAAGGGACGTGGAAGTGGACATCCTGGTGATGGTGCGTGCAGAGGACGGGGCCGTTGCCAAGGTGAAAATGTGCCACAACCAACAGCCACATCTTCTCGCTTCCACTTCTTGACCGAATTACTAGGGAAGCACAGAACAACACAAGCATTGCGAACTGATCAGTGTGAACAGGTTATTAATTGGATAGCAGATAATACTTCCAGTTACCTGAGCACCACCACCTCCGGTCTGTCTTCCACACGGTCAAATGTTAGTAGCCGTGAGTCTCGACCGCATACTCCTCCTCACCCTGATGCTCCTTCCTCCCACCATGCCGAGTGTTGTCAGACAGCAACTGATCCCACACTTGGACACTCTGAAGAGCTGTTCACTGGTCCATTTCCATATTTGCGCCCCTCGCCTGCTCCGCTTGAAGTGGTGGAAGAGGAGATCCCATGTAGCGATGCTCAAATATTTGCCAGCATCGACTTCCTGTGGCCGTGGCTGTTCAATTTGTCACAAGAGGTGGACGATGACTAGACACAATTGCCAGGAAGTGAGGAGGAGGATCGTGGTGCGCAAGTGGAAGAGGAGGAGGTGGTAGATGATCTAGTAACTGACCCAACATGGCAGGAGGACATGCAGAGTGAGGCCAGCAGCACACAGGGGGAGGGAGGCAGAGTACCCCAACAGGCAGGAAGAAGCAGTGTGGTGGCCGTAGACAGAAGGTGGGCAACCATTCCCCGTAACACCAACACGAGGGACGTTGCCAGTACAAGCGGTAGGTCTTCCAGAGTCTGGAATTTTTGTAAAGACTCTGCTGATAACCCCAAAAAGGCCATTTGTACCACCTGCCATGCCAGCATCAGCAGGGGTGACAAAACTACCAGCCTGACCACCACCAGCATGATCAGGCACATGGCAGCAAAGCACCCGACTTTGTGGGGTGAACCCCAGGGTCCACGACCAGTGTCAGCGGGTGTCACCACTGCTTCTTCCGCTGTTGTGCGTGCAATAGAACCCCCTGTTGTGTGCGCAAGGCAATCCCCTGTCTATACTGCATGTAAAGATGCCCCCTCCTCTCAGTCTTCACTTGTTATGGCAGTTTCTCAAGAAACAGCATCAACGTCCACGTCCACGTCCCACCACAGCGTTCAATTGTCCATATCCCAGACCTTTGAAAGAAAGCGGAAATTCGCAGCTAACGCCCCACAGGCCACAGTCCTAAATTCACACATTTCACGACTGCTTGCGTTGGAAATGCTGCCTTTTAGGCTGGTGGAGACGGAATCCTTCCGCAACCTTATGGCGGTGGCCGTCCCTCGGTACTCGGTCCCCAGCCGACACTATTTTGCCCGGTGTGCCATCCCCGCACTACACAAGCACGTGTCCCAAAACATCTGCCGTGCCCTCAACAACGCAGTTACTGGGAGAGTCCACCTGACAACGGACACGTGGACAAGTGCTTGTGGCCAGGGACGGTACATCTCCCTGACGGCACACTGGGTAAACATAGTGGAAGCCGGGACCCAGTCAGACCTTGGGACGGAACACATCCTCCCCACACCGAGGATTGCGGGCCCTATGTCAGTCAGAGTTGCCCCATACAGCTCCTGCGCATCATCCTCCTCCTCCTCCTCATGCTCGGCCTCCATCTCAGATATCACCACATCAGTTACAAGCTGGAAGCACTGCAGTACTGCCTCCACCAAGCGGCAACAGGCTGTGCTGAAACTCATAAGCTTAGGTGATAAACCTCACACAACTTGTGAGTTGTGGACAGCTGTGAAAGAGCAGGCAGATCTGTGGCTGAGACCGCTGAACCTCCATCCAGGCATGGTCGTGTGTGACAATGGCCGTAACCTGGTGGCGGCTCTGAGGCGAGGCGAGATCACGCACGCACCATTCCTGGCTCATGTGCTTAACCTCGTGGTTCAGCGGTTTCTTAAATCGTACCCCAAGTTGCCAGATCTGCTCGTGAAAGTACGCCGCCTGTCAGCTCATTTTCGCAAGTCAGCTACAGCTTCCGCCGCCCTTGCTGTGTTGCAGCAGCGTTTGCAGCTTCTGGCACACTGACTGGGGTGTGATGTCCCCATACGTTGGAACTCTACCCTCCACATATTGCTAAGGATTTGTGAGCAGAAGAAAGCAGTTGTTGAGTACCAGCTGCAACAAGGCCGTCGATATTCAGGTCAGACTCCACACATAAGACCTCAGGAGTGGACCTGGATGTCTCACATATCTACCATCCTGACAAACTTTGAGGAGGCCACCAAGATGGTGAGTGGCGATGACACCATCATTAGTGTCAGCATCCCACTTGTCTGTCTTTTGCAATGCTCTCTGCAGAGAATTAAAGAGGAGGCATTGCAGCCAGAGTATGATGAGATGGATCAAGAAGCCGTAGTGGGCGATTACACACAGCCCAGCCTGATCTCATCCCAACGTGCATTGGGGGACAATGAGGGAGAGGAGAAGGAGGAGGAGGAGGAAGAACAGGAGCTGGTATCATGTGCTGTAGACGGTAGTACCTCTACAACTCTCATACCGTCGGTTCAGCGTGGGTGGCCTGAGGACAGGGGGGGGAGGAAGAGGAAGAGGAGGAGGAGAGCATGGTCAGTCGTCATCTTGGTGAGGACACGGATATCTTGCCCGTTACCAGTCTGTCACGCATGGCTGACTTTGTTACGCTGCCTTAATCGTGACCCTCGTGTTGTCAAAATGTTGGGTGTCAGTCATTACTGGTTGGTGACACTTGTAGACCCCCGCTACAAGGAGAACTTTCACTCTCTTATTCCTGAGGTGGAGAGGTCTACAAAAATGGGGCAGTACCAGAAGTCCCTTGCTGCAGAACAGTTAAAAAAATTCCCATCTGAACACGCTAGCGGCAGAGGTCACAGTTCGTTGCTGCCCAACCTAGGCGTACATGCAAGAGAGACGCAACTCCAATCCAGCAGAGGCAAGGGAACACTGTCAACGTTCTGGGACAGTTTTCTCAGACCCTCCCTTCGGACAGACCCTGAGGTGCGGGGTATTCTCACAAGGAGTATAAAGTTTCAAAGGATGGTGAGGGAGTACCTTGCCGACTGTACCAGCGTCCTCCGTGATTCCTCTGTGCCTTTTAATTATTGGGTATCCAAGCTGCACACTTGGAATGAACTCGCTCTGCATGCCTTGGAGGTCCTGGCCTGCCCTGCCGCTAGCGTGTTATCGGAGCGTTTTTTTAGTGCCACTGAGGGAATTATAACTGATAAGCGCACTCGCCTGTCAACTGACAATGCTGACAAGCTGACCCTTATCAAAATGAACAAGGGCTGGATTGGGCCAGACTTCTCATCACCACCAAATGACAGCAGAGTAACAAAGTCAAATCCACTGTGTTATTTCGGGAGGTGTATTCACATGCACCGCTTCACACCCACACATGGGTATACACTTCCTCATTTCGGCTGTTTTATGCTCTTCTCCTTATCCTCAGCCTCCACCACCACTATACCACCAGGGTGACCGTGGTCCATGTTGCCATAATTGAACGTTCCTCCATCCTGGTTTTTGTCAGCTTTTGCTTGGAAGGCATAAGCAAATACTATGGGAGACTTACTCCCCAATAATGGGACTAATGTTTGTAATATGCTGTACTGCATGGCTCTTGTAAGGGGCATTAAAGACGTCTTGTTAATCTACTGTGACCTCCACGTCTCTTCCGAGGGGCATTAAAACCGTCTTGTTAAGCTACTGTGACCTCAACGTCTTTTCCACGGGGCATTGATATTGTCTTTTTATTCCACTGTAACTTCCACCACTCTTCCAAGGGGCATTAAAACAGTCTTGTTAAGCTACTGTGACCTCAACGTCTATTCCACGGGGCATTGATATTGTCTTTTTATTCCACTGTAACTTCCACCACTCTTCCAAGGGGCATTAAAACCGTCTTGTTAAGCTACTGTGACCTCCACGTCTCTTCCAAGGGGCATTGAAATGTTGTTTTTAATTACCTTACCTCTAATCTCCACGACTCTTCCAACGGGCATTGCATTTCCTCCTAATTTTAGTCAGCTTTTGCTTTTCAATGCAAAGGTGAAAACTAAGGGAGACACACTCCCCAATAATGGGTAGAAGGTTTTTAGTACGCTGTAATCCACGACTGTTTCAAGCGGCATTGCAGTTCCTCATAATTTTTGGAAAGCCTTCCATTCCCTGCTTAGGACAACAGAGCACAGGAGACCCAGTTGCTATAAATGGAAAAAAAGGTTTAGTTAAGGCCCTCTGACCTCCATGTCATTTCCAAGGGGCATTGGAGTGCCTCAAAATTTTTGGTAGGCATTGCACTCACTGTATGCCCTATAACTGTATAGCCGAACTGCTCCTTTTGTTACAGAAACATATCCTACAAGACATATGTGGTTGACTTGCCTGATATTGATGTGAATGGTCCCTGTTCCTCCCGCTCTTACTCCTTTGCCACTACCTCATCCATCATTTATCAACTGAAGCTTTGTTTTAACGGGAGTCATAGAACTTGGATAGTAGCAGGAAAACATCCAGCAATCCTCGGAGGAGGTAGGATATGCGCCAAAACGCTGACCACCTCAGGCCTAGCCGCTACTACATACATGTGCTTGCATTACAACAAAACAAAGCAGATGCTAACTTCTATCATCCTCATCATGCTCCTCACCTTGGCACTCTCAACTCCTCTGATGGAGAAGCCAGGGCCCACCGGAGGAGTCGGGCTCTATGGTGGGCTCGTCCAATGCTGCCCAAAAGCAGGCCAGACTAAGAAAAGTGTGTGGGGATGTTCCGCGGAGATATCGGGGTGGCTGGGGACCGTTTATGGACACCCGGCCGCCCCAAGGTGGCTGGGGACCGTGTGTGGACAACCCGGCCGTGGGGCGCCTGGGGACCGAGTGTGGACACCCGGCCGCCCCCTGGTAGCTGGGGACCGAGTGTGGACACCCGGCCGCCGGGCGACTGGGGACTGAGTATGGACAAAAGGGCCGCCGACGCAGCAATGACATGGTGGCCGGCGTTTGCCTCCTCATGCCTAAAAGGCCCAATTTCAAGTGCAAGCAAGCTAGCAGTATGGTATTGCAGCCTGGGGGTGGGTGGGTGGCAGGTTGCACACTTACGCTTGCATTCCAAGAAAACAAAGCAGATGCTAACTTCTATCATCATCATGCTCCTCACCTTGGCACAAACAACTCCCCTGATCCAGAAGCCAGGGCCCACCGGAGGAGTTGGGTTCTCTGGTGGGCTCGTCCAATGCAGCCCTAAAGCAGGCCAGGCTAAGAAAAGTGTGTGGGAATGTTCAGCAGAGAAATCGGGGCTGCTGGGGACCGTTTAAGGACACCCGCTGCCCCCAGACGGCTGGGGACAGTGTGTGGACACCCGGCCGCGGGGCGGCTGGGGACCGAGCGAGGACACCCGGCTTCTGGGCTGCTGGGCGGCTGAGGACTGAGTATGGATACCTCGCTGCCGAAGCAGCCTTGAGGTAGTGGCCAGCTTCGGCCTTCTCAAAACTAAAAGGCCCCATTTCAAGTGCAAGCTAGCAGTATGGTATTGCAGCCTGGGAGTGGGTGGGTGGTCGGCTGCATATTTGCGCTTGCAATGCAAGGAATGGGGGAGGTACAATTGAACACTGCCCTGGGACAAGGACTTGCACGGGGATAGTTGCAAGTCTGCATCTTCTGATGCGGCAAGGATCACTTCTGATGGGCACACTTTTAGGCAGTGACCTGGGAGTCAGAGATGCTTCCAGGGGTCGTCCCCATGCTGTCCCCATGTCTTTTCAGCACTGTATGCATGTGTCACACAGCACATGGCCAGATAAGGTTGTAAAATGTTATAATGACGTTTCCCGGTGAATGCATTTGTCACAGGTGAAAGCAATACAAAAGTGCAAAAACGCATAAAAAATGCTACTTGTGAACATAGCCCAAGGTGTGGAGGAATATTTTTGTTTTTGGTTATTTATTTTACCTTATACACAAGTCTTTACCCTGGAAAAGAAATTCCTTCACATATTTCACAGGAAAAAAGTTTCACTTTCGTTTTTGAACGTTTTATTATGAGCCTGTAAAAGTGGCTTAATACCTCTGACCACGTTGTTGACAACAGTGACCTGGGGGTCAGAAATGCTTCCTGGGGCGATCCCCATGCTGTCCCCATGTCATTTGAGCACTGTCATTATCGTTTTGGGCACTTTTTAGGCTTTCTACAGACTGCCGGAGGTGCCGCCGCAAAAATGCTCGGGTCTCCCATAGACTAAAATTGGGCTCGTTGCTCGGGTCGAGCACCCGAGTATCATGGCGAGCTCGGGCCGAGCTTCGAGCACCCGAGCATTTTAGTGCTCGCTCAACACTAATAGATTTCAAACCAATAGGCGTAGGCCATTCTTGCACAGCCTGAACCTTCACCAGGTCCATTTCAAAGCCCTTGCTGGAGACAATGTAGCCCAAAAAACTAATTTTCTGCACAGCAAACTCACATTTCTCCCGCTTAGCAAAGAGTAAATTATCACTCAATAACTGCAAGACTTCACGTACCCTCTGCCAATGGGACACTAGATCTGGTGAATAAATCAAAATGTCATCCAAATACGCAACCACATTCTTACCAATCAAAGGTCTCAGGATGTCATTAATAATGGTCTGAAAAAATGCAGGTGCATTGGTAAGACCAAATGGCATCACCAGATTCTCAAAATGACTTACCGGAGTGTTAAAAGCAGTTTTCCATTCATCACCCTCCTTCACTCGTAACAAATTGTATGCCCCCCGGAGATCAATTTTAGAGAACCACTTGGCCCCCACCAACTGGTTAAACAAGTCAGGAATTAACGGCAATGGGTAGGAATTGCGTACGCTAATCTTATTAATTTCACGAAAATCCAGACATGGACGTAAACATTTTTTTTAACAAAGAAAAATCCAACTGCCACAGGCGACTTAGAAGGTCTAATGTGACCAGCAGCCAGGCTAGTCTGTATGTACTCCTCCAAGGCCTTTCTTTCAGGGACAGTCAGATTAAACAAGCGACTCTTGGAAAGAGTAGCTCCAGGAACAAACTCAATGGCGCAATCATAATCCCTATGAGGAGGTAAAACTTGTGACTCCTCCTCTGAAAAAACCCTCTAAAAATCTTGAATAGATACAGGTAATTCCCCTTTTTCCACAGCCTCAATGTGACCATTACAACATTTATAATAGCACTTCGGACTCCAAGACTTAATCAAATTAGTAGACCAGTCCAGCAAAGGATTGTGCAGTTTTAACCAATGCAATCCTAGAACGACCGGAGAGGGTAAATTGTCTCGCCCCCTGGGCCGTGGGGCACTCGGATCCGGGCAATAGGGGGAACGATGGGAGTAGTAGTGGCAACCCTGTTCCGTGGCTCAGGGTGGTCAGGCCAGTGGTAGTCCGTTATGTGCTATTGATAATGTCCGACTACGCCACCCGTGGATTTGCGGTCATTAGGTACCGCCGCTGCAAGGCAGACCGCTGGGGCTGATGAGGTGTGCAGCTGGGATGGTGTGACTCCCCACGGGAAGAGTGCGGCCCCAGGGCAGTGTAGTGGATGGTGGGAGTGATGGTGGTGAGAGTCCCAGTACCGGTAGTGCTGGAGGCGCGAAGGAGCACACAAACAATAGGTTGCAGTCCAGGGTCTTTACTGAAACAGGTAAACTGACCCATAAACAGTCCCAGCTAGGAGGGGACCTGGATGTCTGAGAGCAACGGGGAAATTGGCCCTGGTCAGGGTGAGGGTGTAGGCCTACCGTGCTTTCTGCGCTCCTTCTGGCTATCTCCTCGTTATAGGGTAACAGCCCACGTTTCCAAGCTTTCCGTGTATTCTCGCCTGTATGGCCTGCGACGTGAGTTCCTTTCTGCTCCCAGCCTTGTACGGCTTTACTGGTCTCTTCGGTTGTGGCAGGGCCTCCAGGCTTCTTAGGCCAAGGAATATACAGTCCCCTGCGAACTGGTTATCTGCTGGGGGATGTAGAATCCTCCCAGCCTCAGACACCAAAGTCTGGTAAAGTCAGTCTTTTATCTGCCAAGACAGGCTCTCTTCGCCTCTTGTCTCTGGCTTGTGGCTCTCCTCCTGCCACACTTCCTCTTAGGTGCAGTGCAACTGTCTGTCCCTGCTCTGCTCTGGGACAAGTCTCAGTGCTGAGACAGGCCATCAAGTTCTCCCTAACCCTGCCCCCAGCACCAGCTTTTTTATAGGGGCAGCCTGCTCCCCCTACTGGCCTGAGACAGGAGGCATTGCATGCTAATGTTCCCCTGACTAGAGAACCTCCCCCTTGCTCTCAGACACAGCTTTAATACATTTTGTGGCATCCAGGCCAGGGTGACACATTCCCCCCTAGTGAAATTTAGTACTCCGGGACTAAACAATAAACAAAGACAATATGAAAACATTAATAGACAAACAACGCACAAATTGAGTTCTTAAGGTCACAGTGTGGCCTGTGACCGGGTGTCCATATCACCAACCCAACGGGGAGCCTTAACCAGGTGGGGGTCTGTCCTACCCCAAGTCCTTTACAGTCTTAGTTCATTCCTGGGTTAGGCTCCGAACGCAGTCCATACCAGGTCCTGGTTATAAAAAGTCCATAACCTGTGAGTCCTTACGGTAGCTGCAAGAAACTGAAACACAGAATTACCAAACATGCATGTAACTTTGCAAACAATTCAACATTTGGCAACAGGGTTATTTACAATCTTAGTACACTCTATATTTTCCAGCGAGCGGGTATCTGCCCTTTTGTGCTCCTGGTTGATCTACGTAGCCCACTGTCTGGTGGTGGACCAACCTGGCTTTCCCCACTAGCGTTAAGGGTACAGCTACCAGCTGGGTGTACAGGTAGGGCAGGCAGCTGTCTGCGGGTCCTTTGGCTTACCGCAGGCATGGCAGGCTCACTGTCAGCAGAGGGTTGACTCTCCTGGGCTGCTGGTACAGGCTCTTCTGCCTCTGGAACCGCTTGCTCCTCTTCACCTTCCAGCTCTGGTGTTGGTTGTTGCTGTGCCGGTTGCAGGAAATGCAGGACAGGTACCACTATGGCATCATTTATGCGAGTCCAGGACTGAGGGAACTCTCCGAGAACGGTGCTGATCATTTCTTCCTTGTCCTCTGCGGGTTCAAGGTCACTCTGATCCTCTTCTGCACTACGGAGTTGCTCGGGGCACCTTTTGAGGTGGTCTCTGGAGACGACACTAGTGGTTTCTCCTCCATCCTTGGTGATTACGCACACCTTTGGGTTGTCGTGGTCAGACTGCAGTACGGTGTAGGGTTCCCTTTCCCACTGGTCGTCCAACTTATGTAGCCTTCTCTTCCGCTTTAGGACTTGCTCACCAGGTTCTAGGGGACCAGCAGGGGCGTGTTGATTGAAGAGTTTTTCTTGCCTCTCTCTCACCTGGGCCAGGCTCTTCTCCACACTCTCCTGTACCTTCTTGTACTGCAGTTGCCTTTCCGTATCCCAGTCTGCATCTGGGGAGGTGTCCTCAGGTATTAGGACTCCCATCTCCAGGTCTACGGGCAGCTTACCTGGTCTAGCTCGCATCAGGTAAGCCGGGGTGCAGTTTGTAGCATTCACCCGGATATTGTTCTATAGGTCTATCAGGTCCGGCAGTTTTTCTGGCCACAGGCTGCGTTCCTCCAGGGGCAACGTCTTCAGGAGATCGATAACTATATTGTTCATCTTCTCACACATCCTGTTGGTTTGGGGGTGGTAAGGCGTTGTACGAATCTTCTTACAGCCATAGAGGTTGCAGAACTCCTGGAAGATTTCAGCCTCGAACGCTGGACCCTGGTCTGTCAGGACCTGTTCCGGATACCCGTGTGGACGGCAGAAATATTGCTGGAAGGCTCTGGCCGCTGTTTGGGCTGTCAAGTCCTTTACCGGGACCACCACTAGAAAACGGGAATAGTGGTCCACGATTGTCAGGGCATAGATGTATCCAGACCGGCTTGGAGCCAACTTGACGTGGTCTAGAGCTACCAGCTCAAGAGGCTGCGTGGTGACGATGGGCCTCAAGGGTGTCTTCTGGCTGGTGCGGTCCTTCCTCCTTAGGTGACAAGGGCCACAGTCTCTGCACCACTTTTCTACAGCTCCTCTCATGCCGACCCAAAAGAACCTTCCTCTTAGCAGGTACTCCAGTTTCTTCCAACCGAAGTGTCCCGCTCTGTCATGGTAAGCCCCCAGGACCATAGCTGCATCCCGCCTTGGGACCACGACTTGCCAGGTCAGCTCGTGCGTCCGGTGGTTAACAATCCTTCTGCACAACTTGCCTTCATAGAGGAACAGCTTGCTCTTCTCCTTCCATAGCTGCTTGGCTTCCTCTGGGGCATCTGGATCTAAGCGGGCGTCTTCCCGGGTCAGCAGATCTTTCACCAGGCGGACTGCAGGGTCACTATCTTGGGTCTCGGCCCAGCTGTGGTGAGGTAGGGGATTGATCATCACAGTTGTTAGATCCTCCTCCTTCACGCGGTGAGAGTATTGAGCGGCTCCATACCGGTGAAACGCGGGGAGTTCTACCTCCTCCAGCTCTTCTGGGTCTTCGTCACCTTCAGGTAAGTGAGGCATTCTTGATAGGGCGTCAGCGTTGGGATTGGTTTTGCCCGCCCGGTACTTGATCACGAAGTCATAGTTGGAGAGACGGGCCATCCACTGCTGTTCTAGGGCACCCAGTCTTGCATTGTCCAGGTGTGTCAACGGGTTGTTGTCCGTGTACACGGTGAACTTTGCAGAGGCCAGGTAATGCTTGAAGCGTTCCGTCACGGCCCACACCACCGCCAAGAATTCTAGCTTGAAGGAGCTGTAATTCTCCGGGTTCCTCTCAGTGGGCCTCAGCTTGCGGCTGGCGTACGCGATCACCCTTTCTCTGCCCTGTTGGTTTTGGGACAGTACGGCTCCCAGTCCCACATTACTGGCGTCTTTGTGGAGAATAAAAGGCTGGCCATAGTCAGGGTAGGCCAGGATCTCATCCCCCGTGAGGGCCATCTTCAACTGGCGGAAGGACTCCTCTTCCGGTTTATCCCACTTGAAGGGTGGCTTTTGACTTCGGGACTTAGACTGTCCGATCAGGAAGTCCTGCATAGGAGCTGCCATCTTAGTGAACCCGGGGATGAACCTTCGGTAGTAGCCTACCAACCCGAGAAACTGTCTCGCCTCTTATGTTCGAGGGGCTTGGCCAGCTCTTGATTGCCGTGACCTTCTCAGGGTCGGGGGCCACTCCTTCCGCGCTTAGCACGTGCCCTAGGTACTGGACCTTTGGTTTCAGCAGGTGACACTTCGATGGTTTTACCTTCAGGCCATAGCCTGCCAGGGCTTCGAACACCTCGGCCAGGTGCTTTAGGTGGTCCTCGTAGGTCTTCGAATAGACGATCACGTCGTCCAGGTAAAGGAGGACCGTCTCGAAGTTTCAGTGCCCTAGACAGCATTCCATCAGTAGCTGGAAGGTCCCTGGTGCGTTGCAGAGCCCGAAAGGCATACAGTTGAACTCGCTCAGTCCCATCGGTGTGGTGAAGGCGGTCTTCTCCTTGTCAGCCTCTGCCACAGGAACCTGCCAGTACCCGCTAGTAAGGTCCAAAGTAGAAAAGAAGTTAGCAGATTTTAGTGCGGCTAAAGACTCCTCTATTCTAGGCAGCGGGTATGCGTCTTTGTGGGTGATACGGTTGATTTGTCTATAGTCCACGCACATTCTCATGGTGCCGTCTTTCTTTTTGACCAGAACCAAAGGGGCTGCCTAGGGGCAACAGCTGTCTCTAATAACCCCAGCTTCTTTCATCTCTCTTAGCATGCCCTTTGCGTTCTGATAATGTACAGGGGGTACAGGTCTGTGCCTCTCTTTTATTGGTGGGTGGCTCCCGGTGGGGATGTGGTGTTCTATCCCCTTTACTCTGCCGAAGTCTAGCGGGTGCTTACTAAAGACTCTCTCGTACTCCTGTACCACCCGGTAGACTCCTTGTTTTTGGTGCAGGGGAGTGGAGTCAGCACCCACATGGAGTTTCTGGCACCAGTCCTCCTTTTGTTTCTGGGAGCCATTACCCTCCGCCTGTGGAGATGGAGGCAAGGGTTCCACGGCCCTGATAGCTTTGTGTTCGACAACAAATAGTTTGGCGAGTGTAGCGTACCTGGGTAAGTGTACTTCCCTCTCCCCAATGTTGAGAATGCGGATGGGCACCCTCCCATGACGGACATCAACCACCCCCCGCGCTGTCAAAATGGTGGGCCTGCTGTCCGAGTACACGGGTTCTACCATGGCTTGGTAGTCTCTACCTCTCAACCCGATTGCAGTCCGACACCAGATCATCATTTCACTTTTGGGAGGCATGGAAATGGGGAATGGGTCACTCAGTCTTACGCTACCGATCTCACCACCAGACCGTTCTACCTGCTGCCGTCTCATCAGGGCTTTTATCTCCTTGTTGAGGACTCTCTGTTGGCTGGAACTAGCATTCACTGCCACCTGTTGTAGAATTACAATTACCTCTGAAAGACAATTTTCAATTACGTTAGTACCCACAGTTATTTTAGGGTGACTTTCACGACGGTCAATGTCCACAGTAATCACTCCCTGTGCCGGTAGTTCAACTTTACCAATTTTAATGGTCATCTCCTTGAACCCCATCTGCGGCACGGGTAAGCCATTACTGGCGATGATGCTCAAGTTACTGTCTGGATACCGTGTGATATCAGCATCAGTCCAATACTGCTTAAAAAGTACATAAGGGATAGTGGTTACTTGTGACCCAGTATCCAGCAAGGCGCTCATGGGGATACCGTCCAGCACCACGGGTAAAACCGGGTGCCCCCCAACGTACTTATTACACCAATTGATAGGGCCTGGTGATCTTATGCCTGGGGGTTGGCCCTCTGCCCCAGGTTGGACCCGTTTAAATTACAGTACCTGGAAATGTGTCCGGGCTGGTTGCATCGACGGCAAATGGGCTGTCCATCCTCTGCGTAGCGGTCTGTGGGCCTCCCTCGGAACGACGGGATCCTCCTCTGTCGACGCCACAGGACATCCTCCGGACTTGAAGCCGGCTCGATGGGTCTTGACGGGTCCACTTGCAACGCCTGGACGGTCCTGGTCAATGCAGCGACGCTCCTGGTCAGCTCCTGGACTTGGTGGTGCAGGTCTTTCGACGGGGCTTGGTTCAGGGCTTGTGCATCAGCCCCCACGGGGTCCATAGAGGAGGGCGTCCCCTCCTGGTGGTAGGTGAGAGCAGGGCGCCGGGGGTTTATAGCGCCACTGGTTGCAGATTCACGGAGCACCCTTATGGCCCTGTCCTTAAATTGGGCAAAGGTCAGGTCGGGGTTCTGAAAGAACATGAGGCGCAGCTGGGCCCTGTGGGCGCTGGACAGCATACCTTCTATGAATTGTTCTGTTAGCAGTTTATCCGTTTCCTGCACACTGCCAGGTTCAGTTTGTTGGATAGCCTTCAAGGCTTCCTGCAGATTTAGGGCATAGTCTCTGATGCTGTCCTGTGCCCGCTGCTTACACCCATAGAGCCTCATTTTAATTTCAGCGGAGGTACGTGTGTCAAAGGTACCCCGCAGCCGGGCCAGAACACCCTTCACAGTTCTTTTCTCCTCAGTGGGCCATGATTTTACCTCCCGCTGGGCTGCGCCAGTTAACTGCCCTGTTAATATGCTGACCTTCTGTTCCTCTGTCAGGGGGTAAACGTGGAACAAACTGTATAGCCTTTCCTTGAAGTCAGTTAGGGCATGGGGCTCCCCTGAGTATTTGGGCAGCCAGGCCGCTCCAGGGATGTAGGGCAGGGAAAAGGGCATCACCGCTGCTGCAGCTGCGTTGGTGGTAGTGGGGGCCTCTGTGTCCGACATCTTCCTCCCCCCTAGTCAAGCGTGGCCTACCTTCCGACGATCCTCTTCTGTAGGCCGCGGCTCCGCTGCTGCTGCTATGGACGAGGACCTGGCGTCGCGTCCTGATGACGTCAGCGTCGCTCTCTCTCCCTTCCAGGACCTTGCGCAGCGTCGATGCGTGGGGCGGAGCTTCGGATCTCGCGCGGTTTTGACGTCCACGCCCCTCTTCTTCCCGCGCGGCGTCCTGAAGATGGCGTCCGATGGCGGGAAGCGGCTGCGGATGGCGGGAAGACGGCAGAAGATGGCGGGAAACGACCCAAGATGGCGTCCGATGGCGGGAAACGACTCCGGATGGCGGGAAACTTCGCCACAGGTAAGTACAAAAGTCTCTTTCAGGCACGCAGTACCCGGTGGTTGCGGGCACGAAATCCTGCTGACTACGCCAAAGCTGACTCGCCCCCTGGGCCGTGGGGCACTCGGATCCGGGCAATAGGGGGAATGATGGGAGTAGTAGTGGCAACCCGGTTCCGTGGCTCAGGGTGGTCAGGCCAGTGATAGTCCGTTATGTGCTATTGATAATGTCCAACTACGCCACCCGTGGATTTGCGGTCATTAGGTACCGCCGCTGCAAGGCAGACCGCTGGGGCTGTTGAGGTGTGCAGCTGGGATGGTGTGACTCCCCACGGGAAGAGTGTGGCCCCAGGGCAGTGTAGTGGATGGTGGGAGTGATGGTGGTGAGAGTCCCAGTACCGGTAGTGCTGGAGGCGCGAAGGAGCACACAGACAATAGGTTGCAGTCCAGGGTCTTTACTGAAACAGGTAAACTGACCCATAAACAGTCCCAGCTAGGAGGGGACCTGGATGTCTGAGAGCAACGGGGAAATTGGCCCTGGTCAGGGTGAGGGTGTAGGCCTACCGTGCTTTCTGCGCTCCTTCTGGCTATCTCCTCGTTATAGGGTAACAGCCCACGTTTCCAAGCTTTCCGTGTATTCTCGCCTGTATGGCCTGCGACGTGGGTTCCTTTCTGCTCCCAGCCTTGTACGGCTTTACTGGTCCCTTCGGCTGTGGCAGGGCCTCCAGGCTTCTTAGGCCAAGGAATATACAGTCCCCTGCGAACTGGTTATCTGCTGGGGGATGTAGAATCCTCCCAGCCTCAGACACCAAAGTCTGGTAAAGTCAGTCTTTTATCTGCCAAGACAGGCTCTCTTCGCCTCTTGTCTCTGGCTTGTGGCTCTCCTCCTGCCACACTTCCTCTTAGGTGCAGTGCAACTGTCTGTCCCTGCTCTGCTCTGGGACAAGTCTCAGTGCTGAGACAGGCCATCAAGTTCTCCCTAACCCTGCCCCCAGCACCAGCTTTTTATAGTGGCAGCCTGCTCCCGCTACTGGCCTGAGACAGGAGGCATTGCATGCTAATGTTCCCCTGACTAGAGAACCTCCCCCTTGCTCTCAGACACAACTTTAATATATTTTGTGGCATCCAGGCCAGGGTGACACAAAATTATCTAATACAACCGAGTCCAAAATTTCTTGGTGAACTCCATTGATAGTTAGGGGAAATGCAACAAACTTGTGAGTAATACATTGCAAGGGAGTGTTATCAATTGCAATCACAGAAATAGGTGATGACAAAGGTTTGGATTTCAATTTAAGGTTTTCCAAAAACCCTTTATCAACCACATTAAGTGTTGAACCACAATCCACAAATACCTGAAATTCAATCAAATTTTCCTGCAGAGTAGTACTCCCAGAAAGAAATACTCCTGCAGAGCGTAAATAAGCTATACAGGCGTAACTGATTTTTTTTTTTCTTTACTTAAACGAAGCTCACAATACTTAATCAAATGGTCAGCTTTACCACAATAAAGACACAATCCCTGGGCGAACCTCCAGTCTCTTTCCTAAGAGGGGAGCGACTTCACCCCAACCTCCTTCGGTTCTCCGCCGTCAGAGCAGATTTTCTGGAGACTAGGACCTGGCATTACAGGAGTCTTTACCTCATTCTGTCTAAATCTCAGTCTCCTATCCACACGAACAGCTAATTGCATGGCATCCTGCAGAGTCTCAGGTGCAGGGAATGCAATTAGCAAATCCTTAACCCTTTCACTCAGACCAGCAGGAAAAAGACATTTTAGAGCTTGATCATTCCATTTAACCTCTGAGGCCCATCTTCTGAAGTGTGTGCAATAATTTTCAACATCACCTGACCCCTGATTCAAACGCCTGAGTTCTGCCTTAGCAGATGAGATTCGATCAGGATCGTCATAATAGCCCCATAGCAGAAAAAAAATTCTTCTACAGACCTTAAACAGGGATCATTAGGTTGGAGAGAAAAGGCCCACCCCTGTGGTTCTTTGCGCAAAAGTGACATAATAAAACCAATGAGCTGTTATTCATTCCCTGAGAACCTTGGTTCAAACAAAAATATAACAAACAAGCATTTTTAAAGGAAAAAAAATCTTGCTGTTTACCATAAAAAGCATCAGGCAGTCCTACCTTGGGTTCCACAAAATGTGCTTAAGAACAGCTACGTGTTGGACGCCTCCAGAGACAATCCCTGCAAGCGTTGAGCCAAATCCTGGATGGAAACCATACTGATCCCCGAATTTCTTTCCTTTTAGTTTTTTTAGGCTGGACTTACTGTTATGATCTGCAACAAGTACTAAGGAAAGATAAGGGAAAACTGTCACTACAATAAAACTAAGCTGAATCCCTACGATGTAGCGGGCTGCCTGTTCCTAGCAAACAGACCTGCCTTAGTCCTCGGCTAGTCTGAACGAAGACCTATAAAATAAGGGGAGGGGTCCCTAAAAGGACTAATGAGTGGAACAAAAAATGGGACACCTCCTAAACAGAGAAGTTGTTGCAGAACACAAAAAGACAAACAGACAAAATAAGTACTAGAGGTCCCAGAAGGACCAAACGAACTGACAGAGAAAGGCACAGAAGCACCTGGCTAGAGAAACAGTCAAACACTGAAGTCCAGCACAGCCAAAAGGGCAGAGCTGGAATATAAAGGCAGATGGTCAAGTGACCGCAAAACACAAGATGGAAAAAACAAACAGGAGGGTTGTGTCACCAGGTCTCAGGGGCCAGGAATACTTTTCTTTGGATCTTAATCCTCATTATTTGCTTAAAAAGGAATCCAGAGAACACCGTTTTTGGGAGAGGTGCTGCTGCATCAGGGACAGATTTGCTTGTGTATTAGGTAGTGTAGGGAGAAAAACCATAAATTACACATATTCATCTTAACAAACAGTCCTTCTGAGGACTAATCTATCTGCAGAGATATCAGGCAGGCTGGGTGTATAGGCAGGCAGTGTATATAGTAGACTGCAGTGCATATAGAACAAGAGGCTCCATTCCAATTCTGCCTTCTGCTGCTGTTAAATATTTCTATACAAAGGCCTAGGTCTCAGGGGCCAGGAATACTTTTCTTTGGATCTTAATCCTCATTATTTGCTTAAAAAGCAATCCAGAGAACACTATTTTTTCTGTGCCATTTGCTTGTTGGCACTGCAGAATACAGCCAGGTCCTTTCCATATTAGAGCGCTAGAAATCCAGCTATTTAAAACTGTGTTTTTTCCGTCAAACGGATCACATATACGTTGTCAGAAAATGCTGCCATTTCTGGCCTCCATTAAAAATTTCCTTTAGTGTGTCATTGAAGCAATTCACCGCAGTTTGCTGTTCAAACTACTTACCTATAGGCTAGGTATTTAAAACTCTGTTTTCTTATCACACTGATCACATATAAGTTCGCTCCGAACTCAATCATTTGTAGTGAGCGTGGAAGATACTGTCCTCCATTTAAAAAGAACCTGAATACCTACCTCTTCCGACAAGCCTACAACCTGCAGTAACCACCGCTCCACCACATTACTGCATGACCTCCTCTACCCCCACCTACTGTATCCTCACCCATCCTTTGTAGACTGTGAGCCCTCGCGGGCAAGGTCCTCGCTCCTCCTGTACCAGTCGCTGACTCGTTTTGTTAAGATTATGTAAATGTTTTTGCTATGTACAGTACAGACCAAAAGTTTGGACACACCTTCTCATTTAAAGATTTTTCTGTATTTTCATGACTATGAAAATTGTACATTCACACTGAAGGCATCAAAACTATGAATTAACACATGTGGAATTATATAGTTAACAAAAAAGTGTGAAACAACTGAAAATATGTCTTATATTCTAGGTATATATATATATATATATATAATGCAAAAAACCCCAGGGAGAAAGAGGACTTGAACTCTAGTGCCATCTATTAAATGTAGCAATCCTAAAAATGAATATTGACCCTTTAATGAGCCTTGCAACATGACTTAGGCTAATCAGCCAAACCACACACTCTATTTGAAGACGTGTTTCGAAAAAAACATTAGCTAATGTGAGGGAGGCCTTTCTATGCTTAGGAGTTACCCATAGGTAACTTTTGTGACCTCATAGACTACTATAACAGCTTGCTCTTGGAGTGATATTTGTTAGTCGACCACTCCAGGGACACTGTCTGCAGATTGGCTATTATCCTAAGTCACATTGCATGACTCTTTAAAGGGTTGATTGTGACTTGTAGGATTGCTGCTTCCAATAGGTGGTTCTATAGAGTTCAAGTCCTCTTTTTCTATAAAGAGGCAATTTGCATACTCCATTTTTACACTATCTGTTTAACTGTGGACTGGTGGAGTGCAAACTCTTAGGCTGCATGCCCTCTATGCTTTTTTCAAGCATTTTTGCCGAAGAATTTCGGCAGCAAAAACGCTTGGTAATACGTGTCCCATAGTCCCCAATGATGATCCGCATGTGCTGTGCACATGCTGCAGAAATTTCCGCTGCGGATTATCATTGCGTAAAAATGCGCAGCATGTCCATTAATTTTGCGGACACGCAGTGTAATTGCCGCCATTGACTTGCATTGAACATGCGGATATTATGCAATTCTATGTGTGGATGGTACCCGGGTTTGGAGAAGAGGAGACTCTCCTCCAAATCCAGGTACCATAGAACCTGTTAAAAAAAGAATTTGAAATAAAAAATAAAGATTATACTTACCTTCCAATGGCCCCCGGTGTTTTCTCCGCTACGTCCGGTCTGTTGTATGGGTCGCGGTGGGGTGAAAGGACCTGCCATGACATCATTTAGTCATGTGACATAGGCGGTCGCGTGACCTGTCACTTGACTAAATGACATCATGGCAGGTCCTTTCGTACCACCGCGATCGATACAACAGACCGGACGCAGGGGAGAAAAGACCGGGGGCCATCAGAAGGCGAGTATAATCTTTATTTTTAATTTTTTACCATTCTTATTCTTTTTTTTTTTCTTTAACTATTACTTGGTCACACTATATAAGTCCATGCCGGTTGCATGGATTTATATAGTGTGACCAAGTTGTCAAGCACTTTTCCAAGTGATGCTAAAATCGCTTGGAAAGCACTTGATAACCCGCATGCGGAAATGCATGCAAAAAAGCTTGACAAACGCTTCTACCTGGCAGGAAAAATGCATGTAAAATCCGCATGCGTTTTTCCTGCCAGGGAGAAGCGGAAAAAATATGCATTTCTGCATTGTGGGCACTTAGCCTTAAGAAATGATTTTGTAACCTTTTCCAGTCATATAACCATCAATAACGCTTCTAAGGTCCTCAGAAATCTCCTTTGTTTTGGCCATAATATACTTCCACTTACAGATATGTGATATTTGTCATTTTTTCATTGAGGAAAATGATCCCAGTCCAATATTTTGTTTTACTTATTTTAGATTTGTGTTTCAGATCTGATGTATTTTTACATTAAATTTAGGCAGAAAGGTGGAAATTTCTGAAGAAATCACAAACATTCAAGCACCACAATATGTATGTTTTATTTTGAAGTACTTCACTGCTTGAGAAGTCTCTTTTGTCTGTATTCCGGGTATGGAGATTTTTTTCATTCCAGAGACGAATAGATTAAGACTTTATGTCTGCCTTTGTATTTAAACTTGATTAGCATCTTTTTTAGAAGCTTATAATTAATTTGTATAGGGGCTCTGTTTTAGAAAGATTCATGTTGGTATTGCTTTTAAATAGGAGGCACTGGAGATCCTGGATAATTTTAGAACTTACTTTTTATACAGAAAATACAAGACAACACATGAGGATTTTATAAAAATATTTTCCTCAATATGTTAAAAAACATCTATTATCCATCTGCTGCACTACCTTCTGAGTGTCTAGCCAACAATTAAAATTAGTGAAAAAAATGTAGGAGCGAATTTTATTGTGCTTCACCGACCAGGAATGAGCCTGAGCTTATAATTGCCTGTCCACAATATAAGAAAGTTTCAAACTTTGAAATACCAACTTGATTGCATAGTATATATTATAGTGAGATCAAGAATTCATGTGCCAGATGGTGGTTAGTTAGAAATATAACTGTAGATCATAGTATTAAGAATTAGGGGCCAAATAGTAAATTGCAAGCTACTGGTAGATTTTAATGTTAATTTTAATGTCAGTTTGATTTATGGGGAGAAAGAGCTGTTTTCTTTAACCTCTTCAAGACCTTTGACATACACATATATCATGGTTGGGTAGGGGTTCTAGACCTTTGATATATTGGTATGTCATGGCGATCATACCCGAAACAGGAGCTGTGCCCACGTGATTGCCGCCGGGAGCTCCGCTTACGTGGTAGTCTAGCCCTGCCTGTCATTGCCAGGAGCAGTGCCTGAACACCCCACCCACTGTTTAACCCTCTATATGCTGTGATCGATGTCTATGACAGCATTTGGGAGGCTGGATGAGGGAGAGAGCTCTTTCTCCCTTCCGATCGGAGCCCCCGCGACATCATCGAGAGGGCCCGATCATTGTCATGATGACTTCTGGGTCTGTCAGCGATAGTGGCCTGCTTAGACCATGCCAGGAGCATAGTCTAAGACAATGTTCCCCAACTCCAGTCCTCAAGGCCCACCAACAGGTCATATTTTCAGGATTTCCTTAATATTGCACGGGTGATGGAATTATTACCTTGTGCAGGTGATGGAATTATCACCTGTGTAATACTAAGGAAATCCTGGTCTGTTGGTGGCCTTGAGGACTAGAGTTGAGGAACCCTGGTCTAAGAGACTTCTGTCAGTGCAGCACTGCTGCGCTACAGGTATAAATTGATATACCTATAAAATGAATTGCAATGCTGGTGCACTGCAATGCATTATACCAGAGATCAAAGTAATAAGTTAAAGTTCCATAGAGGAACTAAGTGAAACAAAGAGTAAAAAAAAGTTGACAATTTAAAAAAAATAAATAAATCACAAAGTAAGCTAAAACAATGAAAATACTATTATACCAATAAATAGGCATTTATGTAAAAAAAAAAGAAATATACAAAAAATACACTTATTTGGAATCACTGCATCCAGAAAGACCCATCCTATAAAACTGTCACACTAGTTAACCCATTCAATGAACACCGTAAAAAAAATGGCAAAAAACTATGCTTTTTCATCATACTGCCAAACATAAAGTAGAATAAAACACTATCAAAAAGTCGAAAGGAAATAAAAATGGTGTCACTGAAAACGTCATCTCATCCCACAAAAAATAAGCTACCATACAATATAAATAAAGAAGCTATAACTCTCAGAATACAGCGATGCAAAAACAATTATTTTTTATCTAAAATATTTTTTATTGTGTAAAAGCAGCAAAACATAAAAAAAATTACATAAATGTGGTATCACTGTAATTGTACTGACCCAAAGAATAAACCTGCCTTTTACCACAAGGTGACCGGCATATAAAAAACTAAACGAAAAACAATTCCTGTATTGCTGGTTTTTGTTCATTCTGCCTCCCAAAAATCGGAATAGAAAGCGATTAAAAAATGTTATGTGCCCGAAAATGATACCAATAAAAGTGTCAACTCATTCAACAGAAAAACGAATCCTCACATAACTCTGTCGTCATATACAGCTCTGGCAAAAATTAAGAGACCACGGCAAAATTTTCATTTTCTCTGATTTTTCTCTTTATAGGTATATTTTTGAGTAAAATGTACATTGTTGTTTTAGTCTATAAACTGTCTCTGAAATTCAAAGCTAAAAATTTTGTATTTATTTGCAGCAAATGATAAAGCGTCAAAATACTAAAAAAGAAACAGTGCTTTCAGACCTCAAATTACTCATGTTTTAACTCGGGAACAGTTCAGAAATCAATATTTGGTGGACTAACCATGATTTTTAATCACAGCTTTCATGCGTCTTGGCATGCTTTCTACCAGTCTTTCCATGCATTTCAATAGAAAACTGTTCAGTGGTCCCTTAATTTTTGCCAGAGCTGTATATAGAAAAATGATAGCTTTCAAAATATGGCATTGCAAACAATAAGGCTATGTGCCCATGATGCAGAAATGCTCCGGATTTTTCCTGAGCTGTTCTGCATCTCCCTGGCAGAAAAAATGCATGCGGATTGTACATGCGTTTTTCCTGCCAGGGACATGCGGATGTGAAGATCTCTTCACATGCATTTCTGCATGCGGGTTGACAAGCGCTTTCCAAGTGATTTTAGCATCACTTGGAAAGTGCTTGTCAACTTGGTCACACTATATAAATCCATGCAAACGGCATGGATTTATATAGTGTGACCTTAAAGAATGTTTAAAAAAAAAAAAAAAAAATTAATCTATACTTACCTTCCGATGGCCCGTGGAGTCTTGCTTCGCTCCGTTCTCCCATGTCGGCAGCTCGTGGTACACTGCACTGAAGGACCTGCCGTCACATGACTATGACGTCAGCGCAGGTCCTTCAGTCCACCGTGATCTGCCGGCAAGGGAGGACGAGCGCAGCAGGGGCCGTCAGAAGATAAATATAACATTTTTTATTTTATTCTTTTTTTTTTACAGGTTCTATGGTACCCGGGTCAGGAGGAGAGTCTCCTGTCCTCTAGACCCGGGTACCATCCGTACATTAAATTGCGTGGAATGTGTATCTACATATGCAGTGATGCGCAATTCATGCATTTCAATGCAAGTCAATGGCGGCGAAAATGCAGCACTTCCGCAAAATAATTGGTAATGCTGCGTTTTTTTCCGCAAAGATAATCCGCAGCGGAAATTTCCGCAGCATGTGCACAGCACATGCGGATTATCATTGGGGACCATGTCAGGCCTTCTACCATCCGTTTTTTAAGCGTTTCTGCAGCGTCTTTGCCGCTGCGGAAACGCTTAAAAAACGCATCGTGGGCACACAGCCTAAAAGGCATTTTTTAGTGTGTGACAGTAGCCAAACATAAAAATCTAATATAAATCTGGTATCGGTGTAATGGCACCAACCCGAAGAATAAAGTTTGTATTATCATTTATACCGCATGAGGAACTGCGTAAAAAAAAACAAAAAAAACAAAATTCTTGACATACTGTTGATTTGTTTATTCTGCCTCCCAAAGACTGCAGTAAGGCTCAGCTCAAATTTATCCTGCGCTCTACGCTGAGCTCCTGCATATTTCAGAGATTTACACAGAAACCACGGTGTAATTCCGACGGAGCCCCCAGCGGAAGATTCCATATAATTAGGCAGTTGGAGACATTGTGGATGCTGTTTGGCCTATGATCCGGAGGAATCCATCTTTTGAAGGACGCATAAAAGTTTTGTGCACCTCTGAAAAGGACACCATTTAATAGAGGCCAGGCGGAGTCCAGAGTAACTCAGTTGCCTCATTATAGTGAATGGATCCATTGGGGGTTTCATCTGAATCACGTAATTCGGAGATTTAGATGCAAACCCCGATGTAAGTGCTCAGCATAGAGCACAAGATAAATGTAATCCAAAATGTTACCAATTAAAGCTTCAACTCCATTCACAAAAAAAGCAAGTCCTCACTCAGGTCTATCATCTGTCAATGGAAACATAGGAGGCTTCCATGTTACTGGTAGTGTAGCACCCTGAGGATTCGGCTGCTACAGGGGTATTACACCTCACGCCAGAGGTGTGGTATTCCACTCCCGGGTAAGGATGGAGTGTGGAACTGAGCTAGTAGGCTGCATGCACTACATACATCCTATTTCCGGGGGACAGAACGACGGTACTCCCACCAGTTTATGTGCAGGTACGACAGCGTCTGTCCCTGGCTGGAGTGGGAGGGGGGTGGAACATCCCAGTAGTGTAGGGGCAGATAGGGGGAGTAGTCTGGGTAAAGATAGGAGCTCATTGGGTGCTGGTCACCTGAGCTCACACATAGAGGGAGTATATAAGGTGGGCACCATCTTAGAACAGGGTCAGAGTTTAGCCTGAGGAGCAGAGCAGAGGAGCTCAGCCAGGAGGGCTGACAGGGAGCTGTGGCTCCGGCTGGGCCCAGCTCCAGAGCAGAGCCTGCAGAGGGAGAGAGGAGAAAAGAAGGACCCAGAGAGGAGACAAGAAGGGAACCCCAAGATCCCAGAATAAAGACAAAAGGGTGAAGGGTTGGCGGACAAGGGTACCGGATCCCAAGCTGGCAGAGGCCAAAACCAACCTTAGCCAGGAACCGGAGGTCGTGGTCAGGATCTGCCACGACCCTCACCAAATCCACTAGAAAGGCACACCGAGTATAGGGTCAGGGAGCCCAAAGGAGGCTTGACCACCAAGAGACCCGAGGGAGCCGGCCAAAAGTGGATCCCTGGTGGGAACGGCCAGAGGAAGGAAGAGTCAGAAAGGAGCTCAGGACCACGCTCCGGAATTGCCTGGGGGTTGGCCGAGTCCAGGACCTGGTGGACGCAGCACGGCTCGGGTGGTCACTCAAGGCCAGAGTGACCAAGAGAACACCAGTAAGTAAAAACCCTGAACTGCATCTCCTGACTCTGAATCCTCTTTCTGCATCAGCACAACCCCCATCATCTACACCTGCTGCCCTGAGGCCATACCCCTCCCGTTGGGGGTTATACCATCACTGCTGCACATATACCACCGGCCTCAGTGGACTGCTCTGCAGCGGCGGCTTCAAAGCCGCACTCAACGGGTGGCGTAGTCGACAATCAAGATAACATCTACTGCCATAGACTGCCACTTAGTTTGACACCCTGGGCACGGACCGGGTCACCGCCACAAGGACTACTACCCCCATCGAGATCCGGCTCCGGGTATCCCCTACAGCACTGGCCCAGGGGGCGCGTCAGTAGCACAAAGGCTCTGGAAAAGCATTGTGGCTCCTTGCCCTTCAAAAGAAATCCAGCAAATTCTTCATTCCCAAATCCAAATGCCCCCCTCCTTTCTGATCTCCAGTGTGCCTAAACCACATTTAGCGTCCACATGTTTGACATTTCTGTAGCGATGAGAGCCTCCTTAATTTACGACATGCGTGTCTGCAGAAACACCAGCTGGGCACAATGTATGTGCACTACAACATACTGGGCACTGCAATGTACGGGCAGTTCAATGGCAGATTTGCAAGTTTCACTCCGAAAAATCCACTGATACTTGTTTTTGTAAAACACCCATGGAATCAAAATCGTCATTACACCTGTAGTTAAATTTCCAGAGGGGTGTAGTTTCCAAAATGGGGTCACTTGAGGGTGGATAATGCTCTTCTGGTACTCAGGGGCTCTATATATGGAGTCTGCAAACTATTTTAATTTGTTCTCCAAAAGTCAAATAGTGCTCCTTCCCTCCCGAGTCTCAGTGTGTGGCTAAGCAGCACTGATTTGCCACATATAGGGTATTGCCACATTCAGCAGAAATTGTGTGACAAATTTTGGTTCCATTTTTACCTATTTACCCATGTGAAAATATAAAATCTGGGACTAAAAAAATTTTTGTGGTAAAAATTAACCTTTTTCTTTACCGCCCAATGGTATAAAATTCTGTGACACACCTGTCTTGTCAATATGATCACTGCACCCTTAGATGAATTTGAGAGGTGTAGTTTGTAAAATGAGCTCAATGTACCATAGACACAGAAAACAAGGGTATTTGGTATACCCAGCTTGTTGCCCGAGCACCATGCACAAGACCTTCAAATCCCCACACACTTCACAACCGTGGCCTTCATATTTAAGTTTATGAAGAACCAATTCCAAGTTCTTGTAGGCTTCCTTCAAGCGTACGGAATGACCTACAGGGATGGAAGTGGCATAAAATTGCTTTGAAACTTCTTTTTGAAGAATCTATAAAAAAGATGCCAGTGAGCTGAATCATATTGGATTTTGAATTGACCCATCAAACCTTCGACATCGATGCAATAAACCAACTTGTCTTCCTGGGCAAAGTAAGGAACGAACTCCTTTTCACAATGTCTGAACCATGAAAAAGACACTCCTGGTAACAATAAATTAATGCCTTTGAGCCTTGATCCGAGTAACTCAGCGGCATCTTTGGGAAGATTCAAGTCTCTTACTAAATCCTTCATGTCCTCCTGGGAAAAAAATTTTGGTCTTGTATCATCTTCAAAGTAAGAACTTCATTCGTCATCTGGTTCAGGTATGTTTCCACCTTCATCAGAACTAGGTATCTCTTCCAAGAAAGCAGGGGACTTGGGTACTGGTATACCTGTGCCATGGGGGATGGGACAAATTGCTGAGTGAAGATTGGGGTATGAAATGGAAAGCTACCATTTGGAATTATACCCTTTCACATTGCATGAACAAAAGTAATAGTCGTCATTATGGTTCTTTTGCTCTAGCCATACCATAGGAATACCATTGCGAAAAGCTTTCGGAGGTCCTCAACACACCATTTGCACACTTTATGAGGCGTCGAAACTTTATCTTGATCTCCAAGTTTTAGTCCGAAGTTTGCGAAGTATACTTTTTTCACAAAGTCTGTAATATTCAGCTGTTGATTCAACACTGTATATTTACCACAAATGAAACCGAAATGGTCAGGCGAATTAATACACTTCCGCAAAGCCATAAGGCTGTGTGCCCACGATGCAGATTTAATGCATTTACGTGGGACCATTTCCGCTGCTAAAATGCATTAAAAACGCATGTTAAATTGTCTGCCATGTTTCCCAATGACAATCCGCATATGCTGTGCACATGCTGTGGAAATTTCCGCTGTGGATTATCATTGCGGAAAAACCCACAGCACAACCATTTATTGTGCGTAAACGCGGCGAAGTCGCCACCGTTGACTTGAACCGCATAACATCCGCATGTATACATGTATGCATGTGACGTGCCCCCTGGGCCGTGGGGTACTCGGTGCCGGGCCGGTCGGTGCAGGGGATGTCACAGTGGCAGTGATCGGTCCGTGACCCAGGGCAGTCAATAAAAGGTTTTTTTTTTAGAGTTTTTATAGTTTAATGTTCGTGATGCCACCTGTGGTATGTGGCTATGTGAAGCCGCCGCTGCGGAGCAGGTCCTCTGGAGCTGTTGGTCATGCAGCAGAGTTGGTTCAGCTCTCCACAGGTAGAGCTAAGCTAATGATGGCTAATAATGAGGTAGCTCTTGTTGTGCAGTGTAGTGCAGGGCTGGTGATGGTGCAGCAATAAGTCACAGAGACAGTGGGGTGCAGTCTTCAAGGTTTACTCACGATTATGACATTGCTCCTGGTTACAACGGCCAAATTATAACCACCCGCGACGTTCTGCGTTCACCGAGGCAGGGGTTCAGCAATCCCTCAAGTAATTCAAGAGTACTTAACGGGACCCCGTTCTTTGTGCCTTTCTCTGTCGTCTTCCTGCGCTGGCTCTCACCCTCCTGCCCTGCGCCTCGTAACCAGTGTCCCAAGCGGGTAACCTCAGATCTGGGCAGGCAACCTGGAGTTTCCTGGAATCTGTGCGGCTACCTTTTTGGCGATTAATTGTGGCTGTGGGCAACTACACCTTGAAAATGTAGAAGCCTCCGGTTCCTAGCTGAATGTTGTAATTCCCACTAGTTAGGGGCCGGTCCCTTTGCGGCCTGATCCCTCCATGTCCTGGTAGATTCGGGCGTACGGGTGGCCTCAAGCACTTCCTGTACCCCTAGGATATCCCCTCTTTCTTTCCGGAGACTTCCTCCCTGCTCCTCTCTTCTCTTCAGTCTCACCTCCTGGGCCTCTCTCACTCAGGCCCGCTCCTGCTCCTTTCACTGTCCTCCTCTGACTGAACACTTTCTAGATGGTTCCATCCCTTCTTATACTGCTACCCCCTGTGCTCCACTGAACTTCTTCCTCCACCCACACCCACTACATGGTTCCGCCCCCCAGCTAGGGACCAAGGACTGTGCTCTCCCTTAGGAGCAATCTCGCCCTTCCCTCTGAAGTGGAGTGTAATGGATTCAAGTGTGTGGGTCCCGGGCAGTACTCTATCCTTATTTGAGAGTGGGATACCACACCTCTGGATGAGATGCAGCACCTCTGTGGCGACTGAACCCTCAGGGGCTCCACACATGCGGTTGTTATGCGGTTCAATGCTCGGATGGTACCCGGGTCTGGAGAACATGAGACTCTCCTCCAGACCCGGGTACCATTAGTTTAAAAAAAAATTAAACAGCAAAAAATAAAAATACATTTAATTAACTCTCCGGTGGTGTGCTCTGTCCTCGGCATCCCGCGGTGTTCTCGAAGGACCTGCGGTGACGTAATTTAGCCATGTGATGGTCAGGTGACGGCTGACATCAGCGGTCACATGACCTGTCAGCTGACTAAATGAAGTCAGCGCAGGTCCTTTCTGAACACTGCGGGACGCTGAGGACAGAGCATGCCCTCGGAGAAGGAGACCGGGGGCCTCCGGAGAGGTAAGTATAATGTTTTTTTTAATTTTTTACGTTTTAATTATTTTTTTTACTATTGATGCTGCATTTAAAGCAGCATAAGTTGGTTACACAATATAAATCTATGTTAGTTGCATGGATTTATATTGTGTGACCAACTTGTCAAGCACTTTTCCAAGTAATGCTCAAAATCACTTTGAAAAGCGCTTGAAAAAATGCATGCGGAAATGCATGCAAAAACGCTTAAACGCTTCACCCTAGCAGAAAAAACGCATGTAAAATCCGCTTTGCGTTTTTTCTGCCAAGGAAATGCAGAAATGCTCAGGATAATTTCTGCTTCATTTCTGCATCGTGGGCACATAGTCTAACGCTAATTTAGGGAAACATGGTTGATGAATGAAATTCCAATCAAGTTTCTTAAAAGCATAAGGACCTTTCATTATGTAACTAACCACCTTACTGCCACCAGCCAATCACACAGTTCTTATTGATGTTAATGGGGAAAGAAAATAAGCTGACTGCCGATGATTTACACCAGAGTTTGCAGAAGAACCTATAGGTTTGTGGCAAGTCCTGACATTTAGGATTTTTTTCAATATTTTTTTTTGTTATCAAAACACTAAAAAGCTGTTTGATTATTTTCACATAATTTCCATGTATTTTGGTCGCAGACCTGTGTAATGGGTGACATGGTGGAAAAAGTTCTGAAATGATTCTTCTTGGTATGATTTCTTACATGACAAATACCTGGCATTTTAACTTTAGTGTGTCGACTTTATATATATCTACTGTGTGTGTGTGTATTATTTAGTTGGAAATGTCATGTCTTGGGCTTGATTCTCCATGTGATGATATTTTAGCATATTTCATTTTAGTGATCATCACTTTATTTACACAAAGGGGTCATTTATATACTACTTTTTGGTAGCTTTCCTATAAAGTAATTAGTTAAGTTCTTAAAGTAGTTCTTACACACTTCAGTTTTAATGACCCATAAATTAATGTATACAGTTAAGGAGATAAATGTCTAATTGAAATCCTTGAGATAATTTAGGGTGTGTAAGGACTTCTTTTGTGTGAAGTACTGTACATTCATGCAGATTGCAAGTATTTTCTACCTAACAGGCTTCACAATGGTTTCTAAGCTTATAGCCCTTATAACTTGGCTATGTTGCTAGTCATCTGGCACTAAGCAATCCAAATATAGAAGACAAACACTAATACGTCATTGTAAATCCATTTAATACATAGATCCACCTTATTTGCTTGCTGTGCACTTATAAATCATTACGGCCATTACGGTATTTTTAGCATAATGGTTCAGTAGTGCATTGTTTCCTTGTTGTGTTTAATAACTAAATGAGTTATTTTAATGCTTCCTTTTGGATAATGTCCAAGCAAGTTATTGTTGAATGAAAACTGAAAGGAGGGAGAAGAAGCTGTACACTTTGAATGAATGTGAAAACGAGATTCTTAAGGGGTGCTGATTCTCTTTGAGGAGATGTAGCTGGCATATATAGTCTTGCAGGCTATGCCTCTTGGTTAAAAAGGCAATAATTCTCCTCCAGAATCAGAAGAAATACATTATGAAGCAGCTCTTTAAATTTGATATACTGTATGTAGCTCCCATATTTCTAGATCACTATATAACTGGTTGACGCAGTAAAAATATTATGCCCTTAACTTTAAATGGAGTAGGTGATAATCATAGTTTGCTATAGTTAAGGGGGTATTCCCGTCTCTAAGATCTTATCTCAATATGTAGTAGGTGTAATAATATTAGCAAATACCTCCAATTAGAAATGTAGTATAGTTCTTCTGATTCGCTATGTCGCTTACCTCATTTGCAGAACATTGCAGTAGCTTAGGTATCCAGGCTTATGATTAGTCACATAGTGTTAGCTAGTTATTAGCGGTCGTAACTATGGATACCTAAGCTACTACAATGCCCAGCACATGGGGTAAGCGATATAGCGAATCAGGAGAACTATACTACATTTCTAATAAGAGGTATTTGCTAAAATTATTATTATTACACCTACTACATATTGAGATAGGATCTTGGAGATGGGAATTCCACTTTAAGTGTGTTTTATATTTATTTTTTGTTGTCTATGCTCTTTCTTTGCACAAAAACCTATCATTGTTGTTCAGAACTATTCTGGTCAGAACTGTTAGTTCTAAATGGGTACTTTAAAGTTTTAATATTCACCCATCAAAATGCAAGGCATATTACTTTTCTGCTTGTATCATTATCAATCTTGACTTGGACCAGTCCTCCCCTGGAAGCACTGAATACTCTTTGCCTTTGGAGACTGCATTGCATTGTCACTGATTAAAGTTAAAGATGATGTAAGCTGATGTAAATATGAAAACTCTTCTAAATGTCATTACTAATATACTGATGATGTATCCTCATGATAGGACATCAATACCAGATTGTAGTGGTCGGGACCCCCATAAAACAGGTGTTATTTCTGGCAGCACTCAGATGTGCACTGTGTATGGAGTTGAAGACCATCACTACACACCCTGTTTAGTGGTTTCTACTGGTTACTACTGATTAATATCATAGTAGTGGACAATGTCTTTAATTTACAGGAAGTCTTGAGATACCAGTATTGTAAAGATGGTCATACAAATGAGATAACTTGAGAGAACGATTGGCCAACGGCTATCTTTCCTGACTTTCCCATACACACTATCGCTTGGCTCGGCTGAGCACTTGTATTCTCAATGGCGAGAGCAAAGTGAGGGATGCGGAGTTCTATCGGCAGAACAAATTAATTGATTGATACTGTCATGGGAGAGTTGGGAGACCCCACACATATCAACTAATTCTGCCAAAATCACTGGTTTCGACCATTTTTAATCTAATGTGAATGTTGCTCTTATCACATGCAAGCCTTTACCTTATTGGCTGTTATGCCATCTTCTTACCTTGCTGCAAAGTAAAGCTGCCAACAGCCTTTTTCCTCTTCCACAATTTCCAGAGATTCTGAAATTACTGACTGCCATAATCATTTAGAAAATGCTTTTACTACTGAATAACAATTGTGCAGTGACCATGAAGGTGCCAAAGAGTATGAAGTCCCTAAATCAGGGGTGGGCAATTCATTTTCCTGAGGGGCCACATGGGAGACCCTGACTGTTGTGGAGGACCGAATCAATAGGCTGAAATTTAATTCTACTCTATATTAAAATTAACATATTCTTTATAATTATTTTATATTCATTGTATCCGTTAATATTGAAAAGATTAAGTATGCTGACATCCCCCTATATAGCAGATGAGCTTGCACACCGTCCCCCTACATACAGTGTGAGCCCCCCCACACAGCCCCCTATATACAGTAAGAACCCTCACATAGCCCCTCTACGTACAAACAAAATGGAAATTGTTATAAAGTTCACCACTTTGTAGAGAAAATATCCCTTTGGCAGTGCACGGACATATATTGCTGTGTAGGCAGCAGCCAGTGACTGTTTTGGGTTATTCATGAGCAAATCCGGGGGAGGTAATAGTTAAAAACAATAATTTTTTGAATGCATTCTAAAACTAAAAAAACTGAAAAAAAGACAAAAAAAGGAAAAAAATCTATTCCCTTACGTTTTTCAAACTGTCATGTTCTTAGTCATAGTATGGTATGATCCCCTAGCGTAGAAGGCTCCAATAAATAGTATACGAAAAGGAAGTGACATGAATCAATCACAATTTATTAAAAAAATAAATTAGATTCAAACTTAGAATTCAATATATATATATATAAGATCTGACCTAATTTTCATGCCCTTAGGGGTTCTAGTATCTAGTTTAAATATTCATAAGGATTCTTTTTGATGTAAAATATGTGATCTTTTCCCTCTCCATCTGGGTGGAGGAATCCTTTCCATAGCATTAACCTTGAGTGAGCTAACATCACCTTTATGGTAAATAAGGAGGTGTTGAGAAGTACCTGATAGACTTAGGCCACGGTCCCACGATCAGTATTTGGTCAGCAGTCGGTCAGTATTTTTTCTCAGGAGTTTCAGATAAAACTAGGTGAGGAACAATCAGAGAAAAGGTATAATAGAAACAAGTCTGCAATTCTGCATTTATCACCCACTCCTTGTGTTGTTTCCCACTCCTGAGAAAAAATACTGACCAAATACTGACCAAATACTGATAGTGGGGCCGTGGCCTTAGTTTGCATATCATCAAAAATATAAAGTGCTGCGGAATAGGTTGGCGCTATAGAAATAAAGATTATTATTATATACAGTGTATGTTCTGAGATGCGTCTTTGTAGTGGTCTGGTGGTGCATCCCACTTACTCCATTCTACATTTCTCACATGTAATGACAAACGGTGTATGTGCTGCTCCAATTTATAAAAGAATTAATGATTACTGATGGGCGAACCCGTCACTGTTCGGGTTCGGTTAATGTAGCCGAACACCGAACAGTTTTTTTTAAAGTTCGGGTTCGGGTACCAGAACAGTAAAGTTCGGCGTCCGTACCGAACATCTACTGTTCAGTCCTGGACCCCGAACACGGACTTCATCCAGAAGTCCATGTTACCGTTCGGGTGTTTCCAGCGTAGGAAACACAGGCTCTGATCGCGGTAATTGCAGGTGTCCGCATGATGCCACAGCGGTGACAGGTGACCCAGCGGTAAATATATTACCGCGGGTCGTAGGCGCTGGCTGATGGTACTACTACCACCATCACCCGGCGCCTCCTGCCATAGGAAACAGCAGGCACAGGCGCCGCTGGATGGGAGCAGTATTCTCCCATCCGCCAGCTTCGGTGCTCTGCGGAGTGTAAAAAAAGAAATGTTAAAATTAATAAAAAAAATAAAAATAAAATAATACTCATCTACACCTTGCCCCCGATGTTCTCCACACCTGCAAAAAATAAAAAAACACCATATACTCACCTTACAGTTAATCCCTGAAGCCCACAATCACCTATAATAAAAGTAAAATAATAAAGCAATCTCATTCTTACCTTTCCGAAGCAGTCCAAATATCGAGTGTCCCACGAAGATTCCATGAACAGAGCGGCCACACTGTAAATAAAGGTAAAGATGAGGTTGGTTTATTATTTTATTTTTATTACAGGAGATCGTTGGCTTTAGCTGAAATAGGTGTAATGGTAAGTATGGTTTAATTTAGAATATTAGAGGAATTCTGTCTTTATTTCAAATAATATATTTTTTTCTGGGTGTGGGTGTTTTATTTCACATTTCACTTACACTATGGGGTTAGTAATGGGGGCCCGCTGTTTCCTATGGCAGGAGGCGCCAGCTGATGGTGGTAGTAGTACCATCAGCCGGCGCATATGACCCATGGTAAGATATTTACCGCTGGGTCACCTGTCACTGCAGTGGCATCTTTGTTTACAACTATTACCTCACTTGGCTTTGCTGCTGGATAACCCAAACCAGTTTCCTTCTAAATACAGTATAAGCCCCGACATAGCCCCCTATATACAGTGTTATCACCCACATAGCCTTTCTACATACAGTATGAGAATCTTGCATAACCCCCATATACAGCATGAGCCCAACAAAGCCTCACTATATACGAGCCCTCACAGCCCCCTAAATACAGTATGAGCCCTCATATAGCCCCCTAAATACAGAATGAGCCCTCATATAGCCCTCTAAATACAGAATGAGCCCTCATATAGCCCCCTATATACAGTATGAGGCGTCACATAGCCCCCTATATACAGTATGAGCCCTCACATAGCCACCTACATACATGCAAACATCCCATTCACATATGGAAAAAGAATACATACTCACCTCATTCTCATTCCCCCAGCACTCTGCTCTGGTCTCTGATGCACTGACTCTCCGCAGAGTAGACGCGATGTAATGACGTCATCGTCCATTGTCTCAGTTACACACGCTGATTGATGGAAGGAGGAGCCAATGTATTCACCACTGTCTGCATCCTGAGGATACAGATAGCGGCGACATTGGCAAGTAGGCAGCGGTGCACAGGCTGTGGGCAAGGGCATTGTGCGGCCCACGGCCCACTCTTTTCAGCTCATCAACTGTCTTTGTCTGCTGGTCAGACTAGAACAGCCAGAAGTCTGGATCTGGCCCAGTGCCTGTACCTTGCCTAGCTCTGCCCTAAAGGATTTTATGTTCGTATCCACAACTTAGAGTATTTAGAAATGACATGAGAAAATTATAAGTAGCCTTTGAAATATTAATTCTCACAAGCATATGGTCTCACAAGGGGTCTGAGGATCTCATCTCAGTACCTAATGGCAGTCAGGCTACCTCTGACGAGCACATGGAGGGCTGTGCGGCCCTCCAAAGAAATGCCACCCCACACCATTACTGACCCACTGCCAAACCGGTCATGCTGAAAGATGTTGCAGGCAGCAGATTGCTCTCCACGTCGTCTCCAGACTTTCATGTCTGTCACATATGCTCAGTGTGAACCTGCTTTCATCTGTGAAGAGCACAGGGCGCCAGTGGCGACTTTGCCAATCCTGGTGTTCTGTGGCAAATGCCAAGTGTCCTGCACGGTGTTGGGCTGTGAGCACAACCCACATCTGTGGACGTCGGGCCCTCATACCACCATCATGGAGTTGGTTTCTAACCGTTTGTGCAGACACATGCACATTTGTGGCCTGCTGGAGGTCATTTTGCAGGGTTCTGGCAGTGCTCCTCCTGTTCCTCCTTGCACAAAGGCGGAGGTAGCGGTCCTGCTGCTGGGTTGTTGCCCTCCTATGGCCCCCTCCACGTCTCCTGGTGTACTGGCCTGTCTCCTGGTAGTGCCTCCAGCCTCTGGACACTACGCTGACAGACACAGCAAACCTTCTTGCCACAGCTCGCATTGATGTGCCATCCTGGATGAGCTGCACTACCTGAGCAACATCTGTGGGTTGTAGAGTCCATCTCATGCTACCACGAGTGTAAAAGCACAACCAAAATTCAAAAGTGACCAAAACATCAGCCAGAAAGCATTGGTACTGAGATGTGATCTGTGGTCCACACCTGTGGAACCACTCCTTTATTGAGGGGGTCTTAATAATTGCCAATAATTTCCATCTATTGTCTGTTCCATTTGCACAACAGCATGTGAGATTGATTGTCAATCAATGTTGCTTCCTAAGTGGACAGTTTGATTTCACAGAAGTTTGATTTACTTGGAGTTATATTCTGTTGTTTAAGTGTTCCCTTTATTATTTTGAGCAGTGCATATAAATCTAACCAATCTAGCTAATAGCTTATTGAGTGTGCGGTCTGAATTATATATGATAGTTGTACAAGTGGTGGTAGGATCCAACAGATGAGCCATGGAACACCTAACTCCACTTTCCTTGTGCAAACCAATGTGTGTAAATACATTTTAAGGTTTGCCCTTTATCTTGTTTAACTTACTTTGAAAGCAGAACTCTGAATTAAGATCATAGGTGATAGTCCTTGATGATGTATGATTAACAAATCATCATAAATTGACTGCTGCCTGAGGCACAGGAAATGTAAAAATATTTAGCTTGTCCTTTATTAATACAAATACAGTGGTGTGAAAAAGTGTTTGCCCTTTCCTGATTTCTTATTCTTTTGCATGTTTGTCACACTTAAATGTTTCAGATCACAATACAAATTTAAATATTAGACAAAGATAACACAAGTAAACACAAAATGCAGTTTTTAAATGAACGTCTTTATTATTAAGGGAAAAAGAAATCCAAACCTAAAAGGCCCTGTCATTCAGCATTTCATTGAATAATAAACCTGAGTGGCAGTTAAGACAGAGTATATGGCACATGACAGAATAAAAAAATATTTCTAAGCTGTATATAACTGATACAGAATTATTAGCACTGCCCCAACTCAGCGTATCAATCTGTTGCAAAAGATTTCTGCATTACGTTGGTTTAGTAAATGTAAAAGGCAAACTTCATTCATGTAACAAGCCACACAGTTTTTGCCCTTTTGAACTCCAGAATAACAGTCTCTTACATTATGTCATATTCATTCAGGTAGACTTCTATTTAGTTTTAGTATTCACATTTTAGTGTGGGATTTTCTTTCAATTGACATTTATATAGATAAAATAAATCTAGTATTAACCTATTGAAGGTGTATACCATACAAATCTTACAGAGAATGTTTTGCACTTGATGAAACCCAGTAATTATCTGGTGTGTGTTCAATAAAAAAAATACCAGCTGTTCTTTCCTGGTAATTAAATGGTGGATTTATTGTATTGATGACAGGTGCATGCAAAAACTTCCTTTTACGTGTTTAGATTTGATATCCATATCTTTCAAGGAACTTAAAAAGAAGGCAGAATTACAGTTATAAAAAGGAAAATGTAGACCGTATACTTTAATCGTCAGAGTAGTGTCATATAAGTAGAGCTTAGACTCTTCTTGTTTTAGGCTAACATGGGTATGAATCATTCCTTAAAGTTACCCATTCATTTTATATAGCAGTCAGTTGGGCATTCCTTTGCCTGTCTATCCTCTGTCAACTTCCCTATAGACATTACTGCTCAGCTCTGTCTAGTGTCCCAGTGGTTTTAATGGAGAGGAAAAAGTTCAGAAAGATCAAGCAATTAAACTCAAATGGCTATAACCTTCTTTTACCAACATCCTGTGTAAAGAGAGTCAGAAGGCTACTAAACACATTAGGTGATCAACCTGTTCTGCCAAAATTGGCAGAATTTGGCAGATGTTAAAGGGAACCTGTCATGTGAAAAAAACGCTATTAACCTGCAGATATTGGGATAGACTGCAGGTTAATATAGCTCTGAGGCCGTGTGGCCACTACACTGAAAGCCCGACTGCCTGGAGATGAACTTTATTCCTCCCGGTAACCTCAGGGTTTCTGTCATAGAGGCACGCCCAGCGCGGTTTCAGTCACCACTCAATACATAATGAGCAGCAGCTATAACTAAGCCCCAGCACTGACTGGCAGCTAGTTCATCAGTACATTATAACAGAGCCAGTTGTCAGTCAGTGCTAGGTATGCAGTTACAGCTGTCGCTCACTATGTCTAAAGCGGCACTGTCTGCACCTCTATGACTGAAAGCCCGAGAATTAAAGTTTCATTTTCTACTTGCAGCAAGGCTTTCAGTGAGGGCGCCGCACACCTTTAGAATGCTATTAACCAGCAGTTTAACTTCATATATGAAAATTAATAGCTTTTTTTTTCACATGCTAGTTCCTCTTTAATCTAAAGCAAACATAATCATTTCATGCCTTTTCAGAAATATCCTCACCCCCAGGGTGTAGCCCTAGAAAAACGAATGTAAAACAATAAAGGCAAGTCTGGCCACAATACTATCTGAGAGTTACCAGGAGAGTAGTAAAGGAAGATCTAACTGTACAAAAATAAGATTAAGCTTTAAAATTTCACATGAATTTGGCATATTTTCATTGATGTAAGCTGTAAACAAAAGAGGTAAGGCTGTCTTAATGCAGTAAAGGCTGCCCCATTAAATCCAAGTATTTTACCACTGTGGCAAAGTCACTATTAGTGTCTCGGAAAGGAGATAGGTGTCATTGAGATTCTGTCTCAGTGATGTGAAAACATGGAAGTTTCTCCTGCACATTAGGTGCTGAGAGAGTTAACAGGGCCACGTTTACAAGGGAATGTTTTCTAGTGGATGACAAAGTGCAGGGTGGGACGTCATCCACCCTATCTCCAATCCAGGGAGGGTCTGGGCTTTAAATAGCCAGCCCTGACACTCGAGTGTGTTCAGTACCTGGGTAAATCTTGCTCCAAAGAGGAGCTCACACGTGCTGTGATGAACCGTGAGAGCTTAGTTGTGAGAAGCCAGACCTTAGCCTGAGATACGGACTGTGCTGCAAGTTTTGTATTTTTGTATTTTGTTTTGTCTCTTTAGCCAAATGGGCTGTGTTTTCTTTATGGACTCAGGGTAGTTTTATGCCTGCTGAATAAACTAACCCCAAAATTTAAAGAGACAGTATCCTGTGTTTACCTCCGCATCAGCCGAGCTTGTCGTTTTACCACACCACCTCCAAGGTTTACTGAAAATAGATAAAATCTGGATTCTACCTCCTCTAAAATGTAAATAAGAATGCCTTAAAGTACATTCTGCTAATCCAGAAATTCAAAGTAATAAAAATGTACTATAAGAGTGAATACTATAAGAGTGCATACAGACAGGCCGCCCACAGGAGTTAAAATCGCTGTTGTCTAATTGCTTAAACAGGCTTGGTGCATTTCCATTTTCACAGAACAATCTTTGAGCACAATAGTATCTGTCTGAAACTTTCGTCTGAAACTTAAGAACAAGATGACATTGTTTCACAATACATTTAGTATTTTGGCATAGAAAGCGGAGACATTGTTAACAAAATCAAAGACCTGTAGATCCACTAGCATATACTTAAACACGTGAGCTTGAGGTGCAAGATTATTATTCTAAATGTTGGGTAAATCTACAATCTAAACACAAGACCAGTACATAATATTTATTCTGGACAAAATACAGAGTCCAGCAAAAAAAATGACTTCTGTTTTGTAATGGTTTCATTGTGTCCAAGCAAAAACATAATATCCTCATCTGTCATATACATATTTTGTCATTATTTTTAGTTATTAGAAAACAGGTGGAATATTAGGATGAAGGTTATGCCATCATTTATTTACCCCGTTCATTAAATCCCCTACTGCAAGCTATTACTTATACTGGAAGATGTATAAAGCTAAACATAGATTTTGTTTGTATTGGAACGGAATTTTAGGTAACTTAGGTAGCTGGCTATCACCAATTCCTTGAACCATAAAGGCAATGGTTTAGAATCTGACTGGTGCAATTTCTATTTATTATCCAGGGCCTAGTCCTGAAGGTTAAAGCTAATGATTCTGCATCATCTGACGCAGTTGACTTATATGAGTGCCACTGTTTTTAAAGCACCACTCCAGCTTTGTTTTTATTGCATTGCTGGAGTGGTACTTCTAACCCAAGTTCCCTGACCCTAGTTTAATACTTACCTGCTGCTGCCTTCACCTTCCGGTCTGTCTTCTGCAAGTTGTGACCTGCCTGGATTGCTCCAGTGCATGCAGGAGTGAGCAGGAGGTCACTTTTCAATTTAAGTCTTTAAGATCCTTGTTCTGGCTCTCATGGACTTACATTGAAAACTTGTGACTGTTACTTCTGACTCCAACCAGTCAGAAATTCAGTCCAAGACGGGACTGGTATGGTGCCAATTAGGTGTAGACTAATGTTGAGCAAATTTGTTCGGCATTTCAAATTCATGTTCGTGTTCGGGGTTCCGACTTGTTCTGGTCAAAAATCAGCTCCGCCCATGAACATCCCTGATGTGAACATCTGCGTGACAGCATGGCAAATCAGGAATGTTCATGGGCGGAGCCGATTTTTTGGCGCGAACCAGTCGGAACCCCGAACACGAATTTGAAATGCTAAACAAATTCGCTGAACACTAGTCAGGGACCTTAGATTAGTACCAACACTACAGCGGTGAAAAGAAAAAAAACATTCGTATAAAATATTTGTTGTCCCGCTAAAATGGAAATTAATACATCTTACTGATATACTTTCATTATTATTGATGTTGCTCTTTTATTGCAGCTTTTTTACCACAGCCTTGAAACTTTGTTTCTCCATTTGTTGGTGAGCGGTATGAAGGATGTCTGGCTAATTTCTGTAGCTAAGCAAGCACTTCTCTTTTACAGTTAGTGGAGATACAGGAACAATAGGCTGGCTTAGCTATTGGATTGAGCCTGATAGTCAGAACCCTTTTATCTAGAGATGGGCGAACCCAAACAAAAATGTTCGGCGTTCGTATTGGATACGAAGTGTTTAGGCATGAACACCGAACACGGACTTTCTCCTGAAGTCCGGTGCAGTGTTCGGGGAAAATCCATGGTGGTGGGGGAGGAAAGAGAGAGATTTTTTTCTTAACAGTTCGGGCAGCCATTATTTTCAATAGGGTTCGGGTTCTGGCGGAAGTTCGGGTACTGTTCTTTTACCAGAACCAAACTTTCTTAAAAGTTCGGGTCAGGTACCAGAACCTAAACTTACACCGGTCTGCCCATCCATATTTTTAACACCTCTACAACACAGGAAGGGAGAAAAAAAGCTATTGTCTACTGCGTCGGAGCAAATGAGGATGTTGAGCTGCCAAATACAGAACGAGCACAAAGAAATATTGGAGTAAAGTATAAAAGTATATTAGCATCTTGTATTCATTCTAAAGACACTTCTGCTTGACTGACAGTTCAGACTAACAGCATCATCATGCCACTGGCCCAAACTGTGTGCTTTCTGACGCTTCAAGCAGAGGCAGCTCTGTCTCTACAGGATCGGATGCGCATAGTATCACTGATGCTTAAAAACTATATGGGAAATAAATTTTACGCACTGCGTTCCTTGCTAAACTTCAGCTTCAGGCAATGAGCAGTAAACAATACAATTAAAAATCCCCTTTCTTTTAGAACCGAGAAGATTTTTTTCTTGTTTTTACAATTTTCCAGATTTAATATAATGAAAATAACTCTTTAATTTTAATCACGTATAATAATTTTTATTGCGACTAATATATTGACAAATACTACATTAAGGAATTGTATTATTATGTTTATAATTAAGTATTTATTATTAAGTATAGTGATAAAGGATATATACAGTACATTAAAAGATCAGTCTAATCTTGCCTTTATTTTTTTTCTTGAACATTTTCTTAAATGATGATTTTTATTTCTATAGCGCCAATGTTCTGCAGCATGATGGGAAATGGTATTTTTAATCCATAGAAAGTCTCCACTTGATTATCAATAAGTAGTAAAATATGTCACAACTCTTATGATACGTCATATGGATTTTTCAAATTGAAACTATTTTAAGTTCTCAAACAAAACATAATTCTGCCAATTTGCAGAAACAGGATGCTATATAAAACACAATGGTCTATAGGATTGTATTGACTTGCTACGTGACAATAAATAGGCAATGTACTTTAAAATTGATTTTCTTTGATGCCTGACAAAATGTAATGCTGATCTCATGTTTTTGTAATGGGTTCATGTCATGGCTACAAGTGCGATAATTTGGAACTGCCATGCCTAAGCAAAGGTCCAAATAAAGAGAAACCTTTGAAAACCTTGCATTGATTTACAAGCCGGCATAATCCGGGGCGGAACTACCGCCCGTGCAGCCGGTTCATTGAACGGGGGCCCCGAGGGAGAGGGGGCCCCTCCAGCCTCCAGCAGGGCCGCCATCAGGGCATGACTGCCCTGACTCCAGTATGGGGCCCGGCCGGTAGGGGCCCCCTCGGGGGCCCCCCTCTTGTGCGTCTCTCTCCTCATGGGGCCCCCGGCCCCATGCTATGCGCCGGGTCCGGGACATTTCAGCGCTGAGCTGCGCTGTTGCAGCAGCGCCTTCATGATTCCCCTGACTTCCGGTCATGTGACTGTGCCGTCACATGGCCGGAAGTCAGGAGAACCTGGTGTCAGCGATTTGGACGAGCGCCAGGATTCTGCAGGGATCGCATGGGGGTAAGTATAACAAGTTTTATTTTTTTTAAAATACAATTAACTAGGAGTGGAGAGATGGGAGAAGCACATGTGTGTGTGTGTGTGTGTGTGTGTGTGTGTGTGTATGTGTGTATGTATGTGTGTGTGGGGGGGGAGATGGGAGATGCACATGTGTGTGTGTGGGGGGGGAGATGGGAGATGCACATGTGTGTGGGGGGGGGAGATGGGAGATGCACATGTGTGTGTGGGGGGGGGAGATGGGAGATGCACATGTGTGTGGGGGGGGAGATGGGAGATCCACATGTGTGTGGGGGGGGGAGATGGGAGATGCACGTGTGTGGGGGGGGAGATGGGAGATGCACATGTGTGTGGGGGGGGAGATGGGAGATGCACATGTATGTGGGGGGGAGATGGGAGATGCACATGTGTGTGGGGGGGGAGATGGGAGATGCACATGTGTGTAGGGGGGGGAGATGGGAGATGCACATGTGTGTGTGGGGGAGATGGGAGATGCACATGTGTGTGTGGGGGGGATGGGAGATGCACATGTGTGTGTGGGGGGGATGGGAGATGCACATGTGGGGGGGAGATGGGAGATGCACGTGTGTGGGGGGGGAGATGGGAGATGCACATGTGTGGGGGAGATGGGAGATGCACATGTGTGTGGGGGAGATGGGAGATGCACATGTGTGGGGGGGAGATGGGAGATGCACATGTGTGGGGGGGGAGATGCACATGTGTGGGGGGGGGGAGAGGATGAGAGAGGGGCACATGTGGGGGAGGGGGATGAGAGAGGGGCACATGTGGGGGAGGGGGATGAGAGAGGGGCACATGTGGGGGAGGGGGATGAGAGAGGGGCACATGTGGGGGGTTTGAGAGCTGCACATGGGGGAATTGGGAGTAGGGGGATAATGAGCTGCACATAACGAATGTGGGGTGGGGGAGAGTAAATGATAAATGATGATGGGGTGGGGAGAGCACGGACATGATATAATAAATTGGGGCAGGGGGTGCATGTAAATATTGAATGCGGGGAGCAGGAAGTATAGAGTAGGGGGCGTTGCGGATGCAGGAGTGTGACTGGTAACAAATTGGCGGAAAGAGTAGAGGTTCTAATTAAATTATATATTAAGTGCCTATTTACAGTTAATGGGGGCACAGTGGTGGATTACAATTTATATTTGGAATGGTAGGTTGCCTAATAACTAACCATATATTGATGGTGGATGCACGTCTGTATTCAGCTGCGTAATGTAGAAGTTGGGGAATGTGCTCTAGATAACTGTGTTATTTTATGCAGAGACGAGTCCTGGCTGGAAGACGTGATGGCGGTCTGTGCTGGATGAAGGAGAAAAGCGAAGATGAAGGACTTCACCTAGAGACGTCACCGGTGAGTCAGTCTATTACATGTACACTGTGTATAATGTCACTGGTGATCACTGTATTACCTGTACACTGACACTATATACAGAGCTCCTGTGTATAATGTCACTGGTGATCACTGTATTACCTGTACACTGACACTATATACAGAGCTCCTGTGTATAATTTCACTGGTGATCACTGTATTACCTGTACACTGACACTATATACAGAGCTCCTGTGTATAATGTCACTGGTGATCCCTGTATTACCTGTACACTGACACTATATACAGAGCTCCTGTGTATAATGTCACTGATGATCACTGTATTACCTGTACACTATATACAGAGCTCCTGTGTATAATGTCACTGTATTACCTGTACACTGACACTATATACAGAGCTCCTGTGTATAATTTCACTGGTGATCACTAGATTACCTGGACACTTACGTTATACATACCATGTATAGAGCTCCCGTGTATAATGACACTTATGGTAATATTAGTAATGTGGTGGTAATATTAGTAATGTAGTGGTAATATGTGGTCTGGTCATGGTGTGGCAGTTTTTCTCCCTTCTGTGTGGTATTATTCGGTCACTATGTTGTGGTAATATGTGGTCTGGTCATGGTGTGGCGGTATTCCCTGTATGTGGTATTATTGGTCATTTAAAAAAAAAATGTATATGACACATTCCCTTAAAGAAAACTAAATAAAAATATATCTAAAAAGAGTATTGGATATTTTAAGAAAATTTTAATAGGTTAGAGTAGGGCCCGCCCAGAAGAGTCTACCTTATCGTGGTGGCGGCTTTAAAAATCTTTTGGCCAAAACAAAAGCTGATGGCTATGTATGTGGCGCCGTCACATGGCCGAACGTCAGGAGAACCTGGTGGCAGCGACGTGGACGAGCGCCAGGATTCTGCAGGGATTGCATGGGGGTAAGTATAACAAGTTTTATTTTTTTTAAATACAATTAATTAACTAGGAGTGGGGGGAATCAGAGATGCACGGGGGGGGTGAGAGATGCACATGGGGGGGGTGAGAGATGCACATGGGGGGGGGTGAGAGATGCACATGGGGGGGTGAGAGATGCACATGGGGGGATGAGAGATGCACATGGGGGGTGAGAGATGCACATGGGGGGGTGAGAGATGCACATGGGGGGATGAGAGATGCACATGGGGGGATGAGAGATGCACATGGGGGGGATGAGAGATGCACATGGGGGGGATGAGAGATGCACATGGGGGGGATGAGAGATGCACATGGGGGGGATGAGAGATGCACGGGGGGTGAGAGCTGCACATGGGTGGGATGAGAGCTGCACATGGGGGGGTGAGAGATGCACATGGGGGGTTATGTTTACATAACTTTGTTGCCTTATGAAGGGCAGGGGGGGCCCCCAAAATTTCTTGCACAGGGGCCCACTACAGTCTGTGTCCGCCCCTGTAAAACATTATACATGCCCTTATTCAACAAATCTGATTAGGAACATGCATATATCATCTGCACAGTGGCCTCTTTAAGAACAATATCAAGTTAAGCTGGATTGTCCATAAATAATGAATATCGAGTATTTGCCAGGAGCCTGTAGAATCCAGTACCTATTTTTGGGCTATGCACTTTGGAAAGTCTTCAATGATCTTCAAATGTGTAAATGACATTAGATGGTATAGGAGAAGCAAATCTGGATCTTTCTTGTGGATATTTACCCAGTATTGAGAATAAGTACACACTGCCTTAGACACTGAATAAGACGTCTTCGTGTGAACTTTGGCGCGTGCTAGTAGAATCTGCCATGATGGCTGTAGCTTGTTTGTTCATGTACTGTATGTAACCTTCTGAATAACACCATGGGGTTTCAGCTTCTCAGAAAAAAGTACAGACATAAAGGAAAGGTCTTGTATTGAAAGCCTGAAGACAGCAGTAAACCACTCAATGTAATAATGGTTCATCAGAGCATATTATTCTTCTTTATGCCAGATCTGTTACATGAGAATACAAAGATAAGTTAAAATGAACCCTGGGGAGAACTCTTTGTACTACTCTGGCAGTAATATGTATTTGTTGTTCTTGTGTCCGCCAGACAATAGGACTCTTGAGATGGGCTCACATACAAGCGTATTTATATGGGTGCTTTTTTATTGTAATTAAATTGAACTATCACTAAGATTGGTATGTCAATATATTAGTGAACAGATTCAGTCCAACTGTCTATGATGCTGTTCTTTTCAAGTACTAGGAATGAATGAATTTATTAGAATAAAATTTGTATCAAATTTTATGACACTCATAGGGCCCAGTGAAATTAAAGCACTTGTGATTTTATTTGTGTAAACTGCCAAAAAATACCTACAAACATTTTACATGTTATTATTTATTATAGCGCCATTTATTCCATGGCGCTTTACATGTAAAGAGAGGTATACATAATAAAAAACAAAAGTACAATCATCTTGAACAAAACGAGTCACCAACTGATACAGGAGGAGAGGGGACCCTGCCTACAACGGCTATTGCAGAAGGTTGCAAGAGCCACAGTAGGCTCACATGACCTCTCATGACTGTGCAGGCTTCCCCATAATCCCTTGCAGCTATCACATCACATGGTATTGAGCAGTCATTCAATGGGGACCATTATAATCTGAATAAGAGTCGAGGCAGGGAGTGCATGAAACATCCATTTTAAAATGATTTAGGAAAGTGATAGAACAATCAAGCTCAAAGCTCCAGCAATAGAGAAAGGAAGAGAAAGCCCTTAAGGCTGTGTGCCCACTATGCATTTTTCAAGCGTTTTTGCCACGGAATTTCCGCAGCGAAAACGCTTAAACGCTTGGTAATACGTGCCCCGTGGTCCCCAATGATAATCCGCATATGCTGTGCACATGCTGCGGAAATTTCCGCTGCGGATTATCATTGTGGAAAAATACGCAGCATGTCCATTAATTTTGCAGACACGCAGCGTAATTGCCGCCATTGGCTTGCATTGAATTGCTTAATATCCGCATGACTACATGTGCACATGCGTATATTGTGCGGATGGTACCCAGCGCTGTCGGCGGTCGCGTGACCTGTCACATGACTCAATGACGTCATCGCAGGTCCTTTCACACCACCGCGACCCATACAACAGACCAGACGGAGCAGAGAAAACACTGGGGGCCATCGGAAGGTAAGTATAATCTTTATTTTTTGCCATTCTTATTCTTTTTTTTTTTAACTATTACTTGGTCACACTATATAAATCCATGCCGGTTGCATGGATTTATATAGTGTGACCAAGTTGTCAAGCACTTTTCCAAGCGCTTGATAACCCGCATGCAGAAATGCATGCAAGAAAGCTTGACAAAAGCTTTTACTTGGCGGGAAAAAACGCATGTAAAATCCGCATGCGTTTTTCCTGCCAGGGAGATGCGGAAAAAATATGCAGCATTTCTGCATTGTGGGCACTTAGCCTAAATATTGGAAAAATACTCCACTACTGAAGAAGATTAGTGTAGTAGTTTGATAATAAAGATTCAATTGATAGGTAAATAAATATGAGAGGTGTAAGCAGTAGCGAGCATACTCGCAAGTACTCTGTACTCCACTGAGCATATCAGTACTTGAGATGCTCAGAGCTCGCAGAGTACTTCTGAGATGCTCGGGCGGATGCTCGGGTCCCCACCCTGCATGTTTGGTGCTCTTTAGAGCGCCAATCAACATGCAGGGATTGTCTGCCACATGGTGTAATGCTGCAGCCATGTTGGTTGTGGCATTACAGTTATTGGCTGGCCGCACAGCGTCATCAGGTCTATATAAGACCTGGCGCCACCATGCTCTTCACAGTCTATTCCGCAATCAGACAGTGTAGAGAGAGGTGCTGCTGAGCTAGGGAGAGATTTGGTTGTTTATTAGTTAGTGAAGCTTTTCCACAAGATTCTCTACATATCCATCTAAACTAACAGTCCTTCTGAGGACTAATCCAGCTGCATCTATATCAGTGCTAGGCAGGCAGGCAGGGTATATAGCAGACTGCAGTGCACATAGCAAGAGGGTCCATTCCAGTTCTGTCTGCTGGTGCTTTTACAGATATTTGTAGAAAAAGCCCCAGATATCAGGGGCCAGGAATCTTTTTTTTATTATTTTTTTTATTTTTTTTTTATCTTAATCCTGATTATTTGCTTAAAAAGCAATCCAGAGAACACCGTTTTTCTGCACCATTTACTTGTTGGTACTGCAGAATATGGCCAGGTCCTTTCCATATTCGGCTATGTGCCCATATAGCAGATTTGATGCAGAGCGTTTTTGCCTCTCTCTGGCAGAAAAAACGCATGCAGATTTACCTGCGTTTTTTTTTGCCAGAGAGAAGCGTTTTCGCATGCGTTTTTTCAAGCACTTTTCCAAGCGATTTTGAGCAGTGCTTGACAAGTTGATCACACAATGCAACCGGCATGGATTTATAATGTGTGAACAACTTAGATGCTTTAAATGCAGCATCTATAGTTAAAAGAAAAAAAAAAGAATTAAAACGTTAAAAATAAAAAAAAACTGTATATTCACCTCTCCGGCGGCCCCCGGTCTGCTCTCAGGTCTCCTCCAGTCTGCTCCCGGCCGAGTCTTCTCTCTTAAGCATCCCGCAGTGTACTGTCAGGACCTGCGGTGACGTCAGTCAGCTGATGGTCACGCGACCATCACCTGGTCGCGTGACGATCAGGTGACTAAATGACGTCACCGCAGGTCCTGATAGTACACTGCGGGACGCTGAAGAGAGAAGACTCGGCCGGGAGCAGACTGGAGGAGACCGGGGGCCGCCGGAGAGGTACATACACACAGGTTTTGTTTATTTTTAACCTTTTTATTTCTTTTTTTCACCGCGTGGTAGCCGAGATGAAGAGGAGTTGAAGTCTCCTCTTCATCCCAGGCACCACATGCACATGCAGCGTAATCGCGGTAGAATTGGTCATGCTGCGTTTTGCAAACCAATGCGAATTCGGCGCACAAATTAGCGCATCATGTGCACAGCACATCCGAATTCACATTGCTTTGTATGGCAGACTGTTTTACAAGCGTTTTTGCGGCCGTAAATACGCCGCAAAAACGCTACAAAAACGCTACGTGGGCACATAGCTGGATTTTTAGCGCTGTAAGGCTATTTCAAACTGTGCAATTATATGTGATCCGTGTGATGGACAAACAATGAAAATTCTGCCATTTCTGGTCTCCATTGAAATTTTGTTGCAATGTGTCAGCAAACTTATTGATACAAGGTCGCTGTTAAAAATAGTTACCTACAGGCCAGCTATATAAAACTGTGATTTGTCCGTCACACGGATCACATATAAGTTCGCTACAAATTCAGCCACTTGTAGTGAGCGTGGAAGATATTGTCCTCCATTTAAAATGGGCAAGGCATGTGGCAAGGGATGGGGAACTGGACGTGATGATGCATGCAGAGGCCGAGGCAGTGGGCAAGCTGAAATTGTGCCACAACAAACACCCACATCTTCTCGCCCGACATTCCTGTCCCAATTACTAGGGGACCACAGCACACCACTATTGAACTCAGAGCAGTGTCAAAAGGTTGTTGGTTGGAGAGTGGATAATGCTTCCAGTCACGTTGCCACCACCACCCTGTCTTCCACATGGTCAAGTCTCAGTAGCTGTGAGTCTGGACCGCATTTTCCTCACCCTGATCCTCCTTCCTCCCACCATGCCGAGTGCCCGGAGACAACTGATCCCACACTTGGACACTCCGAAGAGCTGTTCACTTTTCCATTGATAGATTCGGGCCTCTCGCCTTGTCCACTTGAAGCGGGGCAAGTGTAGATCGCATGTAGTGATGCACAAATATTTGAGCAGCCACGGTCATACGAAGGCAACAGTGGGAAAGTGTCACAAGAGGTGGACGATGATGAGACACAATTGCCAGAAAGTCAGGAGGAGGACCAGGATGCGGAAGTGGAAGATGAGGTGGTGGATGATATAGTAACTGAGCCAACCTGGCAGGAGGACATGCAGAGTGAGGACAGCAGCACACAAGAGGAGGGAGGCAGAGCACCCCAACAGGCAGGAAGAAGCAGTTTGGTGGCCACAGACAGAAGGTGGGCAACCGTTCCCCGTAACACCAACATGACGGAAGTTGCCAGTACAAGTGTTAGGTCTTCCAGAGTCTGGTTGCTTTTTAAAGACTCTGCTAATAACCCCAAAAAGGCCATTTTCACCACCTGCGAGGCCAGCATCAGCAGGGGTAGCAAAACTTCCAGCCTGACCACCACCAGCATGATCAGGCACATGGCAGCAAAGGACCCAATTTTGTGGGCCAAACCCCAGGGTTCAGGAACAGTGTCTGCGGGTGACACCACTGCTTATTCTGCTGTTGTGAGTACAAGCCAATCCCCTGTCCATAGTGCATGCAAAGATGCCTCCAGCCCTGCACCTGTCGTTGCACACTCTCAGCTAGAACCATCAGCAAGCACGTCCTTGTCCCAGCACAGCATTCAGTTGTCCATACCCCAGTCTTTGAAATACAAGCGCAAGTACAGTACGTAGCCAACGCCCCACAGGCCACACTACTGAATTCCCACATTTCGCCACTGCTTTCGCTCGACATGTTGCCTTTTAGGCTCGTGGAGAGGGAAGCTTTCCGCAACATGATGGCGGCGGCCATCCCTCGGTACTCGGTCCCCAGCCGCCAATATTTCTCCCTATGTGCCGTCCCCGCATTACACAAGCACGTGTCCCACAACATTAGCCGTAGCCTCAACAATGCAGTTACTGGGAAAGTCCACCTAACCATGGACATGTGGAAAATTGCTTGTGGGCAGGGACGGTACATCTCGCTGATGGCACACTGAGTTAATATAGTGGAAACCGGGACCCATTTTGGACCTTGGGACGGAACACATCGTCCCGATGCCAAGGATTGCAGGCCCTAGGTCAATCAGGGTTCCTCTGTGCCGTATAATTACTGGGTATTCAAGCTGGACACGTGGAATGAACTGGCTCTCTACGCCTTGGAGGTCTTGGCCTGCCCTGCCGCAAGCGTTATATCAGAGCGGGTTTATAGTGCTGCTGGTGGAATTATAACTGAAAATGCTGACAGGCTGACTCTTATAAAAATGAACAAGGGCTGGATTACGCCAGACTTCTCAACACCACCAAATGATAGCAGCGTAACGATCTCAAATCCAGTGTCTTTTTTGGTAGGTGTATGCACCTTTTCACACCCACACATGGGTATATTCTTCATGATTTTGGCAATTTGATCTTGTCCTCCTCCTTCTCCTCATCCACCATATCACCAGGGTGACCGTGGTCTGTGATACAACACCCACATAATTTTTTAAAGGTGTTTATGATGCCCGTAAAAAAAAAAAAATGTATACATTATTTTCATGTATACCACCCAGGGGTACATGTTTGTCAGCCCATACACTTAGTGCATGAGCATTACAAGTATAGGAGACCCCCTCCTTTCTAATGGGAACATTTTTTATGAGGCCCTGCTCCATGTCTTTTCCAAGGTGCATTGGAGAGCCTCCCAATTTTTGGCAGCCCTTGCATTCACTGCATAGGCCAACACTATGGGAGGCCCACTTCCTAATAATGGGAACATTATTTTCATGAGGCCCTTGTCTAAGTCTCTTCAAAGGGGTATTGGGGTGCATCCACATTTTTCGAAGAGGTATTGGGGTGCTTCCAAATTTTGGGCAGCCCTGCCACTCACTGTATTCGCAATAACAGTATAGGAGACCCACTCTTTGGTAATGGGAACAACAAAGAATAGCTGGCTGATGGCTCTCTAAGAATAGTAAAGGCTGCCTGACGGCCCTATAAAGATAGGCTTTGTGACTTTCAGAATCCCTCCTTCATAAATGAAGCAGGATATGTCAGATCATGTCTCTCACACCACATGGCCAGATAAGGTTGTAAAATGTTAAAATGACATTTCCCGGTGAATGTATTTGTCATGGTTGAAAGCAATGCAAAAGTGAAAAAAAAAACGCATCAAAAACGCTACGTGTGAACATAGCCCAAGGTGTAGAGGAGTATTTTTGTTCTTGGTTATTTATTTTGCCTTATATAAAAGTCATTACCCTGGAAAGGATGTTCCTTAACATATTTCCCAGGATAATCCATTTAGGTTTAGCTTTGTATGTTTTATTGTGAGTCTGTAAAAGTGGCGTAATACCTCTGACAACATTGTTGACAGCAGTGACCTGGGAGTCAGAAATGCTTCCAGGGGTCTTCCCCATGACGTTTCAATGTCATTTGAGCACTGTTTCCATCAATTTGGGCAATTTTTATGCCCTCTGCAGACCGCCGGGGGGAGCCGCCTGAAAAATGCTAGAGTTTCTCATAGACTTACATTGGGCTCATTGCTTGGGTCGAGCACCCAAGTATTCCAATGTGCTCGACCTGAACAAAGAGCACCCGATCATTTTAGTGCTCGCCCATCACTAGTAAGCAGCAGTGCCAGACTGTGATTGATCAGTGATTGACCTATCATTTGTGGGAAAGGGGTTGTATCTTGTTAAAAAAAAATAAAGATAAAAAAATATATAACTGTGCATGTCTTTTTTTGCACATCTGTTTTACTAGTCCAATTTGCCAACCATAAATCCAACATGTTTACAGCGATTTGCTGTTGCATATTGCTTTTTGTACATGTATGTACCTATCTAGCATTTCTTATGTTCTTTTTTTTTTGCAAGGGTTGAATACCTGAGGTTGAAAAGATTGTCAAAAGTTAATTATAGTGATGTAAAAAAATGTAAAAGAAAAAAGTGGCAATAGAATGGGTAGTGTAAAAGACAAAAAAAAAACAGTAACATGGCTATGAAAATGGGAGCCACTAACAGAAGTACCATCCTGCCTGGCAGTAGTACTACCAAACAAAGGTCACAATTAGCCTCCTTTGCCTCTGCCAAGCAGGAAGTGATGGTGGACATCAAGGAATATAAGGCACATAACTCATTTCAAATAATAGTGTAATATGGCACTCCTAAGAGTGCTCGGATAGGGCTCCACCCAGTTAAAATTCATGTAGAAAAGAATCCAGCACTCTTGAATGGATTATGTAGGAAAAATCTTTAATTTGTATGATCCAATATAGTGTATAAATCATGTGACGTTTCAGTTGAACTGACCTTTATCAGACATACACAAATGATATGAGACCACTAAGACAAAGTTGTGGAGGCAGCGCTGTATTGATTGCAACAGCTGTCGTTGAGTAAAGTGCTTTTCTCATATAGCCCTGCTTACGTAACAAACGTAAAATATTACATTGATCATCAAATGACAATATAATATTCAATTGCACAAAATAGTTTCCAAAAAAATTGTGAAAATAAATATAAATGGCCTTTAAATTGATTCATTCACTTAGACTTGTAAATATGTATGTGTTGTATGTTGTATTTTACAGAAAAACTGCACACAAAAATTTAGTGTTTTTGTTAGAAAAACTGTCCTTGCCAGCTTGGTACTTAGTTTGCTAATCTCACGTAACAACCCAGGAGAATGACAATTTTATGTGAGAAAATTTGTGATTTGCTGTTTCACTTAATGCTGTTAAAATCCTACCAAATTGAGGGTAGAATAGGGTCAGTATTACTTCCACTTGCTTTATTTCAGTAAACAAGGGTAGTCACACTTGATATTTTACATCCAGCTTATAACAGGATTGAAGGCTTGTCCGTTAACATTTGCATCTGCAGGCACACACTAAACTTGAGACTAAACTTCATACAATTGTGCTTTTCTGTTTCTGTTATGAATGTTAAAATTTGGAATCTATCAAAGACTGTATTATATTTTTACTTTGCCTATCTGCTCCTCGATACAAATTCTGCATTCTCCTCCAAGGTCAATAGCAAACAAAACCTGTATGTACTGGATCTAAAAAGGATATAATGGCTATTCAATATCACAAGTGCTATCCAATTTTGTACCTGATGGACTTGCAAATTTTTCTTCCTATGGAAAAAATCATGCATGTACAGTGGCTTGCAAAAGAATTCACCCACTTAACATTTTTCGTGTTTTGCTGCCTCACAATCTGGAATTTTACTGTTTGCTTTTTTTGAGGGTTTGCATCAGTTCATGTAAAGAACATGCCTACAACTGTGATCATGTGATTTTCTTTTTATTGTGAAGCAAATAACAAATAGGAAAAATGTATGAAAACTTCAGTGTGTATAACTATTCACCTCCCTAAAGTCAGTACTTTGTAGAGCCTCCCTTTTGCAGCAATTACAGCTGCAAGTCGCTTTGGATAAGTCTGTGAGTTTTCAACATGTTTCCACTGGGAATTTTGCCCATTCCACATGGCAAAACTGCTCCAGCTCCTTCAAGTTGGATGGTTTCCTCTGGTGAACAGCAAAGTCTGAAAGATTCTCAATTGGATTAAGGTCTGGGCTTTGACTAGGCCTCTCCAAAACATTTACATGTTGCCTCTTTGCTTTGCTTTGGATCATTGTCTTGCTGAAAGGTGAACCTCCGTCCCAGTCTCAAATCACTGACAGACTGAAACAGGATTTGCTCAAGAATATCCCTGTATTTCACACCATCCATCGTCCCCTTGTCTCAAATCATTTTCCCAGTCCCTGCTGCAGAAAAACATGGCCACAACATGATGCTGCCACCATCATGTTTCACTATGGGGATGGTGTACTTGAGGTGGTGAGCTGTGTTGGTTTAGCGCTAGACATAGCGTTTACCTTGGTCATCAAAAAGTTCAATTTTGGTCTCATCTGACCAAAGCACCTTCCTCCATACATTTAGGGAGTCTCCCACATGTCTTTTGGCAAACTCAAGACAACTCTTACAATTTTTGTGTGTAAGTAAATAATTTTTCTGCCCACTCTTCCATAAAGGCTACCTCTATGGAGTATACGGCTTATTGTGGTTCTATGGACAGATACTCCAGTCTATGCTTGGGAACTCTGCAGATCTTTCAGGGTTACCTTTGGTCTCTGTGCTGCCTCTCTGGTTAATATCTTCTCTTGGCAGGTTTGTTGTGGTATCATGTTATTTCCATTTGATGATGATGGATTTGATGGTGCTCCAGGTGATCTACAGAGATTGGCATATTTATTTAGAACCCAAGCCTGATTTATACTTCTCAACAACTTTGTCCCTGACTTGTTTGGAGATCTCCTTGGTCTTCATAGTATTGTTTGGTTAGTGGTGCCTCTTGCTTAATGGTGTTGCAGCCTCTGTGGCCTTTCAAAAAAGGTGTGTATATAATAACAGACTATGTGGCACTTAGATTGCACACAGGTGGACTTCCTTTGACTAAGCATGTGACTTATGAAAGGAGTTGCTTGCACCAGAAATTTTTAAGGGCTTCATAGCAAAAGGGGTGAAAACATATGCACAAGATTGCACACAGGTGGACTTCCTCTGACTAAGCATGTGACTTATGAAAGGAGTTGCTTGCACCAGAAATTTTTAAGGGCTTCATAGCAAAAGGGGTGAAAACATATGCACAAGCCAATTTTTAGTTAATTGATCCCATAAATGTAATTACTGTTTATATTTTATTCACTTTACCAACTTAGACAATTTTGTCTATTTTATATGCATCACACAAATCCGATTACAAAAATAATTAAATACAGGTTGTAATATAAAAAAGTAGGTAAAAAAACAAGTGGGGGGATACTTTCGCAAGTCACTGTTTATTCCACTTCATTCACCTAGAAATTGGGAATGAATAATTACCAGTGGCTACTAAACTGAATGAAATAAAGGCCCATTGCTTATACCAGAAAAACAAATATATCTTTTTTTAATCTCTTGGAATTTTGTTATCCTGAGTCTACAAGTAAAATCCCCTGAACACTTTAAAAGCTTCTTTCAAAAAGACAGTGTAAATTATTTAATTTCTACTATTTCAGCCTACATTACTGGGAATGATAGAGCTGCGGGGCTCTTGTTCTCCTTAGATAACATTGTGCCAGGGCTGAACTTGCATTCTTTGGTTTAATATAGCCAATGCTTGGTTGTTTGCATTCTGTTTAGTTTTTGCTGCAAATGTTCTATGTATCATTCTTCAGAGTTTCATTATACACTGGCGATGATAGTCTTAATAAAAGAAAATCCAATTAATGTGAAATCGAATTGAGATATAATAAATATGTACTATCATATACATTACTATTTGCTAAAGCTTCATCAGTTACTTTGATACATATTTTGTTTGGATAGCCTGGAGTATTAGTGTCCAAAACACATTGGGACTGATTTGTAAAGGTTAGAGTTGTACCCACCAGTCTTAATGATGGGGTGTGGTGGGGTTAGATATCCTGAATTAACTGAAAGGCACACGCCACCTAATGAATTTGGAATTGGTTGAGTGAATCCTTTCCACAAATGCTACTCCAGTAAGAGACTGGGGTGACATTTCTGCATGAATTGCACCACTATAGAGGCATACCTTATGATGAATTCAATAAAAGGGATTTGACACACCCACCGTGCCCATGCTCCACCCACTTTAGCAGTGCTGACTGGGACTTGCATGAAAACTCAAAAAATCCCAAAATGTTGCCATAATCACTTTGATGAATTGTCTCCTTTAATAAGAACTAAGAGGTAGAGTCAATAAGACATTTACACCAAAATTTTTGCAAAAAAACTCAATAAGTAGGTACAGAAAGTATTCAGACCCCTTTAAATTTTTTACTCTTTCTTTCATTGCAGCCATTTGGTAAATTCTAAAACGTTTGGGTTTTTTTCTCATTAAAGTACACTCTGCACCCCATCTTGACTGAAAAAAACAGAAATGTAGAAATTTTTGCAAATTTATTAAAAAAGAAAAACTGAAATATCACATGGTCATAAGTATTCAGACCCTTTGCTCAGCATTGAGTAGAAGCACCCTTTTGAGCTAGTACAGCCATGAGTCTTCTTGGGAATGAAGCAAAAAGTTTTTCACACCTGGATTTGGGATTCTCTGCCATTCTTCCTTGCAGATCCTCTCTAGTTCCGTCAGGTTGGATGGTGAACGTTGGTGGACAGCCATTTTAAGGTCTCTCCAGAGATGCTCAATTGGGTTTAGGTCAGGGCTCTGGCTGGGCCAGTCAAGAATGGTCACAGAGTTGTTCTGAAGCCACTCCTTTGTTATTTTAGCTGTGTGCTTAGGGTCATTATCTTGTTGGAAGGTTAACCTTCGGCGAAGTCTGAGGTCCAGAGCACTCTGGAAGAGGTTTTCATTCAGGATATCTCTGTACTTGGCCGCATTCATGTTTCCTTCAATAGCAACTGTAGCGCCCCGAGGGTTCGGCCGCTACAGGGGTATTGCACCTCTGCCAGAGGTGTGGTATTCCACTCCCGGGTAAGAATGGAGTATGGACCAGGGCTCAGTTAGCTGCATACAGCACACTCACCCCATTTCCGAGGGACGGCTCAACGGTGCTCCCATTAGACAGAAATGCAGGCACGACAGACCATGTCCCTGGCTGGAGTGGGGAGGGGGGAGGAATACCCAGTGATGTAGGAGCAGATAGGGGTTAGTTCCTGAGCGTAGATAGGAGCTCATTGGTTGCTGGTCACCTGGGCTCATGTTTCTAGAGGGAGGTATAAAAGGTGGGCACCATCTTAGTTCTGGGTCAGTTCAAGCAGGAGGAGAAGAGAGAGAGGGAGTTCGGCCAGAGAGGGCTGACAGGGAGCTGTGGCTCAGTCTGGGACCAGCTCCATGAGGCAGGCCTGGGGAGAGGGCCAGGAACAGAAAGGAACAAGAACAGAAAGGAACAGAAACAGAAAAGAACAGCAAAGAAAGAGAGGAAGAAACAGAAGGGCTCAGGAACAAGAAGGTAGAAGGGACACTAAGAACCCACGAGAATACAGGGTGAAGGGTCAGGCAGATTAAGGGTACCGGATCCCAAGTTGGTGGAGGAGAAACTACCCTCAGCCAAAGACCGGAGGTCGTGATCATTTATTGGTGCGACACCTCATCAAACCTGCTAGGAAGGCACCATATAGGACAGCGGGGAACGGGGCCCATGTTTACCCGCGCAGATCCGCGGTAGCTGGACAAAAGTGGGTCACTGGTGAGGCAGGCCAGAGAAAGGATAAAAGGGGGTCCTGTGCCATGCTCCTGAACTGCCTGGAGGTTGACCGAGCCCCTCACCTGGTGGACACTGCACGGCTTGGGTGGTCACTGTTTGCGCAGAAGTGACCCGGAGCACCTGAACTGTGAATAAAAGGCATTGGACTGCAGTACGTTGTCTGTGTACTCTTTCGCTCCTCCAGCACTAACGGCACGGGGACTCTCTGCACCATCACCCCCACCATCCACTACCCTGACCTGGGGCTGCACTCTTCCCGTGGGGAGTCACACCACCTCAGCTGCATACACCATCAGCCCCAGTGATCTGCCCTGCAGCGGCGGTTCCTAACGACCGCAAATCCATGGGTGGCGTAGTCGGACATAACTTAAAACATCTAAAAGACAGCCACTGGCCTGACCACCCTGAGCCATGGGACCGGGTTGCCACAACTACTCCCATCGTTTCCTATTGCCCGGATCCGAGTGCCCCACGGCCCAGGGGGCGAGTCACAACAATTCGTCCTGTCCCTGCAGCTGAAAAACACCCCCAGAGCATGATGCTGCCACCACCATGTTTCACTGTTGGGATTGTATTGGGCAGGTGATGAGCAGATCCTGGTTTTCTCCACACATACCGCTTAGAATTATCACCAAAAAGTTCTATCTTCGACTCATCAGAGAATCTTATTTCTCATAGTCTGGGAGTCCTTCATGTGTTTTTGAGCAAACTCTATGCGGGCTTTCATATGTCTTGCACTGAGGAGAGGCTTCCATCGGGCCACTCAGCCATAAAAGCCTGACTGGTGGAAGGCTGCAGTGATAGTTGACTTTGTGGAACTTTCTTCCATCTCTCTACTGCATCTCTAGAGCTCAGCCACAGTGATCTTGGGGTTCTTCTTTACCTCTCTCACCAAGGCTCTTCTACCACGATTGCTCAGTTTGGCTGGACGGCCAGGTTTAGGAAGACTTCTGGTGGTCCCAAACTTCTTCCATTTAAGGATTATGGAGGCCACTGTGCTCTTAGGAACCTTGAGAAATGCAGAAATTCTTTTGTAACCATGGCCAAATCTATGCCTTGCCACAATACTGTCTCTGAGCTCCTTGGGCAGTTCCTTTGAACTCATGATTCTCATTTGGTCTGATATGCACTGTGGGCTGTGAGGTCTTATATAGACAGGTCTGTGTGTAGAACTATCTCAAGGAGGATCAGAAGGAAATGGACAGCATGTGACTTAAATATGAGTGTCTGAGCAAAGGTCTGAATATTTATGACCATGTGATATTTCAGTTTTTCTTTTTTAATAAATTTGCAAAAATGTCTACATTTGTTTTTTTTCAGTCAAGATGGCGTGCAGAGTGTACTTTAATGAGAAACAAAAATGAGCTTTTTAGAATTTACCAAATGGCTGCAATGAAACAAAGTAAAAAATTTAAAGGGGTCTGAATACTTTCTGCACCCACTGTATGCCAATATGGGAGGAACATAGAAGGAACGGGGCTTGGCTATGGCCGCCCGTCAAATTCATGAAAAGTTACGCCACTTTAGTGGCGTAACTTACTCCAGAAAAGTATGCAGGCCTCAACTGGAGTACATTTCTAGCTGAGGTGCATGCCAGTTAAGAGATGAACCTTATTTATTAAATGGGTTGTCCACTACTATTAATAATTGGCCAATCTATTTTTATGTTTTAAAGAAGTATCTTTGTAAATACCTTACGTTGCTGTTACTTCCTGTGAGCGATGCTATCCATGGCAGCTCACAGGCATCACGTGACCCCCCAGCTGATGTCACGTCAAATAAGGCGTGCCATCAGTGGCGCGGTCCCCACGGTGGATGTTGGGTTGTGGGCAGGGTTACCCCATGCGTCACACCCAGCATCCACCGCGCACTTTCCCAATGAATGGGGAGAGGCAGAGCCCGCGGTGGATGCTGGGTGTGACGAGCAGGGTAACCCCGCCCACAGCCCAGCATCCACCGTGGAATGCAGCAGTGAGTCACCCCCGAATGCATCCGGAACTTGACGTGACATCAGCGGATGTCAGAGCCGGCTGCAGCCGGGGGTCACGTGATGCCTGTGAGCAGTGACAGCGCCGCTCACAGGCAGTAACAGCAGCGTAAGTTATTACAAAGAAACATATTTTCAACATAAAAATAGATTGGCCAATTATTAATAGTAGTGGAAAACCCCTTTAAGTTATTTACTCCTCTTAATAATTTGGGTGTATTGTACCTCAAAGTGCCATTCATTAAAGCCAGACAGTCTAATTGTAATCAGCTCTTCAGTTTCTACTGGATCATTGGACAGCGAATGAGTTAATGCCAATATATACATGTAATATGAATCTGTGTATATACACTCCTCAATGTTGAAATTGTAACACTTAGGAGATAGTCATGGAATTATAGAAAGCAGAGGATCCTTAAACATGTTAATGATATGCAACTGATGAAAAAAAAAAACTAAATAAAAAAAAAAAATTGATGTAAAAAAGTAATGGGTATTGGAAAATGGTGACGCAATCCAAATTGTTTTTAAAAATGTTCAGAATTTATTTTCACCACTAACATGATAAAAAAATGATAGACGTTTGGTATTTCAGTAATGATATTAACATGAAGAATCATTGTCAGATCATTTTTACTGCACAATTAATTTCTGTAAAATAAAACTCAAACAATGGCAGAATTGCATTTTTTCCACTATTTTACTGTACTTAGATTTTTTTGGACATTTTCCTTTTACTCTATGTGGCAAAATAAATGGTGTCATTCATAACTACAACTCTTCTTGAAAAAAACAAGCTCTCATACATCTGTCAGTGGAAAAATAAGAAGTTATGGCTATTTGAATGAAGAAAAAAATGAAACCGCAAAAAGAAAAATTGGTTGCGTCCTTAACCCCCTAAGTACTAAGCTACTTATAGCCTTAATGACTCAGCCCCATTTTTCAATTCCTACATGTCAGTCTGTGGTAATAACTCTGGAATACTTCTGCATATCCCAGTGATTTGGAAAAAGTTTGAAGCAGCATTCCAGCATTATTTTTTTTCAGCGCTAGAGTGGCGCTTTAAATGTAAGACCCCTGCCCCAGATCACATAATCACCCTTCAGTGTCTTCACAATTTTTCAGTGCTGTTCAGGTCCCATGGCGCCATCTTGTGACAGTAGCTTCTGACTGACTGGAAGTCAGAAGCTATGCCACAAGCTCTCAATGCAAGTCTATGAGAGCCAGAATGAGGCAAGAACGATGATCTCAGACTTGTATCTCCAAGCAGGTCCATGAAACACTGGAGCTGCAGGCTGGTCACTTTTTGCTGGAAAAAGACCAGAGCAGTGGCGAAAACAGATGAAGATGAGTATCACATAGGGGGCAGGGGACTTGCAATTAAAGCACCACTCCAGCAGTTTTTTTATTGCACTGCTGGAGTGACGCTTTAATAGCAGATTTACATTTTTCTTCAAGGAAACTTACAAATTTATTTTTTAAAGGGAACATATTACCTGGAAAAAACACAATTAGGTCCTGTTCACATGTTCAGTATTTGGTCAGTATTTTACATCAGTATTTGTAAGCAAAGACCAGTAGCGGGGAAAAATGCCAAAGTGGTGCACGTGTTTCTATTATACTTTTCTTCTGATTGTTCCACTCCTGGTTTTGGCTTACAAATACTGATGTAAAATACTGACCAAATACTGAACGTGTGAATGTGGCCTTAACATGCAGGTTAATAGCATTGTGAACCTACCTAACACCGGCATTTAGACCCCCCCGCGGCTGGGAGAAAATTAACTTTATTCCACTTGGCAGTGTTCCTGTTTCAGTCTTAGGGGCATTGCAAGCACGGGTTCAGACAATGCTCTGTTTACTGAGAGCGGCAACTGTAACTGTGCCTCCCACACTGACAGACAGCAGCTCAGCATTAGAGCCGGCTGTCAGTCAGTACCAGGGTCACGGTTACAGCCGCCACTCTCTATACACAGAGCAGTGACTGAAGGGGGGAATAAAGTTAATTTCCTTTTGACAGCATGGAAATGAGTGCCGACACCAGTCAGGTTCACAATGCTATTAACCAGCAGATTAATCCCATATCTGCAGGTTGATATAATTTTATGGTAACAGGTTTCCTTCAAGTACCTAATCAGGTTTTAACCCTTTCGTGCCAGAGCCTGTTTTCACCTTCTTGAACAGGCCAATTTTTTCAATTCTGATAACTGTCACTTTATGAGGTAATAGCTCTGGAACGCTTCAACGGATTCCACTAATTCTGAGATAGTTTTTTCATGACATATTGTACTTCATGATGGTGGTAAAATTTCATCGATATGACTTGCGTTTATTTGTGAAAAAAATCGGAAATTTGGCAAAAATGTAGAAAATTTTGTAATTTTCAAACTTTGAATTTTCATGCCCTTAAATCAGAGAGATATGTCACACAAAATAGTTAATAAATAACATTTCCCACATGTGTACTTTACATCAGAACAATTTTGGAACCAACATTTTTTTTTTTTTTTTAGGAAGTTATAGGGGTTAAAAGTTGACCAGCGATTTCTCATTTTTCCTACAAAAATGACAAAACCATTTTTTTTAGGGACCACATCTTATTTTAAGTGACTTCGAGGGGCCTTTATGACAGAAAATACCCAAAAGTGATACTATTCTAAAAAATTCACCCCTCAAGGTGCTCAAAACTACATTCAAGATGCTTATTAACCCTTTAGGTGCTTCCCGGGAATTTTTGGAATGTGGAAAAAAACAATGAAGATTTAACTTTTTTTTCACAAAAACTTTACTTTCGACCTCAATTTTTTTATTTTTGCAAGGGTAACAGGAAAAAATGAACTACACAATTTGTAGTACAATTTCTCCTGAGCACGTTGATGCTCCATATGTGAGGGAAAACCACTGTTTGGGCGCACTGCAGGGTTCGGAAGGTAAGGAGCGCCATTTGACTTTTTGAATGTAAAATTTGTTTGAATAATTAGCCGACGCCATGTCGCATTTGGGGAGCCCTTGATGTGCTTAAGCAGTGGAAACCCCCCACAAGTGACACTATTTTGGAAAATAGACTCCTTAGGGAACTTATCTAGATGTGTGGTGAGCACCTTGAACCCCCAGGTGCTTCACAGAAGTTTAGAATATTGAGCCTTAAAAATAAATTTTGCACATTTTTCCCACAAAAATGTTTTTCATCCCCTAATTTTGCATTATCATAAGGGTAACAGGAGAAATTGCACCATGAAATTTGTTGTCCAATTTCTCCTGAGTACGCAGATACCCCATATGTGATGGAAAACTACTGCTTTGTCACACGGCAGGGTTTGTAAGAGAAAGGAGCGCTATGTTGGCTGGGATAGGTTGCAGACACCATGTCACATTTGAAGAGTCGCTGACATGCCGAAACAGTAGAAACCCCCACAAGAGACCCCATTTTGTAAACTACACATTTCAAGGAATTCATCAAAGGGAATTAGTGAGTATTATTTAATTTTTAAATTGATACCATTGGGCAGTGAAGCCTCAGATTTTACATTTTCACACAGGGCAATGGGTAAAAATGGTGCCGAAATGTGTCACACAATTTTTTCTAAATGTGGCAATACCCCATATACGACAAGACCCGGGAGGGACAGAGCGATATTTGACTCTTGGAGAACAAATTATTGTAGAATAGTTTGCGGACTCCATATACACAGCCCCTAAGTGCTAGAAGAGCAGAATCCCCCCTCAAGTGACCCCATTTTGGAAATTATACCCCTTTGGGAAATTACCTATAGGTGTAGTGACGATTTTGACTCCATGGGTCTTTTTCAGAAACAAACAGCAGTGGATGTTGCTGAGTGAAAATGTCAAACTGCCGTTGAAGTGACCAGTACGTTGTGCCCAGCTCATGCTTCGGGAGACATGCACCTGTAAATTTGGCAAGCTCTCATCACTACAGGAATGCCAAACATGTGAACCCTAAATGTAGTTTAAGCACATTGTGGGGCTCAGAAGGGAGGGAAGCATTTGGATTTGGGAGTACAACATTTTCTGAATTTCTTTGGGGGAGCAAGGGCATTTCGCTTTCCAGAGCCTTTGTGCTACCAGTAGCTTAGAAGTCCCTTATATTTTTAACAGATGACAGTCCTGAGTGGGGACTTGCTTTTTTTGAGGACTGAGTTGAAGCTTTTTATTGGTAATATTTCACATAACTTTTATCCGGCGCTCTAGGCTGAGCACTTACATCGGGGTTTCCATTTAAATCTCCAAGTGATGTAATTCTAATGAAACCCCCGAGGTTTCAGCCGCACTTTTATGCACGCCTAAAAACCTGACACCGTGGGATCATAGGCCAGACGGCATCCACAGTGACTCCATCTGCCTAATTACAGGGAATCTTCCGCCGGGGGTTCTGTCTGAATCATGTATTTCAGAGATTTACACTGAAACCCCGATGTAAGCGCTCAACGCAGAGCGCAGGATAAATGTGAGCAGAGCCTTACTGCGATCTTTGGGAGACATAATAAATCAGCAGCAGGTGAAGAATTGGTTTTATTTATTTTTTACACCTTTCCTAGTGCAGTATAAGTGATTAGCCGACTTTATTCTTCGGGTCGGTGAAATTACAGTGATACCAGATTCATATTGGGTTTTTATGATTAACAGCTGTCACACACTAAAAGACACTTTTTTTTGCAAAATCTAGTTTTTGAATTGCCATATTTTGAGAGCTATAACTTTTCCATAATTCGGCCGACAGAGTCATGTAAGGGCTTGTTTTTTGCGGGACGAATTGACGTTTTTATTGGTACCATTTTTGGGTATGTGAAATTTCTTGATCACTTTCTATTCCATTTTTTGGGAGGTAAAATGAACAAAAAACAGCAATTTAGGATTTGTTTTTTTGAGTTTTTTTTTTTATGCCGTTCTGCGTGTGGTAAAAGTGATAAGGCAGCTTTATTTTTTGGGTCAGTATGTTTACAGCGATACTACACTTATATAGTTTTTTTATGTTTTGGCGCTTTTACACAAAACATTTATAGAAAATGTTGTTTTTTTTTCATCGTTTTATTCTGAGAGCTATAACTTCGATTTTTCGGCTGATGGAGCTGTATGGCATTTTTTTTTTTTGCGGGACAAGATGAAGTTTTCAGCAGTACCATTTTTATTTCCATTTGGCTTTTTGATTGCATTTTATTCCACTTTTTGTTTGGCAATATAATGAAAAAGCATAGTTTTTTGCTACGTTTTTTATTTATTTTTTTACGGTGTGCACAGAAGGGGTTAATTAGTGTGACAGTTTTATAGATCGGGTTGTTACGGATGCGGCAATACCAAATATGTGTACTTTTTTTGTTTTTGCATAATACGGATTTATTGGTTTAATATATTTTTTTTATTTTGTGATTTTTTTTTATTTATTTTTTTTAACATTTTTACTTGGTTCCTGTATGGGACTTCAAATTTTTTTCTCATCACTGTTCTCATGCAATAGACATGTATTGCATTGCATGAGAGCTCAGCTGACAGTGTAAAACTGTCATTATCTCCTGTTAGACTCAGTGAAAAATGAAAGATTTCAAGATCAAAAAAAATAAATAAATATAAAAGAAATAAAACCAGCAGTAATGTAAAAAATATACTTTCTTTAATACTCATCCTGAGAAGCTACTTGCCTTTCTGATGCTTTATAATGATAAGTATTTTATAATAATCTTTAGGGTCCTTGGATATCGTAGACAATAAAGTGCCAAATCTTGTTTCGATGTTCTTGCTTTCTAACCTAATAAATTGATCATTATAGCTGAGGACAAGCTTTTTCATTTCTATTATTTCAACAATTTACAGAAATAGAAAAACTTGCTATAAAATTTATTTTGATTTTTAGTATTAATAATGTTATATACAGACAGCTAGAGTCATAACTAGTAGGGATGGACGAATCCAAACAGTAAAGTTCAGGGTCCGTACCAGACCCCTAGTGTCCTTGCACGGACCCCGAACATGGACTTCTCCTGTTCGTCCATGTTACTGTTCGGTTCAGCAGCTCGAACAAAGTTTGTTGAAAAGCTGCAATGCAGCTAATCAACAAGTTTTTCCGGTTTGATAACCAACCAAACTACAGCAGACAGCTGTGGGCGATATTCTCAGACTGGGAAGGGACCATGAATATTGGCCCTTCCCAGCCTAAAAATAGCAACCCGCAGCCACCCCAGAAAAGATGCATCCATTAGATGCGCCAATTCTGGCACTTTGCGTGGCTCTACCCACTTGCTCTGTTGCGGTGGCAAGTGGGGTAATAGTTTTGGGGTTGATCTCAGCTCTTTAGTGTCAGCTGACATCAAGCCCAGGGGTTTTTAATGGAGAGGTGTCTATAAGACACCCCCATTACTAACCCCGTTGAGAAAAGCAATAAATACACACACAGAAAAAAGTCCTTTAAATGAAATGAACACTCCCCAACTCTCTTTTACCCATTTATTAATTTAAAAATAAAACTATATAACGAAATCTGAGTAATCTGGGTGTGAATAATATGTCTAACATAGAAAAAACCCTGTTGTTGCAGAAATGGCTCTTCTCTTCATGGAGGGAAGCATTTCAATTGGGAAAATGGACCACTCTCACAGCGAACTATGTATTCCAGATTGATAAATGACAGATACCCAAATTTTGCTTTTTATTAGATCAAGGTTATGCCCTCATACTTCCCCTTGGTGAGTTCATGTGGTGGCTGGTTGTGGGATCTGATAGGTCTGTTAGTATTTTATGAGATCCCTAACTTTTGGGATATCTTCACCCCTTGAGGTCCCAGGTGGTAGATACTGTCATCATGTTTCTTGTCGCGATTTGCCATGGATAGCACCATCCTTTGGACTAATATTAAGGTGAAGGAGTTCTGCCAGCCTTACAATGATGTGAATGAATGTGTTATGTACATCGCTTCACTGCTACACCAAAAACATATCTCCCATAAATATTGGATTGATGCAGACCCCAATATTTATCACTGACCACTGGCTCCAAAATGTCTAGAAAGATTCTTTGTTCGGAGGAAGTTCTTTGGTTTGGTAGCATACTTCCCCGCCTCTGCATAAATAAATCTCAGATTTGGTGTCATTTTCCCAGCAAATCTACCTGCTATCTGGTCACTGCATGTAGCCAATACTTCAATAGAGATGGAAGTGTCAGCTCTCTCTCACACTTCCCTTATTTTAATTAGTTTCTCTCTTCCATAGTTACAATTAGTTCCATATGTTCAATGTGAAGGTGATATGTCGCCTCTCTGGAGATGTCTTACGGATTTTAATTTTTCTGTGTCTGCTATTGGGTCTGGAGAGACCTCAGAGCATAATAAAAGTAAGGTGTAGAAAAAAATAAAAATAATTAATACACACCTCACCGCTCACCTCTTCAGCCACCCCTTCACTGCTCACTATCCCCTATATGGTCCTTAATGCCTCTTCTTACCACCACTGACTTCCATCTGTGATCTGGCCCTGGACATCCTTGTGCATGCACATCGTAAGGTGGCATTACACATTGCAACCTTATGACACAAATACACAAAGATCTCTCAAGTCTGGTTGCAGCCAGAAGTCCTGGCCTTGCATAAAAAGGCCCAGATTTTCAGGGCATAGCGGCAAGGACCATATGGGAACAGTGAGCAGTGGAAGTTGGTGGAGAGGAGAACAGTGAGGTGCATATTATTCTTTTTTCAACCTCTACGGTTCAGCAAAATGGTGGCTAGCTGACTGCCAATTTTTGGAATTCATGAGGGCAAATTCCAAGAAAATTTGTGTTCTGTATAGTATGGATTTTTTTAAATTCAAGTAGAATTCAAATCCACTCATAAATTTGCCCATCTCTAATCACAACTCCTTCTTTGAAACCCTTTCTGTGCAATGTAGAGATGTCATGTACATTACACTGTTTGAGAGTTTTTACATGCAGAAACACAGTTCTGTTAGCACCACAGGAAGCGACAGTCATTTGTTTTAAATTTAAATCCCATTTATTTTTAATGAATAAGAGTTTAATGAAATATAATAATTCAGGCAAAGGTTTTTGAAGAAATCGGTTACATTTTCTAAATGCTGATTATTGTTAGCATTGTTTGTTCTACATCTACTTTTATGTGGGAATTCAATGAACATAAATGTTCTTGTTCCATATAGTATTTGTTAGTAAGTGTGCGGCCTCTGATAGGCCGGCGGCCATTTAACGTCACTGCTATGTGACATCGGTGTGCGTCCTGTCACAGAGAGAGCATCCTGTACTGCAGTTTGATATGCATCATCGCAGAAGGTCACGTAATGAACCCTGTGTGCGTGCGCCCCAGCCTGCGCATTTAAAGGGCCCGTGCCATTAAAAAATTTTCTTCCTTCTTTTTTCTGTCTGTCATTTCACCGGTACACCGCCTGGCGAATCCGACCCTGGATGTAAAGCAACACCCTATTTCCAGTAATTGTCATATAATTGCTAATTAACACATTTTCAATATCCTCCAAAACCTGTCTTTTTTTCTTCGACACATAGGACCAGAAAAATTGCATTTTTCTATGTTCATAAAGTGCAATAATTAAATTTACCACCATTATGATATTGAGCACAAAATGGAACAAATAAAAGCTTGTATTTGGTTGCAAAATTCAAGCTTGTGCCACATTTTTCAAGCCACATATATACTTGTCCTGGTTAGTCATAAAAAAACCTTTCTGCATGAAATCAGAAGAACCCAAAGTTAACACTAAAATCACTGGCCAGAGATCAGAAAGAGGAAAAAAATCCAAAGCACAATGGTGGAGTCACCATCAAAAAAGATACTAGGCACAATTTTATATTTAATGCAATGTAGACCTTGGGCAAAGCTCGTAGGAATTTCTATTGAATGTCAGTTTGTCTTTTTTATTGTATTTGAGTTACTTTTCTTGATATTTGTAAATTTCAAACATCCAAAGTATCTTTAAGAAAAAAAAAAAAGGTTACTGATACTGACATTTCTGCTTTTTCATATTACTCCTTTTTATATCCTGCTGCACAATGAAGCATTGAAGAAAATGTTTCAACAAACCATCCCACCTTTCTCTCTGTAGACTTTGCAAAACCTAACTCTGCACTTGTGATGATCCGACTCTGTTTATTAATAGCAATTCTAAAAGTTTAGGAAATCACTCAATTGCTTTTAATATTTCTGCCTCAAATTGATGGTTTCTTCTTCAAGAAGATATTAACATGTTTGCTATACCAGTACCAAAGTAATACACCCTTCTTCCTACTCACATTTATAGTAGTCAGCTGTTAATTTAACAGGGAGTTGCGCAGGGTTATTAAAGCATGGCTGCTTCTTTCCAAAAATACTGCCACTACTGTCTACTTGTGCGTGGTATTGCAGCTTAATCTCCTTTACTTCAGTGGAGCAGAGCTGCAATACTAACAGTTCTGGAGTTATTTTTAGGTGACGCTATAGAGTTTAAGGCTGAGTTCACACGATGCGTTTTTCATGCGTTTCCGCGGCGTTTTTGCAGTTGCGTAAACGCCGCGGAAACGCATGAAAAACGCATGGTAGAAGGGCAGCAATGTTCCCCAATGGAAATCCGCATGTGCTGTGCCCATGATGCGGATTTTTCCGCAGCGTAAACGCTGCGGTCAAAATTCCGCAGCATGTCAATTAATTTTGCGGAAACGCTGCTCTTTTGCCGCCATTGACTTGCATTAGACCGCATGGAATCCGCATCACTGTATATGTTGATGCGCTTTTCATGCGGTCTAATGTGCGGATGGTACCCGGGTGTGGATGAGAGGACTCTCATCCAGACCCAGGTACCATTAAAAAAAAAAGAATAAAAGAAAAAATATATATATTCTCACCTTCTGACGGCCCGCGCTGCGTCCTGCTGGCTTCCCGGGCACTTCGTGGTTGAATGAAGAAGGACCTTCGCTGACGTCAGAGTCATGTGACGGGTCACGTGACGCTGACGTCGGAAGGTCCTAAAGTCTTCACTGCCGGCAGCCGGGACCGATGAAGCAGGACACCGGGGGCCATCAGAGGGTAAAGTATAGATTTATTTTTTATTTTTTGACATTCACACAGTATATAAATCCATGCCGGTTGCATGGATTTATATAGTGTGAAGTTGACAAGCACTTTCCAAGTGATGCTAAAATCACTTGGGAAGCGCTTGTCAACCCGCATGCGGAAATGAAAGTGAAGACCGCTTCATTTCCGCATGTCCCTGGCAGGAAACCGCATGTACAATCCGCATGCGTTTTTTCCTGCCAGAGAGATGCAGAAACGCTCAGGAAAAAATCCTGAGCATTTCTGCATCGTGTGCACATACCCTAAGTCCTCTTTTTCTCTGAAGAGGTAATTTGCATATTACATTTCCCAGAGGAGCATTGCACGGTGAATAAGCCTCCTTACCTTGACGTGCCAGAGCTGGTGTGTCACTCTCCACAAGGAGAAACGTTACCCCTTAGAACTCAGTCCAGAGCCTCTCACCTAGCCAAATCAGTTCTCATACTTTGCACTGATGAGGGCCAACAGCCCGAAACACTGTGTCTGCAAATTGAGATTCTGATTTGGCTATTATCCTAAGTCATATTGCACGACTCGTTAAAGGGTTGATTGTGACTTGTAGGATTGCTGCTTCCAATAGGTGGCGCTATAGAGATCAAGTCCTCTTTTTCTCTGAAGAGGCCATTTGCATATGAAGTTATTTTTGTAAGAGGACAGTCTTCATTTTGTATAACCCCTTTAGAAATTGAGGTATGGTGTGCAAAATATTGGTTCTTTAAAGAGAATTAAGGAGACACACAAAATCATTCAAATCAGTCTCTTATCTTGCCAAATTATAACAGCATAATTTTCTTACTACTTAACTTTTAAATGGCCCTACATGTGCTTTTCCAATTCTCTTTAAATTCAATCTATTTAATTCTATTGTCCCCCAAGATTATTTGTAAAGATTTAAAGGGAAGTTATCAGAAAATGATCTGATTTATTTCATATATAAACTGCTCAAAAAAAATAAAGGGAACACTCAAATAACACATCCTAGATCTGAATGAATTAAATTATTCTCATTGAATACTTTGTTCTGTACAAAGTTGAATGTGCTGACAATAAAATCACACAAAAATCATCAATGGAAATCAAATTTATTAACCAATGGAGGCCTGGATTTGGAGTCACCTCCAAAATTAAAGTGGAAAAACCCACTACAGGCTGATCCAACTTTGATGTAATGTCCTTAAACAAGTCAAAATGAGGTTCAATATTTTGTGTGGCCTCCACGTGCCTGTATGACCTCCCTACAATGCCTGGGCATGCTCCTGATGAGGTTGCGGATGGTCTCCTGTGGGATCTCCTCCCAGACCTGGACTAAAGCATCCGCCAACTCCTGGACAGTCTGTGGTGCAAAGTGCCGTTGGTGGATGGAGCGAGACATGATGTCCCAGATGTGCTCAATCGGATTCAGGTCTGGGGAATGGGCAGACCAGTCCATAGCTTCAATGCCTTCACCATGCAGGAACTGCTGACACACTCCAGCCACATGAGGTCTGGCATTGTCCTGCATTAGGAGGAACCCAGGGCCAACCGCACCAGCATATTGTCTCACAAGGGGTCTGAGGATCTCATCTCGGTACCTAATGGCAGTCAGGCTACCTCTGGCGAGCACATGGAGGGCTGTGCGGCCCTCCAAAGAAATTCCACCCCACACCATTATTGACCCACTGACAAACCGGTCATGCTGAAGGATGTTGTAGGCAGCAGATCGCTCTCCACGCCGTCTCCAGACTCTGTCACATGTGCTCAGTGTGAACTTGCTTTCATCTGTGAAGAGCACAGGGCGCCAGTGGCGACTTTGCCAATCCTGGTGTTCTGTGGCAAATGCCAAGCGTCCTGCACGGTGTTGGGCTGTGAGCACAACCCCCATCTATGGACGTCGGGCCTTCATACCACCCTCATAGAGTCGATTTCTAACCGTTTGTGCAGACACATGCACATTTGTGGCCTGCTGATGGTCATTTTGCCGGGCTCTGGCAGTGCTCCTCCTGTTCCTCCTTGCACAAAGGCGGAGGTAACGGTCCTGCTGCTGGATTGTTGCCCTCCTATGGCTCCCTTCACATCTCCTGGTATCTGCTCCATGCTCTGGACACTGCTGACAGACACAGTTACCCTTCTTGCCACAGCTCGCACTGATGTGCCATCCTAGATGAACTGCACTACCTGAGCAACTTCTGTGGGTTGTACTGTAGACACCGGCTCATGTTACTGTACCTCTAGGGGTGAGAGCAACGGCAAAATGAAAAAGTGACCAAAACAACAGCCAAAAAGGATGAGAACAGAGAAATGGTCTGTGGTCACCACCTGCAGAACCACTCCTTTATAAGGGGGTATCTTGCTAATTGCCTATCATTTCTACCAGTTGTCTGTTCCATTTGCACAACAGCAGGAGAAATTGATTCACAATCAGCATTGCTTCATAACTGGACAGGTAGATTTCACAGAAGTGTTATTGACTTGGAGTTACATTGTGTTATTTAAGTGTTCCCTTTATTTTTTTGAGCAATGTATATTTTTCTTAATAGAATTTTTTTTTCATTTCACAATCTAAAAACAAAGTTAGTAATCTTGCAATTTTCACACTGGTCACTGGGGCTTTTTTAAAACTAATACTACTAATTTGCTCCCCCTCCTTTCACAATGGCCTTTGGCACAGGCTCTTTAGATACTTCAATACAATTTTGGCATGTACATGAGTCAGGAAACAACACTAAGTTAAAGTCTAAAAATGCCCTAGTGGCCTGAGTGAAAAATGCATTTTTATTTTCAGTACAGCTTGTGATACGTAAAAAAAAATGGCCAAAAAAAAAAAATGCAACACAAAAACTTGATTTAAACCATGGGTCATTTTCTAATGATAGCTGTGCTTTAAACTCCTAATATATATTTTTTTTATCTCCAAGGATAAAAGCTGCTGCCAGAGGATTGTGGCATTGGCTTACTTAGCTCTCCCCCCATAGAGAATATGTAAAGTGGGGCTAGGAGAGATAGCTTTTGGCAAAAATGATCTTACAGATAACTGAGGATTATGGGCACCTTAAGCTATAGAGGTTGTCAATTTTTGACAAACCCTATTTATTAGACTACAATAAAAAGCCTGATGATAAACCGATCACTGGTTTTCCTGGCAATACCCTTACAGCACAACTAGTAAGCAGTCAAGAGGATATTAAAGAGGCTGTCCACTACTTTTAAATTGATGACCTATCCTTTGCATGGGTCATCAATGTCTGATTGGCCAGAGTCCGAGACCCGGCACCCTCGTCGATCAGCTGTTATCGCTGATGGCAGCCAGCCAGAAGAACTCGTTTGCCGAGCTGCTCTGTCTTCTGATAGTGGTCACCGCAGGGTACTGCACATCTGCCTCCTATTGATTTGAATAGGAGGCGGATGGGCAGTGCCAAGCCTCAGCCACTACCAGAAGATGGCCAGCTCAGCCTCCAACAGCACCGATAACAGCTGATTGGCGGGGCTGTTGGACCTTGGCCAATCAGACATTAATGAGTTATCCTTAGGATAGGTAATTAATTTAAAAGTAGTGGACAATTTCTTTAAGTGACAGGGATAGACAGGTTTGTGGTTTTCTCCCAGAGCATTCTTTAATTGTTGGTATGTATAGGACCAGGCCTATTTTGCCTGATATTATATTACTCAGAACTCTACAGGACATAGTACTGTCGTCAGAAAAAATTATTAGCTCTAAAAAGGAAAAAGTTTAATGGGAAACTATAACTTTTACTTCCATATCCCATTAGTGTAGCTTTCTAAATGAGGCTAGAGAGCAAGGAAAATTCTGGTGCTGAACTGGTTTCCTTCTGTTAGTTGGTCCCATGAAATTTGGAGTATACAACAACTGTATGTTTATGCTAAGGCTATGACTTATGCTTTGCTATGTTGAGCAAACAGTATATGGCACGGTCTTAATTGTTAGAGTTGGTTAATAATGTACTGTTTAAGTGATTTGTATTTTTTGTGTCAGTTCCCTTACCCTCCATGTTGTGGTAATGAAGATAATGGTTATTGTATGTCCTTAGTAAAACCATTCATTCTCCCACAATGTAAGAGTGCTAATAATTCTGCGGAAAGCTAACATCTGCAATATGTTTGTGGTTGTCGGTGGGACCCAATGCATTCTTGAGTTATTCCTATGCAATAGTCTAGGACTATTCTTCCTGATACTATATTATTCAGAACCCTGGGCGAGGTTTTATTAAAAATCATGCATAATGGTAAAATGTTAAAAAGGAAACTATGACTTCCATTGGAATATTCCTCCAGTTTACTTAATAATGGAAAATTTTATACTGAACTAGTTCCTTCACTCAGTTGTTCACATAAATGCTGCATTGCCTATTCTATGACCGCAACATTTGGCACGTAGTGTTGACATTACTGCTTCCTACAGGTGCTCAAAACTATATTAAGCCATGCAAATACTGTATAATGCTCCTAAAATAATACAGAGATACTATAAGGTTTAAAAGCGTGCAAAAGACCATTCCCTTGGTTAATTTTTATGTGCATAGACTACTCTACCGCTTTACTCCTGACAACTGTAGCAGGTGTCTGCAGGATTTTTTTCTGTTTCATAATTAATTTGTCAGTAGTGTATAAAAGCCTCTTTGCTGGAGTAGATGTAATTCAGCTTTCCGAACTAAATTTCCAGAAGAGATGAAAATTACCATAGATTGAGCAAGTCAGAGAAAATTAATTTCTCGCTCAATATTTAAAAAGTTTAATTCTTATTTCTCAGTAATTAATATATGCATGAAAATCAGATGCAGTAAATAGCACTGGGACTGTGTGCAGAGTTCATGCTCAGCCAATAGATGTTATTTAGGATATTTTTTCTACACTGGCTTTCTATTTTAGTTTGGAATTGGCTATGCAACAGAAATTATTGAAAATTACATATTCAAACCTGACTTAACATGATATAAACGTAATCTACAAAATCAAAAAACTCACCAGCACCATCCAAAAGAATAAAGCAAGGGTGAACAAGGGGAAGTTGCTATGACTGTATAATATGCAAACAAAGAATACAGCATCACTCTGTAAGCACTAAGATGTGCAAGCATTGAATATATGACATTTGGACTGCGTTACTGCTATATAGAATATATTTGTAAAATGAAGATACTTCACGCAAAAATTGGCCAATTCATCAGAGCCTACTAGCCATGACAAGACGTACCTTTCTTTGAAGTAACCATAGCTTAATCTCCAGGGCTAAAAGCCTACATATTTAAAGGGCAAAAAGAAAGGTTCTTATATAAATAAAGGTAC